>NC_084489.1:633750-1257500 GCF_030035675.1 Rhineura floridana | reverse complement strand
TCCCACTGGTGTGGAAATCAGATACCGAACAGATGGAAAGCTTTTTAATCTCAGTAGGCTGAAAGCAAAAAGTAAGGTAATTACAACCTCTGTTGTAGAACTTCAATATGCTGATGGTAATGTAGTCTCCACATATTCAGAGGAAGATCTTCAAACTATCCTAAATGTCTTTGCAGAAGCATATGAAAAGCTTGGCCTCTCGCTTAACATCAAAAAAACCAAAGTGCTTCATCAGCAAGTGCGAACCAATCCCTCTGTAGCACCATCAATCCAGCTTAATGGTGTGACGCTGGAGAATGTTGATCACTTTTCTTATCTTGGCAGCTGTAAAAGCTGACATCGACGCTGAAATTCAGCATCATCTGAGCTCTGCGAGTGCCGCATTCTCCCAAATGGAAGCGTAGAGTGTTTGAGGATCGGTATATTCGCAGGGAGACCAAAATGCTTATTTATAAAGCCATTGTACTACCGACCTTACTGTACACCTGTGAAACATGGACCATCTATAAACGCCACTCCCAACTTCTTGAAAGATTCCACCAACACTGCCTCCAGAAAATTCTGCAAATTACTTGGGAAGATAGGCAGACTAATGTTAGCGTTTTGGAAGAAGTAAAGATCACGAGTGTTGAAACAATGACCCTCCAACATCAACTTCGCTGGACCGGCCATGTTGTTCGAATGCCTGATCACCATTTTCCAAAGCAGCTACTTTACTCCCAACTTAAGGATGGAAAACGGAATATCAGTGGACAGCAAAAGAGGTTTAAAGATGTTCTCAAAGCTAATCTACAAAAATGTAACATAAGCATCGAGAACTGGGAAGCCTTGGCCCATGAGTGTCCCACTTGGAGGTCAGCCATTATCAAAGGTGCTATAGACTTTGAAGAAGCACGAGTACAGGGAGAAAGGGACAAACAAGTCTTACACAGCATATAATCCCACAGAAACAGGAGCAAGATGGCATCGGCAAGATTCAACAAGCGGTGAGCTTCTCCGTTCTGCTGCTAAAATTATATCCTTGCCTCCCCTGTTCTGCTGCTGCTGTGCAATCATATTTTAAACGTGGCTGGATAACCTTGGGCAATCCTTTTTTGCGTAAGAAGGACATACTGGCCCTCATTTATCCAGAGACGACGTGAGGGCTTTTGGCTTCTGGTCTCCAGGAAAACGTTGTTAACTTTGCTAACATTACCTACAAACTTTGGGTCTGCATGCTGTTTAACCATTTAGCTGCATGCTGCATGCTGTCTAGCCAGACACTGTCTAATTTAAAATATCTAAGGAAGTCAAGAAAGAAGGAAAGAAGTCAAGAAAAAGCAAGAAACTCCCCCCAAATAAGTCAGAAATGAAGTTCTGCTAGTCCGTGTAGAACTTACACAGCTAGGACTTTTTTGATTAAAGAAACAAAGAAACTAAAAAAACTAAATTTACGACTAGAAGGGTGTTGATTTGTACCTTAGTGATTTATGAAGTGGATGACTACAAACTATAAATCTCAAGCCACTAGACTATGGGATCCAAACAACAGATATGGTACTAACTAGAGCAGGTTATAAATCTTTGGGAGTTTCCTTGACTCAGGATGATTCCCTTAAAGGGAAAGTGAAGCAAACAAAAATGACTCTCTCTCCTAAGAAAGTACAGAGATTGCAGAAAGTGCAGGAAACAGATTGTGTAAGAGAGGACTGTGCAAGACTTGATTGGTCTCTGGACACCAAGGGCCACCTGATTGAGAATAACAACAATAGGGAGAATAATAATAACAACCTTGCATCAGAGCTTGCCCTGATAGAGGATTCAATACATCTTCGACTCCCCTCCCCTCCTACCCTAGACTCTTCTACTTCTGTGGATGATGAGTCACTGCTGAACCAAGTGGCACCCTCGCATAACAACAAAGTAAATTGTCAGAGTTTCTCAGTGCCGACAGGCTCATTGCAAGTAGAGGAGCTTCCTGTAGAAGGATGGCTCCTCTTAATATTGCAAGACATCGATCGCATCAAATCTTTCCTGGATCAAAGTAATCGTCTTTTAACTACCCTTACTGAATTTGTAATGGCTGGTAAATTGAACCAACCGATAGTGGAGTTGAACAGACAGCTGAGTGCCGATAAACTTTCTAAAAATAAACAGAAAGTAGAACGCTGTAAGGGTTCTATTAAATCTACCAGGAAGAAGAGGCTGACCTCTCAAAAAAAAAGCCAAAATATCAAAAATCCTAAATTCCCAACTTACAAAAAAATGGAATTTGGGAAGCTTTTTAGGCACTTAGAACCTGATTCCACTTCCAGAGCTACACGTTCGGACCTCAGAACTGCTAGTAACAAAATAGAGCCTAAGGATAAGATAGAGTCTAAGGCCACCTCACGTCCCCCAGCTGATGTGGATAGACATAGACTTGTGGCTTCCGCTGGCGAATGTCCTACTCGGGGAATGAGTCCACAGAAACAGCCTGGAAATAATTCACTGGATATTAATATACTATCGCCAGAAAATAATTTGGATAAAAACTGGAATTTAACTCTTAATAGAAGAAAATTGATGTTATCCAACTTCCAGAGACCCAGGGGTTTTCTCCTCCAGATGCTGAGGAAAATACATCTCATGAATATCTGTCAAGAAATTCTTCCGGGTAAATTTTCTTACTGTGATATTGCTCGAGTGGATTATCTTCCTTCCTCTATATTTAAGACCCGTGCTATGATTACTTTTAATGACCCGAATCGGGCTTCCTATTACTTGCTTACAGAAAGGAACTATGTAAACATGATGTTTTTGTGCAAAGAGTTTTTGAAAACGTAGCACCCCCAGTACCCCTCCTGACGACTCGGCGAAATCTCATGGCCAGTAACGTGGGGAATGAATCTTGTAGGGGTTTGAACCATCAAATTTTTAATAGTGCCAAAAAAAACCCTATGACAGCACAAGGTGCAAGGTGCTTCTTCACATCAGAAGATGGTCGATAAGGGAGATGTATCACATGCTCATTCCCTCCCTAATGAAACAACCACCTTTGATAGTGAAGAGCGTTGGCTGAGTCAATTATTCAGGGAGCTGTCATCTGAGGCACAGGAGGATATAATAATAAAGTTGGAGACTCTGAAAGATCACTTATTAACCCTACATCGGGGAAGTGACAGGCACCAGAAGGAGATATCAATTGTTTACTCAGAAAACCTCCCCTCACCCTCCAAGGCCCTTCCTCTGAAGGCTCCAATGCCTGAGATCTCCTCGCTTCTAGTGGAAATTAATCCTGTTGCAGATACCCGGAGGGGTATTTACCCTTTGAGTCCCCGAACACTTCCCCCTGGCAACAATAACCCCCTTATAAGTAAACCTTCACTGTCTTGGGTAGAGATGAGAAAACTAGAGACGGAGGAACATGGGACATGTGATGCTTGTTTTACAACGAAGGAATCCCTAAATAAAGCTCCTGAATGGATCTCTTCTAATGTGAGCAGATGGAGTCCAAGCATGGAAGTGATCGAGCTAATAGAGGAAGATATTATGTCTCTTGAAGCTTGCAATAACCCCAATAGTCAATATGTCCCCCAATGCGGAGGGAATTATGAGCATTCTGTAGGAGAGCTCTGTGATTCAAATGCTCTCTCTTATGAGAGGGCAAATTCGGAAAGTACAAGTCCAGCTAGCTCCCCCTCCTATTCTTTTTGACTGAATTTTCTTGGGAGGCCTGATCAAGCAACTGTGCAGTCTGGAAATGCTGCCAGCTGGGAAAACAAAATTTCTGACTTTGACCCTGCCCTTAGAAAGGTTCAAGATAGTACCCCTTTTCCAGAGCCTTGGTCCAAAGATGACCTATTTCAAGGCTCTCGGATTTCTTACAATGGCAGGATGTGTTCCCCTCATAGTAGGTCAGGGAGGGGGATCCAGGTGGCTTCCATTAGTACCATAGAGGGCAGAGGGAGATACGGTATGGGGGGACAGCGATGTTATCGGGTGAGAGGGATATGCAACAGGACGTTGGTTGCCCCCAAGCTGTCTCCCCACTCAAATAACCTGGATAGCCACGGTGTCAGTCCCCCTGGGTTGAAATTGCTGCTCATAAATGCCAGGTCGGTGAATGGTAAAACAACGGCCATTCAGGACTTGATCCTGGATGAGCACGCCGACCTGGCCTGTATTACTGAGACCTGGTTGGATGAAGCTGGGGGGGTTAATCTCTCTCAGCTCTGCCCATCAGGTTTCTCAGTGCAGCAGCAGGCTAGACCTGGGGGGCGGGGAGGAGGAGTTGCAGTGATCTACCGAGATACCATCTCCCTGACCAGGTGCCCTGTCCCGCAGTGCTCTGGATTTGAGTGTGTGTATTTGAAGCTGAGCGGCCAGGACAGAATAGGGATTCTGTTGGTGTACTGCCCACCCCGCTGCTCAACAGTCTCCCTTCCTGAGCTAACCGGAGTGGTCTCGGGGTTGTTGTTGGAGTCCCCGTGGCTTGTGGTGCTGGGGGACTTTGACATTCATGGCCAGAGTGGTGGACACGATCGCTCCTGAGAGTCTCCTCTCACGTAGTGGAGCCAAACCTGCCCCTTGGTTCACCAAGGAGCTGGCGGTGATGAAGTAAATAAGACGGAGACTAGAGCGACGCTGGCGGAAGACTCAGAGCAAGTATGACCGAACACGGGCTAGAGCCTATTTGAAGGCCTACTCCGTGGCAGTACGGACAGCAAAGAAATCTTTTTTCTCTGCTGCCATTGCATCTGCGGGGAGTCGTTCAGCAGAGCTGTTTCGAGTGGTTAGGGGTCTTTTACATTCGGACCACTGAGAGGATAATATACACCACTCAACAACCCGCTGTCAAGAGTTTGCACGACATTTTGTGGGTAAAGTCGCTCAGATTCGCTCCGACTTAGACGCTAGGATTGATACAGTCTCAGCGGATGTAATTTTGGCGCCTGCCTGTCCAATATTGATGGATTCTTTTCAATTTGTGCAGCCTGAGGATGTGGACAGTATCCTTGGAGAGGTGAGAGCCACCACATGTCTGCTGGACCCTTGCCCTTCCTGGCTTATAAAAAAGGCCAGAGAGGGACTGGCTGAGTGGGTGAAAGAAGTGGTTAACGCCTCCTTACAACAAGGCAGAATTCCAAGGTGCCTAAAGCAGGCAGTTGTGAGACCTTTACTGAAAAAACCTTCCCTGGACCCCTTAAACATGGATAACTACCGGCCAGTGTCCAATATTCCATTCTTGGGTAAGGTAATAGAGCGTGTGGTGGCCTCCCAGCTCCAGAGATTGGATGAAACAGAGTATCTAGATCCATTTCAATCTGGTTTCAGGCCTGGGTGTGGGACGGAGACGGCTTTGGTCGCCTTGGTGGACGACCTACGCAGAGAACTGGACAGGGGGAGTGTGTCCCTGTTGGTTCTGCTGGACCTGTCAGCGGCTTTCGATACCATCGACCATGGTATCCTCCTGGACCGCCTAGCGAAATGGGGCACTGTTTTGCAGTGGCTCCGGTCATTCCTGGAGGGGCGAACCCAGAAGGTGGTACTGGGGGACTCCTGTTCGACTCCTTGGCCATTGGCCTGTGGAGTCCCTCAGGGTTGTTTTGTCCCCTGTGTTATTTAACATCTACATGAAACTGCTGGGAGAGGTTGTTCGGGCGTTTGGAGTTCGGTGCCAACAATATACTGATGACACCCAACTCTATTTCTCCTTTCCACCTTCTTCCAAGGAAGCTGTCTTAGTTTTAAACTGGTGTCTGACATCACTTGTGGATTGGATGAGAATGAACAAATTGAGGCTTAATCCAGACAAGACAGAGGTGCTCCTGGTCAGTCGTAAGGCACATCAGGGAATAGGGATACAGCCTGTGCTGGATGGGGTTATACTCCCCCTGAAGACACAGGTTCGCAGTTTGGGTGTCCTCCTGGACTCAGCTTTAAATTTGGATTCCCAGGTTTCTGCAGTGCTCAGGAGGGCTTTTGCACATTTCAGATTAGTGCGCCAACTGCGCCCGTTCCTTGACCCATCTGATCTGGCCATGGTGACACATGCCTTAGTCACGTCCCGTTTAGATTACTGTAACACGCTCTACTTGGGGCTGCCTCTGAAGACGGCTCGGAAACTTCAGCTGGTACAACGTGCTGCAGCCAGAATGCTAACTGGGGCTGATTACAGGGACCATACAACTCCCCTGCTAAAAAAGCTCCACTGGCTGCCAGTTTGTTTCCGGACACAATTCAAAGTGCTGGTGTTGACCTATAAAGCCCTACACGGCTTGGGTCCAGGCTATTTGTCAGACCGCATCGCCCTCTATGTGCCTGCCCGGGCCCTGAGATCTTTAGGAGAGGCCCTTCTTTCAATACCTTCATCCGCACAAGTACAACTAGTGAGGATACGAGATAGGTCCTTCTCGGTGGCTGCCCCTAGGCTTTGGAATTCCCTCCCTAAGGAGATAAGAATGGCCTCTTCCCTGCAGTCCTTTCGTCGACAGGTAAAAACTTTGTTTATTCTTTAATTATTCTGATTTTATGAGTATAGTTTTTAATATCAGAAACAGTTTAATGCTATTTTAAATTAGAGTTCATTTTTTAATTATATCTGTCTATATTTATTTACTTATGTATTATATGCTTTTAACTTTGGTAGGTTTTAATTGTATATGTTTTTTATCTGGAAGCCACCGTGAGTTCCAATTTGGAAAAACGGTAGGGTATAAATAAAGTTAATAATAATAATAAAATAATAATAATAACAATAACAACAACAACAACAACAAGCTAAGCGGAAGGCACGTCCAGCAAATCCTCATCGTGACCATCTTCCATCTGGAAACCTACGTCCTCACTGTGGGAGGCTGTGTGGATCCAGAATTGGCCTCCACAGTCACTTACGGACCCACCGTTAATTACCTTATCTTGGAAGACAATCTTACTCGGCCACGAGTGATCGCCAATGATGAATGACTTGATTTTAAAGGAAGCAAAAGTTGAGAGCAGCCATACATGCACCCTGGACTTCAGGAAAGTTGATTTTAATAAACACAGAACAATGTTAAATAAGGCTCCATGGCAAGCAACCCTAATGAGAAAAAGTCCAAGATGTGTGGGAGTTTCTGAAAAAGCAAATTCTAGAGGCACTATGGCAAACAATTCCAACAAGGAAAAAAGGGGAAGACAGCAGAAGTCAATGTGGTTTCACAGAAACCCTAGAGATGACCTGAAACCAAAAAAGGACACATACAGGAAGTGGAAGGAAGGCCAGCCCACAAAGGAAGAGTACAACAGGTAGTACAGCATTGCAGGGATGGTGTCAGAAAAGCTAAGGCTGAGAATGAGCTGAGGTTAGCAAGTGATGCCAAAAGCAACAAAAAAGCTTTCTTCAGGTACAACCATAGTAAAACTCAGAGAAAAGAAATGGTGGTACAGCTACTCAGTGAGGATGGCAAAACGATAACAGATGAGAAAGAAAAGGCAGAAGTGCTCAATTCCTACTTAGGCTCAGTCTTCTCCCAAAAAAGGGTCTATGACCCTCCCGGGAAACATGAAGTAGAAGGGGCAGGATTGGGGCTTGAGATTGATAGACAAATGGTCAAGGAATACTAAATTACTTTGAATGAATTCAAATCTGCAGGGCTTGATGAACTGAATCCTAGAGTACTGAAGGAACTGGCTGAAGAACTATCAGAACCGCTGTCTAATATATTTGTGAAATCATGCAGGACAGGTGAAGTGCCGGATGACTGGAGGAGGGCCAATGTTGTCCCTATCTTCAAAAAGGGCAAAAGGGAGGAACCTGGGAACTGCAACCCAGCCAGGCTGACACCAATCCCTGGGAAACTTCTGGAGCTGGTTATAAAGCGATCATTCTGTAAGTACCTTAAAAACAATGCAGTGATTACTAGAAGCCAACATGGATTTATGAAGAACAAATCCTGCCAGATTAATCTCATATCATTTTTTGATCATGTAACCTTTCTAGTAGATTGCGGTAATGCTCTGGATATAATATATCTCGACTTCATCCACACATTGAGAGTACAAAGCTCCACCTTTCTAGCTATCCCTGTGCATGGAACTGGCAGCATTTGAGAGAAAGTTACAGTGGGGGTCCTGACTTTCAGCATCCTACCTAGCAACCTACATTTTGCTTCCAAGACCTCATGACTGCATTTCCACATTCACTGATGCCAACATGCACCACAGCCACTGACATCTTCCGAGAACTATCTACCAAACTATCTAGACGATGGGCAACATGGCTGCAAAAAAGGCAAATGCTATTTTAGGCTGCATTAACAGAAGTATAGCTTTCAAATTGTGTGACGTATTAGTTCCCCTCTATTCTTCACTGGTTAGGTCTCATCTTGAATACTGTGTCCATTTCTGGACACCACACTTTAAGAATGATGCAGACAAACTGGAACAGGTTCAAGGGAGGACAACAAGAATGGTTGGGAGACTGAAAACAAAGCCCCATAAGGAGAGACTGAAAGAACTGGGCATGTTTAGTCATGACAAGATAAGACTGAGGGAAGTTATGACAGCATTCTTCAAGTACTTGAAAGGTTGCCACGCAGAGGAGGGCCAGGATCTCTTCTTGATCGTCCCAGAGTACAGGACAAGGAATAACGGGCACAAGTTGCAGGAAGCCAGATTTCAACTAAACATCAGGAAAAACTTCTTAACTGCTAGAGCAGTATGACAATTGAACCAGCTACCTAGGGAGGAGGCATTCAGGAGGCATCTGGACAGCCACCTGTCAGGTATGCTTTGATTCCTGCATTGAGCAGGGTGGTTGGACTCAATGGCCTTATAGGTCCCTTCCAACTCTATGATTCTATGCTTCTACTTATTTATTGCCATTTTATTGTTTCTTACTCATTTGTTAGGTGTCATGGGAACAGTAGAACCTCTTAGCTAGGACTAGTGAGATACAGCTTCCCAAGTAGAATGTCAAGAACGTGTTTTAAAATGCATCCCCCAAATCTCAAAGCCACACACTCTTTCCTGTTCCACATATATTATGCTTCCTTTGTGGAACTCAAAAGAAGCTTGAGTCAATCTTCTGTTGTCTGGCCAATTGGCCTGTCTGCATCACTCAGCCAATCCTAATGGAAACGTATTGCTATGGTAAAAATGTCCTCCTAAGCAGACTGGCAGCTTCTCAACTCAGATTGTACAGTTTCTCACATCCTTCTGTTATGTGGACAATCCACAGAGACTGCATTGACCCTTTTCACCCTACCAGAATCATACATATGTTCTGAGCATGCTCGGAGCTGTTTCTTTGAAGGCCAGATGTCCCCTCATAGCTTTCAGTATGTTCTGATAACCAGAGAAGGGACAGGGAGTGTTTCCTACTTTGATAAGATTTTTTTTGTGTGTTGTTTAGTATTTGTGTTTTGTGACAGAGAGAGAGAGAGAAGCAAGTAAGCAACAGTGAACACAATATGAGTCTCTTTCTATAAGTATATTTTACTTAATATTTTTGCATTTATTTATTTTTCATCACCCCAATCCCTTCATATTCAATCCTTTCTCATCCTTCCTTAATAATAAATAACAAATTATGATGATGATATTTGTTATAGTTTTATATCTTAACAATTAACTTAGGAGGACACTTAGGCAGTGAATTGCTGTTAGCAATATGTCTCCTGTGACTCCTATGAATGTTTGATTTTATGTTTCTTCTCATTGTTGACAATCTACTCCTCAAAAGGCTCCCAATTATTATTTTTTCTGTGTGCATATCTGCCTACAGGAGAATGAGAGCTGGCAGGGTTGAGCACTCAATGACAGTCTTTTTAAAAAATGTATTTCCTTTTTTGAAAAAGGCAAATTTTAAAAGCAGTGAGCACCCCTGGAGCTATATACCTGCAATTTGGCTGGGTTAATTCTCTCTACCATGTCTCAAATTTTCATGCATCTATTTGAAAAAACAAAAAAAGTTTTGTTCATTTTGGTTTCTCAATACAAATCAACAGCATTTCCAAAGATTTGTATTTTCCAGATTGGAATCTGGACTTAGATCCAGGGTAGCCCAGATCAGGTCCAGACTGAATCGGGTTTGGTCCAGATTCACATATCCAGCACATGAATTGGATGGGAGGGGGGGGTCTGTGTGCAGCCCTACGAAATTTATGTATTTACTAACTTTATTTATTGCACCAGAGTGTCTCAAAGTGACTTGCAGGATAAAAACAGAAACAAAAAACATGAAAAACAAATATAAAAACAGCAATAAAAGGAAACCGAAAGTGCTCATCCAAAAATAAAGACCAAATCATACCCACGCCCCCTCAGAGGCCACATACCCTCCAAGTTCAGGACCAAGGGGCAGGGTAAATAACAATGTTTTTGCCTGGTGCCTAAAAGGCAGACAACGATGGTGTCAGATATACTTCCCTGGGGAGTGCATTCCACAAGTGGGGAACTAGCACTGAAAAGACCTGTCCTTGTGTTGCCACCCTTCATACCTCCCTTGAATGAGGCACATGGCCAAGGGCCTCTGGTGACAAATGCATTGTCCAAGTTCATTTATTTGGGAAAAGGCAGTCCTGGAGGTATTGGGGGTTTGAACAGCGTTAGACTTTATAGGTCAAAACTTGCACTTTGAATTGAGCCCCGAAACTAATTGGTAGCCAGTGCAGGAATGTCAAGATTGGTATTATATGCTCAGTCCAGCTTGTCCCAGTCATCAATTAGCCACTGGATGGTACACCAGCAGAAGTTTCCAAACTGTCTTCAAAGGCAGCCCCACATATAACGCATTGCATTAATTTAACGTAGAGGTTACCAAAACATAGACAACATAAGTAAAGTCTGAAATAAATGAAAATATTTCAGTTGATCTGAACTTGTGTCTGGAGGCTGGAAGAAGTGAAGGGCCAGATGTGGGCTAACAGACTGAAACAATCCAGACAGGAAGTATTGCTGGTCAAGGGGAAAACTGCGCCAGCGATAGGGTTGCAACCTTTTCTGGATGGGGTTGCACTGCCCTTGAAGGAGCAGGTCCGCAGTTTGGGAGTCCTCCTGGATCCTGCCCTGCTGCTTGAATATTAGGTGACTGCAGTAGCCAGGAGTGCTTTTGGCCAACTCAAACTGATCTACCAACTGCATCCGTTCCTGGAGGCAGTTGACTTGACCACAGTGACACTTGCATTGGTGACAACGAGGATTGATTACTGTAATGCACTCTGTGTGGGGCTTCCTTTGAAAACGGTTTGGAAATTTGTTGGTTCAAAATACAGCAGCCAGAATGTTAACTGGAGCATAGCGCAGGGAGCAAATCACCCCTGTGCTTGATCGACTCCACCAGCTTCCAAATTGTTTCTGGCCCCAGTTCAAAGTGCTGGTTCTGACCTTTAAAGCCCTAAGCGGCCTTGGACCAATATACCTGAGGAATGGCTTACACCCATATGTCCCTGCCCAGGATTTCAGATCATCTGCGTTTAGTCTCCTCTGTGTGCCTGGAATGAAAGATGATAGACTGACAGGAACGTGGGAGAGAGCCTTTTCAGCTGTTGCCCCCAAGTTTTGGAATATCGTACCCCAAAAAGCCCACTCTGCTCCCTCCCTGATGATTTTCCGGAGACTTCTGAAAATGATCTTGCTCCGGAGAGCCTTTGGGAGGAACTGAGGGTAGAGCCCGACACTGATTTAATTTTTACCTCTGTAGTCCCTTCAGTACCACTCCCTATATATATGTATGTGTGTATATAGTATTTTATGTATTTTAACTGCATTTTATGTATTTTATTTTAATGTTTTTGTGATTTTTTTGTGTCCAATTTTATTATGTACATGTTTGATTTTATTGTAAGCCACCCTGAGTGCCATATTATAGGGTAGAAGGGTGGGATAGAAATGTTTTAAATAAATAAACTATGAAGAGCTGAATTTTTACTTTGTCCTGCTATTATATATTATACAGCCACAACAGTGGCTGTATACTATAGTCAGCATGGATTTTTGGCATGCCACAATGGTAAACCAAAAATACCCCCATGCCATTCTGATGCTTCCCATAAGCTCACTTCAAAACAAAACCTTATAAAATTTATTGTCCTACACTGAGAAATGCTTGCTTAACCACCCTCTACATTTTCATGGCAATACACAAAGCAGTCAGAGAGAATTGAGAGTTCAAAGTGTAAAAAGAGAGAGAGAGAAAACATACCCTTTGGGGACTTTTTTCTGTCAAGGTTCTTATAATTTGTTGAAATTAATTAAAAATCAGCCATGTTCACAGTGTACCTGTAATCCTATTACTGACCTTGCCTCATACTCTGACCTTCATCTTCTGCAGTTTAAATGTTAAAAAAAATGCCTGGCTGTTTTTTTAATTAATTTAAGAAATTTAGCATTGAGCTCAATAATAAAGCCAGGCATGCTCACTAAGAACCAACTGTCAGTGTTCTAAAAGCCAGACTCACAGCTGCTGGGCTTGCCTAATCAGGGGGCCACACCCACACCAGACCTTTGTTTCACTTTAGACAGGCATGGCTTCCCCCAAAGAATCCTTGGAAGTGTAGTTTGTGAAGGGTGCTGAGAGAAAGCTCCTATTCCCCTGACAGAGCTCCAGTGCCAGAGTTGTTTAACAGTCAGCCGCTCTGACTAAAGCTCTCTGAGGGGAACAGGGCCTCTCCTAGCAATTCTCAGCACCCTTCACTAACTTTAAAAAGCAGGGAAATTGGGTAGCTATAGTAAATGCACCAGGGGAGCAGGAGACCTGACCTCCTCTCTGAAAAACTGGACTGCCCTACAAATTTGTCAAAATGCGAACAGCATTTGGGTTGGTCTTTCACAGTCCATTCCACTTCCTGTGTAGCTTGGAAGATTTTGGTAACATGTGCCTCTCAGCATATGGTGAGTAGTGACAACACCTGCAATCAGGCCAAAGAATAGAAAGAGGACATGTGCTGTGCTGATCTTGTTTTAGCAGGGAGGAAGCAACAATATTAAAACAGTTGATATAGTTCACATATTTAAATATGTTTGATTTACTTTGCAGTGTTACTGAAGTTTCCTATAGTAAATCATTCTCTTTGCTTCTGTATCTGTGAATATGTGAAGTACAGCGACACTTTGCAACACTAAAAAAAGTTGTGGAATAATGGCACTGACTATTCTGCAGAATAGTTTCCAGTGGACATGAGGAGTGACTCAGTTTGCACAAGATAATACAGTGGGGGGGGGGGAAATATATTCTTGCAAAATTCTAGGTATGCTCTGTTTTTAATTGACCATGCCCACCTTTCCTTAAGTGGAGTATTTAAGCATAGCAGGCTAAACACAGGCATCTTGGGCAGGCCAAGTTTCTTTTTTCCAACAGCTAGAGTCATTGCTTAAGTAACAACACTTTGTAATCAGTCTGATTTTACACCAAACTGCAGTTTCAGATGCAACTGTTAATGCGCCCAAAATAAAAATAGAGCCTAGCCTCCAGTTTGAAACCATCATATGACATTGACCAATAACAAGGCTTTGAAATTATTTTATTTATTTATTTATTTATTTTATTACATTTCTAGACCGCCCTATAGCAGAAAGCTCTCAGGGCGGTGTACAACAAATAAAATCACAATTAAAATATGAGCAAGTGTGAAAAATATAACATGATAAAAATCCGAAATAGAATTGCCATGAGTTTATAAATTAAAATCCATATTAGGTTTAAAATTAAATTTAAAATGTTTAAAAAGCCTGGGCGAAAAGGTAGGTTTTTACCTGGCGCCGAAAAGATAACAAAGAAGGCGCCAGGCGTATCTCGTCTGGGAGGGCATTCCATAGTTCGGGGGCCACCACCGAGAAGGCCCTAGATCTAGTTGTTGATCTCCGGGCCTCTTTATGAGTTGGGACCCGGAGAAGGGCCTTCGACGTCGAGCGTAGTGAACGGGTAGGTACATAGCGAGAGAGGCGTTCCACCAGGTATTGCGGTCCGATGCCGTTTAGGGCTTTATAGGTAAGAACCAACACTTTGAATCTGGCCCGGAAACATATCGGTAGCCAGTGCAGCTGCGCCAGGACAGGTGTTATAAGGTCAAATTTCTTTGTCCCAGTGAGAACTCTGGCCGCAGCATTTTGCACTAGCTGAAGTTTCCGAACCGTCTTCACAGGTAGCCCCACGTAGAGTGCATTACAGTAGTCCAATCTAGAGGTTACCATAGCATGGATAACTGAGGCGAGATTCTCCCTGTCCAGATAGGGTCGTAGTTGGGCTACCAGCTGAAGCTGGTAGAATGCATTCCGTGCCACCGAGGCTACCTGAGCCTCAAGTGACAGGAGCGGATCTAATAAGACCCCCAAACTACGTACCTGCTCCTTTAGGGGGAGTGTAACCCCATCTAGGGCAGGTCGAACGTCAACCATCTGGGCAGAGGGCCCTCCCACCAACAGCATCTCAGTCTTGTTAGGATTGAGTTTCAGTTTATTAGCTTTCATCCAGCCCATTATCGCGGCCAGGCAGCGGTCTAGTACATCAACAGCCTCACCTGACGAAGATGAAAAGGAGTAGTAGAGCTGCGTATCATCAGCATATTGCTGGAAACGCACTCCAAAACTCCTGATGACCTCACCCAGCGGCTTCATATAGATATTGAAAAGCATGGGGGACAGAACTGAACCCTGTGGGACTCCATATTGGAGTACCCAGGGACTCGAGTAATGTTCCCCCAGCATCACCTTCTGGAGACGATTCCCGAGATAGGAGCAGAGCCACCGCCAAGCAGTGCCTCCCACTCCTAAATCCGTAAGTCGCTCCAGAAGGATACCATGGTCGATGGTATCAAACACCGCTGAGAGATCAAGGAGAACCAACAGAGTTACACTCCCTCTGTCTTTCTCCCGACAGAGGTCATCATACAGGGCGACCAAGGCCGTTTCTGTACCAAACCCCAGCCGAAAGCCCGATTGAAATGGGTCCAGATAATCAGTTTCATCCAAGAGAGCCTGGAGTTGGCGAGCGACCACACGCTCTAGGACCTTGCCCAGGAATGGAACATTTGCTACCGGCCTATAGTTGTCCAAATTATCAGGGTCCAAGGAGGGTTTTTTTAGGAGCGGTCTCACCACCGCCTGTTTCAGGCAGGATGGGACCACTCCCTCTCGTAAAGAGGCATTAATCACCTCCTTGGCCCAGCCGGCTGTTCCATTCCTGCTAGCTTTTATTAGCCATGAGGGGCAA
Source organism: Rhineura floridana (assembly GCF_030035675.1). Taxonomy (NCBI): domain Eukaryota; kingdom Metazoa; phylum Chordata; class Lepidosauria; order Squamata; family Rhineuridae; genus Rhineura; species Rhineura floridana. The sequence continues at coordinate 1,242,349 of NC_084489.1, read as the reverse complement.
GGATCCAGAGCAGAAGTGGTCGCCCGCACCTGTCCAAGCACCTTGTCCACATCCTCGAGCTGTACCAACTGAAACTCATCCAGTAAAATTAATAAAAATAAATTTGACATAGATTTCTAGGATGAATAATTTTCTAGGTTAGATTCTCTGTAGTAGTAACACAGAAAAAAAGTCAAGTAAGAACACCAACCAACATACAAAAATGTAATTCTCCACCTTTTAAGATGGCAGGTGTTGCCACCACTCACTATATGCTCAGAGGCACATGTTAACAAATTCTTCCAAGCTACACAGGAAGTGGATTGGTCTGTGAAAGACCAACCTAGATTGTGTTTGCATTTTGACAAATTTGTAGGGCAGTACAATATTTCAGAGAGGAGGTCAGGTCTCCTGCTCCCTGGTGCATTCACTATAGCTGCCCAATTTCCCTGCTTTTTAAAGTTTGATAGAACGATCTGTTGGCTATAGGTACATTCTTAAACCACAAGGTTTTTTGCCTATTAGTGAATATTTATATAAATATGCCCTATTTATCATCATGTGGACTACACAAATTAAATGGGAATGCAAACAGCTGCAAACACACTGTAAACTCCAATGTAGACAAACCCTAAAACTATTCTAAGACAGTCTAAGTCTTCCTTCTGCTGTTAACAGTATTTCCTGAAATTAAATAATGGATCAGACTCCTTTCTGTTCAAGACTTTTTGCTCTACAGACAAAATAATGTGGTAAGAGAAAGACACAACTCTCCCTGTGTATGTGTGTTTGAAAATAACAAAAAAATCTTAAAAGATGCAACACAAAGAAGATGACATCAAAGGGAATATTTTTCTCCACATGGCTTTCAAATCAGAATAAAAAGCTGTAACAAAGAACAGATATTATATCTCATATTTCATTATTATTAAAATCCAAAGTGGATTTTTATGCAGGGAGCAGACAGGCACTTCACTTTTTATCTTATATGTATTACTTTTTCTACTCCTTTTAAGTCATGCTCTACAGAGAGTTTATCAAATCCTCTGTCTTTATCCCAGTTGGCATAATGAGCCAATTCCTTCAGAAGCATTACCTGAGGAGAGCAACACAAAGAGCCATTTGCTATTGCAGGCTATAATTAGAGAGCATTATACTCTGCAAAATGTTATTTTGAAATAAATTTCAGAATAAGAGATTAAGCTTAATTGTGGTTTCTAAACCCAGTCCAGTCAAATATCATGTAGCAGGAGTACACGGAGGATATCAGACTCTTGGGGACAATGCAAAGAGTTTTTACCAGTAGGAACATAAGAAGAGCCTGCTGGATCAGGCCAGTAGTCCATGTAATCCACCATTCTGTTCACACAGTGGCCAACCAGATGCCTGTGGGAAGCCTGCAAGCTGCACGAGCACTCTCCCCTCCTGCAGTTTCCAGCAACTGGCATTCAGAAGCATACTATGGAGGCAGAGCATAGACATCATGGCTACTGATAGCCTTATCCTCCATGGGTTGACAGCTATCCACTACAACCTCAAGGTCTCGTTCCTGGTCAGCCACTGCCAGTTCAGACCCCATGAGTGTATATGTGAAATTAAGATTTTTTGTTCCAATGTGCATAACTTTACACTTCTTTGCATTGAATTGCATTTGCCATTTTACCCCGCCCCCACTCACTCAGTTTGGAGAGGTCCTTTTGGAGCTCTTCACAATTCCTTTTGGTTTTAACAGTGAGCAATTTAGTATCACCAGCAAACTTGGCCACCTCACTGCTCACCCCTAACTCTAGATCAAGTTAACAAGTTAATGAACAAGTTAAAAAGCAGAGATCCCAATATCAATCCTTGGGGGATTCCATTCCTCCATTGGGAGAATTGTCCATTTATTCCTACTCTTTAATTTCTGTTTTCTAGCCAGTTCTTGATCCACAAGGGGACCTCTCCTCTTATTCCATCATTGCTTTTTGAAAATCCAGCTACACCATGTCTGCTGGATCACCTCTATCTACTGTATATGATTGTTGGTACTCAAAGAACTGTAACAAGTACGTGAGACAGGACTTGCCCTTGCAGAAACCATGCTGGTTCTGCTTCAGGAATGCTTCTATATGCTTGGTTATTTTATCTTTAACAATACTGTCTAACAGTTTTACCAGGACAGATGTTAAGCTAACCAGCCTGTAACTTCCAGGATCCCCCCTGGATCCCTTTTTAAAGATTGATGTTACACTGGCCACTTTACAGTCCGCAAGTATGGAGGTGGATTAGAGAGACAAGTTAAATATTCTTGTTAGCATATAAACACTCATATATGGTCTCTACAAGTGTCTTTGGCACTTTTGATTTGGCCTGTGATGTGTTGCCCTCTCTGAATTGCTATCCTGTGCCACTGCACTCACAATGCCTAGTTCTAGGGCTACCCCCATTTAAATTTTCATCATTTTAGATGTCTTTCTCCGGGGGGGATTTCTCCCAAACTAGACCCTCCTCAGCTCCTGTTGGCTTACCCCCACCCCCATCAGTTTCAAGGCTGCTTTGCCACCTTTTTATTTTAAGTAACAGCAGTCTGGTTCCATCCCAGTTCAAGTGAAGCCAATTCCTTTTGTTCAGGTCTGGTTTGTCCCAAAATGTTCCCTGGTGCATAACAAATCCAAACCACTCCTCGCAACACCATTGCCTCCTCCACACACTGAGATTGCAAAGCTCCACCTTTCTAGCTAGCCCTGTGCATGGAACTGGTAGTATTTCAGAGGAAGCTACGGTGGAGGCCCTAGCTTTCAGCATCCCACCTAGCAACCTACATTTTGCTTCCAAGACCTCATGACTGCATTTCCACATTCACTGATGCCAACATGCACCACAGCCACTGACGTCTTCCGAGAACTATCTACCAAACTATCTAGATGATGGGCAACATGGCTGCAAAAAAGGCAAATGCTATTTTAGGCTGCATTAACAGTATAATTTTCAAATCATATGAAGTACTAGTTCCTTTCTATTCAGCACTGGTTAGGTCTCACCTTGAGTTCTGTGTCCAGTTCTGGACACCACACTTTAAGAAGGATGCAAACAAACTGAAACGGGTTCAGAGGAGGGCAACAAGGATGATCAAAAGACTGGAAAAAAGCCCTATGAGGAGAGACTGAAAGAATCAGACAAGTTTAGCCTTGAGAAGAGAAGACTGAGGAGAGATAGGATAGCACTGTTCAAATACTTGAACTATTGTCACACAAAGGAGGGCCAGGATCTCTTCTCAATCGTTCCAGAGTGCAGGAAAGTGCCTCCAATATCCATCTCACCAAGTCAGCCCAGAAGGATACCATGGTCAATGGTATCAAAAACCACAGAGAGATCAAATAAGAGTAACAGGATTTCACCTTCCTGTCCTTCTCCCGATAAAGATAATCCATCAGGGCGACCAAAGCCAATTCTGTCCCATAACCAGGCCTCAACCCAGACTGGAATGGGTCAAGATATTCGGTTCATCCAAGAGTACTTGCAATTGCTGCGCCACAACCCTCTCAATCACCTTCCCTAAGAAGGGGGTATTTGCGACCGGTCGGTAATTGTCGCAGACTAATGGGTCCAGGGTGGGCTTTTTTAGGAGCAGTTGGATCATCGCCTATTTCAGGGCAGCTGGAACAACTCCCTCCCGCAATGATGCATTTACCACACTCTGGATCCACTCGGTCGAACCCCCTTGGCAAGCTTTAATAAGCGAAGAAGGACAAGGGTCGAGAGGACACATTGCTGGCCGCATCATCGCAAGCACCTTGTCTACGTCATCAGCTGAAACCATTCCCAAGAAGTTGCAGCTGATATTGAGCTAGACACCTCATTGGGGACTACAGTAGATGTGGGTGAGGCATCAAGACTGCTACAGAGGCGAGCAACTTTACCCTCAAAGTGCCTTGCAAACAATTCACAGTGGGCCTCCGAAGGGTCTAAAACTCTGTTTCCTGGAGATGATGTCAACAGACCCCTGACAATACAGAAAAGCTCCACTGGACGGCTAATTGAGGATGTGATGGAGGCAGAGAAGTGGGCCTTCTTCGCCGCCCTCACTGCCACACAATAGGCATGGTAATATTGTTTTACTCGTGCCCGATCAGACACACAGCACAGTCTTTCATTACTTGTGCTCTAGCCATCGTCCAGCCTGTTTCATTGCCCTTAACTCACTGGTGTACCAAGGTGCAAACAGGGCTCCACAATGCCGGAGAGGGCGCTTGGGGGCAACTGTGTCAAGAGCCCAATGTGACTTCCTGTCCCACAGCATGACAAGGGTTTCAACAGGGTCATCTGCTGTATCTACTGGGAACTCCCCCAGGGCATTCAGGAATCCAGTGGATTCCATTAATCTCTGGGGGTGGACCATCTTAATCTGTCCACCATCCCTGCAGGGAGGAATCGGAGTCATAAGTCTAAACTTCACTAGGAAGTGGTCTGACCATGACAATGGGATGACATACACCCCCCTATGTCCAGACCACCTTTTCCTCCATCTGGAGCAAAAACCAAGTCGAGGGTGCACTCTGGCCTATGCATTGGGCCGGTGACAACTTGAGACAGCCCCATGGTTGTCATGAAGGCCATGAAGTGCCAAGCCAGAACACTAGAGGCAGCCTCCCCATGGCTATACTTCCCTCTACCCGTGATCACTGAAACTGGGGTGGCATCACCTATGTCCCTTCTTCCTAAGACTCCTCCTAAACACCTGCAATGGACCCAACAAGAGCCCACCAACAAAACCTGCCTCAGCCAATTATCCCAGTAGGCCTCTGTAAGATCCGCTTAATATTTTTCATACAGGACACATCTACTCTCCCTCTTTCTCACACCCAGGGAGGGCCAGCCTTCTGCCAGTTACAGACTCTCACTCTGAAGGCATCTGGTGACTTTCTCCTATCATTCAGTTAACTGCACAGGCTCTCACCCTGCACACGAACTACACATGAGCCACACATCCTCCCCATTACCCAATCTCCTCGAGATTGGTTAGAAAAAAAGAAATAGGAGAGGGTAGCACCCTCACCCTCAGGACTCCTTAAGGGGCTCCTCCAGGGGCAACTCCCTTTGGTGTCACCCCTTTAGTGGCGACCCCAGTGGCAGCAGACCCGCCGCCCAAGGGCAGGTGGGCTTTTATGTCTCCTTACCCAGCCAGCAGCTGATGCAAGAGGCTGTGCAATTAACTGCAGCCTCTCTCTGGAGCCAGGGTCAGGCAGGGGGTCCCAGTCCTTGCAGCACTTACCAGGGACTTCAGCTGTCTGAAAAGACAGCACCCCAAAGGAGCAAGCAGCAAGCACCCAGATGCTCAGATACTCACTCCCAGGGCAGCTCTTCTTCAGTCCCCCTAGTGCTGCAGCTGTTTACCAACAAATGGTGTTTTGTTGGCTGCAGTTGTAGGAAGCCGATTCTGCATGTAGGTGGCAATAACTGCTGCTTTCCCCCAGTACTTCTATGGTAACTAACCATCTTCAAATAAACAATCATCTCCAAAATGGTTCTATTCCAGTGTTCTGAGACCCCATTCTGCTATGGAGAATAACTTATAGTGGTCTTGTGTTCTATGCCTTCTTCATGCAGAAACTGTTCCATTGCTCTTGAGACAAATTCTCCATCATTATCTGATCTCAGAATCTTTGGCTTGTAGCCAAATTTGTTGGAAAAAGCTCTAACATAGTCTTTCAATTTCTGATGTACTTGACTTCTTTCCCTTAACAGATACATTTCAGTGTACCTTGAATAATTATCAATGAAGGATAAAAGGTACCTATTTCCTCCTTGAGTGGGGGGTCTTTAAGAGTCCACATACATCCGAGTGGATGAGCTCGCAAGGCCTTTTAGTTCTCCTCTCACTTTGCTTCGGGAAGCCGAGGTTGGCATGCTTAGCTTTCACACAGCATTCACAAGTCCCCATAGATCTGTATTTCCCAATTTTATGCCTCTAAGCTAAGTTATCCTTCTCTAGGGCATTAACTCTGGAAAAATTGGCATGTCCCATTCTACGATGGAGGCCATAAACATTCACATTGTGAAGTACCAACTTTGATACTGTTAGTATGCACAGCTGTGTAATGTTTTAGTTCCAAAACTCCATCTCTGAGCTTAGCAATACAACATATTTCATCTTGATCATATACACTGCATCTATCAGAAAACAAATGCAGTTCACCCTCAAGTCTCATGATTATAGTGGCATTAATTAAGCTGTCTTTAAACTGAGGGTTTCAGTTCAAGCTCTCTAGCACCATCTTGTGTTTCGTATTGCAGCACACCACCTTCTCCTTCAGCTCAAAAGCATCTCCCTTCTGGCATATAAATATTGTTGAACAAGAACTCAGGTTTTAAATAAACTCTTTCTCAGTGAAGACATGACAAGAAACACCTGGATCAATTAGAATTCTGCCAGTTATTTTAATTTCCTTTCAATCAGAAACATTAACTAGAATGTTTCCCTTTTCCTCTTTGGTCAGATTTCTTAGCTTTAAAATCACCTTTAAATTCAACTCTGGGTTTCCTTGGGCATTCTTTGAAAAAATGAGTATCTGCTCCACAAGAGAAACACTTCCTTTGTTTTTCGGTTAGAGCCCTGATGTGCCTTTTGGTGATGCAAATTGCTTTTCTGAGCTCTGCAACAGATGAATGAATGGACTGCCTTCAAGTCAATCCCCGACTTATAGCAACCCTATGAAGAGGGTTTTCATGGTAAGCGGAATTCAGAGGGGGTTTACCATTGCCTCCCTCTTAGGCTGAGAGGCAGTGACTGGCCCAAGGTCACCCAATGAGCTTCATGGCTGTACCATTAGCATTTTCACTGAGGCTCTCTTCCTCATTCTATTTGTACTCAAATTCCTTCAAGGCTATGATCAATGCAGCCAAGTTTTATCAGACTGTTCTAAAATGCATTTTATCACTGATTAATGTTCATCACTTTCTAAGCTTGCAAACAAAGCAGTCAATTTCTGTTGCTCACCTATAGCTTTTCCACATCTCTCCAGATCCCTGATTAAGGTTGCAAATTTGTCTAGATATAGTTCAGGGCTGTGAGAGCGAAGTTTCCTCATTGTAAACAGCACCTTAAACATGAACATAACATGTGTTTTAGATGTCTTTGGATGCATCTGTTCAAACTTTTCCCACATTTGTTTAGCAGTTTGACATTCTAGACATGCATTCAGATCCTTATCATTTATACAAGTCATAATCACATATTTAACCTTAGAATCCTCACATGTCCGGAGCACTGTGGCTTCTTCATTTTCTGCTGCAGGCTTCTCTTGAGTAAGGATTCTCCATAATCCTTCCCCTTGTAGGTGCGCCTTAACTCAAATGCATTCAATTTTCCTAGAGCAGTTCGGAAGGATATTGATTCCTCAGTCTTTTTTCTATTTTTCCTATCTTAAGCTTTCCGAAGTCTCCCTTGTACAACACACACTATTCAGCTCAAGCAGCACATATTAGCTTCTGGTGCACATGACCTGCTGGAGTATTGGTAAAAAATGAGCAGAGTTTAGGTCAGTGTAGCTTGCTCAGCATTCTGTGCAAAATGAGTGTGTGCGGTTTACTGAGAGAAAGCAAACTTTTACCTTGCTTTAAATGACTGAGAGACTTAGTTTCAAAATAAGAAAAGGCTACTTTATTAATAGAAATACATACTTGATAGGAAATGCTGTAGTTCTAGCTAACTAACTAGGGTGGAGGGACAATGCCCAGGCTTGGACATTCATGCTTCAAGGGAGAGAGACAAAGGGAAGATGACTCCTCTCCCTCAGGTAAAGATAGGCAAGCTTAACCAGCTGGAAGACCCTCTTTTGATCTCCTCTTAGGAATGCAAAGAGAACAAAAAAAGAGTTGCTCTCGCCACACTTTCCAAAGTTAGCAGGATGATGACCTGACTCAATTATATTCTTTCCAGTTCTATACTTTGTATGCCAAGTATTAATCTAAGTTTTCAAAGTTTAAATGTTGTACTTTTAAATATTGTACTTTATTTGGTTTTGCTTCTAAGGCACTTTGAAAGGGTATTTGCCCCCAAATACCCCAAAATATTTCAATTTTATTTATTTATTAATTAAATTTATATACTGTCCTTCCTCTGAAGGAGCAGAAAGCAGCAAACATATCAATACTACAACAATACAGTTAAAACTTAATTAATACAATTAAAAAAAACTCCTAAAAGCAATCAATTGCTCTCAAACCTAGTAATTTCAGGGTGGCAGGGCTTTCAGCCATCAAATGTCTGGATAAACAAGAATGTTTTTAAATTTCTCCTAAAGTTAATCATGAGGAAGGCTGAGTCACTTCTCTAGGTGGGGCATTCCACAAATTGGGAACTACCACTAAGAAGGCCCTGTCACAGGTCATCACCAACTAGGCAACCACCACCACTCCCAGTGGTGGCATCACCAATGTTGCTGACCATAGAATTCCAGAAGTATATTGAGGAAGGCACTCTATAAGATACTCTGGTCCCAATCCATTTAGGACTTTGTATATGAGTACTAATACCTCAAACTGAGCCCTATACTTGACTGGCAACCAGAATAGCACTCTATAAACTGTTAACACATGGTCCCATTGGACTGCTCCACTTACCAATCGAGCAGCTGCATTCTGCACTAGCTGAAGTCTTCTGAAGTCTTCAAGAGCAGCCTCACATAGTGCACTGCGGTAGTCCACATTGGAGATCACCAGAGCATGGACAATTGAGGCCAAGGTATCCTGATCCAGAAATAGATATAGCTGGTGAAGCAGCCTAAGCTGAGCACAAGCACTCATAGCCGCATAAGCCACATGAGACTCAAGCTGGAATTCAGGAGTACAATCAGGAGGGGAGAAGGAGACTCTGCATCTCCTTCCCCCTCTCCCACCTGTGAGCATGAGGTTTCAATCCTGCACAATGCTGCTGTTCATGAGTAGCAGCAGCCTGCTTCCCACAGAATCAAATCCTTCACTTACGAGCTGGTAAGTGGAGGATTCCATCCTGTGAGGTGTTGCTTCAGGGGGTGGGATGTAGGGTGGAAGAATAAGAGACCAGGTGGGAAGGAGAATAAGAAGCCAGGTAGGAAAGCTTGCCCTTCACATCCAAAGGCATCCACCCCATGCTTACCTTCTCTCAGGAAGATGGTAAGAGGCAGCTAGTCAGGTAGGTCCTTTTTTTTTCATGGTTTCTCCTTCTTCCCACACAATGACTGTCTCCTGTCCAATGCTCCTTCCCCTGGGCCACCTGATCCCTCTGGGCTACATGACCCGTGAGGAACTGGGGCTGTCACATCCTGACCAATACAAGGATCCACCCAAATTATCCCAATTCAGTTCAGTTTGAATGAGTTCAGATCTCCAGGGCTGGATGAACTGCATTATAGAGTATTGAAGGAACAGGCTGAAGAACTCTCGGAACCACTATCTATTATGTAGAGGATGGGTGAAGTGCAGGATGACTGGAGGAGGACTAATGTTGTCATATTTAAAAAGGGCAAAAAGGAGGAACCTGGGAACTACAGACCAGTCAGCCTGACATCAGTCCCTAGGAAAATTCTGGAGCAGATTATAATGCAGTTAGTCTGTAAGCACCTTGAAAAAAATGCAGTGATAACTAGAAGCCAACATGGATTTATCAAGAACAAATCCTTGCCACACAGAGGAGGGCCAGGATCTCTTCTCAATTGTCCCAGAGTGCAGGACATGGAAGAATGGTCTCAAGTTGCAGGAAGCCACATTTCAACTGAACATCAGGAAAAACTATTAGAGTGGTACGACAATGGAACCAATTACGTATAGCAGTAGTGGGCTCCCCAACACTGGTGGCATTCAAGAGGTAGCTGGTCAGCCACCTGTTGGGTATGCTTTAATTTGGATTCCTGCAATGAGCAGGGGGTTGGACTCAATGGCCTTATAGGCTCCTTCCAACTCTACTATTCTATGATTATAGGTCTCAGCCAGATCCACTGCATAGCCCTAATATATTTCATTTACTCTATTGTAATTTATATTATGGAAATTTTATATTTAACTTTTATCTTAAAGTTGACAAGGGCAACACAATACAGTACAATAAAGTTGATGACTAACAGCACAATCCAAACCCAAGATGAGTGAGTTTGGAATAGATGGATCTTCATTTCTGCTGCCTGAGCCAGTTATGCCAGTGTATCTCTGCTTAAGCCAGGATGAGGGAATTACGCCAGCACCAACAGGGACAACATTAGCCCTCCCCCAGTCATCCAGCACTTCACCCATCCTCCACAATTTCACAAAGATAATACACAGTGGTTCCGAGAGTTCTTCAGCCAGTTCATTCAATACTCTAGGATACAGTTCAGCAGGCCCTGGAGATTTGAACTCATTCAAACTAATTAAGTGTTCCTTGACCATTTGTAAGTCAATCTCAAGCTGCAGTCCTGCCCCTTCAATGTGTACATTACGTTTGCCAGGAAGCTCATATACCCTCTTTTGGGACAAGACTGAGCCAAAGTAGGAATGCAGCACTTCTGCCTTTTCTTTGACATGTTATCATTTTGCCATCATCACTGAGTATCTGAACCCCCATTCCTTTCTCTGTTCTGAGTTCATTAAAATTGGCTTTCCTGGGTATGCGTAGGCTATTCTCAGCTTTTGCTTCCTTTAAGATCAAGAACTCAAGTATAACGTGGTCACTTTCCCCCAGAGTTCCCATAACTGCCACTTCATTCACTTCACTTTCAGGTCATCTCTAAGCTTTCTGTGAAACCACATTGACTTCTGCTGTATTCCCTCTTTTTTCCTTGATGGAATTGTTTGCCATTGTGCCTTTAGAATTTCCTCGTTTAGAAACGCCCACTCATTTTGGACTCCTTTTGTCATTATGGTCACTTGCCACGGGACCTTACTTACCATTGTTCTGAGTTTATTAAAATCAGCTTTACTAAAGTCCAGGGAACACACACGGCTATTCTCAGCTTTTGCTTCCTTAGAAATAAAGAACTCTAGTATAGCGTGGTCACTTTCCCCCAGAGTTCCCGTAACTGCATCCACCAAGTCATCTCTGTTGGTTAGAATCAAGTCAAGGATAGCTGGTCTTCTAGTTGCTTCTTCCACTTTCTGTAGGAGAAAGTTATCTCCAACATAAGTCAGGAATTTCTTGGAGGGGCCATGTTTGGCAGAATTTGTCTGCCAACAGATATCGGGGCAATTGAAGTCCCCGATTACTACTACATCATGCCTCCTCAAAACAATGCCAATTTGCTTTGCAAAAGTTTCATCCTTATTTTCTCCTTGACTAGAAGGTCGGTAGTAGACTCCAACCACCATGTTCTTTTTATTCCTTGCCCCATTTATTTTAATCCAGATGCTCATCCAATACCAAGTTCATCCTACTATATTTCTGTGCAGGGATATATATTTTTAACATACAGTACGAATCCATCTCCTTTGTATTCCTTCTGTTCTTTTTGAACAAGTTATATCCTTCAATTGCAGTATGCCAGTCATGGGAGTCATCCCACCAAGTTTCAGTTATCAAGTTGTATTTACGCTCCTGTATTAAGAGTTCAAGTTTGTCCTGTTTGTTTCCCATACTCTGGGTATGTAGCATATAGACATCAAAGACCATGTGATTCATGGTCTGGCCTCCTTCCTACATTTTTATGAACATTATTATTGGGCATCAATAGAGCTGTTCTCTAAGTTCCTGTTACTGTGCATAAGCATGCACTAATTGTTACCTCTACGTTTACATCTCCCTCCCCCTTTAGATTCAGTTTGAATCCAAAGACATTCTTCCCAATCCTTGTGAGATCCAGCCACCACTTGCCAGCAGTCCATCTTCCAGGAAGTATAGCTCTGGGCCCCAAAGTCCTTGACTTTCCTTCCTAGAGCTTCGAAGTCTGACACTAATTCTTTGTAGCTCCGCTTGGCAGTATCATTCATTCCCACATTAATGAAAAGAAAGGGATGTGTCAGTGGGCTTTCTGAATGTTGGCAATCCTTTAGTCACATCTCTAATCTATCCTCCAGGAGGACAGCATACCTGGCAAGTCCATGGGTCTTCTCAGCATACCTGAGTTTCAATCCAACACAGTAGGCAGTCTCCCACTACTATTACTCTTCTCTTCTTGTTGTAGGGCATGGTTTCACTGATTCCACTTGACAGAGCTTGCTCTGCTCTGCTCTGCTTAGTTAGCAGTCAGGAAACAGAATGAAACTCCCAGCACACACAGCTTTCCAGTTCCGGTCGCCGAAGAAGGGTGAGCTTTTTTCCCCGGAGGCTTAGTCAGCTCAGTTATAAATGGCTAATTAGCTTATGAACTTATCAATCTGTAGACTTCCTTTCTACATATACATTTGGAGAACTTGTGGGGCTTAAAAAGAGCTAAAAAGAAAAAAGGAAAAAGGAAAAGGAAAAGAATAACGGCTGCTTCCAATTAAAATGAGCAAGCCTGAATTCCTCCCACTCTTCGCTATCAGCTATTAAAAAACAACTCTACTTCTTGCACTTTCACTTTGGAAGTAGGAAGGCTTTATCATGGTACTAACAAGAAAGGAGAGGAAAGTTTTAGGACGCCCTCCCCCCTCGGAGAGCTTATCCAAAGAAAATAAACAAAAGAAAAAAAAATGTGGAAAGTCCCAGTCTGCTTTTTCATCTCCATTACACCATGCCGAAAGCCACTTAGAGTTAAAGGGCCAGCAAAAAATTACAAGTTTTTTTACTCCCCCTTCTCAAAATAAAGCTGACCAAGAATGGAAAGACACTACAACCTGTTTGGACTGGTCTATATCATATAAGGGACTTCCAGATAGTCAGGAGAGGGAGTCCCCGGCAATGAACTTGGCAGAAGAAATCAGGCTAGCTGACAGGCTTGATAAACACGATGTTAAACAACTGAGTGACGTCACACAGACCTCAGTGTATACAGACTCGGCCTTACAACACACGGCGAAGGTCATAACTCCAACAATGGTTACAAAGCTCTGTGCTGACTCCCTGGAGACAGATGCCCGATTTCTACAGGCTAGGGATTCCTCTATCACCAACCCTGAAAATCTAACAGGTACACAAGCTCTGAAAGAGAACCAGAGTGGTATTCTAGATGATTTAAATGGACTATCTGTAAAAGGATGGCTTTTTATGCTGGCAACGGAGCTGGAGCACTTAAAAAACTACATGAAGGAATGTAATTCCTTGCTAACCACCTTAGCATCAATCCCTCAAGTCCTATTGACATCAACTGGCAAAGTCCCTCCAACAAACCGGCTAGCTATAAATAAACCTCTGCGAAGGAATACTATGTGAGCAAGGAAGGAAAAGAGGCACCCGACAATTCAGCTAAAAAAGAGCAAAAATATGAAGGCTCAAAAGCCACGCCGAAATAAGATGAATTTTAATAGACTCTTCAAAATACTGGACGAACTTACTAAAAAGGGGCCCCAGAACTCAAAAAGGCCTCAGGATAATTTCACTGGAAAGAATAAGCCCAGAGGTTCGCCTGATGTGCAACCCAAAACTTGTTCATTACAGAAAAATGGGAATTTTATAGAACCCCCTATCAGAACAAACTTAACCTGCCATATTACAGACCAGGATCCATGGCAGGATGTCCTTCTAAAGAAGCAGCTGCTACAGCTACCAGAGCCGACTACCACTATTCCCAGCTGGAATTTAGTGCTAATTAGGAACAAATTAGTTTTTGAAAACTGCCCAAAACCGTGGGGCATTATTAGTCCTCTATCTAGAAAGAGGCATTTTATCAACATTTTAAAGAAATTTTTACCAAAATCACCAAATATAAATATCAACATTAGGGATATTAAACAAATTGAATATCTCTATTTTAACAATGTTAAGGCTCGTGCAGTGGTTACTTTTACATCCACGGAAACAGCAAATCACCTCTGGCGTTACAAGGTACATTTAGACAAGCTGGATATCATCACCGTGCGCTTTTTTGAAAACCAAAGACCACCCACGGATTTATTACTGGTCAACAAGCTACCCCAAAAAGAGCTATTTTGTAAGAATATTCCAAATGACGCACTCCTGATCACCTTGGATACACATGAACTGATTGTAAATAGAACTGAAACCATCAACTTTTGGGAACAACAAGATATACTTCTAGATCTAGGAAAAACATTACTGACTCAGCCACGGCAACACCTACTTGAGAAGAAGAGTGGGGAGGAAGACCTTTTGGATGCCGATAACTCCCCTGCCCTTTTTCAGAGAGATATTCATCTGTTTCCGGCTGATCAGTTACAACAATTGGGGACACAGGATATCCTCTTGACAGACGAGGAACAATCCTTGCAACACTCATTTGCGTTTCTCCCCACAACAGAACAGAATGCAATACTCGATAGGTTGGTCCAACTTTCGCTTCGCCTCTCAGTCATACACAAACAGCTAGAAGTGACACCCCTTCCACCTCGAGAAGGAGGCAAGATGATGGATGGAAAAATGTAATCACACCCAATAACCTCGCATCATATGACTCAGTCTCCTCAAAGGTCTATTTTGCTGTCTGCTGAACTCCAATCAAGTCCAACTCAGCATATGACGAACACAGACACAGTCCAGAAACAACTTCCAGTCTTGGCTGTATCTACTCTAGCTCCAGACCCCAAATGACAGATCGGGTTTTTGTCTTGGAACATCATGGGATGGAACAACAAAGTTAAGGATGCTGATTTCATTTCCTTCATAAATCAGTTTAAGATCATCTGTCTACAGGAAACCTGGGTAATGGAGGGATCTGAGATACTCCTCCCAGGCTTCCGTGCCTACCCCCTACCTGCGATCAAAATTAATCTTAATGGCAGAGGAAGTGGGGGTTTGTGTATATTCATCTCGGACGACCTGCCGATTGATATCTTTGTGTTAAGTTCAACCTGCAAGCAGCATGTACAGGCCCTGAGGCTAACAGGCCCCTTGCTTGGAGACATTGTTATTATAAATGCTTATTTTCCCCCCCTCAAGGCCAGTACATTGAATCCAGGCTGCGTTTGGGATCTCCTCGCAGAATTTTTGATTTCCCTGGAATCCCAATACCCCACCTATAAGTTAATTCTCTGCGGGGATTTTAACACTAGGCTGGGTCTAGGCTGGTCTGAGGGCCCCTCTTCAAACCAAGGGCTGACATATACTACCCCTCACAATGTAAGAGTCTCCCATGATCGGATACTAAACAAACAAGGTCTGAGGTTTTTAGAAATAATTCATGCACACTCCTTGGAGTGTCTACACGGCTCATATGTGGATCGGTCTAACGGCACATTCACCCATCTATCCTCTAGAGGAGCCAGCGTGATTGATTACACGCTGGTTTCAAGTTCCCTAGTTCCGGAAGTACTCGAGTTCTTGGTGCTTGACAGATATGATAGTGACCATTTTCCTTTATTAACAGTACTAAGAACGACTCTGCCTGGGAGATGTCTGATCCTCCCTAATTTGGATGATCTCCAAATAATAGAACATAGAGTTCGTTGGTCTTCAAATCTGCACTCCTCAGTTTTAAGCTACCTTGAGAATAACTCCCTTCTTGCTCTCAGACAGGATATCATTGCCTCAAAAATTGATGTTCAGGAGGCTTATCGACAGATAACTTCCTTGCTAAAACCTGTGCTAACCCAGAAAGAGTCATACAAATCTACCCGCCAGAGGATTTCTGGATGGTTCGATTTAGAATGTAAAAAGGCAAAGTGACAACTATCTAAATGCTTAAGAAAAAGGACAAGGGACCCTGGTAATTTTGATCAAATTCATCTAATCACCCTCCGTTCTTTTTATAAAAATTTGACCAAACAAAAAAAGGCACAATATGCGAGAACTCAGTGGCAACGGCTCCACCTAGCCCTGGCAGAGGGAAATGAACGTCTATTTTGGGATTTGGTCGCTAGAGGTTCAGGAAATTCTAAACAATTTGTAACTAGCCATATATCAGCTTCAGTCTGATCTGAACATTTTACTAAGATTTATCATGACCCGACGGCACCCGTGGTTTCTTCCATGCGATGCACAGAGGAAAATTGGCCCCCGGTTTCGCCATTGCAGGTAAAGATGCTCATTTCCACACTGAAAAAGGGCAAGGCCCCAGGGGAAGATATGCTCCCCCCGGAATTGTTTTATAACTTCCCCGATTGGTGGATTCCCATCCTAGCCAAATTATTTACACAGATAAATAATACGGGTACTTTTCCGGAGGGTTGGAAACAAAGCATAATTATCCCCATATATAAAAAAGGACTGAAAGACGATCCGAACAACTATCGTCCTATCAGCTTGCTAGATACAGGCGCCAAATTATATAGCAAACTACTTTTAGACAAACTTGAAGAGTGGGTATCGGAAAATTCAATAATTTTCCCAGAACAAGCGGGTTTTTGTCGTGGTCAGAGTACTATAGATCACTGTGCCACCCTGTCATACCTTGCTAGAAAATCGATAAGGGGCCCTACAAAACATCTCTACGCTGCTTTTGTAGACCTAGCGGCCGCTTTCGATTCGATAGACAGAGCTCGCCTGTGGACCAAACTGGGACAAACAAACATTGACAGGCGCCTCTTATACCTAATTAGAGAACTTTACTCCTCTAACTCCACCAGAATTAGAGTGCGTAATAACCTCACAGATTTAATATCAACAAATAAAGGCATCAAACAAGGCTGTTTATTAGCCCCCACCCTCTTCAATTTATATCTGAATGATATTACCACCGAGCTAGAGGGTCCAAAATTCTTTCCTCCATCTGCAGGTCGCAGGAAGATATCCCTCCTGTTATATGCTGATGACATGATCCTACTTTCACTGACTTCTATAGGTATGAGATGACTTTTGGCGAAATTAGAACTTTACTGTAACAAAGAGGGCCTACAAATTAATTACAAGAAGACTAAGATCATGGTCTTTGGTAACAGATATCGCCAACATAACTGGTCTATCGGGAATTTCCCAGTTGAGCAGTGTTGCTCAAACAAATATTTGGGAATTCATTTCCAATACAATCTTGCTTGGAAAAATCAGCTGTCAGCTATAAAATTAGCCACCTCTAGAACTGCAGGGGCGATCCTCAAATTCTATAGGACAGCAGGGGGATACTTAGCCTCTCCAGCTTTGAAAATATTTCAAAGCAAAGTCATCTCACAGATTACTTATGGGGCGGCTATCTGGGGATGGACAGTCCCCTCGTTCCCGATGTTAGAGGCCATTCAAAATAACTTTCTCAGGCGCTTGCTATCTGTACCATCTGGTACCCCGGCT
The DNA here is from genome assembly GCF_030035675.1 of Rhineura floridana. Lineage (NCBI taxonomy): Eukaryota > Metazoa > Chordata > Lepidosauria > Squamata > Rhineuridae > Rhineura > Rhineura floridana. The sequence goes on along the minus strand of NC_084489.1, from coordinate 1,225,131 downwards.
GCGTTTATGAGAGCTGAAACCGGCCTACTCCCAGTCTCAGCAAGGATACATGAAACACTCCTGACATACTGGGCCGCACTACCAAATTCAACATCTAAGGTATTAGCAAAGGCATGTTTTGATGTGGCAGTGGTAGAGAAACACTGGCTCACAAAATTCAAATTGGTTCTATCCCACTATCACATTCCAGTTCAATCACTTCCCTCTCTGCACAAGTTCAACTTTCGGGCCCAGATAGAGAGAAATAGTGTTTGGCGAGATAGACTGGCTATCTTAAATTCCAAGTTCTCTAGATGGTATGGTATAATTAAAACCAATCATCTAAGGGACAATTATTTGTCTTATCCTCTACCCATACAGATTAGACATGCTTTTACCGCCTTGAGATTTCAATCTATGCCCAGCGCCATCGTAACAGGCAGATACCATCAGATTAAATATGAACAAAGACTATGTTCCTGTCATCTAGGGAAGGTGGAAGATCTAAACCACTACTTATTTGAATGCCCGATTTACACACATCCTAGATCCAAATATCTTGACAGTCTGATATCCTATCCTAGACATGAGGAGGACGATTGTTTAGTTTTTTTCCTATTATCAGACAATAACTTTCAAATTACCTATTCTGTGGCGCATTTCGCCCTCGCTGCCCAAAAGCTGAGCACAAAATTTCTGATTACTACAGGATCACAGAAATAAACGAGGTCTACTTATAAAATTTGTTTACACTCTAATTATAATCGCTAATTACAGCCTAATAAAAATAGGTCCATGAGATATTCATAGACCTTATAGATAAAGGTTTTATCGTGGCATTCCGCATTGTTATAGTTTTAAATGTCATAGCTTTATTTTAGATTCAGACAATTTTAATTATTCTGAAATTTTGAAGTTTTTATTGCTGTATTTGTTGTATTTATATTTGTGCTGCGACGGCCTATGGCCTGCAATAAACTACCTACCACAGCTGTTTACAGTTGCATTCAGTAGTTCTCAAGACACACCCCTTCAATCAGCAGCTATCAGGACACACTCCTTCCACTGGAAGCTGATATGGAGCCCTTCAGCTTTTCCACCTACCCAGGTGAGAACATGCTGACTCAAGAACAGACAAGCCTCCTCGGGTTACTCCAGGTCACTCACCTCTTTGCCTTTGTCTCCTCCTCCATAGCACCTCCACTGCCAAACTCCTATTAGCTCTCCCTGTTTGTTCGCTCTGTTCCCTCGCTCTCTGAGAATTGGCTCACTTATATGACTTGTAGTCCAGCCATATTGTTTTAAAATTTTTAAATTGTGTTTTAAATTGCTTTTAGAAGATGTGTTTCAAATTTGTATATTTGTTTTTAATGTTTTTAGTTACTGTAAACCGCCCAGAGAGCTTTGCGGTATACAAATACAATCAATCAATCAATCAATAAAGGCAGATTTCTCTGCTCTGCTCAGTTAGGAGTCAGGAACCTGTGCTGGATGAAGCCCAGTAAAAGGAATTGAGCACTTCTGCCTTTTCTTTGTCATCTGTTATCGTTTTGCCATCCTCACTGAGTAGCTGTACCATTTCTTTTCTCTGCCTTTTACTATGGATGTACCTGAAGAAAGCTTTTTTGTTGCTTTTGGCATCTCTCACTAACCTCTCATTCTCAGCTTTGGCCTTCCTTACACCATCCCGGCAATTTCAGGCTACCTGTCTGTATTCTTCCTTTGTGGCCTGGCATTCCTTCCACTTCCTGTATGTGTCCTTTTTTGTTTTCAGGTCATCCCTAACTTTTCAGTGAAATCCCCTTGGCTTCTTCTGCTGTCTCCCCCCTTTTCTCCTTGTTGGAATTGTTTGCAATTGTGCCTTTAAAAATTTTTTATTTATAAATCCCCACCCATCTTGGGCTCCTTTTTCTTACTTACATTTGACAAGTCTTCTCAGATGCCTTGGAATTCATTATACAGTGGACAAATCCTCTCTACAAATAATAGTTCTCCTTGAAAGATACAGGAATTATTCCACCTCCGTTTAGTCTTCTTTTTATATTTCTGTTCTCCCACCTCTTCCCATCTGCTCAACTTCTCAGCTCAGAACAAAGAGGACTGTGAAGACCATATGTCTAACCAGCTCCCCAAGCATCATCAGACACTGTTCTGTGAAGTGTCAACTTCTCATGGGTCACAGCTTGTTTCTGTGGAAAAAATAATAGAACTGGCAATCAGGATGTCCTTAATTCTAATTCTAGCTTTTACATGACTTCTTGAGTGCACTTGAAAATGCTCTGCAGTTAATTAAATTCTCATTCTTGCTATATGGGCATTCTGATTTCCCACAAAAGTAATCGTATTCAAGCTCCCATCTTTATGGGTTTTCAGCGTATTTTCCAATTAATTTTAGAAATTTTCATTTTAAAAATATGTTAAGTAGTGATAGGCGAGCATCTCAGAGTTGAATTGGATTGCCTTTGAGTTCAAAGGAAAGCCAATTTTAATAAACTCAGAACAGAGAAAGGAAATGGGGGTCCAGCTACTTGGTGAGGATGGCAAAATGATAACAGATGACAAAGGCAGAAGTGCTTCATTCCTACTGTGGCTCAGTCTTGTCCCAAAAGAGGGTCTATGAGCTTCCTGGCAAATGTGAAGTACAAGTTGAAGGGGCATGACTACAGTTTGAGATTGACTTATAAATCGTCAAGGAATACCCAATTACTTTGAATGAGTTCAAATCTCCAGGGTCCGATGAACTGCATTCTAGAATATTGAAGGAACTGGCTAGAGAACTCTCAGAACCACTGTCTATTATCTTTCCGAAATCGTGGATGATGGGTGAAGTGTCAGATGACTGGGGGAGGACTAAGCATGTCCCTACCTGAAAAAAATGAGGAACCTGGGAACTACAGACTAGCCAGTCTGATATCAAGCCCTGGGAAAATCCTGGAGCAGATTATAAAGTGGTCAATTGTAAACACCTTGAAAACAATGCGGTAATTACTAGAAGCCAACAGGGATTTGTCAAAAACAAATCCTGCCAGACTAATCTTATCTCATTTTTGATCAGGTAACCTCCCTGGTAGACTTGGAATGCTGTAGACATAATGTATCTCAACATCAGCAAAGCTCTTGACAAAGTCCCCATGATATTCTGATTAGCAATCTAGCTCAATGTGGGCTGGATGAAACAACGATCAGGTGGATCCACAGTTGGCTACGGAATCATACTCAAAGAGTGCTTATCAATGGACAGGTGAAGGGACTCCATGTAAGAGGGCCCAGGTATGATTTTCAGACAAAGTGGGGGGAGGTAACAAGCGGGGTGCCGCAAGACTCAGTGATGCATCCAGTGCTCTTCAACATTTTTAGTAATGATTTGGATGAGGAATTTGTAAAGTTTCTCTTTTTAAAAATAATCCTACTGTGATAGAAGGGTGACATATTGAGCCCAGAGTATAAGAGGAGCCAAGTGGAATCAAGCTAAGGCTGCAACCCTATGGACACTTAGCTTACATATGTGCAAAGGATCAGGCTGCAAAATTTTGAAACCACTTTGATGTTCTTAGAGATCCACCCCCATTTCCTGTAGGTTGGAACTCTAAATTGGACTGTAAATAGTCTCCTGGTCTCTTCTCAAGCCTGCAGATGCTATTCCAGCAACGTTCACATGGCAACCTTCATACCACAGAGATTTTTTGAAAGATTGAATGTTTTAAATTAATTAATTAAACTAGTAACATAATTATTTGACCAGCCCTCACCTGTGACTCTCATGGCAATGAGAATGAAAGGCAGACCATTCCTGAAACCTCTCCCCAGTAACCCATTAGGCTACTCCAAAATTTCATGGTTCGCTGCTTAATGTTTATAACTCTAATGATATAGTTTTCCAAACAAAGACAATGTATTTTCCAAGTAAATCCATCTGTTGGTTTTGTCATGATGAAGCCATTGAAAATGTGCACTTGGTGAATTCCTGTGGTCTCTAGCTGACTAATTTAGGATTTTTAGCATGAGAACACAGCATATGTTTCTCACATTCTCCCTGTCTTCAGGTGATTGCCTCAGCTCTTAAAATCTTTGATGCCGTATGGCTTGTGCATGATTAAAAACAAAAATCTAAGCTGATCAGAAACAAACACACAATACCCTCCCAGTGAAAGAACTCTTTATTCTCACATGTGACTTCAACTAGGATTTAATCTCATCTCTCTTGGACTGTGTATGTGATACCAATATGTAAATATTTTTCATGTAGAAAACATCTTCTAGCCGAAGATGGGGTATGACCAAAACATTCAGATACTTGGCAGGTTGAATGAATGACCTTGAAATTTCTATAGGATTATATCATATGAAGTTAAAAGAATGACTCGGTTGTCAGAATTAGCTTCCTAATACCAGATCAGACTATCTTTTGTCCATCTAGACCAGTATTACCTGTTCTGACTGAAAGTGGCTCCAGTGGTGGTTGGTGACATTGTGACTTGATAGGGCTGTTTTCATCACAAGTCTTGTACAACTCTTAGGAAAGTGTGCCATTACACATGTGCAAAGTGCCATTATCCTGAGCCAAGCCAATGGAATCAAACTGACCCACTGGTGTATCTTTCTCCAGTATGTTTAATGAAAAACTCCAGTTTAGTGCACTTCATGGATTTGATTACAGATCACACAAGATTCTGCAACTCTACATGGCAGAACTAGGCATGACTACTCAAAGCTAAGATGTTATTGCAGCAATTAGACACCCTCCCCTTGCAAATCTTAAGTAATTAAGGTGGGCTTTTTCTACTTGAATGAGGAAGGTGTCACAGAATGGGAGTGCATGTGCATGTGAGTTCTCTTTCATGGTGGAAAAGTGGAGGTCAGCTGAGCCTTCAGGTGTAGTTGCCTATGTGTCTGGGAAGATGGGGCACTAGCATGCCATCAAGCTCCTCCTCCTCTAGAGGAGGTGCACACAGTACCAGTGAGGAGGAGGAGGAGTGGGGGGCTGGAGGGGAGGCAAAGGGATGGGCTGCTGATCAACTGGTATTTCTTCTGTTGTAACTGGAGCTAAGGGGGAGGAGCTGTCACTGTCAAAAGTACTGAAGGCTACTGCCTCAGCACTTCCTGAGTGCAAATTACTCGGACCCTCCCCTAGTCACACTCTGTATCTTTGTCCTCTTCTTCTTCATCACTCCATGACCGCTCCATGGGGCCCATGACAGCCATTTTCTCCTCACTGAAAAACATCAGTTACCCTCTGCAAATCTATGGACAGGTGAAGGGACTCCATGTAAGAGGGCCCAGGTATGATTTTCAGACAACATTGACCTAAGTTTTTGAATTCATGTACAGTAGGGCCAGTGGTGTGCTGGAGCCGGCTCGTACCGGCTCGCAAGAGCCGATTGTTAAACTTTGGGGAATTTTGCGAGCCATTGTTAAGAGGATGGATCCTGCCTGTTAGTAAGCTCAGAGAGACAGAAAGAGAGAGATTGGGCGGTCTCTCAGATCCGCCCCCTCAGCCACAGGACGGTGTGACAGACTCGCTGCAAGGGAAGCTCAGAGGCGGCGTCAACAGCCGTTCCCTGTTGCTGTCATTAGTGGTGCATTGCATCTGGGCCTCTCCCGCCTCCCCCCGCTCCCTATCTCCCCTCATGTCAGGGGTCGGGAGCATCGAGCACCGCCGCCGCCGCCCCCGGCCATAGTCCCCTGCCTGTCGCCTTGGAAGCAGGAGGAGTTGGGGCGGCGGCTGCCATTGCCGGAGGGGGCTCCAACGAGGCGGCTCTGAAAGGATGGATGCAAACAAGATGACCACCCGCAGGCAGAACTTCCCCAGCCAAGTGCGGAAGTACACAGTGAGTAGCCGCCTGCAATGATGGGCCCTTTCAGGGCTGGCACCGCCTCTTTTTCTTACTCTCTCTCGTCCTTGCAAGCGGCGCCAAGTGTGGTTGTTTTACACCTTGCGTTTTACAATAGCAGTTTTTTTTAAAAAACATTCCTTGTCATAAGTTCGCCTCAGTGCTCCCCCTCCCACAAACTTAAGAAAACTGGTTCACTTTTTTTGCTTATTTTGTGTACCTGCTCTTTGCAGTCACAGCTGAGGCTGCAATCCAATACATACTTACCTGAGAGTAAGTCCCATTGAACCCAATGGAGCTTACTTCTGAGTAGATGTTTATTGGATTGCAGCCTTAGTGACAAAACCCAATCTTTTAAGCACTGTGTTGTTCTGAAGGCAAAAAAATAAAGGTAATACAATCTTTAACCAGGTTGCACTTCTCCAGTGTTGATGACTGGAAGTGTGTGGTCAGAGTCTCCATCTCCAAGGACTGACCTAAGACGTTTCTGTACCTGAGCCAGAGAATCTAATTCTCTTTCTCCTGCTTCAAGGCAGATGAGATTTAACAAATAATACCAGTTTACTACCTTTGTAATAGTATCACTCTTCCTAATAGTTGGACCAGATTGTCTCTAGAGGGGGATTCTGCGTTCTGCTTAGCCCAGGTATATGGTATGAGATATATGATTTTACGGTCTAAAGCTTTATATATGCTGGGTTAATATTTATTAGTTGCTGATCATCACACTGGGATCCATTTGAGAAGGGAAGTTTGGAAATAACATGAAAAAATGAACAAACATATCTGACTCTACTGGGCAAAGGTAATGTAGGTCAAATGTATTCATAGGACACTTTTGCACTGACCTTTCGTTTCAGCAAATAAAATACTGGTTGGCTGACATTTGGCTTACTAAGATCTTTTTCGCTTGGAAAATCTTACCCGTGGCTGTACAGGGGAGGGGAACAGCACTTGCTGGCGTGCTGGATCCTAGAAGTTGCTGAGTTTATAATGTCACCACTTGATTATGCTGGCTTCTTTTGCCATAGCTAGGTTATAGGCTTATAAATTGTTGCTGTTATGTTATGTGCCTCCAAGTCGACTACGACTTATGGTGACCCTATGAATCAGCGACCTCCAAGAGCATCTGTCATGAACCACCCTATTCAGATCTTGTAAGTTCAGGTCTGTGGCTTCCTTTAAGGAATCAATCCATCTCTTGTTTGATCTTCCTCTTTTTCTACTTCCTTCTGTTTTTCCCAGCATTAGTGTCTTTTCTAATGAATCATGTCTTCTCATTATGTGTCCAAAGTATGATAACCTCAGTTTCATCATTTTAGCTTTGTGAGGGGATTAGGAATTTCCTAACAACTCTCAGCACCCTTCACAAACTACAGTTCCCAGCATACTTTGGGGGAAGTCATGTTTAAAGTGGAACCATAGTGGAATGAATGTACAGTGTGAATGCAGCCCTGGACTAGTTCTCAGTACTTGATATGTGTTTGTTTGGACTGTGCTGTATCTGCAACTCTGCCCACATTGGTGTTGCAGCCATTTGAGTTCTGTCACACCCCTATGACAGCCATTTTAGGACTGGCACCCATAACTCTTTCTCCAAAATTCCAAATGTGCCCACTGGCTCAAAAAAGTCTATGGGTACCACCATGAACAGCTTGGGTGGGGCCTGCATGGAGATGAAGCGGGAGTACGACCAGTGCTTCAACTGCTGGTTTGCCAAGAAGTTCCTGAAGGGAGAGGGTGGCGACAGCAGTGGAGGCGACCCCTGCACCCAGCTCTTCAAGTGCTACCAACTCTGCACCCAGAAAGCTATTAAGGAGAAAGACACACCCATTGAAGGGCTGGAATTCATGGGCCGCAGCAGAGGAAAATCTTCCTGAACATGATGACAACAGAAAAATTATTTTGAACATTAAAAAAAAGCCAAATTCTAAATCTTGTTGCTGTTGAACAAGGACTCTGCCATCTGTGCAGATGGTGCAATTCAAGGACTGTTCTCCACAGCAGCATCTGCCTCATGGAACCAGGAGCCAGTTTCATATCTACTGACAACTGGGTGTGGCTTTTTTATCATCTGTGTATGTGTGTGGTGGGACTCTCAGTTTTACAGCTGAATGTATTTCTAACAAAGGGAGAAGTGTATTCCTGGTTTATGATCAGCTGATTCTTTTTATTTAGCTAATCTTAACTGTAAATGTTAAAATAAATGTTACTGTAAACCGCCCAGAGAGCTTCGGCTATGGGGCGGTATAGAAATACAATAAATAAATAAATAAAATATGCTCTTTTTTTCCGGAGAGCCTGTTGTTAAACATTTACCAGCACACCACTGAGTAGGGCCCTGCTTCTCGGCGCCCCGCTTTTTGGCGTTCTGTTAATATGGCGCCAGGGGGCAATCAGCTGGAGGGGAGAGCTACAGCTGATCTCCTCCTCCTCCTGTGCGATCAGCAGGTTAGGTTCCAGACCCTCATGCGCTACAGCTGATCTGCTTTTCGGCGGTTTTCGCTTTTCGGTGGGGGTGTGGATCCTAACCTGCTGTATGAGTGGGGCCCTACTGTATTGATTATATCTACACACCCACTGCCAAAAAACAGGGAAAAAAATGAAATGTGAGAAAAACTTGCTTCTACTTTCATGCAGTTTTCCTGCTTCCAAAATCAACGTCACTTTTCATCATCCAAAACACTTTTTGCTTTAAATTGAAAGAAAAAGTATTCCGAGTGATGGAATCTGTTGGCTGGTGTTGCTTCAAAAGTATTTCTTGACCTAAAGAGCAGTATTGATTCAAGTTCGTTCTTTGTCTTCTATCTGCTGCTTTTATTGTTTCTGTCCTCCAAAGATATTATCAATATTTTCTTTCAACTATCAATAAATGAAAGAAAATGTTAATATGTGAAATATAAATATCAGTATTTTTGGAGGGGAAAATGGATTGGGGGGCACTGAAGGCTACTTTCCTTCTTTCCTTTCTGAAAGGAAAACAGCTGGTCTCTGCTGGCTAGTATGAAAACTGATCAGCCTCAGCTATAGCAGAACAGGAGGCAGCAGAGCTGCTTTCCTTCTCTGTATCAATATTTTCTTTCAAATTATCAATATTTTGAAAGAAAATATTGATATAGACTGGACTCTGGCAAGGAGCTCCTGAGCTGAGAGAGAGGGAGGTGGAGGGATGGATGCAGAAGTCCAGTTCAGTAAGGATGTTTGAGGGGTGACATGGGGCTGAGGAAATTGAGAAGGGTGGTCCAGGAGTGAGGGTGAGAAGAGAGAAGAGAAAAAACCCCTCCTCTATCCCCCTCCTCCCCTCCTCCCAGCATATACACACAGAGAGAGACCCCATTGATGAATAGTCATCTTTCTGACTGACCAGCCGCTCTTCTTTGATTTACTGAATGAAAGTGACAAGCCAGCTATTTGTGTTTTTGGGGTGTGGGGGAAGATCAGATACGAAGAGGAGGATATTTTGTCAGAGGGAAAAAAGTAAAAGGTTTTGCTGAGTGTAGCTCTTGGAAGAATAGGAAATAAGAAGCAAATCTCTGCAGTACAGGGTCGGGGTTTCATTGTGTTGGGCTGTGGGCTAAGTTACAAATTCAGCAGCATCCTGATCAAATACCTTCTGCCCAACAGAAAGGAAGAGGGGCGAGCCTCAGGTAGGCAGGGATGCTTCTTAGGTGGGGGAACTGCCTTGCAGAAGGTTTTAATTTTTAAAAGGCAAAGAGGGTCAGGAAAATTCCTTTGTGAACCAGAGAAGAGCCCTTTGATAGAACAAGTGTGTGGATTGAAGGGCGAGGGGACTTCCTGGGTACTCTTGGCAAAACATTTAACTTTTTTTCCCTTTGCTAAAACAGTATCATCCTACTCCTTGTATTTGACCCCTCCCCAAAAAAGCCAATAGCAGGCTTGTCAGTTTCACATAGTAAAGCAAAGAAGAGAGGTTGGTCAGTCAGTTTAAGGTTATATCTGATGCAGTTTAATATCCAGTGTCAGGAAAAGCTGTGGAAGCTTGTAGCATTCTGTACTGTTCCACAGTGATAGCGAATATCCGAATTGTTGGGGAGTCCAGCTTTATTTTCGATTCCAGAGAAATTCTTGCCCATCTCCAATTCCAAGCAATCAACCAAAATGATTGTTTTGTTTGAACTAGGGCACAGCAGAACACAACAGAATATATTTAAAATGCATGGCTTATTCCTGAAAATGTGAAGTAATAATCTCTGCTGATATGCAGTATACATCACGTCAAAGCAATCCTAATATATACATGAGATTAGGGGGAATACTTTCCAGGTTTGGGGAAGGATGTGGAGTTAATCAGTGTGATATCCAGACAGGCTTAGATCAAAAACCTTTCTTCCAAAAACACCCTGACAAACTCATAAAAAAGCAAGGCAATAAAAAACAAGTTACAAAGCCATAATCAGGAACAAGATGGATTGAATTGTTCCATCCCATACCTCACACTGATGACTTTGTGGAAAACTACTGTAAGTACTTGCTTACCCTCTCTCTTCCCTGCAAAGAATGACGTTCCTGTAAGGGGCGTAATTTGGCTTCACCCTATTTAAGGAAGACGCGGGAAGGTTCTCGAAAGTAAGGCAGGGCACCACGTCAGATCCATCATCCAATGGTAAGGGCGCAGGAGCAGCAGTCATAAAGCTGCTCCTTCCCCCAAGCGCGTGCCTTTTTCGCCTTGCGGCATCTGCGACTTGTCCTCGCTTACCGTGGCTCCGTTGGCGTCTTGAGTGACCGTTCTCAGTACTCTCCCTTCTAAGACCAGGTTCCCACTCCCACCCTACCCACCCTGTTTTCGTTTTATTACCTTGAGTTGCTTTTCCAGATTCCCTTTCATCGGTTGGGTGGTGGGCGTCCGCCCACGCGCACAGCGGATCTTTGCCGGCAGCGTTTTATTACATTTATTTTTTCTTACTGTGTCCTTGCAGTCTTCGAAGCCTTTGCTTCTCCCCGCCGCTCAGCTGGGCTTCGGGCGTCCGCTCACCTGCTCAGCTGCGGCTTGCCGGCTCCTCTGCTGTTCATTTCCTTACTGTGCCCCGTTTGCCGTTTAAAGCCGTTGCCTTTTTGTTGTGCATTTAAAGATTTCTTTTGAGGGTTGGAGTTAGTGGGTTCCCTGTTCCTTTGTTAATTTTGGAAATTATTGTTGTTAATTGTTCTCTTTCATTTGGTATCGTTAATCAGCCGCTACTTAAACCCCCCCCCCCCTATTTTTCCTTAGGCGTAATTTAAGTTTGTTATTTGATTCGGTTTTGTCTGTTTAAATCACCCCCCCACTAATACTTTCAACTTTCCCACCCCCCTCCTTTATTGCATAATTATAGTTTGCTAGTGTTTCAGTGTTAGCTGTTTGTTATTTATTTCATTCATAGCTAGATTTTTACGTGGAATAAATTTAGTTTTTGCTTACTGTGCTTTAATTGTTAAGGTGTTATATTGATTATATAAGTAAAATACGGTTGGTTAATTTTAAATTTAATTGATTAGATATAACATCAACCCCCCCAACCCTTCCCATTTTCTTACCCCCCCTTTTTTATATATAAAAAATAAATAAAAATAAAAATAAATAAAATTAAAAATAACGATCTAAATATAGTTAGTGCTGGTTATAGTTCATAGTTGTTATATTCTGGGTGATTATTATTACTGGAGAATTTATAGTAGTTGCTTATTCAAACTGAGATTGATTCTGACTTCATTTGCTAACTGTTTATTGGTGTTTATATTTATCTGAACATGCCGCCCAAGAAGGTCCAGCAGAAAAAAGGGGTTCGGGCGGTGAAGCAAGCTGCCAAGCGCCCTCCATTGCAGCACATTTCATCTTCTGATGAAGAGGAGGATATGGGGACTATCTGTGCTTTGGTGGCCAGAGTTGAGGCGTTGGAAAAAGAACGCAGGCAGCCATTGGATGTAGAGGCGGGCTCTAGTTCGGCCCCTGCAGGTAAGAAATCTGCTCATTTGGCAGCCAGAGTCCCTAAATCTAGTATTCTTGCTGATTTGGTTTCCAGGATTGGAGTTTTAGAAGCTGCTGCACCCTTTGAGGAGCCGGTAGTTGCTGCGCCTCCAGCTGGTTTGCCTGCGGTTACAGCTTCCATTTCTTCTCCCGTGGGTCCAGTCTTACCTGCAGTTGGCTCCCTTCAAGCACAACTGCCGTCACAGCCACCAGCGACCATGGCTATGCCTGCTGGAGCTTTGGGGTTAGTGGCACCCCCAGTGGTTGCCTCTCCAGCTGCGTATGCGGGTGAGCAATTCGCACATTCACAAGCTCTGAACACACAGGTTCAGGATTCCAGTGCTCCTCTTCGGGACACTACAATGGCGGGTTCTCAGTTGTCTGGTGATACTACCCACCCGGTGGTATTTATGGGTGGTGTGTTGGTTCCACAGCAACCCCAGTCACCTTGGCCGACGGCTGCCGTGACTCCTTGGCAGCCGCCTGCGGCTTCCTATGCTCACCCTCCTGCTTATTTGCCTCTCCCTCAAGGAGTTTATCCACATGGTGATATCTCTCTCCCGCTGGGTGACCATTTACTGTTAGCTACTAAAGAAAAAATTTGGCGTGGAGAGTATATTGACCTGTTCACTCTCCCGTTTCGTGAAAATGAGATAAAGCCCAAGGAAGGTCAGGATATAAGGGAGCGTGAGGCAGCCATGAAAAAGAAGGTGGATCGTGTTTGGCCTAATTGGTTGAGCGCCTATATGGGCGTTATGACTCAAGCTTACCCGTCCAGAGCTTTGTCCATGATTAAATATCAGGACATTGTTCATCGTGCCTTCCGTGAATTTTCTGGGACTGCTTGGTTGCTTTACGATTAAAATTTTAGGCAGAGGGCGGCGTTGGACCTCACCCTTTGCTGGGATATTGAGCACGCGGGCCTATGGTTCCGCTCTATGACTCCCACCAGGCCCACTTCAGGTGATAGAGCTGATAGTGGACACATATTAGCACGCGCGCAGACTTCCGCCTCTGGCTCTGGCCAAGGCGGGCAGTGGGTTCAATCCCAGCATGTCTGCTGGACATTTAATAGCACGGGCCGTTGCCTTAGAAGGCCATGTAAGTTCAGACACGTCTGTGGTTCCTGTGGAGGCAACCACCCCAGCTCATCCTGCCAGCGAGCGCGTACAGCTCGACAGGGTACAGGTGAACATCAACAGCCCAAACGAGGCTCTGGCAATAGCGGCGGTACGTCACAAGGCCAGTAGCCCAATCAAGTTAATTCCTTTGGCTGGGTGGTTGAGGTTCTACCCCAATAGGCAAGCTGCTAGTTTTTTGCTTCATGGTTTTACAGATGGATTCCGTATTCCATTTGAGGGTCCTAGGATTGCTACTTCCTCAGCAAATCCGCCCTCTCTTAGCAGCATGGATTCGGTAGTGTTAGCGAAACTCAATAAGGAGATAATTGCGGACCGGATATCTGGTCCATTTTCTGTTCCTCCCTTAAAAAATTTGAGGATCTCTCCTATTGGTATTATTCCCAATAAACAGCCTGGGGAATATCATTTAATCCATAATTTGTCATTCCCAAAAGGCGCCTCTGTTAACGATGGGATTGCTCAGTTACATGCCTCAGTCAGATATACGTCCTTTGATGAGGCAGTGAGAGTAGTTTGCAAGGCCGGTAGGGGCGTTTTAATGGCTAAGTGTGACATAAAATCCGCTTTTCGCCTCCTACCAGTTCATCCTGAGGACGTGGACTTGTTGGGTTTTAAATTTCAAGGTCAGTTTTATGTAGATAGGGCTATGCCAATGGGATGTTCTGTGTCGTGTGCTGCTTTTGAAGCATTCAGCACATTCCTGGAATGGGCATTGCGGAGGAAAGCCTCCTCTTCCTTCTCAGCTCATTATCTGGATGATTTTTTGTTTATTGGGCCAGCTGGGTCTTCACATTGCCTCCATCTGATGCAATCATTTGTAGATTTAACTAAAGAACTGGGGATACCTTTAGCTCCAGAAAAGTCTGAGGGTCCTACTACTTCTCTTATTTTTTTAGGGATCCAGTTAGATACTGTGTCTCAGTCTTCCAGTTTGCCACAAGAAAAGTTGCTTGCCCTTCAGCAACGGCTTCGCGAGGTTTTAGGACTAAAGAAGATTACATTGGCTCAGTTGCAGGAAATTGTGGGTCATTTAGTATTTGCATCAAAGGTTATTTCCCCTGGGCGAGCATTACTTAGGCGTCTTTGTGACGCCATGAAGGGAGTTCGCTCTCGCTTCCATCTTGTCAGAATTACTTCCGGTATGAGATCTGATTTATATTTGTGGCTTGAGTTTCTGACACAATTTAACGGCCTCTCTTTTTGGTGTGAGGAATTATTATTGGAAGCTGAATTACAGGTGCATTCTGATGCTGCTGGAGGCCATGGATTCGGAGTAATTTTTAGATCCCAGTGGTGCGCTGCAAGATGGCCTTCCAAGTGGCAGGCCTCCGGGATTACTTCTGATTTGACATTTTGGAATTTTTTCCAATAGTGGTGGCGGTTTATATCTGGCCGTTGGTATTTCAAAATCACACAGTGCATTTCTGGTGTGACAGTTTAGCCACTGTCAGCGTTATCAATGCTCAGACTTCCAAGTCTCCTCGCGTTATGCGCTTGGTGCGAGCCTTTGTCTTGCAATGCTTGCGTTTTAATATTTTATTCCTAGCCAGGCATGTTCCAGGTTTACAGAATTGCGTTGCTGATGCTCTTTCCCGCTTACAGATGGTGCGCTTTCGGAAGCTTGCACCTGGAGTGGAACTGGATCCAGTCCCAGTCCCACCGTCCCTGTGGAACCTTGGCAATTAGAAGTAGGGGCCGCTATTGCTGCTGCCCTTGCTCCCAGTACTCAAAAAGCGTATGAGCGTTCTTTTGCGAAGTTCCAGCATTTTCGCACCATTTCTGAATTGCCTATGGCGTGGCCTATTCCTGTTTCGCATTTATTGCAATTTATGATATTTTTAAAAGGGCATAATAATTCTGTTTCTACTATCGCTGGGCACCTTTCAGCGCTGGCCTTTATCTCTAAGGCGCGGGGACTGCCGGATCATTCTGTAGATTTTAGGGTCAGAAAGGTCCTTGAGGGTTGGTCACGTTCCGCTCCCAGGCCCGCTGACCGGAGGAGGCCAATCACACCCGATGTCCTCCTCCAGATCCTGGCATTGTTTTATTGTTTATGCTCATCTCAGTATGAGTTGCACCTGTTCGCCGCAGTAACTCTGACGATGTTCTATGGTGCTTTTTGCTCTAGTGAAGTACTGGTCCCCTCTAAGCGCGATGTAGCCTATAGAGCCTTATGCTTTTGCGATTGCACGCTAGGTGCCGATATTGTGAGATTTTCCCTACGAGTCTCTAAGACTGATCAAAAGGGCCGTGGCAGTATTGTGTCTTTGAGCACTTGCCAGGTCCCTGAATTATGCCCTGTCTCTGCAATGCGGCAATTCTTATCTATTCGGCCAGCGGGCCAGCGTTATCTGTTCATACATGCAGATGGTACAGCCCTGACTCAATTTCAATTTTGGGCCTTTGTTCGGCGGGCCTTGTTGGCCAGTGGCGTGATGCGGGAGTCTATGGGCTGCATTCATTTCGGATTGGTGCGGCTACGGCCGCGGCCCTCGGGGGCTTGAGCGTTAGCGATATCCAAGCGATTGGCAGGTGGCACTCCGATGCATTTAAGTCTTATGTCAGGTTTTAATTATAATGCATTGTGTTTTTGTTTCCGTTAGGTGTATTGAGCCTCCCAGTTCCAGTGCGGATCGTCTTGTGTGGCCACTCAATCTTGTTTTGGGTGCACCGGCGTGCCTCTTCATCGATACCTGGAACACAGCTGCAGCTTTCGGCCGTAGCTATAATTCGATGGGAAGCCCGTAGGGGCATGCTATGGGATGCGCTGTTGCCTTCAGTTTGCCGGATTATGTCTTCAGCGGATCGGCCTCATGTCTTGTTGATTCATTTGGGGGAAAATGACTTGGTGCAGCGTCCAGGGATGGACCTGCTTCTCAAGATCATTCGTGATCTCACGTGGCTTAGTCGTTCATTTCCCAACCTCTTACTGGTGTGGTCGGATATGCTAGTTAGGAGAGTGTGGAGGGGCGCGTTTCATCCTAACAGGATCGACAGATCCAGGAAATGGGTGAATAGGAAAGTCAGGGCGCTGGTCTTATCTCGAGACTGTGAGTCGAGACTGTTGTGAACACATCATTGCATGACAGGGTGGTGCTTGCTGCCTTTAAAGATACTGTGGTATGTCCACTTCTTAAAAAGCCTACCCTGGACCCAATGGTCTGCAATAACTGCAGGTCATCTTTTTGGGAGATGTTGGTTGATAGGATGATGGACCAATTTCAAGTGTTTCTGGATGACACTGATTATCTGGATTCTGGGTTCTGGATTGAATCAACCTTGCTCACCCAGATGGAAGGTCTTTATCGAGAGAGACTATGACTCCATTACTCATCACAGGTGGCTTGTGCCCCTCTACTTCTGTGCAAGCAAATGCCAAAGAAAATGGATCAAACCTCGCCATTTGGCCAGGATACCTAACTTTCCCCAGCTGAATTCAGTTCAGCTCTGTCTGTTGCACAGGAAATAGACAAGCAACTAGGGTTGTGCACTGTATTTGTACAAATCACAAACAACAAACCAAAATGGGCTAATTCAGGCCTATTTGTATCCTGTCCAAAATTGGTTGAAGCGACTACAAATCTTTAGGAAGTGGATTGATTAGTGCTGAATCAATTTATAAAAATCTGTACCCATCTGTAGCTCAAAAAGATCTCTAATGAACCCAGGTAGAGTATCTGAAATGGAGTAATTATAACACTGTAAAGGAGAATACCAGGGTGGGGGAGAGGGGGAGGAAGGCTAGAATGTTATCACCCAACCCAATACCCTTCAATCAGAGTGCTTGGAAGAGATGAAGTCTTAAAATGCAGAAATCTTTTGTAAGTTCTGTCTCTTAGAAATGTTTGGTGGGGGTGGGGGTGGGGGTGGGTGGCATTTGCTCAGCTTGTGTATGTCTTCCGTTCTTCGCAAATCAATCCTAGTCCCATCCTTATATACATATATTTTTTAAAAAACATTTGTTGTCTGTGTTACTTTTTGTTTGATTTCATTCTGATTGCTAAGAATTATTATTAAACCTTGTAGGCATATTTAGCCACAGCTTTCTGAATTCAGTATTGTTATTTACAATTGCTAACCACAGTGATTATTATTAATATTAATTAGCATTTTTATTTTTCCCTCACTCCTGATGTTGGCAATCTGACAGTCTTTTTTAAAAAATCTGTTTTGGAAAAAGCAAAATGTAAAGGTGCTAGCATGAAAACTCTTGGAGTTATCCACCTGAAATTGGGCAGGGTTAATTCCCTCTATAGGGGCTACCATGTCCCAAATGTCATTCCCTGTGTCAAAAAACAAGAAACCTATTGCCATTTTTGGTTTTGCAATGCAAGTTAATGGGATTTCTGGTTATTTGTAATATTAGGATCAGGGTAAGTACAAGTATGTCTGGACCAGACTGGGCCTTATCTGCATTTACAAATCGAAGCCACAAATTGAGTTTCTACATTTTAGTAAAATAAATTGCTTGCAAAAATGTGTCCATTAGTCAAATCTGCAAACAAAAATGAATGTATTAGGAGAAATTCGCATTAAAATGCTGATAAATATTCATGAGGATTTTTTTAAAAAAATCATCCCCTCCCTTTAGACCTTCTCCTGCAAGAAGAAGGAATGGAGGCAGAGGAGGGAGACAGCTAGCAAGCAGCCCAGGTAAGCCACAGAGGAACACTCAGGACAGGATAGGGCAACTCCTCGGCTGTTATATTGTGGGCAGTTTTTTGGGACCACATGCCAGACGTGGGTATGGACAGAGGCAAAAATAAGTAGAGAAAGTATAACTCTTATCTTTATATAGTAGACTACACCCAGACATGCAGCTGTCAAACATTTCTATATACATCCCCCACACAGATCTCTCCATCCTCCAACCAGGTTAGCAGTTCAAGGACAAAAGCACTCAAGGAGGGCATGGTTAGAGGTGTGTCTTGGGAGAGTGGGTGTGGTCTGGGTGGAGTCATGAGGCCTAGGTTCCTCTCCAACATACCCCAGAATCCTCTACACCATGCTGGGCTTTCAGGCAGATATGAAAGAGCATCTTGGTGAATGACTTGAGGTGTAAAGAGTTCCCTTAGTAGAAAGTTTTTTTAAAAACAACAACACTGTTTTAAGTGAACAATAAAATATAATACAGGTGCATTTATCAGAAAAAGTTCTGTAAGTTTCTCACTGGGTTGGAAATAACATCTAACCTCTATCTATAGAACAATATGCAATGGCCTATACATGCACATTTATTTCCTACAGAGAAATGCCATGTACAAAGTAATTTTATAAAGTGGGAAGATACTTACTTTAAAAGCGACTATCAGCCTGAAAGAATAAATAAATAAATAAATAAATAAATAAGTGCAAAGTTCTGCACCTAGGAAAAAGAAACCAACTGCACAGGTATAAGATGGGGAATGTTTGGCTCAGCATTACTACATATGAGAAGTATCTTGCAATTGTTGTTGATCACAAGCTGAATATGAGCCAACAGTGCAATGTGGCTGCAAAAAAGCAAATGCTATTAAGCTGCATTAATAGAGGTACAGTATCCAAATTAGGTGAAGCACTACTTCCCCTCTACTGAGCACTGGTTAGGCCTCATCTTGAGTACTGTGTCTAGTTTTGGGCACTGCACTTTAGGAAGGATGCAGACAAACTGGAACAGATTCAGGGGAGGGCACCAAGGATGATCAGAGGACTGGAAACAAAGACCTATGAGGAGAGACTGAAAGAACTGGGCATGTTTAGCCTCGACAAGACTGGGGAGATATGGTAGCACTCTTCAAGTACTTGAAAGGTTCTCACACTGAGGAGGGCCAGGATCTCTTCTTGATCATCCCAGAGTGCAGGACATAGAAAAATGGGCTCAAGTTACAGGAACCCAGATTTCAGCTGAATATCAGGAAAAACTTCCTAACTGGGAGTTACAACAGTGGAACCAATTACCTTGGGAGATGGTGGGCTCTCCCAACACTGGAGGCATTCAAAAAGCAGCTGGACAGCCACCTGTCAGGTATGCTTTAATTTGGATCCCTGCTTTGAGCAGTGGATTGGGCTCCATCACCTTATAAGTCCCTTCCCACTCTATGATTCTATGATTCTATGAAATTCAGGATTTTAAAAGTTAGTCATTTCAGAAACAATTCTGGGGTGCAAGATGGGGATAAAAATGTACTGCATGACCTTAATAGTATATGGACAGAGGCATGTCAAGTAGCACTGAGGGGGGGAAATCACCTTAGCCAAAACTCTCAATAATCTGAAAAACCCTTGAGTTTAAATCAATTGACATTGTAGTAAGAAATGAATTTGATTTCTCCCTTTTTTGTTTTAAATAATGATTATTAATAGTACTTGTTTTTATTTCTTTATTTCTCGCTGGTTCCTTGTCAAAGTGGAATTTGCAAAGCTTCAAGCTCAGCCTAACAAGAGGAAGAAAACAAACTCAGCATATGAAGTACAAAGATAATCCTCTCCTTCAGGTAAACTGGGCAAGAAAGTTTGTGTGGTGTAATTTCTTGAAATCTCTCCCTTGAACACTTCTGTGAAAATTATCTTCTCAAACTTTAGGGGTCTCTGTCTTAGTTATCTGGAGCGAAAAATGCCAGGCATCCAAGCTGGATTTAGAAAGGGAAGAGGTACCAGAGATCATATCGCAAACATACATTGGATAATGGAATGGACCAAGGAATTTCAGAAAAAAATCACCCTGTGCTTGATAGATTACAGCAAAGGCTTTGATTGTATAGATCATGAAAAACTATGGAATGCTTTAAAAGAAATGGGGGTGCCACAGCATCTGATTGTTCTTGGGTGCAACCTATACTCTGGACAAGAGGCTACTGTAAGGACAGAATATGGAGAAACCAACTGGTTCCCAGTCGGAAAGGGTGTGAGACAGTGGTGGATTTTATCACCATACTTGTTTAATCTATACACAGAACATATCATATGGAAAGCGGGATTGGACCAAGATGAAGGAGGTGTGAAAATTGGAGGAAAAAATATCAATAATTTAAGATATGAAGATGATACCATACTCTTAGCAGAAACCAATAATGATTTGAAACAAATGCTGATGAAAGTTAAAGAGGAAAGCACAAAAGCAGGACTACAGCTGAATGTCAAGGAGACTAAAGTAATGACAACAGAAGATTTATGTAACTTTAAAGTTGACAACGAGGACATTGAACTTGTCAAGGATTATCAATACCTTGACAGAGTCGTTAACTAAAATGGAAACAATAGTCAAGAAATCAGAAGAAGCCTAGGACTGGGTAGGGCAGCTATGAGAGAACTAGAAAAGGTCCTCAAATGCTAAGATGTATCACTAAACACTAAAGTCAGGATCATTCAGACCATGGTATTCCCGATCTCTATGTATGGATGTGAAAGTTGGACAGTGAAAAAAGCAGGTAAGAGAAAAATCAACTCATTTGAAATGTGGTTTGGAGGAGAGCTTTGCAGATACCATGGACTGCAAAAAAGACAAATAATTGGGTGTTAGAACAAATTAAACCAGAACTATCATTAGAAGCTAAAATGATGAAACTGAGGTTATACTTTGGACACCTAATAAGAAGACATGATTCCCTAGAAAAGACAATAACGCTGGGGAAAACAGAAGGGAGTAGAAAAAGAGGAAGGCCAAACAAGAGATAGATTGATTCCATAAAGGAAGCCACAGACCTGAACTTACAAGATCTGAACAGGGTGGTTCACGACAGATGCTACTGGAGGTCACTGATTCACAGAGTCACTGTAAGTTGCAATCGACTTGGAAGACACATAACAAGTCTTAGTTATCAATTTTGCAAATAAGTCCACAAACTACCTACCTGCGCTGACATACTCAAGGACACAATTCAGGAGCTGCCAGTTAAAGGGTTATAGGAGGTGTGGAAGCACCACTACACTGGAAAAACAACAGATATTCCACCACATGACAGTTATGCTAGTTAGTGTAATATCTCAGATATATCAAAAGAACGGCTGAAATGGGGTGGATTCATGGGTGGGATGTGGGCAGCAAAGGGGAGGACCACATTTACACTGTGTCCTATACTCCTTCAATCCATGGTCAGGCCCTTAACAACCTGAAGAACTTTAAACCAGCCGCAGACCTAGCAAAAATAATTTCACTCCCACTGACTTCAGTGGAAGAAGAAAAAATTAAAATATCTATTCCCACATTGATGATCACCCCACATACATTGCCACAACAGACACAAGATATGGTACAACCAAGCACCCAATCATAGCACACTACCACTGATATATAAACCGCACACAGGGAGACCATAACTCAGATGAGAAGGCACACTATATGAACCTACATTTCTCTTGCCTCATTTCACGCACACACAGAGCTAACAATGAGAACTCTGAAGGAAAACACTGCATTGAAAAAGGGAACACTGCAGAAATCAGCCTGGCTCCAGAACACACATGGAACTTAAGCACATTGCTGAAAGATTGCCTAGAACCCTAACAGGCACTTTGTCTTAGGGCTTCCAACATGAACACCTAACCCAATTCCACTCCAACAATGGCACTGCTGCAATGGAAATTATTTATTTATCAGATTTATATATCTCCCTTCCTCCCCATAGGAGCCCAGCAACAATAATTTTGCTGCCACTTAGCAGAAGGGAGAGGAGTGAGGCAGTGGGGAGGTTGGTGCAGTTCAGGTGCACCGGAGGAGCCCATCCAGCACTTCCGCTGGTGCATCTGCCTCACCCAGGGTTTATCCAAATGGAGCAGGATAATCCACGGTTTCCATATTCGGTTTGTCATCTGATTTACCTTTTAGTTCGCTCTTTCCCAATTAAAAAAAACACTTTTTTGCACCCGCACCCGCAGCAGTAAGACCCCTACATTCTTTTCGCTTTTTCCAAGCTCCGCCTCTAAAACCTCCCCCTATCAACCAATTGGTCAGCAAAAAAATGACGTATGCTCCTCTCCCCCTTTGCAACGAAGCACAATAAAGGAGTTCTCGCGGCGGAAGAAGGAGGTGGGGTGGTTGGTTTCAGCCTGCCTCCAGAAAGCTTTGTCAATTTCATTCTACTCCCTGGGGTTTTTGTTTCAAATCATTTTGCCGCAGGAAGGAAAGGGAGAAGGAGGTGTGTGTGACACGTTTCTTGCTTTTTTGGAGAAATAAGTGCAATTGCCAGCGTGTGTATCTCCTTAAATATCCATAAAGGCAGAAAAGCATACATTCGTTTAAGCGTAATATCGCAAATACAAACAAGAAAGGGGCTGCTGGTCGGTTTCACGCCTGCCTCTGGAAAGCTTTCTCAATTTCATTCTACTCGCTGGGGTTTTATTTTATTTATTTATTTAATTTATTAGTCGCCCATCTGGCTGGTTGTCCAGCCACTCTGGGCGACGTACAAGATAAAACAATACATTAAAACATTAAAATTTAAAACCATAACAGTAAGAAACCTAACCCACCCCAAAAGCCTGCCTGAAGAGCCAGGTCTTCAAGGCCCGGCGGAAGCTTATCATAGAAGGGGCATGGCGGAGATCATTTGGGAGAGAGTTCCACAGGGTGGGGGCCACTATTGAAAAAGCCCTCTTTCTAGTCCTCACCAGTCTAGCTGTTTTAACCGGTGGGATCGAGAGAAGGTCTTCTGAGGCTGATCTTGTTGAGCGGCATCCCTGACGATGCTGGAGGCGCTCCTTCAGATAGACTGGGCTAAAACCGTGTAGGGTTTTAAAGGTCAAAACCAACACCTTGAATTGGGCCCGGTAAACAACCAGTAGCCAGTGCAATTCCTTCAGCACTGGAGTGATGTGATCCTGCCGGCGGCTGCCTTTGATCAGGTGAGCCACCACATTCTGTACCAGTTGCAGCTTCCGGACCGTTTTCAAGGGTAACCCCACGTAGAGCGCATTACAGTAGTCTAGGCGAGAGGTGACCAGGGCATGTACTACCGGTGGGAGCAGATGGTTGGGAAGGTAGGGGCACAGCCTCCGTATCAGATGGAGTTGATACAGCGCCGCCCGGCTCATAGCCAAGACTTGAGCCTCCATGGTCAGCTGGGAGTCAAGAATGACCCCCAGGCTGCGGACCTGGTCTTTCAGGGGCAAACGTACCCCATTGAGCACCAGGTCCACATCCCCCAGCCT
Organism: Rhineura floridana; assembly: GCF_030035675.1. Classification (NCBI taxonomy): domain Eukaryota; kingdom Metazoa; phylum Chordata; class Lepidosauria; order Squamata; family Rhineuridae; genus Rhineura; species Rhineura floridana. The sequence goes on along the minus strand of NC_084489.1, from coordinate 1,202,092 downwards.
TCCCTTGTCTCCCACAAACAGTACCTCAGTTTTGTCAGGGTTCAGCTTCAGCTTATTCCTTCCCATCCAGCCACTCACCAACTCCAGGCACTTGGACAGGGTTTCTACAGCCAACCTCGGTGAAGATTTAAATGAGATAGAGCTGCGTGTCATCCGCATACTGATGACATTGCAGCCCAGATCTCCTGATGATTGCCCCCAGAGGCTTTATATAGATGTTGAACAGCATCGGGGAGAGGATGGAACCCTGTGGCACCCCACAAGTGAGAGGCCAAGGATCCGTTTTTGCTTCAAATCATTTTGCCGTGGGAAGGAAAGGGAGAAGGAGGGGGGTGACACGTTTCTTGCTCTATGGTTCTCCAGTCTCTATGGTTCCGGGTGGGGGGGACGCTGTAGCAAACCACTCATATGCAGGGCAGGGAATGCCCATTACTTTCAACGGGTAGAACTGGGGGCAGAAAAGCCCATGCGTCTCAATGGGTAGACCTGGCGTCACAACAGCCAATGCGTTTCAATGAGTAGATCTGGCATTTCAATGGGTAGACCAGGCCACCAGGTCTACCCATTTGAAGCCTGCTTGCTTTCTTGTTTGTATTTGCGATATTATGCTTATGTATGCTTTTCTGCCTTTATGGAATGTATGCTTTTCTGCCTTTATGGATATTTAAGGAGATACACACACTGGCAATTACACTTATTTCTCCAAAAAAGCAAGAAACGTGTCACACACATCTCCTTCTCCCTTTCCTTCCTGCGGCAAAATGATTTGAAACAAAAACCCCAGTGAGTAGAATGAAATCGACAAAGCTTTCTGGAGGCAGGCGTGAAACCGACCAGCAGCCCCTTTCTCGCTTGCTGTGCATTGCGGATCTCACCCAGAGCGGCCGCCCAGTTTGCAGGCTGGCAAAAATAAAATGCATCTACGCAGTAGTTGCAGACCCCCCCCAACACCCCACCATTGCAATGATTGGTTCAATTTTCCTGGGCTTATTCTCACACATGTGCAAAAGTGCAGATATGTGATTGGCTGGAATGAGGAGAAGGGGCAAGGGGAAATGCCCAAGAACCACCCATCAGCTGTAAAGTCCGCGGTATTTCATCCTACCTCCTGAAGGCACAGCGGATGATTCCTGATTTTAAACAGCAAATCGTATTTTTGCCGGTATTGCAAGTAGCGGATTTAACCCACGAAAATGCGTAACAGAGCGAGACGTCATTTGGACGACCGAAAAATAATGAACACACATAGCCGGCGTGTCACACATTTTGCAGTCATCTGGATGAGCCCCCAGTGAGCCTCTTCTGGACTAAGCATCCCACAAGAGTAAACTATCTCCCATGTCTCCTTCCCCACCCCTTTGCATTAAGGATGCTGGATAATTTTGTTTGTTCTGCATTTTTAACCAAACTGACCTAATTTGCACCTTCCCAACTAATGCACAAATAAGAATAAAATTATTATTTTGTTTTGTGCACTTCTCCAAAGTTAAAAATATTGTTCACAGTTTGAAAAACAAAATTTGTAAAAACTGGGGGGGGCAGAGTCCCCTTGATTGCTTCACCCACCAAACCCCCACCCCCAAGCATACTGACACATGCCAGGCACCCCCAAGCACATAAGCACATGCACGAGGCACCCCCCAACACACATGGACACACTCACACCTACACACATGGGGACTCTCTCTCACACACACACACACCCTTGCCGCCTCCGCCAACCACTCCCCTTTACTGCCGCCCACCCCAGGCACCCACATTCCCTACCCCAACCAGCTTGCCTCAGCTGTCCAGGCACAGGTCAAGGCCCAGGTCACATCCACTGTGGCCTTCTCTGCCTCCATTGCTGCTGCCAGGTCTCCATCGCCATCGCTGCCATCACTGCCAGCACCTGTGTGACCTGCACTGCCACAACCAACGGAAGCTGTATGGCCAACTGGGCCACCAATGGGGCCTGTGTGGCCTATGAGGTTGCTGCCACCCCTGCCACATAGCCCACCTGCTCACCCAGTGGTCTTTGCCACCACACCTTTCCCCCTCATGACATTATGGCAGTGTGACTGCGAGGGGCTTACATTTTTATTACATAGGAAGAAATTACATGTCTTAGAATAAGTTACATTTGGAAATGTCTACACTGAGAGAAAACGTGTATTTAAACAAATATTTTGTGATAAAATACCTATTTACATTTTCATACAGAACGTTTTTATTTTTTATGTGAAAATGGACCAACCACTCACCTCCACCCACTTGAATGTTCTTCAATCAGCAACAGGGTTGCTAGGTGTCTGGTTTTCATCCAGAGACTCTAGATATTTGGGGTCCTCTCTGGGTCTCTGGGTGAGTCACCCCAATATCCAGATTCTCATCTTTCATTTTTTTTAAAAAGTTTCTAGGTGGTCTGGTTCAAGGAATATACACCCTCTGTTAAATGAGTCAGCAGCTGGCTGCTCTAATCCCGCTCTTTCAGGTTTGTAGCCAATAAGTGAAGTCAGGGTTGTGATTGACCAGGGATTTACTGACCTCCAGGCAACAGCAATAGCTAGAACCCATTGCAAGTTCAGAAAACTGTTACCTTTTCCTGCCTCTCTAAAAATCTCATAAATTGAGTAAGTTGAGTTAATTATGTCAAACTAGTTTACATTTTACTGGGCTGTTGAAGAGGGCAGTTTATTTGTCTAATTCATAGCCTGTTTTGAAAACCTTCCCAATATGAAGTTTAAATCCTATACTCGCTTTTCTAGGAGTAAAGCTGCAATGCTACTGGAGTAAACCCCATTGAATTTAATAGGACTTACTTTTGAGTAGACATGGTTAGGATTGTGCTGTAAATCAATGGGACTTTAGAGTGAATGTAGCAAATGATTGTGTTTGTGTTGTAGATCTTTCTCCCCCCTCCAATTCTATTTTTAAAGCAATTAGACAGAGCTTAGTTAAGTGTCACTGCTTTTATTTTGTAGGAAATTAATAATGATTTTATTTTTCTAAAAAGAATGTTTTACAATGACCAACTGGTTTAACTATTATATGGGGTTTATGTATTTTTACATTTCCAGTGTGTGTATATATGAAGTCTTCCCAACAACTCTGTCAAGTAGGGTTGCCCAATGGAAACCAAGGCAGTTCACAATAAGAAATAAATCAATTTAAAATCCAATAACCATAAAAAACAAGTATAAAATAGTTGCAAAACAGCTTGAAGTGGCATGATTCTGAATTTTGGGTTGTGTGAGTGAAGTTCCTTATCGCTTAAGGTTGCAGTCCTGTGCATGCTTCCCTGTTTCAGTTAGCCCCACTGAATACATTGGGACTTGCTTCTAAGTAAACATGCATAGGATTGCACTATAAATATATATTCTGAAGATTGTGGGGGGGAAACATCTTTGACAGTCATCCTGATTTACATACTATGTCCTGACAAGTGTCCAATTTCACACTATGGTTATACATTATAATTTCCTCTGCGTTTTAAGTGTACCCTAGGGGTCATTATGGTCTCCCTGTTATTTTTACCCTGAGAATCAGATTAGGATGAGAGATGGTGAGTAGCCTATCAGGGTTGGCACCAGGTGTGATTGGACCCTTGGGTGCCAGCCTCCCCCAGAACCTTCTCCTAGCCCCCCCCCGGACCGGACAGGACCGATCTTTCTTTCTTTCTTTCTTTCTTTCTTTCTTTCTTTATATATACCCTTAAAGTGCCTTGAAAACAATTCACAGTGGCCCTCCGAAGGGTCTACAACTCCTGGAGTCGATGTCAACAGACTCCTGACAATACAGAAAAGCACCACTGGACACCTTCTTGAGGATGCGATGGAGGCAGAGAAGTGGGCCTTCTTCACTGCCCTCACCACCACACAGTAGGCACAGTAATGATGTTTTACTCATGCCCGATCAGCCACACAGCATGACTTTCATCACTTGCGCTCTAGCTGTCATCCAGCCTGTTTCATTGCCCTTAACCCACTGGTGTACTAAGGTGCAAACTGGGCTCCACAATGCCGGAGAGGGCGCTCGGGGGCAACCATGTCAAGAGCCCAATGTGCCTCTCTGTTCCACAGCATGACAAGGACTTCAACAGGGTCACCTGCTCTATCTACTGGGAACTGCCCCAGGGCATTCAGGAATCCTGTGGATTCCATTAATCTCTGGGGGCAGACCATCTTAATTTGTCCACCACTGCAGGGAAGGACTGGAGCCATAAATCTAAACTTTCACTAGGAAGTTGTCTGACCCATTACAATGAGGTGACATCCACCCCACTACCACCCCTTCCTCCATCTGGAGCAAAACCCAAGTCAAGGGTATGCCCTGCCCTATGTGTTGAGCCAAACTTGAGACAGCCCCATGGTTGTCATGGAGGCCATGAAGTCCCAAGCTGGAACACTAGAGACAGCCTCAGCATGGACATTGAAATCACCCAGGACTATCATTCTGGACTCCTCCAATACCACAGCTGAGATGGCCTCCGACAGCTCAGTCAGAGAAGCTGCTGGGCAGCAGGGTGGATGATACACCAGCTGCAACCCTAGTTTACTGTCTCCTTGGTCCGACATCAGATGCAGGCCCTCACAGCCAGCTCCAAGACAGAGTGGTTTCCTGGTGACAAAGATGGAAGTTCTGTAGACCACAGCAACTCCTCCCCCCTGTCCCTGCAGCCTGTGCTGGTGTTGCACCAAGTATCCAGGTGGGCAAAGCTGGGTCAGATCAACTCCTCCCAGCTCACCCACCCAGGTCTCGGTAATACACACCAAATCGGCACCTTCATCCACGATCAAATCATGGATGAGTGTGGTCTTATTGTGTACCGATTTGGCATTAAACAACACCACACACAGGCTAGTGGGCACAGCAGATGAGCAACAAGCAACCCATCCATGAGAGGAGTAGCAGCAAGGCACAAGGCACAGATAGCCTTGCCCTCATCTTCTATGGTAATTCACCTCCTCCTCATGGCTATACTTCCCTCTACCCATGATCACTGAAATTGTGGTGGCATCACCCATGTCCTACCTACCTCTTCTCTCTTTCAGTAAATGCCCTTTGCACTGGGTGCGCAGGTCACTGCCATCAACCAAGCTAGGGGTGGAGCCTTCTCTAAGGAGCTGATACCCCAGTCACCATCTTCATTGATGGCACAAATGCACACTACAATGTGTGCATGCACATGCCTGCCATCAATCAAGATGACAGTAGTTTCCCCCTCACAGTTGTAGGTCCCACCACCCTTAACAAACTACAGCTCGCACGATTGTGTGGCAGGATTCATGTGTTTCAAATGTATGTTGAATGTGCTTTAAATGAATGGTGTGGATCTGTCTTAGGTATGATGTGCATTCATTAGTGAATTGAAAAGAACAATGTTAAAAAATACTTTTTTAAACAGGAAGGGCTGTACCTCAGTGATAGGACTCATGCTTTGCATGCAAAGGTCCAAAATCCAATCTCTGGAAAAGATTATTGCCTGCAATCCTGGGGAGCCAATACTAGTCCATGTCATCAGTATTGACCTAGATGGTACCAAATGGCCTGATTCAGTATAAGGCAGATTCCTTTCTTCTTACAAGACCCAAGGGTCACAGTAACTCCAAATTTTATTTGTTATTTATTTACAACATTTATGTACTGCTTTATTGTAAAATACGTCAAAGCTGTTTACAGAAGGAATTAAAACAATACAATTACTGGCAGAAACAGATAAAGATAGGTATTTAAAAACATTCAAAATAATAAAACCAACAATGAGTTAAAACAGATAAAAATACAATAGCTTCAACATGCCTGGGTAAGCTTGCCTACACAAAGATGTTGTTAGCAGGTGCCACAAGAGTACCAACAGGCCGGGCGTTCCAAAGCAAAAGGCTTCCTATTTGCTTCCGGGCGAGATTCAAGGTGCTGGTTTTGACCTATAAAGCCTTACACGGCGTGGGACCTCAATACCTTGTGGAACGCCTCTCTCGCTATGAACCTACCCGCTCACTTCGTTCAGAATCTAAGGCCCTCCTCCGGGTACCAACCCATCGGGAAGCCTGGAGGGTGGTTATGAGATCTAGGGCCTTTTCTGTGGTGGCCCCTGAGTTGTGGAACAGCCTCCCCGAAGAGGTACGCCTGGCGCCTACACTTCCATCTTTTCGGCGCCAGGTAAAGACCTTTTTATGCTCCCAGGCATTTTAATCTTCTTAATCTTTTTTAATCTTTTAATCTGTATTTTTAATTTTTGTAGTATTTATTTTGTTTTTGCTGTGCTTTTTGTTGTTTGTATATGTTTTTGTATTTTTATTATGATATATTGTATTTTATCTTGTTTGTTCACCGCCCTGAGAGCTATTTTGCTAAGGGCGGTATATAAATTGAAATAATAAATAATAAATAATAAAAGTGCTGCCACACTAACGGATCAATTTCTTACAGGAGCAGAACAAGCACTATGTGGCACATGGAAAGCTCACCTGGAACTTGGCCTCAGCAACCAGTGTAGATTTCAGAGCAGAGGTATTATGTGCTGATAGTTTTTTAGTTTTCATTTTTTTAGGTTTGGTTTTCGGTTAGGAATTCTGACTGGTTGTTCACAGGAATCTTGTTGTGGTTGGTATGATACTGCATTTAAGAAATCATCACTGTGTTTTGCTTTTCTACTTGCATTTCATGTACCTTTAACCTCACTCCCTTATATCCATAAAAGCAACAACAGTGGTTCCACGCACTCAGCTCAAACCTCCTTAAACCCATTGATGATGCACCTTGTTGTTTGCATGAGTTTGTTTCTTGTCCAATCATGACAAAAGAGAATTCACATACCTGGAAGTGTGGCTTCAGTTGCTGTTGTTCCCAAGTTACTGCCTATGAAGGTAGACCAAACCATGTGTGTTTTCTCTGTGTCAATTATAACTCACTGGAATTGGGTTGGCTGTCAAAATGAGTTTATAGCAGCCGATACGGTGGCAGAAAAGCATAGAGAATCTTCTTACTCTTACTCATTTCTCAGACCTCTTTCTGAAGTGAAGGGTCAAGTCTGTAAAGATGTTTGGAGCAGCCATGTTAAAAGACAGGGGCAGGACATTCCAAGCAGGGGGTTGCCAACCCTGCTTGGATATGGATATCTTTGCAGAGGATCCCTAGACAGGCTTTACCAAAAGCACAATTCAAACCATATCTACTCAGAAGTTAGTCCTGCTGAGTTCTATTCGGCTTAGTCCCTTAGTAAGTGTGTTTAGCTTTGCAACCTTCAGGGATATCCATCTTGACTCCTGAGTGCTTCCATCTAACATCTCCACAACACTAGGATCCTTTCTTCTTACAATGGCCTTTTGGTGACTGGCCTGGCCTGAGGGCACTTAAACCCTTCTTGCCAGAAGCAAGTAGGCTAGATTAAATGTTCCCTACCCAGACTCTCTAAGCAGGTGAGAAGGAATGATTCCGTCACTTCAGCTGGACCTGGGGACACCATCTTTTAGCTAAGATTTATATCTTAATTTCTAATCAGAGAAATGTTTTTGTTTGAGTGGTATGCTCCAAGCAACTGTGGTTGATGCTTAATGTATCATGCTTAATGACATCACCTGTGATGTCACTAGGACTCACCCCATTACATCACTAGGGCCCACCCCCACAATCTCAGGTTTTGGGATTCTTCTGACCTGGCAACCCTGATCAGAAACATACTCTAGACTCCAGCAGGATTCAATGTGGATTAGGCTGTTTCCCTAAAGTCTTTTCCACCATCTCTAGGAACTCTGGGAATCATGAGAACTACATTACCCACAGCTTCTGGCAGTCCTGGATACTACTGCACATGTTCCTAGCAATATCTAGGGCTTAAAACCTGCAGCCATCACCAGAACAAATTAAAAAGAGGCAGAGCAGTGGTGAGCACCCTCAGGTGACAGATTTTGTGGTACAATTGAAATACAAAAAACTATCTACTTGGTTTATTATTGTATTTTTACCACCAGAAAGGGATAACATTTAGATTTTCAACACTATGTAGCAGCCCTTGTATCAATATTGGTGCTCTTGTTCGGAGCCAGAGAATCTGTTTATAAGAGAAATCTTCTGCTTGTTGTATAGTAAAACAAGTTCATTTTGTTCATCTGCAAACGGAATACAGAAAATAATTAACTGAGTATGGGCAAAATAATTTCAGGCACTGAAGTTTGTCAACTGTGTATACTGAGATTCCCACTACCATCCAAGAAAAGGAACCCCCATGATGAAACTGAAGGACAAAATCCAAAACAGAAATTGAGGTTTCCAAAGTTGTAGAAGAATATTGTCATTAAAGCCAAATTCCCTCTTCCTCCACTTACTCAGTTGGGTGAAACTCTTGCACTCTTAAATACAAGGATGGCCTTGATTCAAAATAATGGGAAACCACATTTAGAAACAAGCCTGAATGGCAATTAGGGCAATCAATGAAGCCTACTAATGGAGATGGAGGGAGAAGAGCTTAGGATTTTTTTTCTTCCTCAATTTGACATACCCCATACTGCTATTTCATTAACAATAAAATGGCACAAGCAGTGACTTAAAGAGAAGTGGGTATTGCCTAAAAATATGCCATAGAATATATTGAGGAAATATTCCATTTTTTTCTTAGAATAACTGAATTAAAAAGCTGAAATAGAAATTACATCCTCATCACCTCATGACAAAGGGAGCAGTGAGTGGGGTCACTCAGAGGCTTTGTGGGCAACTGCACCCATGGCCACAATGATAGTGACCCATGTTCTAGAGTGGGTCTTTCACTCAAGACAAACCATTTTAAAATAAAACAACAAAATTAAAATAAAACCGACACTAAATTGTTAAAATAACAGCAGTTTAACACACGGATTTGGACACAAAGTGGCCCTTCCACAAATGGAAAGGCTCCTTCCATTTAGAGAAGACATATGGATCCAGCAGAGGCTGCCTCTGGGAAAGGGAAGAAGGGAAGTAATTTTCGTTTATTCCCCTGCCACCTACAGTGTCATATGTGACCTTCCACAGGATTCTGGTGGATCCTTAAGCTCTGCACAGCAGATTTCCAGTGTGTGAGGGAGGCTGAGGGAGAAGAGGGAATCAATGAATAGAACCTTCAGTAATTTCTACGAGCATAACTGTGCTCATGGGAACTCTGCATTCAACCTGATATAATTTTTTAATTAGAAACATGCTAGAATGAAACAGTCTTCACTACAATGATGGGGAAGCACGTATCACCCTGGAGAGGCTGTTCCACAATCCAGATGCCAAAACTGAGAATGTCCTCTCACATGCCCACTCACCACACTTCAGATGCAAGGATACACAGAGAAGAGGCCCTGAACTGCAACAGCTTTCTCAGATCTGACTTCACCAAGAACGTCTGGTGTGTCATAGAATTCTCCCCAAAGAGGCCAAGATCAGCTGGAGAGTAAAAAGTACCTCTGGAACTGTCTGAGCAGTTCCAAATATCATCATAATCAAGGAAATTTTTAGAATCCCATTTTGTAATGCCACAGAAGAATTGGCTACCTGAATTAGGGTTGTCAGGTCTCCGGTTTTTGCCCAGAGACTCCGGATTTTTGGGGTCCTCTCTGGATCTCCCAGTGAGTCACCTTAAACTCCGGACTCTCAGCTTTCATTTTAAAAATATTAAGTTTCTAGGTGGTCTGGTCACAAAATATACACCAAAATGTCAGCCGCACCCCCGCAACTTCTGTGAAATGATTTCTTAGCTGCCTGCTTTAACCCCATCTTTTCAGGTTTGTAACCAATAAGTGAAGTCAGAGTTGTGATTGACATGGGATTTCTTGGCCTCCAAGCAGAACCTAGACCTCACTGCAAAGGTACATATTGGGGTTTTTTCCTGTTTACCTGAAAAGCTCATAAACTGAGTAAGCATATAGCTTTCAGGGTGTTTTTTCCTCTTGTGTGCAGGAGTCAAACAAGTTTAAATTTCCCTGGGCTGTTGAAGAGGACAGTGTTTTGAAAAACTTCCCAATATGAATCTTTAATCCAATACTCGCTTTTCTGGGAGCAAAGCTGCAATGCTAATCCCACATACCCAGAGTAAACCCCATTGAATTCAATGGAACTTACTTTTGAGTAGACATGGTTAGGAGTGTGCTGTAAATTAATGTGACTTTTCCGTGAACATAGCAAAGAATTGGCTGTGTTTTCAATCTTTCTTTCCGCCTCCAATCCTATTTTTAAAGCAATTAGGCAGGGCTTACATAGCTATCACAGTTTTTATTATCTCGGAAACTAATAGTGATTTTTTTTAATGTTCTGCAATGACCAACTGGTTTGACAATAAACTATTATATGGGTGTCTGTATTTTTTATATCTGCAGTGTATGTGTATATATGGAATCTTTCCAACAACCCTGTCAGGTAGGGTTGGTGACTGGAAACCAAGGCAGCTCACAATATGAAATCAATCCCTTGAAAACCCAACAACCATAAAAACAAGTATAAGTTGCGAAACAGCTTAAAGTGGCATCATTCCAAATTTTGGGTTGTGAGAATAAATGTCATTATCACTTGAGGTTGCAGTCCTGTGCACGCCTCCCTGTTTGAGTAAGCCCCATTGAATACATTGGGACTTGCTTCTGAGTAAACAAGCATAGGACTGCACTATAAATATCTTTACAGGATGTGTAAATAATAAACATCTTTGACATGCTTATATAAACATTTTTTCACACTGTGTCCCAATAAGTATTTGATTTCACACTATGGTTGTAGATTACTATTTCCTCTGCATTTTAAATGTGTCCTTCCTTGAGGTGGTCATGGTTCCCCACTGTTATTTTCACCCTGAGGGGCAAATTAGGCTGATGGTGCATAGCCCGTGATTACCAAGTATACTTTGTAGCTTATTTCCATTTTAAAATTTAATTAGAATGATTTATATGTAGGCAAAGTTTATGAAGTAATGCAGATCCACAGAATACATTTAAAGCTCATCCAATTCACATGACTTCCCCCAAAGAATCCTGGGAAATGTAGTTTTCCCCTCCCAGTTATAGTTCTCACCACCCTTAACAAGCTACAGTTCCCATGATTCTGTTGTGGGATTCATATGCTTCAAATGTGTGTTGAATGTTCTTTAAATGAATGGTGTGGATCTGCCCTAGGCATGATGTGCATTCATTAGAGAACTGAAAAGAACAATTTTAAAAGATACTTTTTTGAACAAGGGAAGGACTCATGCTTTGCATGGAAAGGTCCAAAATTCAATTTCTGGAAAAGACTACTGTCTGGAATCGAGGAGAGCCAATGCTTGTCCATGTCATCAGTACTGAGCTAGATAGTACCAAATGTCCAGAGTCAGTATAAGGCAGATTCCTTGGTTCCTAAAAGTAGAATGAGACCCAAGGGCCACAGTGACTCCAAAATGTATTGATGTCTTTTATTTACAACATTTATATAACACTTTATTGAAAAAATCTGAAAGCACTCTACAGAAGGGATTAAAACAATGAAATTATTGGCAAAAAAGTTAAAAACAGGTCTTCAGAAACATTCAAAACAATAAAACCAACAATGAATTAAAACATATAGAAAGCATAATAGCTTCTACATGCCTGGGTAGGTATGCCTAAAGAAAAAATGTTTTTAGCAAGTATCCAAAAGAGTACAGTGAAGATGCCTGCCTAATGTCAATAGTCAGGGAGTTCCAAAGGATTGATTTCTTATAAGAGCAGAAGAAGTACCGTTAAAGTACCTTCAACATGGAAAGCCCACCTTGAACTTGGCCTGGTGGCAAATCGACAACCAGTGCAAATTTCAGAGCAGAGATATTGTGTGGTGACAGGATCTCATTGATGTCAGCAATCATGCTGCAGCATTCTGCACTAACTCAGGTTGTGCTGCATGGGGATTTTTGTGACCTTGGCTGACTAGGTGCCATCTTTTTACAGTTCTGGTTTTTGGTTAGGAACCGTGACTGGTTGTGGGATGCTGAGTTTTCTACCTTACTCATAGGAATCTTGTTGCAGTTAAAATGGTGTTGCATTTAGGGAATCATCACTGTCTTTTGTTTTTCTTTTCTATTTGCATTTCATTTACCTCTGACCTCACTCCTTTACATCCACAGAAGCAGTGGTTCCATGTGCTGAGCTCAACCTCCTTAAACCCACTGATGATGCACCTTGTTGTTTGCATGATGGTTTGTTTCTTGCCCAATAGTTGTAAAAGAGAATTCACATACTGGAACATGTGGCTGCAATTGCTGTTGTTCCCAATCTACTGCCTATGAAGGTAGACCAAGCCATGTCTTTTCTTTCTGTCAATTATTATTCACTGGAATTGGGTTGGCTGTCAAAGTGAGTTTAGCAGCCCACAGCATAGACAGAAAAGGGTAGAGAATAAGGTTGCCAGGTTCTGGCCTGAGACTGATCCTGTATCTTTAGGAGAAGAGAAAGTCAGCCAAGTGCAAGTGTTCTTGCAACTCTGTAATGGGAAAAACCACAAAGTGGAATCTTTCCCCTGTGGAGGGGGGAGGGAGAATTCCACCTTGTGGTTTTTCCCAATAGAGTTGCAAGAACACCTGCACTTAGCTGACTTTCTCTTCTCCTAAAGATACAGGATCAGTCTCAGGCCATGGACCTGGCAACCCTAGGAGAGAATCTTCTTACTTTTACTAATTTCTCAAACCTCTTTCTGAAGTGAAGGGTCAAGTCTGTAAAGAAGTTTGGAGCAGCCATGTTAAAAGATAGGGGTAGGGCATTCCAAGCAGAGGGTTGCCAACCCTGCTTGGATATGGATATCTTTGCAGAGGATCCGTAGTCAAGCTTTACCAAAAGCACAATCCAAACTATATCTACTCAGAAGATATCAGTTCTATGTTGAGTTCTATGGGGCTTAGTAAGTGTGTTTAGAATTGCAGCCTTCAAGGGCAACCATCTTTATTCCCAAGTGCTCCTTTCTATCATCTCCATAGCACTAGGCTGTTTCTTCCTACAATGGCCTTCTGGTGACTGGCCTGATCTGAGGGCACTTAAACCCTTTTTGCCAGAACCAAGTAGGCTAGATTAATTGTTCCCTATCCAGGCTCCATCTTTTAGCTAAGATTTCTATCTCAGTTTCCAGTCAGAGAAATGTTTTTGTTTTAATTGTATGCTCCAAGCAACTGTGGTTGTTACTTAATGTAGCATGCTTAATGACATCCCTTGGACCCGCCCCTATGACATCACTCAGGCCTGTCCTTATGACATCACTAGTGCCGCCCCCCGAAATCTCAGGGTTTGGGATGCTTCTGACCTGGCAACCCTAGTCAGAATCACTGAAATAATTTGAAGATTGTGGAGAGTGAGTAGTGAGGCTGGGGAAGGAGCATGGGAAGTGGGTGTGGAAATGGAAAACCTTTGTCTATGAAGTTATCCTTATGATAGGTATAGGGAACCTCCAACCCATGAACCTAAACTGACTCGCCAGGCCTCAATTTGACTCAGTTCCATCAGTTTCCCAACATCACACCCCCTCCAGTGAGGCCACCCTGCTCCCCACTCTCCTCCACAAGTCACTACACCATAGTATATATGGTATAGGGGTTATGTTTCATATGAATACAGTAATGCATGATTAACATACATGTCTCTATTCTAACATATATGTTGTTATAGATTATTTCACTATTATTTATATATGTTTCTGTATGAAAAAGCAATTTATGAAAAACATAAAGTGTCTCTATTCCAGTTTGTATATATTATTAAAATTATTTATTAGAATATTTAATATTTTAAATACATATTTAAAAATATTTGTTTAAATTATATTTAAATATAAATATATTAAATATATTATTTATTAAATATGTATTATAAATAATATTATTAAAAATATGAATGTGCCTTTCTGCCTACAAGGGTCCTCAAGATTCTATGATGGGTATATATGATCTGAAGTCATGTCTTGCCAGTGTATCCAGTGCATATACCTGAAACAAAGTAAGCATATGCACATGTCCGTTATACACAACCTTCCCTCAAATACAAGCAATATCCATGTAGAGATACTGTTTGACATGAAAGAGTCCAGAAGGCAGGCTTAGATGGTCACTATCTCCCCACTCAAGGCCATTTTTCCAATTGAAAGCTAAGTGAAGGGAAATTTTCTGGTGATGATGGTAATGTGCACTCAGTTCCTCCAACCAGCAGACACCCAGCCTGTCTAGGTTTTGAGATTTGTTTCTCAGCACACTTAGACATAGCTGCCAACTTCCTTCTAGAAAGATTTCATTGCAATGTGACGGAGGAAAAATCCTCGCAGAAAACAGTTTTTGAAGGTATTTTTTGTCCCACATCTCAAAATGTTGAAGTACCACACAGCAAAAACCCTGACTAATTATAAGGTAATCTAATTGCTTATTAATGTTATTACAAAATATAAATATAAGGTTTAGTTTCATCTTTAACTGGAAAATGGAGCTGGGAAAACAAACATTAGTCAAGCATAATTTTCTCCTCTGACTTGTCAATATGCCTTAAATTTCTGTATGTTTGAAGTATAGCTTTTTATGTTTATTAATATTATATTTATTTTCTAATTTTCTGTGGGTGGATAGTTACTTTAGTCTTTTTGTGAGCTTCATATGTGGAATGTGCCTGAAATGTGGAATGTGCCTGAAAAAGTCTTTGCTATTACAAAGAGTGAATTGACAAATTAACTCAGTCAAGAAAGATATAGACTATTATATTTGCTGTAAAATCATTAAAAACTTCCCCAGAGCTTGGAAAAGTTACTTTTTAAAACTACAACTCCCATCAGCCCCAGCCAGCATGGCCACTGGATTGGGCTGATGGGAGTTGTAGTTCAAAAAAGTAACTTTTCCAAGCTCTGAACTTCCCCATGCAAGCTGCTTATCATACACCTTAACACTGTTACAGATTGCCTTGTTGTTGGGGAATCTTATATTCTTTATAGGAAACCAGCTTGTATAATATGGTATGGAATGCAGTGCTTTTTTTTTCTGAAGGAACTGACAAGTACTTAGTACCAGTACTGGCACTTTTTTTTGCTGCTGCTGCTGCTCAACCACCCTTTGCAAAGGGAATGCTTTTGCTCCCCCACCTACCTTTCAAAAGAGAGGGAGACTCATGTGACCTCCTCTGGCTAGGCGGGAAGGGGGTTGGAGTTCATCATGCCTTTGGTGGCCACTGGGAGGTGAGCAATTATCTCCCATGAAAGGAGACTCCTCCCTTGACCTTCAGAGCAGCAACAGGAATGAGTAAGCATAGCGCTGCCTGACTTCTGTCACCTTGCTGGAGCATCTGTTTCTTCAGCTTATAGCCTGGCATGGTAGGCGAGAGTTGTAGCCTCCATCCATTTTTTAAAAAAAGTTTTGGGGTTGACATTTGGTGGCTTTCAGGCTGATCACTTAGGAACATTTTATGTTTCTTTCAGGCAATATATTGTTAAGGGACTAAGAAGCTGGGAAGACACACTCTCATGGTGCTCTCTGTACCGTGGCTTTGGAGTACCTCCCTACAAGCCTGATGGAAAAGCAAGATCTGTTGGACTGTTACTGCTGTGAACCCCTCCATATTACACTCAGGTTGTATATATGGGTAAATAAAACCCATATATCCTATAAGACACCACTGTCTCTGCTGACCTTCATTCCAAGGAAACCAAACCCTGGGTAAAGCACAGGAACCCCTGGAAGTCTCTCACCACTCGGAGACTGGGGTGTGAGCAGCAATATAATCTCTGGGAAGCATTGTTCCCCCCCTTTTTTTACTCACCCCCCCATCATAATTGCATTGGGGCATTTTCATTTGGTAATTTAGCTGGCAGCTATAAGCCTGAGTATTTGAATTCAATTTGCTTTGAGTTAGTTAGTTACGTTTTATTTCTAGGCTGCCTTTCGGCCAAATAGGCCCCCAAGGCGGCTTACACACAAATAAAAATACAAATACAAAATACAAATAAAAATAATACAATTTACCAAAAAAAATTAAACTAACAAAATCCTAGCATCTCTACGCTTGTTCAGCTTGCAATTAATTTTTATACTATATTGTGTGTCCAATTTTCCTTTTGCCTCAGCCCCTTCTTGGTGTACTAAATTCTTGAACAATTTTGCAATTTCCCTGCCCACCTCCCAATCAAGAAAGCCTTCCTGGTTGTGTGAGGTGTGGAAAAAGAAGGAACAACAGGTTCACTCTGATGGAATATACCATTGCTCCTTACTCCCTGCTCCCCCATCAAGAAAGCTTTATTTAGTTGTCTGAGGTGCAGGAAAGGAAGGAGCGGCAGTTCACTGTTTGCAGGCACTTTCTTCATCCAAAGAATGGGCTTTCTTGATTTTAGGGGAGTAGATCTTCCGCTCAGCCATGTGCTTGGTTCACAGGTGCACCACAGAAAGATAGATTTCTGCTCAGACAGATGGAGAGATGGATTCCTTGGCTGTGTGTGTGCTTGTGAGAAAAAGAAAGATGTACATATGTGTGGTCTAGGGAAGGAGGGATGTTTGATCTGTATGTGCTAGAGAGAGGGGGGAGGGATGTATGTTTTGTCTGGGAGAGAGGGAAAGTGTCTGTGTCTGTGTCTGAGAGAGGCGGGGGGAGCATCTACCATGTATAGTTCCCCTGGAACTGAGAAATACTCCTTGTTGCTATTAGACAATGGCAGCATCATGGTGTATGGAGAAAAATTGATAAAGTGTTGTTCAACCCCAGGACCAGCAGGACGTAGCTGACTTCTCATAGTAAGAATGAAATAGTCAAGGGGGATGGGGGAAGCAGCAATGAATTTATTATTTCTAATTTGGTGTTAAGCCACAAGTCCCATAGCAGCCATTTTGTGCTGGCACCCACAACAGTTTCATCAAGAGTTGAGTACCATCACCTCATTTTTTAAAAAAAATCATTGATGGAATGTGTTTCTATTACTAATTTGGAGGTAAGTATTGAACATGTTCATCTCTCCTCACCCTTTAAAACTCTGCATGTCTGCAATTAACAAAAGTACCTTTAGAGACAGGCAGAGATACACATACACCAGATTAATTATATCAAGACTTTTAGAAAAAGGTTGTCCAGTTGTTGAAATGTGCATATTTTGAATCTCTGGTTATTATTTATTGCCAAAGCGGCTTGAACTGCATCAACCTCCCTGCTGCCTCGCCCCTCCTCCTCTCCTGGTAAGTAACAGCAACTCATCTGCCAGAAACTAGCGTAGTGGCAGTAGTATAGCTTCAAAGCTTCAACAAAACCTTCATCTGATCCGATTACTGCAATTTGATTTACCTGGGAGTAAGCCCCATTAAATATGGAGACTTACTTCTGAGTAGACGTGCATACATTGCATAGTACTGTAAGTTAACTATTTTTAATGAGTGCCCAGGTGTGCATTTTTGAGGGAACACTCCGGAACTCTTTTGGCAGGCAGCCCCCTCCCAGGGTCCCTCTGTCTCTCCAGCCAGTGCCGATCAGCTTGATCGATCTTCCCTCACTGCTGCTGACAAAAGGGGGAGAGAGAGGTTCTGGAGCTTAAATAAGCCCAGCCGGCCCCTTCTCTTGATGCATTTGCTCAAGTGCTATACTGCTCAGCTCTCTGTGTGGCAGGAACTGAGTATGCCAGCCAGAAGGAAAGTAGGGGAGAGAGAGATTGCAAATAAGATGAAGGGAAAGAGACATTTAACAGGTTAACTCTACAGAGATTACTGTCCTGCCCGAACGAAGAACTCTGAGTCAGACACAGCTGTGTTTTTTTCTTTCATTGTAGTAAGAGAAAGTTTTGATTCAGTGCGCTTCATTAATCTACCTATGGCTTACTCAGAACTCAGCATGTCACTAGGTCTAACTAGGCACACCTTCATGGCACTAAGAGGTTGACTCAGCGACTACTTCCCCCCTCACTCAGCTTAATTAAGGATGGGTGGGCACCTGGCTTGCGTGTGCTAACTGTCACAGTTGGGAGCACATGCGCAGGTCAAGACTCTGCCTCAACTGTGCCTGTTGAGTTTCCTACCGCATTCGCCTCCTGGCATGAGGTGAAGAAGCCCCCGTCACCAATCCGTTTTCCCCCTCAGAGGGAGAAGGGCTGCCTGCAGGTGATGTGGGCACAGGGAGAGGGGAAGTGTCAGGCTGGGAAGCAACCACCTGGTCAGGTTGACTCTGCACAGGGGGATCCGGAGCTGCTGGGACTGAGCTGTCAGTTCAGAGCTGGGGCGCCTTCTGAGTCCAACTCCCTGCTTGGCCCCTCACTGGCTCAACCATCCCACTCTAAGTAGTTCTCCTCCTCCGCTTCGCTCTCGTCGGTCCACCCCCCTCCAGCAGGGCTCATGAAAATTACTAGGCAAGCCTGCAGCGGCTCACCCACATTAAGGAGATTTTCTAGGTTGTCTATATAATAGCTATAGAATTAACCCTTTAATTGTCAATCAGTCCTGTTTAGAGTGGATCCACTGAGCAAGTTTAGACTGGGAGCAGCCCTGATATGAGACTTCTGTATGAATAATCTGATCTACCCTTCTGCATTGATGACAGGTTGGGCACACCTTAAAAGGCTGA
Organism: Rhineura floridana; assembly: GCF_030035675.1. Taxonomy (NCBI): domain Eukaryota; kingdom Metazoa; phylum Chordata; class Lepidosauria; order Squamata; family Rhineuridae; genus Rhineura; species Rhineura floridana. The sequence continues at coordinate 1,183,604 of NC_084489.1, read as the reverse complement.
AATTGATGCTTTCACTCAGCTCACTAGCACCACTTGTTATAGATTCTCTTTTATTAGAGCTATAACCAGAGTAAATAAATCTTAGCTGATTAATCATATGTTAAGTTAATCAATCAGATAATTGTGATTAAATTTGCCCTAAATTAAGAACTTTTGGACACGTATACTAAATGGAATTGAAACAATAAAATGATATAAAACTACCATTAGATCCATCAATCATATTATTTGGCTATTTAAAAGACCTAGTCCTATCTGAAGAAAAAGAAATTATAATTACATCTCTTGACAGTGGTACGGATGACCATTTGTGCAAATTGGGGGGGGGAATTAGAACCCCAACTTTAGAAGAGTGGATTTTAAGGGTTTAGACACAGTTTATATGGTGAAATTAACCAATATGGTAGAAAGGGTAAGCAACTAAACCTTTTTACTGAAAAACAGCATTTCTGTCATGTACTGGTGCAACAAAGGTCAAGTAAATGTAGTACCATATACATTGCTGGATCCATTGTAAAAGGATAAACTATGTATCTCATACTATTATGTTATATTGTTTACTTCTGATAAATTATATTCTGATACTCAGCTGCTGAGAGAGCAGCACTAGCTTCCAATTTGCTACCATGCCAACATTAAAGCCCTAAAGAACATGGTTCCAAAGTACCCTTAAGGACTGCCTGATTTCTTATGATCCAGCTCTATTCCAATGGGAATAATGTGGTGGTCCACATGCCCCTGAGGTTCACTTGACCATTATTATTATTAGTATTATTAGTATTATTTGCTTTTTTCAAATATTAAACTAGCTTATAAACACTAAAAACATATATAAAAGCAAGAACAACCTAAAATACTCACAAAATGCATAAAAAGCAGGTTCATCCTAACCTTACTAAAAATATGCAGAGAATTAAGCTTCAAAGGCCTGGGTGAATTAAAGTGTTTTTACCTGCTGCAGTTTCCAAAATAGGGCCTCCTTCTTCTAGAAAGGAACACAAATAAGATACCACAAAGTAAGTCTTGCACTATCTTCAAGACTAACCAATTTATTATGGTGTAAGTTTTTGTGGACTACAAAAACTAAACAAAAACGTTTTGTCAAACTGAATAACAGAAAAAGTCTCTGACGCATGCAATTTCATGTTTGAAACTCACTTAACTCATTGTTTTTGCTCACTGTCTTAGCCCAGCCTACCTCACATGGCTGTTGTGGAGATAAAAAAGGAGGAATAAAATGCAAATGGGGACTGAATGCTTGTATCATAGGCATTAAATGATCTTGCTCCCAAATTAGTGCACACAGGGAATTGATTCCTAAGAGGAGCCATCTTAGGCCTGTAGCCACTGGGGATGGGGGCCTTTGGAAAGTAGAATGTGGAAAGCAAAGTGATTTCCTTTAATTTTTAAAATTATTTTAAAAATTCTTACTATTTTACTTTTACAGGTAAAATAGAAAGGAAAACCATTGGATCAATATTTTTCCTAATTGGTCAGGTTTTTAAAAAAACTCTGCTAGTTACTTCCATCAATTTGCCCCAATGGCAAAACAACTAAGATAACTAACAGGATTTTAAAATGTTATACAATAATATCCCCCAAGAGGTAATGCTATAGTTTGGTGTCCAAACAACTCATTCATCAATCACAGCTCTGACTTCACACATTGGATATAAAACTAAAAGGTGGGAGCAACCAGGATGGCTCATTTCGTAGCAATGACTTAGAACAGTGGACACCAACATTTTTGAGCCCAGGAGTGCATCTGGATTTTTGGAAAAATGCCATGAGTACCATTCACACAATGCCCGTCACAAGGTGTGGTCTAACACAAAATGGCTGCTGCAAGGAATGGGTCAGTGGGTGACTCATTAACTTATCCCCTCCCAACACACACAGATTGACTGCATAGAAATGATGTGGTTTTACAATCACCCAACAAGATGTGAATGCAGCAGAGAGGATGCAGGTGGGGGAAATTGGGGCACTTTATATGTGTATATATATACATATTCACTAACAGGCAAAAAACCCTTGCTGTTTAAGAATGCACATATTACCAAATTCTTCCAAGCTACACAGGAAGTGGATTGGACTGTGAAAGACCAACACAAATTGTTTTTGTATTTTTACAAATTTGTAGGGCAGTACAGTATCTCACAGAGGAGGTCAGCTCTCCTGCTCCCTTGGTGCATTCACTATAGCTGCAAAATTGCCCTGCTTTTTAAAGTTTGATAGAAATATCGGCTATAGGTACATTGAGAGCCAGTGTGGTATAGTGGTTGCACTCCGACCTGGGAGACAGGGTTCGAATCTCCACACAGCCATGAAGCTCACTGGGTGACCTTGGGCCAGTCACTGCCTGTCAGCCTCAGAGAAAGGCAATGGTAAATCCCCTCTGAATACTGCTTACCATGAAAACCCTATTCATAGGGTCACCGTAAATCGGAGTTGACTTGAAGGCAGTCCATTTCATTTTTCATAGGTACGTTGTTAAACCGCAGGGTATTTTGCCTATTAGTGAATTTCTCTGCTTTTTAATCTGGGACGTAAGGAATGGGATCCTCTGCTAGTTTACTGAGAATGGATCAATCATTTGCATGCTTATTGAGTTCAGTGGGATTTACTCCCCTGCAATCATGCTTAGGATAGGTGAAACTGACCACAGGGTATGGGGAGGGGAGGAGGGGGAGGGGAGCAGGCAGGAGAGGGAGGGAGAGGGCAGGTTTGATTATTTGCATGTTTATTGAGTTCAGTGGGATTTACTCCCCTGCAGTCAGGCAATGGGAGGGAGGAGAAGGGGAGGGCAGCTTTGATCATTTGCATGCTTATTGAGTTCAATGGGTTTTACTCCCATGTAATCATGCTTGAAAATGAAATGGACTGCCTTCAAGTTGATTTCAACTTATGGTGACACTATGAATAGGGTTTTCATGGTAAGCAGTATTCAGAGGTGGCTTACCATTGCCTTCCTCTGAGGCTGAGAGGCAGTGACTGGCCCAAGGTCACCCAGTGAGCTTCATGGCTTGGGGGATTCGAACCCTGTATTCCCAGGCAATCCTAGTCCTAGGAGAGGTGAAACTGACCTGGGGGAGGGGGAGGAGCAGGGAGGGGTGGGGGAGGGAGGATGGTGGGGAGGAGATTGGATAGGTGGGCAATGGGCAGAGGGAAGTCCCTTTTCTTTCCAAAAGGAAAACATTGTGAACAGTATCATTCTTTTTCAGGCTTTCCCCCACCTTTTTATTCTACAGCAGGCACATGTAGCCTCCCACCCAAATTTAAACCAAAGCTGTCCCTCGCCACATCCACACCAGACCTTTATTTCACTTTAGACAGTCATGGCTTCTCCCAAAGAATCATGGGAAGTGTAGTTAGTGAAGGGTGCTGAGAGTTGCTAGGAGATGCCCTGTTCCCCTCACAGAGCTTCAATCAGAGCAGCTGACTGTTAAACCACTCTGGCCACTGGAGCTCTGTCAAGGGAATAGGAGTCTCCTCTCAGCACCCTTCACTAACTACACTTCCCAGGATTATCTGGGGGAAGCCATGACTATGTAAAGTGAAATAAAGGCCTGGTGTGGGTGTGGCCACTTGATTAGGCAAGCCTAATCTGGGAGTCTGGCTTTTAGATCACTGACAGTTGGTTCTTACTGAGCATGCCCGGCCTTATCATTGAGTTCAATACTAAATTTCTTAAATTCATTAAAAATCGGCCAGGCATTTTTTTTAACTTTTAAACTGTAGAAGATGAAGGTCAGAGTATGGGGCAAGGTCAGTAACAGGATTACAGGTATTCTGTGAGCATGGTTGATTTTTAATTTATTTCAACAAATTATGAGAACTCTGACAGAAAAAAGTCCAAAAGGGGTCTGTTTGTTTTCCCTCTCTTTTTACACTCTGAACTCTCGATTCTCTCTGACAGCTTCGTGTATCGCCATGAAAATTTAGAGGGTTGTTAAGCAAGCATTTGAGTTCAGGAGTTTTGTAAGGTTTTATTTTGAAATGAGTTTATGGGAAGCATCAGAATGTCATGTGGGGGTATTTTCAATTTAATATTGCAAAATGCAAAAAAAATCCATGCTGATTATAGTATACAGCCATTCTCATGGCTGTGTAATACTGCACTGTAAACTTTATTGATGCAGACAGAGATCTGAAAAGAACACCACAGTTTTTAATTGGGCAAATTACCAGTTTACAGTGTAATCCTACCCATGTCTACTCAGAAGTAAGTCCTATTGCATTCAATAGGTTTACTCATAACTTTACTTTTTGAAGAACACAATTTTCAGTTATGTCACCACCTTACAGTGCAATCCTAACCATGTCAACTCAGAAGTACGTCCAACAGGATGTACACCCAGATAAATTGGAGGTAAATGGGGGATACTTGGCTCAACAATACTACATGTGACAAGGATCTTGGAATTGTTGTTGATCACAAGCTGAATATGAGCCAAGAGTGCAATGTGGCTACAAAAAAATGCAAATGCTATTTTAGGCTGCATGAACAGAAGTATAATTTCCAAATCACATGAAGTACTAATTCCTCTCTATTCAGGCCTCAGCTTGAGTACTGCATCCTGTTCTGGACACTGCACTTTAAGAAGGATGCAGACAAACTGGAACAGGTTCAGAGGAGTACAACAAGGATGATCAGGGGACTAGAAACCAAGCCCTATGAGGAGAGACTGAAAGAAGTGGGTATGTTTAGCCTTGAGAAGAGAAGACTGAAAAGAGAGATGATACCACTCTTCAAGTACTTGAAAAGTTGGACTCGATGGTCTTATAAACCCCTTCCAACTCTACTGTTCTATGAAAGCAATATGAGAATAGCCTTGGGGCGTTGTGCTGACAGGTATGAGTGATGCAGTGATTATATAATCATCTACAAAAACCCAATTGGGAGTATCAATTTAAAACAATAGATATGATTGCAGGATTAAACTCTTATCAGTTGTGTGAAAGGAAATTGACTTCATAAACATTTTGCCACTGAAATCCCAAAATCATTGTCTCAGCCTGCAATTTAACTCTTCTTGTAACAGTTGGAAAAAAATACTACTCAGACAATGCCAAATGTATTATATTACAGATTATTATTCCATTGCTAAGAGTGCATTAACTATAAGAAAGGGCCATAACTCAATGCTATGATACAGCTTCTGGTTTACATGCAAAAGGTCCCAGGTTCAATCCCCGGCAGGTCTTGATAGGCCTGGTAATGTCCCCTACCTGAAATCCTAGAGAGCCACTGCCAGCCATTGTTGACAATACTAAACTAGAAGGATCCATGACCAGATTCAGTATAAGGCAACTTCTTGTGTCCTTTGTCCTCAGAAAGCAATGAGAACCAACATCTTTAACTTCAACAAGCTCCAAAAGCTGCCAATTCCAACACTTTTTAATAGGTGGTCACATTTTCATTCAATTCTTGTGACAGATATAATTTTTATTTAGTGCCTTTAACAAAACACAAGCAAATAGAAACTGAGTTTTGATATGCAGTCAAATTTAGGAGAACTGAATATTGCTATACGTCACATCAAAAAAATATATTTCTGTTAATTATGTGATGACAGGCACCTATGATTTATTTCATTCATGACAGTTCTCTAGAATGCTATTCATCTAGAAACTTGAGCCACAAAGGTGGACTCTCCAAAGATTCAAAAACTGATTTAATTCAGAGCACTCTTTTCCCACAACTTATTCAACCATTTCTCCTGATTTCACATCAGTTAAGAGGATCCGTCAATGCAGCAAAACACATTTGAACCCCATGCCTGCTTTTAACAAAAATCTTTGCTTTCCAACCACTTCTTTGCCTAATATTTACCCACCCTCCTGTGGGTTCACAACACAGTTTCTCTTTATAAATATCTAAATTCCCTGCAAAGCCATGTTCAACTCCATCAACGTCTCAAGTAAATGCCATGAGTGCATGGGTATCTACAGACTGATCCATCTGTCCCAAGTTGTTTGAACAGTTCTGCATAACAAAGTACATTGTAATTGCACACACGACCAACTCCAGAGTTTAGCAATGTCAGGCATTTCCTGGTGCTGCAATACCATCAAAGGGTCCACCTCATCCATAGAAAGATGCCATCCTCACTTGGCACAAAGCCTCAAAGAAGCCAAGATGCAAGTGAATTCTCAGTTTGCATGGTCATGTCGTATACCTTCCAGGTTAAGGGAAACCTAAAAAACTTCAAAATCCTGAAGGCAGCACTGAAATATGCTTAACTTATACAACTTCTTATTTCATCATGGATTTTATTTTGATATTCCTGCCCTATTTATTTATTTATTTGTTGCACTTGTATACCGCCCCATAGCCGAAGCTCTCTGGGCGGTTTACCGCCATCAAAAACATTAAAACAAATATACAATTTAAAAACACATATTTTAAAAACAATTTAAAACACAATTTTAAAATTTAAAACAATATAAAAACAATTTAAAACACATGCTAAAACACATGCTAAAATGCCTGGGAGAAGAGGAAAGTCTTGACCTGGCGCTGAAAAGATAACAGTGTTGGTGCCAGGCGCACCTCGTCAGAAAGATCATTCCATAATTTGGGGGCCACCACTGAGAAGGCCCTCTCCCTTGTTGCCACCCTCCGAGTTTCCCTTGGAGTAGGCACCCGGAGGAGGGCCTTTGATCTTGAACATAGTGTACAGGTGGGTTCGTATCGGGAGAGGCATTCCACCAGGTATTGTGGTCCCAAGCCGTGTGGGCTTTATAGGTCAAAACCAGCACCTTGAATCGAGCTCAGAAACATACAGGCAGCCAGTGCAAGCAGGCCAGAATCAGTTTTATATGTTTGGACCGTCTGGTCCCTGTTACCAATCTGGCCGCTGCATTTTGCACAAGCTGCAGTTTCTGAACCGTCTTCAAAGGCAGCTCCACGTAGACTGCATTGCAGTAATCTAATTTGGAGGTTACCAGAGCATGGACAACTGAAGCCAGGTTATCCCTGTCCAGATAGGGACGTAGTTGGGCCACCAACCGAAGTTGGTAGAAGGCACTCTGTGCCACCGAGGCTACCTGAGCCTCAAGTGACAAAGATGGTTCTAGGAAAAACCCCAAGCTATGAACCTGCTCCTTCAGGGGGAGTGCAACCCCATCCAGAACAGGTTGGACATCCACCATCTCGTCAGAAGAACCACCCACTAGCAGCATCTCAGTCTTGTCTGGATTGAGCCTCAGTTTATTAGCCCTCATCCAATCCATTGTCACAGCCAGGCACCGGTTCAGCACATTGACAGCATCACCTGAAGAAGATGAAAAGAAGAAATAGAGCTGCGTGTCATCAGCATACTGATGGCAACACACTCCAAAGCTCCGGATGACCGCACCCAATGGTTTCATGTAGATGTTGAACAGCATGGGGGACAGAACTGACCCCTGCAGAACCCCATACTGGAGAGTCCAGGGTGCCAAGTAATGTTTCTCAAGCACCACCTTCTGGAGGCGACCTGCCAAGTAGGAATGGAACCACCGCAATGCAGTACCTCCCCACTCCCAACTCAGCTAGTCTTCCCAGAAGGATACCATGGTTGATGGTATCGAAAGCCGCTGAGAGATCAAGGAGAATCAACAGAGTTACACTCCCCCTGTCTCTCTCCCAACAAAGGTCATCATACAGGGCGACCAAGGCTGTTTCCGTGCCAAAACCAGGCCTGAAACCCGACTGAAATGGATCCAGATAATCGGTCTCATCCAAGAGTGTCTGGAGCTGGCCTGCAACCACTCGTTCCAGGACCGAGCCCAGGAATGGAACATTTGCTACCGGCCTATAGTTATTAAGATTTTCTGGGTCCAGGGAGGGTCTCTTCAGGAGTGGTCTCACTACTGCCTCTTTCAGGCCGCCAGGGACCACTCCCTCTCGCAGAGAGGCATTAATCACCTCCCTGGCCCAGCTGGCTGTTCCATCCCTGCTAGCTTTTATCAGAGCTTGGAAAAGTTACTTTTTTGAACTACAACTCCCATCAGCCCAATCCAGTGGCCATGCTGGCTGGGGCTGATGGGAGTTGTAGTTCAAAAAAGTAACTTTTCCAAGCTCTGCTTTTATTAGCCAAGAAGGGCAAGGATCCAGCACAGAAGTGGTTGCACGAACCTGTCCAAGCACCTTGTCAACATCCTCAAGCTGCAGCAACTGAAACTCATCCAAGAAATTGGGACAAGGCTGTGCTCTGGATACCTCGCTTGATTCACCTGCTGTAACACTGGAGTCTAAGTCCTGGCGAATGCTAAAGATTTTATCCTGGAAGTGCCTATTTTGGATGCTAGTTGAAATAATGGGCATAGTTCCATTGAATATTCCTTTCAGATGCCTTTTTCGGTTTTCTGGTCATATGTTAAAGAAGCAACATAAATTGTTTCTCTTAAAAAATCCTTCTAAGTTATGTTCTGTTCTCCCATTCTTCCTTAAAACTTCAGAGAATGAAAATTATATCACAGAAGCTATTGATCACATATTATTTAAGCATCTTGCATTGTTGAATGGGTTATTTCACACATTATTTTCTTGGCTTTAAAATTTGCCATCCTGTGCTCTTTCGGAAGAAAGTGTGGGATATACTGTAAATCTACTAATTAAAAATAATAATAAAAATGATGGCTTCAGTTACTTAACTAGCACAAAAAAATTGCAGCCCTCCATATAACAAGAGTGGAAGTAAGTGAATGCAGAATGGATACTCGGGACTAATGGGACTGGATCAGGACATCCTCCTGACATATGACTATCAGAGCTTGACTTACCTTGCTTTTCATTAATTCAAATATAATTATTTTTTGCTTTTCTATATATGGAAAACCCCATCTATATTTCAAGCTATCAAGCCAGCTGCTTTCAAATGGTTTATGCCAACTGTTCATTTGTCTAATGTTATCAGAGGAAAGTGAACATTCCAGGAACTCTGACTTTCATTTAGTGAATGAGTAGAATATTTATACATTAATTTTAAAAAATATTTATATCTTGTCTTTTGGTCTTCAAACCTCTACATGAAACACTAGCCTCTGGTAACAGCTTGGAGCCTCAATGCAAAATATCTGTACTCAGAAGTAAGTTATATTGATTTACTTCCAAGTAAGTTTGTTAGAGACTGAAGTCTAAACACTCTTACTAGCGAGTCAGCTCCATTGTACATCATACATGAGTGAGCATGCTTAAGATTGCAGTATAGATCTACAGTGCCTTGGAAAAGGAATCAGGAAATAAATATGTAAATTATTTATTTATTTATTTATTTAGCTTTTTATACCGCCCGACTAGCATTAGCTCTCTGGGCGGTGTACAACAAAGTATAAAAATACAAAACATCTCAAAATCTCATAATAAATACAGCATAAACATATATAAAAACAAAAAAATCAGAAAACAATTACAACAAAATTTAAAACTAAAAATAAATAGATAAAACAATGCTTCTCATCAGCAGGGACTGGGTATCTTGTTAAAATCACACTGGAGTGGCTCAAGAACAAAAAGGTGAATGTCCTACAGTGGCCCAGTCAAAGTCCTGATCTGAATCCCATGGAGAATCTGTGGCACTCTTTGAAAATTGTAGTCCACAAGTGATGTCCCCCTGAATGACCTGGAGCAAATCTGTCAAGAAGAATGGGCCAAAATCCCTCTGACACTGTGTGCAAAGCTGGTACATAAAGGTAAAGGTGTCCCCGCACTTGTAGTGCGAGTCGTTTCCGACTCTTAGGGTGACGTCTTGCGACGTTTACTAGGCAGACCGTATATATGGGGTGGGATTGCCAGTTCCGTCTCCGGCCTTTCTTTACCCCCCAGCATATGCCGGGTACTCATTTTACCGACCACGGATGGATGGAAGGCTGAGTGGACCTCGACCCCTTTTACTGGAGATTCAACTTCCTCCTTATGTTGGAACCCAACTCTGGCCGTGAGTAGAGCTTCGACTGTGTTACCGCTGCTTACCACTCTGCGCCACTCAAAAGACTTAAAGCTGTTACTGCAGCGCAAAGTAGCTCTACCAAATATTAGTATGTGGGAGTTGAATGCTTACGCAAGCAAAATGGTTCAGTTTTTTATATTTCTTACAAACATTTCCCAACATAATATCAATGTCACCTTAAAATAATAGATTCCGAGTTTCAGTGTTTCAAAATAGAATATCATACAGAACGAAATTACAATGTACATTTGTAATTCAGTAATATGAGAGCATTGGTCAGGGGTCTGATTACTTTTGCAAGGCCCTGTATTTTAAGGGAGTTGCATTCATCTCCTGAATAAGCCGAAGAGAGGACAAACATGTGGACAAGAGTTGGGAAATTGCCACTTGTCAGAATGGTCCCTTTTAAGCAATATAAAATATATTTCCAAAGGAAATAAAGGGGAAAGTTTGTTTCTTTGTGAATTTTTTAAAAGAGAACAGAGCTGTTAAATGCACTAATATGTAGGGATGGGGGAGAAATTTGATTCAGTTGACACTGAAAGGTGAACCTACCTAATTTGCACTTATTTAAATAATATGCAACAGCTGGTATAGCACAGTGGGGAGGAGAGCCTGGCTGGGAGTCCAGAGTCTGTGAGTTCAAATCTCCACTCGTGTCTCCTGGGTGTCTTCAAGGGCCAGCTAAAGATCACCCCCACAGTGAGTGGCTCAGGGGTTACGTGCCCTGCCCCCTGTGCAGCTGTGAGCAAGCTGCATAGTCCCAAGGGGTCCAGTTGCCCCCCAGCTGGCGTTGCAGACAAGGAAGGGACTGGCTTGTGCAGCTGTGACTAGGCCCTAGATAGCTGGGGAGGACTAGCCTCAGAGGGAGGCAATGGTAAACCTGCTCTGAATATCGCTTACCATAAAAACCCTATTCACAGGGTAGCCATAAGTCGGGATCGACTTGAAGGCAGTCCATTTCCATTTCAAATAATATGCAAAGCAAAGCACAGCCATTTTTCAAAATTTGCATTTCTAGGAATTTTGCAGTGCTGTTGTCCAGTTAAGTAATATGTACAAAAATGAATATATTAAGGTAACGTGTGAATATAAATACATATATTAGTGAAAATAACATGCATAAATGCATTATACTAGGGGGAAATTGCTTGCAAAAATGTACACATTGGTCAAAACTGAATACAAAAAATGTGTGCTTTAGGAGAAATTTGCACTTAAATGCTGGCGAATTTTCATGAGATTTTTTTTAAATGAAAATTGCTTTAGAAATGTGGATAACTGCATTTAAGACTGGAAAAAAGGAGAAATTGAGGGAGCCAAAATTGACAGATTCATCCATCCCTACTCACACTACATCAAGAGTATATATTGTCTGCACTTCCTTTGGGCATGAAATGTTGCAGGATTTCATACATAAATCTTACAGTACAACCTCAATGAAAACTGGGCATTTGGCATGGGATTCTGACACTTTCACAAAAATGGGCCTTCACTATTCTTTAAAGTTCATCTGTTCACATATTATCCCTTTCTCTCTGGACCTTTAAATCATGCATTTAAAAATAGACTACCAGATTATCTGGGTAAATCATAAAGCTCAGCTTATCTCTCTCTCTCTCACTCTCCCTCAAAACACGTAATTTATTTTGTCCACCAGCTCAGTAGCAGTTAGCCAAGACTAATCCTGGATGTCCCTATAAGCCCACCTCCTGCCTGGCTACATATGTCTCTTTGTGTATCCTGTGTCAGCACATATATGTGTTGGGTGAGCCTGTTTTGGAAACCCAGAAAGATTCAACCATACAAACAAACAAGCGGGCATGACTTCATCCCTACATCTGTGGGCTGTATTTGTGGCTGTCAGTGTTTCTGTTTATGTGTCATGACAGTCTTATTCAGCCAGAGAAAATGGCATCAGAAAGCACAAATGGAATAAATTGTTTTGCTTTCCCCTATACTACTATTCTTAAAATTAGATTCAAGCCAACAGCTATTTCTCTGTGAATTGCTAAAACAACAAACAATCTCCCACCTCCCTACTATTTCTTCCCATCAGCAATCAACTCAGATTCATAACAAACCAAAACCTAAGCCTTGTTAACATGGCTAAATTTGAATAGTCTCAAATTTATAAACCTTCTTCTCTTGTCCCCAGGTACAAGTTCATAAGGCTATGGACACCTAAGGAAACCCTGCACAGCTATAAATAGCTACTCTTGGGGAGGAGATTTGCAACAGCACATTCCTACAGATGCTGCAGAGAAGCTTTTCAAGAGGATTAATTCAGGGGGAAAGACTTTTAGGATATGAAGTTCAATATAACATACTAAACACTGGGTGTGGAAACACTGGTGTAAGAAATCGCTACTATGGGGAAGATGGGTTAGAAAAGCCTGGAGGAGGTCTGTGGAAGTTCCCTTTGGGGTTGGGCTAGAGGGCTTAAGAAAGGAAGTATTCACTGACTACGAAATTAGAGAGGGTTGGAAGAAAGGTCCCATAAACTGTGGCCACAATATTATTTGCATGATTGATTTCATTTCACAAAAACAGACTTTCCTTCACTGTCAATCTTTTTTTAATTTTTAAACTATTTATTTATTAGATTTATATCCCACCCTTTGTCCCAGTAGGAGTCCAGGGCGGCAATGACTATGAGAATAACTCTGCTGTCTCATTCAAACTTTGTGATGTATGAAAGATTGATCAAGATAACTATATTCCTCTTTGCACACAGTATAGTGTGTGCATATCACCTCAGTCATAGGCAGTTTTCAAAAGTCCAACTAAGAGCAAATATTTCATAAACCAATGAAATAAACCAATCATAATCAACGCACATTTTTAAAATACAGTTCTCCCAAAGCAGGCACATTTTGCTGGACATTCTCTCTCTCTCTCTCTCTCTCTCTCTCTCTCACACACACACACACACACACACACACACACACTTCAGCATACCAATTCTCCTCTGCATTAAATATTCAATATACCCCAAAAATACACAACACATACAATTCTCTATACACCCAGAACAATTATTCACAGCCAATGTACATCCTCTACTAATGTATCCTCCAAATAGGAGGGTCCACATACAAACACCATTCCCCACCCTCTATACCCTACATAACTTGCCCACATCAGACTTTATGTTATAATTTCCAACACAAGCTCTTTCACATCAGTCCAATGCCCCAGGAGACATGCACCACTTCCCTACGCATACCAGATATTAGTCTAACCGGCAAAGGTTGTCAACTCCATTGATGTAGACCCAAGTCTTACAGTTGCAGGGGTTCCTATTGGCTCCCAGGATGTTCCATTAAAAGAACTTCCTTTTTAAAAATCAATCTATCCCTAACATGGATACAGAACTGTAGAGTAACTGACAGCACTATGTGGGGACCCTTGAAATGGAAGACAAACAAGAATTCATCAACTTATTATTTTAAGACTCTTGAAATCGCCTGCACCGATCTCATGATTCTTGAAGCAGATTCCACCTTCTTAGCATCGTATTTAAGCAGCCCGATGCAAGACAATACGTGAACACCCCTACTGAGTCTAATCCCCTTCACCCTCTTGGGATAGGGGCATCACTATGTGATGAGTGATTTGGGGAGGGGGAACTCACCGTCCTCCAGAGGGGCTGTCTCTTCGCACTGACCGAGGTGACGGTGACGATTAGATGAGAGAGAGCCACCACCAAGCCGAAGACGATGGCCAGGAGGGTGCGGACGGGCAGGAGAGAGTAGGAAACGAAGGTGACCAGAATGAGCTGCCACATGCCCTGCTCGGGGCCACTGGGAGGCTCCGTGCCGTGGGCGCCCAGCGAGAAAGGGCAGCAGAGGAAGGCGAAGGTGAAGCTGAAGAGCAAGATGAGCTTGACGATCTGCTGCAGCTGAATGACTTGCAGGTACTTGACGTTGGTGACGATGAAAAGGGAGAGGAAGACGATGCAGTGCACTGGGTGCGAGCCCTTGGAGATGGTCAAGCTCGGACCCGACAGGAGCTCCACCAGCGCCAGGCTGGCCGTCAGCACGATGAGCACCGCCAGCGCCTTGAGTGTCGAGGTCTGCTCCAGCTTCAGGTTGTAATTCTGGAAAAGCGACTCGAGCTCCTTGCAGTCGAACTGGTCCTCGCAGGCGACGGCGTCCAGCAGCAAAGGCTGCGGCGGACGGGGATCCCCGCCGACAACCGCCGTCGCTCCGGAGGTGCTGCCGCTACTGCCGGCGGCCCGTGGTGGCGGCGGCGGCGGCCGAGCTGGTGGCGGCGGGGCTCTGGGAGGCGAGGAGCAACTGCCGCCGCAGCAGCAACAGCGGCGGCGCTTCTTCCTCGTCTTCTTGCTCTTCTTGACTTTCTGAAATGGTATTTCCTCCATATCTGGGCCATTCATAAACCTCGGGGAAGGAACGCTCCTCAGCCGCTGCCTCTGCCGCTATTGCTCCTCTCGCTCTGCTCATGTGAGAAGCCAGGCGAAGCGGGAGCCGGGCGAAGAGAGAAGGCGGCTGGGCGGCGGCGGCCTTTTTGCGAACGCGGGAAGCGACAGAGGCAGGCGCGGCAGCAAAGCAACAACAGCTCTCCCGGCTGCAAAAGGCAGCAAGACAAGAGAGCAGCAGCAGCCACCGGAGGCAACTCAGGGGCGAAGCAAGTACCGCCCGCAAGCCCAGCAGCAGCACCGCAGTCCAGCGCAGAAGAGGCGAGACTCGCGGAGCTAGAGACGCGGAGGGAAAGGGCGAAGTCGCTCCCACTGGGCTCGAGGTTTCTTCTTCTTGACTCCTCTTCTGTGACTAGCTGTCCCCGCACTTCAAATGCAAACAGACGCTCACACACAAGCCACTCTTCCTTCCCCCTAGAACTCCCACAGACGATAATGTCCTAATGCCTCTAAAACTCTCCGGCCAAAGGGTTGGAAGCTAGCACTTAAAAAGCGGGGGGAGGCGGGAGAGAGAGACAAAAGACGTGGATGGGGAAAGAAGCCGATCAACAGGCTGGTCAGGCTTCAGGGAGGGAAATTTTGGAGCTTGGGGCAATGGGAAGGAGACATGCACGCTGTTTTCTAGGGAATAGTAAGAGGCAAAATATTTTTCAACCCTCCAACCAATTATGTAATAATAAGGAGGAGGAGGAGGAGGAGGAGTTAAATTGAGGGGATTCCAGAGAGGACAAGGAGAGGGCAGGGGAGAGAAAAAGAGATGGAGGGAATGAAATGGTACTCGGACAGACAGGGTGATCCCCTTCCTACGTCTAACAGCATTTTTCCCCCCCCCGGAGAAACGGCCTGCGCCTGCGCACTACTTTCGCTTGGAAGGGAGCCACGGCCCTGTTTACATGGGGCCCTGGATCCACATTCTTTTTGCAGCGGGATTGATTTGGACGGTTCATAAACATCTGTCCTCGCTGTGGATTTTTTTTTGTTTTTTTTTGGTGTTCACATGCGCTCGCATTAACTGCATTCGGGTTTTTCTTGCCGCGCCCCCCTATTTAAAATGTTAAGTGAAGGGGCGGTGTTTCCCTGTCTCCTGCAGGTAAAGTCTGCGGACACTGCGGGGTGCTATTCTCCTCTTTTCTGCTCTTAGTTTAGTGTCATCCAGGCAAAAAACCCATTGCAGCATTGCAGGCTTCTCCCTCCACCCTCATTCCGTGTCCTACTTTGAAAAAACCAAACAGCAAACGGGAAAAAAACAACCGCAAACAAACAGAGGGGGCCTTTAGCTGCACCCCTCCCTCCTGGTCGCCTGGACATGCTTGGGGGTCCCTCTGTGACTTATGGGGGATTGGGGGTTTCAGCGCCATGGAAGAAGAAACATGCTATCAGGGAAAAAGCTCATCAAGTAGAAAAAGGGGATTTAAAAAACCCCAAACACAAACAAACAGAGGGGGCATTTAGCTGCACCTCTCCCTGCTGGTTGCCTGGGCATGCTTGGGGGTCCCTCTGCGACTTTTGGGGGATTGGGGGTTTCAGTGCCATGGAAGAAGAAACATGGGGGTTGGGTAGGATGATTCCTGTGGGCCCCCTTTCCAACCTCTGATTTGGAGACTTTCACCTGGGGGCAAAGAACCTCTCTCTGCTGTCCAGATGAATTTCTTTTGTTAACCAAATAGAGTTGCCAGGTAGTTAATGGGCCTATTTAGTTGCCCAGCAACTGGTGAAATGGGCCCAGAAGATCCTTTTATTATTGAAACACTTGAGAGCCTTCCCCCCCCTTCCTGGTGGCTAGGAGAAGTTTGTTTGAGAGTGTGTCTAGAGAAAGGCTGGGGACAGGAGGCAGGCAGAGAGACTGGCCCTCCGCACCATGGCTTTTTGGGTGCCGTGTGTAAATAAACCATATTTCATAAAGACACCGCAGTGTCCGCTAACCATCTTCCCAAAGGAAACCAAACCCTGGATGAGCGCAGGGACCCTGGAAATCTCACTGCTCGGAGATTGGGGAGAAGCTGCCTGTGTTCCCTGCCCTGGACCCTGTTGAAAAGGTAAATGGACAAAATGGTGCCCGTTGGCGCCAAAATTTAAATCAGCACTTGCAAAGAAAAATGATCCTATCCCTTTATTAGCTCTTCGTAGAGGCAGTCCTCCAAAGCATTTTTAACTGCACAAACAGAATTTGATGGTATGTTATTGAATCCCACTTGAAAATTGCAACTGCAAGGAAGCACCCACAGTGTTGGCTTTTTTCTATCCAGGGTGATGGTGTTGGTGGTCATATACCCCTAGAATAGTGGACTTGGAAGTGGCCTATAAGACCATCAAGTCAAACCCAAGGTGGTGGTGTTCATCTTTTTTCTCTAGGCTGCTTTATAGAGCTGCAGGCTCCATGGAGATTGCGTATCTATTTATGTGGAAGTGGAACATGCCACCAGTGCTTGTCATGGGTCCCCCTCAAACATCTACCCAAATAGTCATTGATGTCTCCATATATGGGGTTTGTGTGCCTTGGATTTGTTTGTCGCCCCTCCGCCTAGAGTGGGACAACTTTATTGGCACTGTCACCAGTG
Source organism: Rhineura floridana (assembly GCF_030035675.1). Lineage (NCBI taxonomy): Eukaryota > Metazoa > Chordata > Lepidosauria > Squamata > Rhineuridae > Rhineura > Rhineura floridana. The sequence continues at coordinate 1,166,667 of NC_084489.1, read as the reverse complement.
ACCATTTGCTTTCCCTCTGACACCACTCCGTTCCAGTGGGTCTTTCTATGAACTCTGTTACTGCGGAATATTGCCTGGTTTAATTTTGTCCTGCCTCTCCATCCCCTTTCCTTTTGTGCTATATCTTCCAGACTGCAAGCCAGAGGGAAGGCATGTACTTATCACTGACATATGCAAGCTTGTCTGAGAAAGCCCCCCTTTTTTTGGCAGAAGATTAAAAAAGGAATCTGCATGGCCATTGACAGGAAGATGGCAAGACAGGTGCAGGCTCCTCCAGTGGCGTCACTAGGGTTGGTGTCACCTGGTGCGGTAACTCATGGTGTCACCCCCATGGACCTCCTCCCATACCAGACCATACAGAATCCTTAGTAATGTTTTTGTACTAACGTTACTTGTAAATCGTAATTCCCATATATCACTGAATGCAATGGCAATAGTAGTGACATAAACAACTAGCAAAATTAAAATTACGCCTTTAAATTACAATATCGTACACACAGCCTAAATGTATTTACATTTATACATAGTTTCATGTGGTTAAAGTGAAAATTCAGTAAGAAAACAATAGAATTCGAAGTAAAAACGTTTAAGAACTACATCAAAATTATGAAGATAGAGGAAAAACCCCACCGCAGCCCAGCTTCTCTATATCGCCAAGCGCGGGGCCCTCCAAAGCTCCATAGGATGGAGAAGTTGGTATAAATCTGTTAAGCATAGCCAGGAGAGAGAACTGAAGGAGGAAGTTTCCTACCTCCTCTCTTACCTCTATGTGCTTTTCAAGGCTCAGGTTGATTGACCCTTGGAAAAGCGACGCATGAGTGTGTGTGTGCATGGACTTTTTCTCTTTCTGTCACTTGAGTGTGTGTGTGTGTCATTCAGGAGTGGGGAAGAAAAGAAATGAGAGGGGAGGCAGGGAAAGAATCCCCACGGCACTTGCTCAAACATCCAAATGTGCCCACTGGTCTAAAAAACTTGTTGACCCCTGCATTGGAATAAAGTTAGAGAAATGTCATCTTTGAAAGAGTGTCCTGGTGACGACAAAGTATGCTAACAGTCAACTATTGTCTGCCTCTTGCCTACAGGGCACCTGCCCCATTGGTTGAGCAGTTGTGACATCACAGAATGTTCTCAAAGGATTCTAAATGGTCAGGGAAAAGGAGTCAGCAACAGAATCTTGACAATCCAGGGACCCGTTGCATGGTCTGGGAGAACCTGTTACTGCAACATAACGGACAGAGCAGGAAAGATGGGTGAGAGGTATCAAGTGGTGAGATGGTATGTGAGAATCCCCTCTAACGGAAATGAGAATACAAAACCCCTGATAGGTATAGATTGTTTTATGCCAGGGTGGCTAAGCTGTGGTTCTCTAGATGTGGATGGACTCCAAATCCCATCAGCCCCAACTGGCACGGCTAGGTATGATGGTAGCTGTAATCTGACAGCCACCCCTATGTGCAGGGGTGTAGTCGTCCAGGGTCCTGGTGGGTCTTAGACCCCTTACTGAGCAGGGTCCCAGAAGGGTCTCTTTGTTTCCAGGATCCTGTGAGGCAATCTGCATAAAAGGGGAGTGTGTTAGCCATTGAGAAGAGGCTTCTGACATGCTTCCTTGTCCTTTCCTGCAGATTGGAGTCAATCAAGAGTGAAAGAAGGTGAGTCAGCCACTGAGAAGACTCTTCTCAATATCTAACACGCTCCTCTTTCGTGCAGATTGGCCCCTAGGGATGTCTGTTGTTGTGGGAGAAGGCATTAACAAGGATCTCATTCTGAACCCAGCAGCAAAAAGCAGGGGAGGGGAGTGGCTGTGACTATCACAAAAGGACCCTACACTTCTGAATTTGCCACTCCGCTATTGCCTATGTGCCTTTCTCAATAGTGCCTTCTCACTATGCAACACTAGAAAAAGACAGCTACACTTCCTAGCTCCAACCTGCCTTTAATATTTAGAATTTCATGAAAGGCCCTCCACCCAACTTTTTTCCTTGAACTCATTTATGCTCCTGCTTAGCTTCAGAAAAGCGACTGTAACAAGCATCCTGAGACCAGTTGTGCCTGTCCCAATTTCTCCACTGGCTATTTTATAAAGCCCATGTGTGCCACTGAAACACACATGGGCCCGCAGAAAACCCAGAGGTACCTTTTATAGCTTTTTTTTTAATGCACAGATAACATTTCAATAATAATAATAATAATAATAATAATAAATTTAATTTTTGTGTCGCCTATCTGTCCGAAGCCACTCTAGGCGACGTACACATTAAAATTCAACAATACAATATAAATACATAATAAAATACAGTGCAGTCAACAATAACCATTTTAAAAAGCAGCAGTACAGAACAGTTTAGGGCCATCAATAGACAATTTTAAAACAATATAGAGAAATTAACCCACCCCGGGGATCCCAAAGGCCTGTCCAAAGAGCCATGTTTTTAAGGCTCGGCAAAATATATCCAGGGAAGGGGCATGGCGAAGATCAAACGGGAGGGAGTTCCAGAGAGTGGGGGCCGCCACTGAGAATGCCCTCTCTCTAGTCCCCACCAACCTAGCTGTTTTCATTGGTGGGATGGAGAGAAGGCCCTGTGTGGCTGATCTAGTCGGACAGCTTAATTGGTGGTACTGGAGGTGCTCCTTCAGGTAAGCTGGGCCGAGACCGTATAGGGATTTAAAGGTTAACACCAACACCTTGAATTGGGCCCGGAAAACAACTGGAAGCCAATGTAGATGAAATAACACCGGCGTGATGTGATCACGGCGGCGGCTGTTTGTAAGCAAACGCGCCGCCACATTCTGCACCAGTTGTAGTTTCCGGACCATTTTCAAGGGTAACCCCACGTAGAGCACATTGCAGTAGTCTAATCGAGAGGTGACCAGGGCATGTACCACCAGTGGGAGCTGATGAATAGGGAGGTAGGGTTGCAACCTCCGTATGAGGTGTAGTTGATACCAAGCTGCCCGGCTCACTGCCGAAATCTGAGCCTCCATGGACAGCTTGGAATCAAGAACAACCCCGAGGCTACGGACCTGATCCTTCAGGGGTAGTCTCACCCCATTAAGATTCAGGTCAACAACACCCAACTTTCCCCTGTCACCCACAAGTAGCACCTCAGTCTTATCAGGATTGAGCTTCAGCCTGTTCCTTCCCATCCACCCACTCACGGATTCCAGGCACTTGGACAAGGTCTCTGCAGCCAACTCCGGTGAGGATTTAAAGGAGAGATAGAGCTGTGTGTCATCAGCATATTGGTGACACCGCAGCCCAAAACTCCTGATGATAGCTCCCAGCGGTTTTACATAGATGTTAAATAGCATGGGAGAGAGGATAGAACCCTGTGGCACTCCACAAGTGAGGGGCCAAGGGTCTGAAACCTCATCTCCCAATGTGTCGGGATGCAGAATTGGGGTCCCGTGGATTTAGAGTCAGAAGACGAGGGGGAGGGGAGCCCCCTGTCAGACTTGAGCGAAAGAGAAGGAGAGGAATGCCCAGAGATAGGGTTGCCCAGCAATGGAGATCCTGGGAGCGCCAGAGTCTCAGAGCCAACCTTGAAAGTTCACATGCCTCCCCCTCTGCCCGGACCTCCCCTTACGCCCATACTGGAGTCGGAATCTTCAGAAGGGGAGGGGCCGGCGCTTCCCCCCTCACCGCGTACTCGAAGAGACAAGAAAGGGGGAGGGGAGACAGGTGGCCCCTGAGGGTGGATTGAGGCGGAGTGAAAGGCTTCGCGCCCGTTTGGGTCCTACTTAAGAGTTGGGCGGGAAAGTGCACTTCGCTCTGTCAACTATCTTTCCATGTCGCAGGATCTGTAAGTCAGTGGCGCTTTATGAGAAGGCGCAGCGTTTGTGTGGATGTCACTCTAATAAAAACTGAATTGCTTTCACCCACTCGTCTGGTCCCTCAGTCTCATCCTGGACCTGACACAATGCTACCTGTTGATGCCTGTCAGAGAGAAAGGAACGGAACCACTGTAAAACAGTGCCTCCTATTCCCAATCCCTCCAGGCAATCTAACAGGATACCGTGGTCAACGGTATCAAAAGCCGCTGAGAGATCCAGGAGGACAAGAAAGGTGAATTCTCCCTTGTCGAATGCCCTCCTCATATCATCCACCAGAGCGACCAAGGCTGTTTCAGTACCATGTCCAGTCCTGAAACCCGATTGGTATGGATCCAAATAATCCGTTTCATCCAAGTGTGCTGACAACTGGTTAGCCACCACTCGCTCAATGATCTTGCCCAAAAATGGCAAATTCGAAATGGGGCGAAAGTTGTTCAAAACTTGGGGATCCAAGGAGGACTTTAGGATGGGTTTTATAATTGCCTCCTTGAGGGCCGGTGGCATTACACCCTCCTTCAATGATGCATTTACCACCGCCCTGATCCCTTCGCCCAATTTCTCCTTGCAGTTCATAAGGAACCATGATGGGCAAGGATCAGTCAGACAGGTGGTAGGCTTCACCGTTGAAAGTACCTTGTCCACATCCTCAGAAGGAAGAGGCCGGAACCGATCCCACTGAACCGGATTGCAAAAAAAAGAGAAGTGATTTCATCATCCTCATAATCATTTTCTTAAAAGAACATGTTAGCAAAAAAAGCACTTTCGCTTTTAAGGGTCTGCCCTGCTTCTGAGAGGTCAAAAACAGGAAGCACAGCCGATTAAAGCGAAAAGTGTGTGGCGCGTGTGTTTGGCATCGGGAGCACATGTGACTTGCACCCACACCGGAGCTGGCTTGGTGCAAGCAGCTGTTTCAAAAGATTAGAGAAATGAAAGGGAAATTTAAACCAAGAGTAGGGATGTTGAATAATCCACAGGGGAACACACTGACTGACCGAGATAAAATAAAAGGAAGATGGAAGCAATACACTGAAGAACTCTATAAAAGAGATGCCAGGATGACAGATTCATTCATGATTTGAAACGAATGCTGATGAAAGTTAAAGAGGAAAGCACAAAACTGAACGTCAAAAAGACTAAAGTAATGACAACAGAAGATTTATGTAACTTTACAGTTGACAATGAGGACATTGAACTTGTCAAGGATTATCAATACCTTGGCACAGTCATTAACAAAAATGGAGACAATAGTCAAGAAGTCAGAAGAAGGCTAGGACTGAGGAGGGCAGCTGTGAGAGAACTAGAAAAGGTCCTCAAATGCAAAGATGTATCACTGAACACTAAAGTCAGAATCATTCAGACCATGGTATTTCCAATCTCTATGTATGGATATGAAAGTTGGACATTGAAAAAGGCGGATAAGAGAAAAATCACCTCCTTTGAAATGTGGTGTTGGAGGAGAGCTTTGCGCATACCATGGACTGCGAAAAAGACAAATAATTGGGTGTTAGAACAAATTAAGATGTCATCTATCTAGATTTCAGCAAGGCGTTTGACAAAGTCCCCCACGACCTTTTGATTAGCAAACTAGTCAAATGCAGACTACATGGAAATACTGTCAGGTGGATTCACAACTGGTTGGAAAACCGTACTTAAAGAGTGGTCGTCGGTGACTCTGCTTCGGACTGGAAGGAGGTCTCGAGTGGAGTGCCACACGGTTCTGTCCTGGGGCCGATACTCTTCAACATTTTTATCAATGACTTAGATGATGGGGTGGAGGGAAGTCTTATGAAGTTTGCGGATGATACGAAACTGGGAGGGATAGCTAACACAATGGAAGACAGGAATAAAATCCAAAGGGACCTGGATAGACTAGAAAATTGGGCTGAAATTAATAAAATGACATTCAATAAAGACAAATGCAGGATTCTGCATTTAGGCCACAAAAACAAAATGCACGGGTACAGGATGGGAAATACCCGACTTAGCAGTAGTGCGTGTGAGAAGGACCTTGGAATTGTAGTGGATCGCAAGTTGAACATGACCCAGCAGTGTGATGCTGCAGCAAAAAAGGCAAATGCGGTTTTGGGATGCATAAACAGAGCTATAGTTTCCAGGTCGAGGGAAGTAATAGTCCCACTATATTCTGCATTAGTCAGGCCTCATCTGGAATACTGCGTTCAGTTCTGGGCACCTCATTTTAAGAAAGATATAGACAAGTTAGAGCGGGTTCAGAAGAGGGCGACGAGGATGATAGACGGTATGGAGAAGAAGTCTTATGAGGAAAGGTTGAAGGAACTTGGCATGTTAAGTCTGGGGAAGAGAAGGCTGAGGGGTGACATGATTACGCTCTTTAAGTACCTGAAGGGCTGTCACATAGAGGAGGGTACAGATTTGTTCTCTGCTGCCCCAGAGGGTAGGACTAGGTCTAATGGTTTTAAGTTGCAGGAGCGTAGATTCAGATTGGACATTAGAAGGAACTTCTTGACAGTAAGGGCAGTTCGGCAATGGAACCGACTGCCTAGGGAGGTAGTGGGATCCCCTTCACTGGATGTCTTCAAGCAGAGGCTGGACAGCTATCTGCGGGAGATGCTCTAGCTGTGGATTTCCTGCTGTGAGCAGGGGGTTGGACTCGATGGCCTACAAGGCCCCTTCCAACTCTATGATTCTTTGATTCCATGATTAAACCAGAACTGTCACTAGAAGCTAAAATGATGAAACTGAGGTTATCATACTTTGGACACCTAATGAGAAGACATGATTCACTAGAGAAGACAATAATGCTGGGGAAAACAGCAGGGAGTAGAAAAAGAGGAAGGCCAAACAAGAGATGGATTGATTCCATAAAGGAAGCCACAGACCTGAACTTACAAGATCTGAACAGTGTGGTTCATGACAGATGCTCTTGGAGGTTGCTGATTCATAGGGTCGCCACAAGTCGTAGTCAACTTGGAGGCATATAACAACAACAACAACAAAGGGGTGGCGTGGAGAGGGGCACTTTGTCAATCCAGGAGGCTGCAACAGAGACCATATGGAGAAATATACCATTTCATAACCCACCAAGACTGCAGCTTTACTGAAGTCCAGCTGGGATTAGAATGTCATTCCAGTTAATCCAAGGGTGTTTTAAAATACCCTGAATGTCACCACCCCTCTCTCTTCTTTCTGTCTTTCCCTTTCCTTTCCTGCCTTGGCAACAGTTGTCTTCTCAAAGCTGTTCTGGTAACACTTTACTTCCATGGCCCTTTATATTTTCTTTGGGTGGAACATTATTTCCACCCCTCCCTCCACACTATAACTGCAGATACATTTTACATTTTTATGCATGTCAAATTTATATTATATTTTTATGTATGTCAACATTTCATTCAACCCCCCAAATATTTTGTGGGCCAATTCCTTATGTGCTGAGCCTCCGCTCTCTCTCGAAGAGCGGGGAGGGGGAAGGCGTGAGTTGCAGGCACCTCCACGACCAGAAGGCGCGGAAGGTCCAGCTGTTGTTGTGTCTTTCCCAGTCTTGGAGGAAGAGAGTGTGTTAGATGCGCCAATTCCCATGGGTGAACCCTCCCCCTTTGAGGATAGCGCTCAGCCTCCAAACGCCCTCTCGGAGCCGTTAAGGGAGGATTCCGAAAGAGTAGTAACGCCCCCTTTGTCCCACTGTAACTTAGAGTTGTCTGATGCTTCCCAGCCTTCTACTTCCCTGCCTTTTGATAAGGACCCTGTTTTGTCAGACGAGCCCCTGGAAGTTTGCCCCCCCCTCACCTCGCTCAACGGCGGGAAAAGCGAACAGGTCAGAGGGCGGGAGTACGAAGGAGTGAGAGATTGCACTCCAAGATTTCCCCTATATAAGTCTGCTGAGTTTGGAGAGGGGTGTTGCGTCAACTCTCTTTTACGTTGCAGAGCAAGTGTAGTTAGGGAATTTCTAGTGAGTTATTGTAGGAATTCTATGAAGCACACTGCTTTTAATGTATCCATTACTCTAATAAAACAAGATTTACTTGCACCAACGTCTCAGCCTCTTGGATCCGACTCTGAACGGGACATTATGCTGGTGTGTGTGTGCGTGTGCACACGTGCCAGTCAAACCTTACCTACCAACTGTCTTGCTCTCTCAACCTCCCCCCCTCATCTTGCGTGTTTAGTGCCATCTATTCAAATGAATTCTACTAATGGAGTTGCTGGTCGCGTACTGTGCATTTCAATTAGCAGGGATGCGTAATACTTTATAAAGCAACTTGCAGTTCGGCGGGGGGAAGACTACCTTCTGTGGGGAAAAATTGAGGGGGGAAGAGAAGTCAAAATGTATTATTTTTTAACTGCAGCAAAAGGGGGGGAAGAGACCTATTGCCTTTAAAAAAATTATAATGCAAAAGTATGCAAGCAGCTTTAGGAAAGATGCAAATTTTAAATAAATAAATTAAAGAAAGAAATAACGGGCTTATTTTCAATGCTTAGGTACCCGAAAAATGTCAGCAATGGGAAATGAAGGATTAGAGAGGAGAGGAAAAGAGCTATGGATGTTCTCATATTCCTAAGGAATATGAGAAGTCTTTTTAAATAGACAAGATTTAATGCATGAGCCAGAGCAAAATATTTAAGAATGCCTTTTTTCAGAACACAACAGTTCTGCTCTGCAACACACACACACAATTGTAGTTCCAACAGGCCCCATATTTGGGGTGGGATTAGCCTTCTTACTTGGCTGCAGTCCTGCACGCATTTACCTGGGAGTAAGTCCCATTGAACTCAATGGGGCTTACTTCTGAGTAGACATGCACTGAGATGCACTGTCAGTTGTACTTCAAAGAAAACAAGTAAACTTGGAAATCCACTTGACAACATTGCCTTCCTTCCTAACCCTAGGCACTCTACCCATTAGTCATTTCTCCTGGGTTTAAAGAATGCAAACCCTTGTGGAAGCCCCCCCACTACCCTTCAATGACCTTGAGGCGATGCGGGATGGAGCTCTTACCCACCACTGGTCAGATTTTGCCCACAGAGGGGAGATAAAGGAGGCGCCCTCACTCAGGAAATTACCTAAACTGCCGCCCCCGCATGTGGGTCCTCGGGTGGGGGGAGGTGAATGGAAGCCCCACCCGGACTACCGCAGCTGAGCAACGGGGAATGGTGTGCTCCATAGACCCCCTTTGTCAAAAGGCGCTCCTTGGAAGTGGCGGCTTCTGCAAGGGGGCCAGCGGGGCCTCTTCCTCCATCCCTGCAAGCGAGGCTGCCCACGAGGGGGCCAGGCGAAGAAGAGGCAGTGCTTCGGCAAAGCTCTCGCCTGTACCTCTCCACAGCCGCCACCTCCTGCTGCAAAGCAAAACGGGGGAGACACCTTGGGAAGAGAGACCACAACCCCCGCATGCAGGGGCGGCCCTTCTTGCCGGCCTCCGCATCATCCGCCTGCCCCGCTTCTTCCTGGTGCCTAGGGGCAGGGTGGCTCTTGGTGTCACCCCCCTCCATGGTGTCACCCGGGTGAGACCCGCACCCCCCACACCCCGCTGGTGACGCCCCTGGGCTCCTTCTTCCCTTGGCAATGTTTGCAAGCTTGGAGAACGCAGTTTAACAAGGCACAACTTCAAGGCAGAGAAGATGAAGCAGTGGGAACCTTACTGGGACTGGGATCTTGGCAGATGCCTAGTGGTTTGATAGCTGATGTCAGCCCCCTGACTTGTACCCTTCTTTCAATTTCCCCCATCAGTGGTGTATTAGAGCAGTAATGTGTGGAAGCATAGCTACAATGTTTTTAATAGACATTCAGGTGTTCTGTTTTTTCTATTAGCTATATGTTAGAACAGTTGCACACTTGTCCTTCGATCTGTTCATAAACAATTCAAAATGAGCATGACTATCATGAGAAATGGCAGGGTGTGTTCAAGATGGTACGTTGACATGGTTCAATTTTGTATCCACTCTTCCTTCCTCGAGGGACGTTTGTGATTCACATGTAGGTGTGGGTTGCCCCTATTTTATCTTCAGAACATCCCTTGTTGCCTCATAACATCCATTGTTTTCTTGCTATGTCCCCAAAAGGTTTGCAGCCGGATGTGACTGCACCTGAACATGTGGCTGCTGAAGATCCAAGGGGAACTTTCGGCAAGTTGTCTTTTTGGGGGGGGGATGGTATGAACTGGGCATGATAGTGACTTGTGCAATGCAAGACAATTTATGCATGCTCAGATTTATGCCATGGATCAAGGCATGCCATCATTTCGCATAACTCCTCTAACATATAATCTTGCATGCTCAACAGACCCGGCAGTGCACAACCCCACAGCTACCCTATCATCAGCAGCTCGTCTGGCAGAACTGAGACGAAAGAAGCCAAAAGGAGCATGTTCAGAGACACTCTTAATGTCAATATTGGAAAAGGTAACAGAGTACTCTTGTAGGAAAGAGCAAGAGGCAGCAACTGAGGAAGAGGCGTTCCTGTCACTAATGACAGTAAATAATTAACTGTTTCATGAGAGCCTGGCCACAACGAGTGCACGTGCAGAAAAAAACGTGAGAGAACCATGTACCTAGAAACAATGACTGGCATAGTCCCTGCTGTTAATGGCGTTGCGTCCAACCTTGAATCATTAACTCCCTCTTTTTTGGAGCATAACAGTAGAGCTGCAAGCATTGCCAGTGTCAGTGGAAGGGTGGGGAAGAAAAGAAAAAACAGCAGAAGTGTGCCACTACAGCAGCTTTCACAACCGTCATCCAGCTATAATACAACAAACAGACCTTAATTTGCCATAGGACAGGGAAAAAAAGGCAGACTACCAAATGGAACAGTTATTTTATTTATTTATTTATTTCATTAAACTTATAGACCGCCCCATGGCTGAAGCTCTCTGGGTGGTTCACAAGACAAGAAACATCAAAAGTACAATAAACCTATAACAATATAAACACATTAAAAATTTAAAATGTTAAAAAATTAAAACAATATCGACACATACAAGCAAGTTAAGAGCATGTTAAAAAGCATGCTAAAAAGCCTGGGCGAAGAGAAAAGTTTTAACCTGGCACCGAAAAGATAGTAACGTTGGCGCCAGGTGTATCTCCTCTGGGAGATCGTTCCACAGTTCGGGGGCCACCACAGAAAAAGCCTTTTTCCGCGTCGCCACCCTCCGAGCTTCCCTATGAGTGGGAAGTTATGATTTGTACACTTCTTCACAGGCCTTCATCACTGGCACCAGTGACTCTGATGATGACACAGTAATACACGAGATTTTTTCGGTAGTTTTACAAATTTGGGAACCACCAAGTCCCATAGCTGAATTAAATCCACTGCAAAGTTCAGAATTATGTGATTCTGAGTTAAGCACCCCCTTAATACTGCCACTTACTGCCACTCCACACTTTTCAAGCAGTGCAAGATGTGTTCAAAAGTCACAACAGTAGAGCTCCTAGGGTTTGTTTTCTCCATGGTAAACTGCAGGAGAAATCACGTTGCGTTGCTTGCAATGTTGCTATATGGGAATAGTTGCACGGAAACCAAATGTATGCCATGGAGGGATGCCGGCATGTGCTGAAGAAGTGTTGTGTTGTTTACTGTTAATTTAATTTGGAACTGAACCGTGGTGAAAGTATAAAAGCAGCCTTCCTTTTCCAAATGATTATGCATGAATTCTTAACCATCACTTAATAGTAGGATCATAGTTGCAGAATTTTAACTTAACAAATAAAAAGTTGTTTTTTCCAAGTGGTTTTTTTATTATTAGTCCTGATCACACACGCGTTCCTGTTCTTATTGCAGTATAAAGAAGTAGCAAACACAAAGAAATACAGGGATGCTCATTTAAAAAAAATAATTGAAAATTAAAACAAGTTTACTTTCAAAAAATACAATTGTCCACGAAAAGAATGAGGAAAAAGTTTATAAAAACACTATTCCTCTCACTGACTGAAAAGTCCAAGAAGAGTGAATGACTGTGAAACCACTCTGGTCATTAAATGCCTGTGTGGTTAACAGTGTGTCTCTGAACAACTTCCCTGGGCTTTGATCGTCTACATCAGTCTCCTGAAAAAAAGGAGGGATTCTTTCTCGCGAGTGCCTTTCACCTCCTCTGCCCCTTCGTCCTTCTGCGGCTAGCGCAGGGGTGAATGTGTGCTGAGAGTTGTTAGGAGACCTCTTCTCCTTACAGAGCTACAATCTGCGGTAGTGGCTTAACCATCATTTCCTCTTCCCAGAGAACTGTGGAAATTGTACCTCTGTGAGGGGAAAGGAGTCTTCTCACAACACAAAACACCCTTCACAAAGTACACTTCCCAGGATTCTTTGGGGGAAGCCATGACTGTTTAAAGTGGAATAATAGTGGAATAAATATCTGTGAATGTAGCCCTGATCTCAAGCTTGCATTCTCTCCTGAGCTTTTTCCGTAGAAGTTGCCCACTGGAGCCAACTGCTAAAAAGTGGCTTACATAGAATTAAATAACAAGGTGCCTCTAAGTTCGTCTGCATTCCACATTTGAGACCTTTGTATGCCACCTTGGAGGGAGATGCAGAGGGTGGCAACATGGGAACAGGCCCTTTCAGTGGTGGCTCCCTGATTGTGGAATGCTCTCCACCAAGAGATGTTTACCCAGGCATTTGCACTTAATTGGGGGTACCCAAGCCTGTATTGGTGTTCATATTTTAATAGGGTGGAATGGAATGGGATTTGTCCTTTTTGTTATTGCAGGATGAGGACTTTTAGTAATGTTCTTTTATCTTTTTGGTGTATTTTAAATCTTGTGTGTTTTTATAATTGTAAGTCACTTTGAGACATTCATGTAGTAAGCAAAGAATAAATAACTACACACAGAGAGGGTTTTAAAACCCCAATTTCTGCATCTTTCCCACTTTCATATAAAAACAAGAACAGAGACACAGAGAGGTTTGAAGCCCCCTCTGTGCCAAGGAAAATGTGTTATTTGCTGCAGGTTGGTGAAACCCACTAAGAGTCCTGGGTATTCCTGAAAGATTTCTGATTTTAACTTCTGTAAAAAGAAGGGGAGATGAGTGGGGGGAGAAGAGGAGAGCGTCTCTCTTCCTCCCTTGGCCTGCAGCTTCACTTTAGCTTGTTGCTTGAATGAATGGTTCCCTTTGAAGCATGCCATGTCTTAACCCATAAGTGTAACCCAGTGCAGCAAAGGCACCCAGGCTTGGTGAGGCAAAACTGTTTACCTCGCCTCTTAATGTATAAGGAAGCGGGGGGAGAGAGATGCCCTTTTCTTTTTCCTATAGAAACTCCCTGAAACATGGAGAATGGAAACTGGGGGTCTGGGAGCCAACTTTTCCTAGACAGAGGTTTGGTGCTTTGAATAGCTGCACGACAGGCAGAAATCCAGAGGTGCTGCTTTCTCTGGCACGGAGATGCAGTAATAGGAGAAGGTGCATTTTATTAAATTTCCAGGTGCAGCTGTTAAAGCAGAGGTAGCCGACATGGTGCCCTCCAAATCTCCTGGACTCCAACCCCCATCAGCCACAGCCAGCATGGCCAATGGTCAAGAATAATGGAGCCCACGGTATCTGGAGCTCACCATAATGGCCACCCTGTGTTAAAGGCACAGACTATCAATCAGAGGAAAAGAGAGCAACAGCAATCCAGGACTTGATGAGCACACCGACCTGGCTTGCGTTACAGAGACCTGGTTGGATGAAGCTGGGGGGGTTAATCTCTCGCAGCTCTGCCCACCAGGTTTCTCTGTGCACCAGCAGGCGAGACCTGGGGGACGGGGAGGTGGAGTTGCAGTAGTCTATCGTGATGCTATCCCCCTGACCAGGTGCCCTGTTCCGCAGTCTTCAGGGTTCAAGTGTGTGCTTCTGAAGTTGGGTGGCCGGGACAGAATAGGGATACTGTTGGTATACCGACCACCCCGCTGCTCAATAGTCTCCCTTCCTGAGCTAGCCAGGGTGATCTCGGGGTTGGTGCTGGAGTCCCCTTGGCTTGTGGTGCTAGGGGACTTTGACATCCATGCCGAGACCACCCTGTTGGGAATGGCTCAGAATTTCATGGCCTCCATGACAACCATGGGTCTGTCCCAAGTATTATCTGGCCCTACCCATGCTGCTGGCCACACTCTGGACCTTGTTTTCTGTGCTGGATGGGATGATGCTGGTTCTGGTGTGGAGGAACTCTCGGTAATTCCGTTGTCATGGACAGATCACTACCTGGTGGGGTTTAGACTTACTGGGACTCAGAACCTCTGCAGGGGTGGGGGCAGGGGCATCACTAGGATGGTGCGGTGGGTGCGAGCCGCACCAGGTGACACCACGAGACGGGGGTGACACCAGAGCCGCCCCCTGCCCTAGACACTGCCGCCGGGAAGCAGCAGGCGTGGGCAAGGAGGAGAGAGAGAGAGAGAGAGATCAGGAGCGAGCGTGGCAACTGCCCTCTTCCCTCAGCCCCCACCCTGCCACCTCACAGTCTGGCTCCTTCGCACTCCCTCACAGCACGCTCCTGCACGCTCTTTCTCTCCCACCTCCCTCCATCTCACGTGCGTGCTCCCTAATGAGTGTGGGGGGATGAGGGGGACACGCACCAAAGCGGGGAGTGGGCGGGGTTGGACGAGGTGCGCTTTGCTGTTGCCGTAGCTGCACTGCCACAGCCGCTGCCTCCTTTCCCTGAGGGAATGCCGGTGCACGTGCCTGAGCGGAAACGCCGGAAGTGGCGCTCTGAGGGAGGCCAACTTCCTCTTTCCTCGTGTCACCTCAGGGAAGGGGAGAAATGGGGGCAGTGGCCGGGACAGCCTGCCAAAACTCCCATACATGCACCATCCTTTATTTATTTATTTATTTATTTTATTAAATTTGTTAGATGCCCATCTGGCAGGGGTTATCCTGCCAATCTGGGCGATGTACAATAAAATACAAATACATTCCATAAAAAACAAAGCAGAAAAAATAAATAATGCAACGGGTTAATGGAAGGGTTGGATCCAAATCATAGTTGCTTTTGCTTCATTCTTTATCATGGGAAAGCTTGTTTATTTATGTAAAATATTTCTATCCTGCCTTTTTACCCCACAATGGGGCGGGCGCTCAGGGCGGCTCACAAGGCAATCGTGCACAGTACCTAAAAACACCATAAAATATTAAACTAGGTAAAAATACATTAGCTACAGTTAACAGATCCATCAGTTAAAATATACCGCATTTCTATTCTATTCTCTCTCACACATTTACTATGTAGTATTATGTACATAGGCTCCTACTGGGAGGAAGGGCGGGATCTAAATTTATGGTGGAGAGCTGCCCTGCCCACGCTAACAACACGTGGAAGGCGGCGGCGCGCCACGCGGGGGAAGAGCAGGAAGCCCACGCAGCTGTGGAAGGCGTGGGGGAAGAGCAGGAAGGAAGCTAACAGGCGGAGAGCTGCCCTGAGGGTACAAGTGGACGGTGTCTCATATTCTTAGTGTATTAAGTAGTACAGGGATGGGAAGCTCTGGCCCATGGGCCAGACTTGGCCCACCAGGTCTCCCCATTTGTCCCATGAGGCCGTTTTGGGGAAGCCCCATCCACCCATTCTACCTCATACATAGCACCAGGTCTGAGGCAGGTAAGGGCAGAGCTTCAAATGAACAATAGGAAGCTTAAAGTGGGCACCTGATTGTTCCTTTGCTGGACCAAGGTGCACTCCCAAACACCCATCAGCTGATGGGCAGCAGGAGCATGCCTTCCATTCAATGAAAACTGCTTTTCCCTCCCAGCGCTGCTCTTTGAAGTTGCCCTGTGCAGCTCCTTTCCACCGCTGTCATTGGAAATAGAAAGAAAAAACACAGGGAGACTCCCAAAGGGCAAGAGATTTACCTGTAAATTGTGTGATGTCATAATGGAGCCATGTGATTGACTGATGGGTTGCCCTGTCCACCTGTCAAAGTGTGCCCATGGAGCCAAAAAGTTTCCCTACCCCTGGTGTTGTGCATACAGGTACCAAACTATACCTGTATTGGATCTGAGTTGATTTTATGTACGTCCTATTATTGTTTAAATCTCTCTCTCTCTCTCTCTCTGTATATATATATATTAACTGTCTTTGCATATGTAACTGTTTTATATATGTTTTATTATATTGTAAATCAGTTTTGGATCTCTCATGGGAAGCAATTCATAAATGAGATGGATGGATGGATGACTAAATAAATAAATAAAGCAGCAGTTGGATGATTACTTCACTGTAGTAGTTTGAATGAGGGGGTGAATTTGAATCAATGTAAGATGTGAGCAGGGAATTGACACAGAATACATACACACACAAACATTAAATTTTTGCAGCTCTCCACTTGCATATAAATTTATTCAAATCATCATTTTCCTTGTCCAGTGGTTCCAGAGCATATCCAGGGACCCTGATGCAATACACAGGGATGATTGTCTGACACTGATGAGAATTCTTTTTTAAAAAGTATAGCCTATCCTTCATTGCAGGACCCCAGGCGAGGTTACAGCAAGTATGTACATAAAACAAAATATTAACATATCAGATCACATCAGTAATCTGTCAGTGTCCCAAACTACAGGCCAAGATTGCAATTGCTAAAAGCCTGAAATGAAGAGGCACATCTTCACCTGGTGCCTAAAGCTATACAATGTTGCCACCAGCCTAACTTCCAGATGGAGTGCTATTGCTAACAAGACCCTCGCCCAGGTAACTGACCCTTGGATTTCACTTAAACCTGGAACTACCAGCAGAGCCTCTCCAGCAGATCTCAAGCAGAATGTGAGTGAACATTTAAAACACGTAGAGCTTTCAGTCACAGCCTAGATGTACATTTGTACATGTGAGCTTGCTTTCATGTGTTTTTCTAAAACCTGCACATATAGAACCTTGCTAACTCTTTATCAGGTACAAGCCCTAGGCTCAGTCACCCAAGGAACATTTGTACTTCGGTGCTAGTTCTGTGGTATGTTTGGGGAATGTGTGACCCTCTGTTTGTTGATGGATGACAACTCTCATCCTTCTGTCCTGACCATTGGCCATGCTGGATGGTTCTGTTGGGAGCTGGCATCCAACAACATCTGGAAAGTCACAGCTTAGCCACCCCTGTTGTATGAGATCATGTTCTATCATGATGCTAAAGCCTGCTAATGGCATCTTGGGTAGGCAGATTTGGGAAGAATCACTTCAACAAGAGGTCAAAGGATGCATAGTGATGCTGCTGATTAACCCACACACCACCACCAGTGCCAACTTATCCAGGCAGTAAGAATTTCAGGATTGCCACTTCAAAATCAGATTCCTTTCGAGGACAGAATACTGGAAATATAAGTCTAATTATGAAGTGTAGGTTGAACAGGAACCAACAGTGGAGGCTGGTGGCTCTGATGTCAATGGGGCAGTGAATCCTCCCCAGGTTTTAGTCTGAACTATCAAGGAGTTGTTCAAGCTTAAAGCACCTTGGATGGGTTGTTGAAAGGATTCACTGCCTCACTGGTAATGGAGCCACCAGCCTTCACCAGGAACCAGTGTACTCCTTGCATATTAATAGTAATTAAAACCACAATAATTTTAAGATAGAAATGAGACTTGAAATAAAGACATGAGAATACAAGAAGAGCCATGCTGGATCAGACTTCTATATCCCACAGTAATCAGCCAGAAACCAATAAAAGGCCCACAACATAAGAAGCTGCCTTATACTGAGGCAGACTAGGTCCATCTAATGGTCCATCTAGCACAGCATTGTCTACAGTGACTAGCAGCAGCTCTCCAGTGTTTCAGGCAGGCTTCTTTTCCCCAGACCTCCTTGGAGACGCCTGGGAACTTCTGCATAAGTAGGACATGAAGGTAAGAGCCCTCCCCCCAGCAACATGTATTCTGAGACATGCCACCTCTGATTCTGGAGGTAATATACAAGCAACATGGCTAGTAGCCATTGACAGCCTTATCCTTCATGACTTTGTCTATAGCATTAAAAATGGTGGTCATCACATCTTGTGGTAGTAAAATTGTGGGTAGTGTGAATAAGTACTGGAGCCATGAAACTAATGTGTCTTAGCCACTGTGAAGACTCTTCTCACAGACTTCCTCGACCGTTCCTCCAGGCATGACAAAGGTCTCCCAGGGATGGCCATTCCAGTCATAGCTAACAGACCCACCCACCCCACTATAGCCATAGACAGAATGGAGCCATGAAACTAATGTGTCTTAGCCACTGTGAAGACTCTTCTCACAGACTTCCATGACTGTTCCTCCAGGCATGACAAAGGTCTCCCAGGCATGGCTGTTCTGGTCATAGCTAACAGACCCACCCCACTATAACCTTTAAATATGATATCTAGGCGGGTGGGCTACGGAATAGTTTCAGTAACAATAGGATCTCCCACACCCATTCACCAGCTAATGGGCAATGCAGAGGCCCATTACCTCACAGGCCACTCTATCAGATTAACAAAAGGAGGAATAATGTCAACTTCATAGTGGGTTTCTTTCTCACACTTGCAGGAATCAAAATCAGAGGCGGGACTGCTGCCCCTACAACCTTTTTTTTTCTTTTTTATCACTGTTTATCCAGAGATTGTGATGAGAAAAAAGGGGATTTTCTCTTCGCTGTGCAGCTCTTGCCTTCTGTGTCCATTGTCATGCATCAGAATTAGACCCAACACATGTTCAAACGCATGCAAATGGCTCCCTTGTAGGGCTGTAATAAGTTATTTATTATTTGAATTATATCCTGTCCTTCCTCCCAGCAGGAGCCCAGGGTGCCAAATAATCTAGATCAGGTTGGCTGGACTTCCTGTTTAAACTACAACAGCGTCTAATACTGTATATCAGGATGGTTAGACTTCAGGTTTTTGGTATTTAATTTTATTTCTGTTATTACTAACAATACCCAAGATCCGCCAACCAGAGCAAGCCACCAAAAATATGCACTTACAGTTAAAAAATTCTAGGCAAGGAATATTTTTATGAGTGCCGAAATTCAACTTTTTGATACTGAGCTACACACATTTCCATTGAACAACCACAACTACAGACAAGAGCTTTCCTGTTTCCCAAACAACAGGAAAGGTTTTCTGGGGGACAGAGTATGTTACAGTGGGAGCATCATCCTGGAAGGCCCAATCGACACATAATTTCCCCCACATTTATATTTTGAGAGTGGTTCTGTGTACTGAAACACATGATGTTCCCGAGAAAAATCAGGTCTACCATGTGGGTAGAATTGTTTCATTTCTTATTCTTCTATGCACCTTGTTTTTGATGCAGCCCACTCCTCCTAGAAATATTTTCATATATAAACATTTGATATATTTAGGCCTGCACTTTCGCAGATTTAACGATGAGTACGTCCTATTGATCTCTATAGGAATGTATTTGATTGTTCAATGTAAGCCTACATCAAAAAGCATACATACTGTAATTACAGGCAATGATAAATGAAAAATGTTAATAACTCCAATTATGATAATTACAGGTTGGTATTTTCCTTTCACAATTGGTGTTTGGATTATATAAACGGAAGAATAAGGAAAAATGAAAAGAGTAAAACCACATTCCAAATTCTGCACAAACTCTTTCTAATGTACCCGTTGACAGGAAACAGTTTCAGGAAGTATAACGGACCCAGCATGCCTTCCCTTGTTTCCAGTGAAAGGGAATTGCTGATATGGCACATTTCATAAGTTTCATTGAAGCCATTTTCTTTCGCTGGCAGCAAATGTGTATATCACAGAGAATGTACACTCGTCCGATGTTGCATGTTGCATGTGAATAACTGTACAAGTGAACACTCAAACTACTTCTGTACCCACTTACACAGAATACAGTCAGCGGCTTTTGATACTGTTGACCACAGTATCCTTTTACATCGCCTGGAGGGTGTCGGAAGGCAGAGCTGGGGTCCCAATCCCGGGGAGCTGGATCCCGGAGAGTTGGGAAAAGAGTATTCGGATGGATGGCAGAGGGAAGGGGGAGGAACTTCCCCCCTTTGGAGCGAAGACGAAACAGAGGAACTGCCAGTGATAAGGTTGCTTAGCAACGGGGAGCCTGAGCCCTCCCTGGACATTCTCACGCCTCCCCCTCTTTCAGGCTCAGAGCAAGAGGGGGAAGAGGGAGGGCTGCTCACAGCCAAAAAGCAGGGAGGCAGTTTACCATCAGCCCCTCCCCTATCCCCCATCCTGGAATCGGAAACTTCAGAAGAGGAGGGGGTGATGCTTCCCCCCTCACCGCGCACACGCAGACAGCTGAAAAGACAGGAGAGAAGGGGGGGAAGGCGGGCAGTACCTGAGGGGCAGTTAAGGAGGAGCGAAAGATTGCGCGCCCGTTTGGCCCCTTCTTAAAGAACAGGCGGGAAGAAGTCCCTTGCTCTGTCAACTTTCTCCCAATGCCGCAGGACCTGTATCCCTGTATTGATTCATGAGAAAACGCAGTCTTTGTTTGGACATTACCCTAATAAAACACGAATTAACTACAATCGTTGGTCTGGTTCCTGAGTCACATCCTGGGCCTGACAGAGGGTTGGGAATAGGGGGCACTGTATTGCAGTGGTTCCGTTCGTTCCTCTCCGATAGGCATCAACAGGTAGCATTGGGGGAAGAGGTTTCAGACCTTTGGCCTCTCAATTGTGGTGTGCCACGGGGCTCTATCCTCTCTCCCATGCTATTTAATATCTATATGAAGCCGCTGGGGACAATCATTAGGAGATTTGGGCTGCAGTGTCACCAATATGCGGATGACACTCAGCTCTATCTCTCATTTAAATCCTCACCAGAGTTGGCTGTGGAGACCTTGTCCAAGTGCCTGGAATCCGTGAGTGGATGGATGGGAAGGAACACGCTGAAGCTGAATCCCGATAAGACCGAGGTGCTACTCGTGGGAGACAGAGGAAGGTTGGGAGATATTGACTTGATGTTTTACGGGGTGAGATTGCCCCTAAAGGACCAGGTCCGCAGCCTAGGGGTTGTCCTTGATTTCAAGCTGTCCATGGAGGCTCAGATCTCGGCAGTGAGTTGGGCAGCTTGGTATCAATTACACCTCATACGTAGACTGCAACCATACCTTCCTGTTCACCAGCTCCCATTGGTGGTACATGCCCTGGTCACCTCTCGTTTGGATTACTGTAATGCGCTCTACGTGGGGCTACCCTTGAAAACGGTCCGGAAACTACAACTGATACAAAATGTGGCGGCTTGACTACTTACAAACTGTCGCTGCCGGGAGCATATTACTCCAGTGCTGTTCGATCTGCACTGGCTCCCAGTTGTTTTCCGGGCCCAATTCAAGGTGTTGGTATTAACCTTTAAAGCCCTACACGGTCTCGGCCCAGTTTATCTGATGGAGCGCCTCCAACGCCACCAATTATGCCGCCCAACAAGATCAGCCACACAGGGCCTTCTCTCAGTCCCACCAACTAAAACAGCTAGGCTGGTGGGGACTAGAGAGAGGGCCTTCTCAGTGGCGGCCCCCACTCTCTGGAACTCCCTCCCGTATGATCTTCGTCATGCCCCTTCCCTGAATGTATTCCGCCAGGCCTTGAAGACCTGGCTTTTCAGACAGGCCTTCGGGACTTCCGGGGAGGGTTAATCACTATGATAAATTGCCTAGTACTCTGAACTGTCATTGTTTATAGTTTTATAGTTTTATCGTTGTATTGTTTTATTATGATGTATTTTATTGAAACAAAGATGTACGTCGCCTAGAGTGGCCATTGGCCAGATAGGCGACACAGAAATTAAATTATTATTATTATTATTATTATTATTATTATTATTATTATTATTATTGACTGTAACATGTGAAGAGGGCCAGTATGTTTGCCGGATCTAATTGTGATATGTGAGCTTTACATTTTTTGGGGGGGGGAAGGAGATGATAACTTCATGGTTGTTGCTTCCCTAACAATGACCTTCATTGTTTAAGGACATTAGAAATATTGAGTACCCATGGTTGACTCAGGCGAAGGATGGTTCATCCTTCAAAATTGATGTTTTGGTGTCCATGTCATTTTCTGCCGCAACAGACAGGCTTTGTTGGTCTGCATGTTAAATTTACAAAGATAAGAACTCTTGACCCCATGGACACAGAATTGCACCTGGTTTGGTGCTTTGTGTTTTAATCCTGACAGTGGCTGTTTTGTTGTGCTTCAAATTCACCATGTTGTGTTTGGCACCTGGTAAGTTTCCCCCCATTCACATTTGGACTGTTGTGTGGTCAGTTGGTCACATAGAAGACTCTTCTCAGTGGCAAACACACTCCCCTTTCATGGGGGGTGTCTCCCAGGGATCGCAGCTGTCGCGCTATTCGTGCCACCCAATCCAGTCCAGTCCAATGCCAGAATTGGATCAGTTCAGTGAACTAATTCCACCCCAACACCAACACCAGCTAAATCATTTGTATGGGCACCGGCCCACCTTGCAGGGTTGTTGTTCCATGGTTCCAATTTTTGGATACCGAGCCACACACATTTTAAGCAAACATCCATACAAAGTACAGAGAAGAGCTTTCATGTTTCACAAACACCAGGAAAGGTTCTTTGGGCGACAGAGTATGTTACAGTGGGAGCCCCATCCTGGGAAGCACAATCGATAGGTAAGTTTCCCCTCATTCACATTTGGACTGCTGTGAGGTCAGTCGGTCACCGAGAAGACTCTTCTCAGTGGCAAACACCCCTTTCATGGGGAGTGTCTCACAGGGATCCCAGCTGTCGCGCTAGCCGTGTCACCCAATCCAGTCTAGTCCAATGCCAGAATTGGATCAGTTCAGTGAACTAATTCCACACCAACACCAACACCAGCTAAATCATTTGTATGGGCACCAGCCCGCCTTGCAGGGTTGTTGTTCCATGGTTCCAATTTTTGGATACCAAGCCACACACATTTTAAGCGAACATCCATACAAAGTACAGAGAACAGCTTTCCTGTTTCACAAACACAAGGAAAGTGTGAGAAAGTCAAAATAAAGGCACCAACTCACATTTGTTCAGTCAAAGCTCTACATTTATTAGAGAAATGTTACATCACATTCTCTCATGAAAGCCTCAGTTCTTTCCAGCCCCATATCTTTTAACAGAGGTTTCCTTCTCAGAAAGATGCTTCCATCTTTCGGGGCTTGTAGATGAGTGAATTCCCTCTGTGAGTGTATTCTCCTACATGGCTGCAATCCTATCCACGTTTACTTCGAAGTCCATTGGATTGGTCTGCACAGCACACTGATCAGTGTGGGACCGGCTTCCAAGTAAACGTGCATGGATCATGATCTCTGCCTGCAGTTCCTGGAAATCTTACTTTTCAGTAAGCAGACGGGTGGGTTTTGCGAGCATGAAGAGAGATGCTGTAATTGGCGCTAAGGGGGTTAATGAAGAGCTTCACGAGGCATAAGCAGCCAGCCGCTTCAAAATGAAACACGCGACTGATCAGATTGAAGTATTTGCAGTTGCGCTGGTGCCCCTTTTCTTCAAGCACCCCTCTGCCTGCTCCATACCAATACAAGCATCATTCTCCAAATCAGCCTCCCTGGGGTCCACAGTTCCACCCGCCACCCCCTCCTTTCCTGGGAAAAACTGGATTGAGGTTGCCCCCTGGTGTTCTGAGATGGAATATATTGTGCAGGAAGCAGCAAGAGCGGTTGAGGAAGTTTTCTATTAAGCAGCCCGAAATGAAATGAGGAAGAGGACAGAGCAAGGGGGCGGCATCCGGAAGGATCCAAAAAAGAAGAAGAAGAGAAATGTTTACACACACTGAAGTGGATGCGGTTTTTCAAGGTAAATCCTGTTTTTAACCACATCGATTAAACCTGGTGTTAAAAGCAAAAGCAGCACAATGCATGCGCTTTAGTTAAAACATCGAGTAAACGGTCCAAATTTAAAGGATCTCCATTTTGGACCAGATGCAGATTTTCTTGCCATGTAAACAAGCTGCACATCTCCTCGATAGGGGCGGCTTGATAAAAAACCGAGAGAACGTGCACACGGTTTGCTAACAGAACCATGCTTGAGTTTGTATGCCCGGCATCTTGGTCCTCCCTTGTCAGTCCTCCTCGCCCACACCTCCATTTTGCCAATCATGCACATCCATGCACTGGCTTCACTCACATAACCCTCCCCCCCAAAGCTTACTGGTTTGTTTTTTAAACTTTGTGTCAGGCCTCCCTACAAACAGATTAGAATGGGTAACTGATCAATACGGCCACAAGAGTGGCTATATACTATAGCATGGATTTTTCACATACCACCATGTTAAATTGAAAATATCCCACATGCCATTCTGTTGTTCCCATAAACTCATTTCAAAACAAAATCTTACATAACTCATCGACCTGAACGCTTGCTTAACAACCCTGTAGGTTTTCATGGTGATACACAAAACACTCAGAGAGAATCTAGAGTTCAAAGTGTAAAACAAGAAAAATCCAGACCCCTGTGGACTTTTTTCTGTCAGTAGTCTTATAACTTGTTGAAATTAATTAAAAAATCAGCCATGTTCCGAGAGTACCTGCAATCATATTGTTGACCTTGCCCGATACTCTGACCTTCATCTTCTGCATTTTAAAAGTTAAAAAAAAAAAGGCATGGCTGATTTTTAATTAATTTAAGAAATTTTACTTAAGAACCAACTGCCAGTGTTCTAAAAGTCAGACTAACAGCTGTTTGGCTTGGCTGATCAGGGGGCCACACCCACAGCAGACATTTTTTTCCAATTTAAACAGTCATAGCCTCCCCCAAAGAATCCTGGGAAGTGTAGTTTGTGAAGGGTGCTGCGAGGATAGGAGATTCCTATTCCCGTGATAGAACTCTCAGCGGCCTTCACAAACTACAATTGCCAGGATCCTCTGGGGAAAAACCCATGACTGTTTCAACTGGAATAGAGGTCTGGTGTGGATGTGGCCAGGGACAGTTTTGGTTTAAATTTGCGTGGGAGACGACATGTGCTTGATGTAGAATAAAAGTTGGGGGAAAACCCCAAAAATAATAATACTATTAACAGTGTTTTTCTTTTGGAAAGGAAATGGGCTTTCTCGCTGCCCAGTGCCCACCCACTGAATCCTGTCCCCTTCCCCCCTCCAGTCTATCTTCATCCCTAACCATCCCCTTCCCTCCCCTCCCTCAGGTCAGTATCACCTACCCTAAGCATAATCGCACAGGAGTAAATCCCATTGAACTCAATAAGCATGCAAATGATCACACTCCTCTTTCCTACCCCTCCCCAAACCCCGTCCCCCCCTCACCCCTCCTCTTCCAATCCCATCCCCTTTCTTCTCCTTCCCCTTACTTCCCCTCCCCTCCTTTCCTCCTCACCTATCCTCCTCCCTCCCTCATGGCCACTCTCACTTATCCTAAGCATGATTGCATGGGAGTAAATCCCATTGAACTCAATTAGTATGCAAATGATCAGATCTGCCTTTCCTCCTCCATCTCCCCCTCCCCTCCCCCTCTCCCCTCCTTCTTCCTCTCCTCCCCCTCTTTCTTCTTCCCTACCCACTATAGCCCTCCCTCTCTCCCCCTTCTCCTCCTCCCCCATGGTCAGCTTTGCTCATCCTCAGCATGATTGCAGGGGAGTAAATCCCACTGAACTCAATAAGCACGCAAATTATCGATCCATTATCAGCAAACTTGCACAGGACCCCATTTCTTACCTCCCGGATTAAAAAGCAGAGAAGGTCACTAATAAGCAAAAAAAAAAACACCTTGCGGCTTAAGAACGTACCTATAGCCAACAGATATTTCTATCAAACTTTTAAAAGTTAGGAAATAGGACATCTATAGTGAATGCACCAGGAGAGCAAGAGACCTGACCTCCTCTTTCTTAAGATATTTCTCCTAAGATATTGTACTGCCCTACAAATTGGTCAAAATGCAAACACAATTTGTGTTGGCCTTTCACAGTCCACTCAACATTCTGTGTAGCTTAAAATAATTGGTAATGTGCCTCTGAGCATATTGTGAGTGGTGGCAATACCTGCAAAGAAGACTGCATCTCCAAAGATGGAGAATTATATTTTTTCTATGTTTGTTGGTGTTCTTGCTTTGCTTCTTTCCTGTGTTACTACTGTGTCCACAGAGAATCTAACCCACATAATTATATTTCTCTCATTATTCATCCTAAAAATCAATGCCATATGATGGTGAAGACAGCTTTTGTGTTTCAAACTGGAGGTTGTATTCTGTTTCTGTTTTGAGTGCATTGAATCTGAAACTGCAGTTTGTTGTAAAATTAGACTGATTACAATATGTTGCTACTTAAGCAATGAATCTAGATGTTGGAAAAAACAAACAAACTTGGTGTGCCCAAGATGCATGTGTTCAGCCTGCTATGCTTAAACCACTCCACTTAAGGAAGGGTGGGCATGGTCAATTAAAAACATAGGGCAAACCTAGAAATTTGCTAGAATATATTTCACCTCCCACTGTTTTATCTTGTGCAAATTGAGACACTCCTGATGTCCACTAGAGACTCTTCTGCAGAATAGTCAGTGCCATTATTCCACAATTGTTTTTGGAGGGGTTTTTTTAGTGAGAAATGTTGTACTTCACAAATTCACAGAAACAGAAGCAAAAGAAAATGATTTACTATAGGAAACTTCACTAAAATTATGAAGTACAGTAAGGTCCCGCTTACCAGCGCTTCGCATTCCGGAGTTCCGCTAATGCGGCGGCTTTCAATTAGGGGAAATTCCCAGTTTTAAACCCATTTTTGCACTTTTGCAGCATTTTCGCACAATGCGCCCCATTATACCCAATGGGTTCCACTTTGTAGTGATTTCCGCTTTACAGTGGCAGTCCGGAACGGAACCTGCCGTATAAGCGGGGCCCACCTGTAAATCAAACAGTTAAAGTGACTATCTGAACTATATCAAGCAATAATGTTTCTTCTTCCCTGTTAAAACAAGATCAGCATAGCACATGGCATGTTTCTGTTATTTGGGCTGATTGCAGGTGTTGCGCCACCAGTCACCATATGCTCAGAGGCACATATTGGAATTCTTCCAAGCTACACAGGAAGTGGATTGGACTGTGAAATACCAATCCAAATTGTGTTTGCATTTTAACAAATTTGTAGGGCAGTACAATATCTCAGAGAGGAGGTCAGGTCTTCTGCTCCCCTGGTGCATTCACTATAGCTGCCCAATTGCCCTGATTTTAAAAGTTTGGTAGAAATATCTGTTGACTATAGGAATGTTCTTAAGCCGCAAGGGTTTTTTTGCCTAAGCGAATTTCTCTGCTTTTTATTCCAGGAGGTAACAAATGGGTTCCTGTGCAAGTTTGCTGAGAATGGATTGATCATTTGCATGCTTATTGAGTTCAGTGGGATTTACTCCCCTACAATCATGCTTAGGATAGGTGAAACTGACCACAGGGGATGGGGAGGGGAGCAGGTAGGGGCGGGAGGGCAGGTTTGCTCATTTGCATGTTTATTGAGTTTAGTGGGATTTACAACCGTGAAATCACACTTACGATAGGTACAACTGGCCATGCAGAGGGAGGCATGGAGTTGGCAGGGAAGGAGGAAGAAGGAAGAGGGGAGGAGAGGAGGAAGGGAGAGGAGAGGGGAAGGAGGGGAAAGGCAGGTCTGATCATGTGGGTTCAGTGGGATTTACTCCCGTGCAATCATCGCTAGGATAGGTAAAACTGACAATGGGAGAGGAGGAAGGGGAGCGGAGAGTAGATAGAAGGAGGAACAGGGGAGAGGGGAGCAGAAAGAGGGGAAGGGGGAAGGAGGAGATTGGAAGGGGAGGGGTGAAGGAAAGGGAGGGGAGGGGTGTGATGCGTCCTTCCCTGGCTCTCCCTGTCAGGTTCCTACCTGCTCGTGGTTACTGCCTGTCACTAGGCACCACCAGGGACTCCACCAGTCCGGACCGCACTCTCTTATGGTTTACCTATCCGCCCTAGCACAGATCTCAACAGATCCCCCTGCTAGGCAACCACCAGTAATGTCCCAATACTAGTATTCCCAGAGACTCTGAATACTGGTATTGTTATTCTCTTCACTGCTGCCACCATTTGTTACAGTTCCCCTTCAGCCTTGGTCATTACCTTACCCTCCCTTCTGGTCTGTGAAACCCCAGCCAAGGATCAGGCCTTTGGTAAACCAAATTAAGTATTTATTACAGATAACAAAGCTAACAAGATTAACAAGATTTCTTCTTAAGGCACATAAGCATATGGTTTTACTCAATACTAATCCGAACTCCACCTCCCTCCTTCTTCACTCTCTCCTGACAAACAACTCTCTCAAACCCCACCAAGCAATCCACTCTTTCTCTTCTCCCCCCTATTCCACAATTTACCACCTCACATTCCCCCAGATTTACCTGTCATCCTTTCATTTATACTGTCAGCCATTTTAAACATTCAGCCAATCATCAAGCATTCTATTGCCCATTCACTCCCCCTCCTCTTTCACTACTTACCATGTATACTCTAAACAACCAGCACTTACCATATATACACTAATATATAGGAACATCACAAGGGGCAAAAGGGAGGCAATGGGAGGGAGGAGAAGGGGAGGGCAGCTTTGATCATTTGCATGCTTATTGAGTTCAATGGGTTTTACTCCCATGTAATCATGCTTGAAAATGAAATGGACTGCCTTCAAGTTGATTCCAACTTATGGTGACACTATGAATAGGGTTTTCATGGTAAGCAGTATTCAGAGGTGGTTTACCATTGCCTTCCTCTGAGGCTGAGAGGCAGTGACTGGCCCAAGGTCACCCAGTGAGCTTCATGGCTTGGGGGATTCGAACCCTGTATTCCCAGGCAATCCTAGTCCTAGGAGAGGTGAAACTGACCTGGGGGAGGGGGAGGAGCAGGGTGGGGTGGGGGAGGGAGGATGGTGGGGAGGAGATTGGATAGGTGGGCAATGGGCAGAGGGAAGTCCCTTTTCTTTCCAAAAGGAAAACATTGTGAACAGTATCATTCTTTTTCAGGCTTTCCCCCACCTTTTTATTCTACAGCAGGCACATGTAGCCTCCCACCCAAATTTAAACCAAAGCTGTCCCTCGCCACATCCACACCAGACCTTTATTTCACTTTAGACAGTCATGGCTTCTCCCAAAGAATCATGGGAAGTGTAGTTAGTGAAGGGTGCTGAGAGTTGCTAGGAGATGCCCTGTTCCCCTCACAGAGCTTCAATCAGAGCAGCTGACTGTTAAACCACTCTGGCCACTGGAGCTCTGTCAAGGGAATAGGAGTCTCCTCTCAGCACCCTTCACTAACTACACTTCCCAGGATTATCTGGGGGAAGCCATGACTATGTAAAGTGAAATAAAGGCCTGGTGTGGGTGTGGCCACTTGATTAGGCAAGCCTAATCTGGGAGTCTGGCTTTTAGATCACTGACAGTTGGTTCTTACTGAGCATGCCCGGCCTTATCATTGAGTTCAATGCTAAATTTCTTAAATTCATTAAAAATCGGCCAGGCATTTTTTTATCTTTTAAACTATAGCAGATGAAGGTCAGAGTATGGGGCAAGGTCAGTAACAGGATTATAGGTACTCTGTGTACATGGCTGATTTTTAATTTATTTCAACAAATTATGAGAACTCTGACAGAAAAAAGTCCAAAAGGGGTCTGGTTTTTTCTCTCTCTCTTTTTACACTTTGAACTCTCAATTCTCTCTGACTGTTTCGTGTATTGCCATGAAAATTTAAAGGGTTGTTAAGCAAGAGTCTCTGAGTTTATGATTATATTCAGTGGCACAAGGCTGTGTGGTAAGTATATAGCTACAGTTCAAATGTTACATAGTTCACTGAGAGACCTGCTGTATCTTCAGTTGCTTCAGGGATGCTCAGAGGCACATGTTTGAATTCTTCCAAGCTACTCAGGAAGTGGATTGGACTGTGAAATACCAACCCAAATTGTGTTTGCCTTTTTTTACAAATTTGTAGGGCAGTACAATATCTCAGAGAGGAGGTCAGGTCTCCTTCTTCCCTGGTGCATTCACTATAGCTGCACAATTTCCCTGCTTTTTAAAGTTTGATAGAAATATCTGTTGACTGTAGGTATGTTCTTAAACTGCAAGGGGTCTTTTGCCTGTTACTGAACATACTGCATGCAGTTAATGGCACCAAATGGGATGCAGAACCGAGAGAGCAGGAGATTGATGCAGGGGGGATGTCACTATTTTGTTTCAATTATGTTTATAAAAACTGATATTTGCAGGTTAGTTCAAGGGAAGGATTGCCGAAAGAGTCAAAAATTCAGGACTGCACTTACTGAGACTTTAATCCTATCACTCCCCACACACACCTCCGTATTTTAATTTTATTTACTAAGGAGGTTTCCTGAGTTCACTGTTTAGAATTACATGAAAAAACCATTCTTGAAAATATCTAAAAGGTATTTCAATTTTAAGCTGTACTCTAAGCATAGAAATTGCTAGAACCTACCCCTACATTTTTGAGATTAAACTAGATCTTGACGCCATAATCAGTTATGGCAGACTTTAACATCTGCAGCTATAGGCGAACAGAATGAGAGAATGTGTCTTCAATTCTCTGAGCAAAAATTACAGTTACAATTTTAGAAGATTACAGTTTGGATCTGTCCATTAATGATCCTTAAGAAAGAAGGCAAGCAGTGTCCAGAGCTCCAGAGCCTGTTAGGGAAGGGCCATAGATCAGTGGAAGAGCATCTGCCTTGCATGCAAAAGGCTCCAAATTCAATCCCAAATTCAGTCCTGGGTCTCCCAGTCCCCAGGTAGGGCTAGGAAGCAGCGGTGTCACTAGCCGGGTGCGGGGAGTACGAACCACACCAGGGTGACACCATGAGACAGAGTTGTCACCCAAAGTAGGGTTGCCATATTGCCTGGTTAGCTGGGTTTTACCCGGATTCTTTGCATGCCACCCGGCGCCCGTTTAGCCCATTAGCTGGCCCGGATTCTCAGCTTTAATTAAAAAAATATTAAGGTTCCAGGTGGTCCGGTTCTCGAGATATACATAAAAATGTCAGGCCCACCCCCAGTTAAATCTTTTTTTAAACTACTGTATAGCACTTCGTAGCTTTAACCCCGCCCATTCAGGATTGCAGCCAATCAGTGAAGCATTTGGTTGACCTGTGGCAGTGTCTAGTAAATCTCATTGCAATGCCAGAAAATGGTGGTTTCCCCCCGTTTATCTGAAAATCTCATAAATTGGGTAAGTATATACATTTCTATTTTTTCCCCTCTTGTGTGTAGGAGTCAGATCCTGGGCAGTGTTTTGAAAACCTTCCCAATACTTGCTTTTGTGGGGGTAAAAGCATTGCTAATCCCATATGTCCAGAGTAAATCCCATGAATTCAACAGGATTTGCTTTTGAGTGTTTGAGACATGGTTATGAATGTGCTGAAAATCAATGGGACTTTGGAGTGAATGTAAAAAAGAATTGTGTTTGTGTTCTCTTTCTGTCCCTCCCCCTCCCCAGTCCTATTTTAAAGCAAGTGGGCAGGGCTTACTTAGGTATTGCAGTTTTTATTCTGCAGGAAACGAATACTTTTTTTAAAAAAAACTAATACTGATTTTTCTGCAATGACCAACTGGTTTGACTATTATATGGGCTGTATGTATTTATACATCTGCAGTGTGTGTGTGTAGTCTTTCCAACAACCCTGTGAGGTAGGGTTGGAAACCAAGGCAGCTCACAACAAGAAATAAAGCCATTTAAAATCCAATAACCATAAAAACAAGTATAAACAGTTGCAAAACAGCATAAAGTGGCATGATTCAGAATTTTGGGTTGTGTGAATGAAGTTGCTTATCACTTGAGGTTGCATGTCTGTCCCTGTTTGAGTAAGTTCCACTGAATACACTGGGACTTGCTTCTGAATAAATAAACCTAGGATTGCACTATAAATATCTTTACAGTTTGTGTAAATAATAAATATATTTGATAGTCATGCTTATATAAATATTTCTTTATTTATCCTATTTTTGGTTTTTGGTTAGCAATCCTGATGGTTGTGCTTAGTTTTCTGCCTTAGTCATAGGAATCTTGTTGTGGTTGGTATGGTATTACATTTAGGAAAGTGTTACTGCCTTCTGTTTTTTTTTCCTATTTGCATTTCACTTATTTTTAACCTCACTCCGTTACAGCCATAGAAGCAACAGCAGCATATGCAAGATAATTAACTCCCATTAGTGATAAGAGCAAGAACTTATAATTATTATTTTAATTAAAACAAGAGGATTATCAGTACTTTGAAGAGGACCAGATATTTATTTTCTTTCTGAGCCCAGGACTGGGTCTTTCATGATGCCCGGTGGGGGGGGGGAGTAGAACAGTAGTCGATAAAACAGACATCCTGGCATTAATCTAATTAGCAAGGTATGTGTGGGGTTGTTGCACACTTCCAGGCTCAGTGGAACCTGTGTAGATGTGGTTGATCAAAGGGAGAAGAAATTTTGAGTTAAGCAAAGCTCTGCTTTTATAAAACCTAAGAAACATACAGATACTTTGAATGTCTGAGTGCCTGCACCAGTGGAATACTGGAGGAACTTGTAAAACTTGCTGCAACAGTATTTAGAACTGAGCATGTGGTGTGAAAGACTCCTTTTCCTAACATTTTGGCTTCTTGTTTTTCTCCACCCACCACATCTTTGAAATATATCGTATATGGTTAACCGTACTGCTGCCCTGACTTACTTTATGTTTGTTGCTATTTTGTGTTTCTATTATGTTTTTATATTGATTGTGCATTTTTATTGTTTTTATTATATTTGTAAGCTGTGCTGAGCTCTGTTTTTAACAGCAGAAGGGCAGAATACAAATCCTCTTAATCAATCAATCAACATTCCATAGTGATGGAAACTAGAGTCTAGGCATTTAAGGCTGAAAATGTTAAGTTTTTTTTAAAAAAAGGTTTCTCACATCTTTCCCAAGTTTTTGGTGGTAATTCCTAGGCACAAAACCAAAACAACTGGACAATCCAAATATTAATATGCAAATAATTTGCATAATATGCAAATTAACCTGCCCGGATTTGTGGAACTGGAATATGGCAACCCTAACCCAGAGCCGCCCCGCCCCTAGACACCCTAGGTCTGGTACGGGACGAGGTCCATTGGGGGTGACACCATGAGTTACCGCACCGGGTGACACCAACCCTATGACGCCACTGCTAGGAAGGGCTCCTGCTGAAACCATGGAGAGCCAGTGCCAGCCAGTTTAGACAGCACTGAGCTAAATGGACCAATGTTCTCTGACTCAGTATAAGGCAACATATGAACATATGTTCAATAAACAGGACATGACCAGTTTTTCCTGACTGTCTGTCAAAAATGCAAACAGCACCACTCTCCCTTGCCCCCTGCTGCACCATCCTGCCCACAATAGCTACATGCTGGAAAGTTACAACTTTACCCCAGCTATAGCTCTTTGTATTTTGAAGGCATGTGACAAATCGATTTTTAAATGGTCTTGCATATGAATTTTTCTTAAAACAGTGATTTCTGCCCCTTCACCCCTGCTATTCTATAAGGTTCATCATCTAAATGACAATCAGCTTCTATTTTGAGCAAATGATAAGGTGATCCCTCCCCTTCCATCGAATGCTTAAGTATACATTTACTATGTGTGTTTCTAGTTTATCTGCAACAAGAAAAAGTCATTCAACCAGTGCATATGACCACAGTGTCATATAACCTCAAAACAGAATGGTAACGATTGGTGGCCTAGCGAGGGATTGCAGTGGGGAATAAACAATTTAGAATCCCTTCCCCAGCTCATCTATACTTATGTAATCTGTAATATAAGCCCCTTGTGTCTCCATTAATTCACCCTGATGCATATGATGTTCTCCTCCAGTCACTGCCTTCTCATACTTTCCCCTCCCTTAATGTGGATTTTCTCATACTAGGTGTATACTCCAAAAAGGAGAGAGTGAGCGAATACAAACTGTTGCTTGTAGGGGAAGCCTGTTTGCTTTGACTCAATTTTTCCCCATTTTTCCCATCGCCTTCCATGCCTCCTGCTTCTCTTGGGTTCCTATTGGCTCCCCTCGCTTTACCTCCCCCTTCCCATTCTCTGTCTATTACCTGAGCCAAAACACAATGAGATGGAGAGAAAGCAGTATCTCAGGACTGACATCTCTCATTCCCATTTTTGCCTATGTGTGTGATGGTCGGCTCTGTGCTGGGAGGGGAGGAAGGAGGGAGAGGGAGTTTGTAAACAAGCCAAACACACTTTGTGAACTCACAGAAGGAGGGATGGTGGGTGTAGAGGCAAGCAAACAGCGAAAGAGCAAAGTAAACAGAAAAGGGCATGCCTACAAGTATGGAGGGAGGGACAGTTTAATCTGAATATAAAGGATCAAGTATATGGACTACCAAGGGACAATACAGGATAACGAAAACATGGAGCTTCAGCAATTTTACACACCAGTATGGATGAACCCTAAGACAAGCCATTTATTCAGCATTCATCCTGATTTGCTTCCATAGGCTTAGACTATTAGATATTCATTCTGGGGCAGCTATATGACAATGAGCATTTATCCTGATTTGCATACAGGGTGTTTTTACGTCTTCCCATTTGTTGTTTGTTCATCCCATACTTTTCAATGTATTTTCTCATCACTTTCCAAACCACAGAAGGTCCAGTAGTTTTGTTGCACTAGGGTGACAGAGCACTTTAAATGCACAGGCCTAAAGTTCTGGTGTACGGTTGAATCCCTCCAGCAAAATAATGACACCCTACACATGCTGTAGTTTCCTGCTCACCTAATCTTATACGTCATCAGTGTAGCTCTATAGCACAATGGCCCTGCTGAGGTTCAGAGCTAGGTGAGTAGGACGAAGTTGTTCATAAAGTCCCAAGCAAGAGTGGTACAGGGTGAGGAGTGGGACATTTTTATCTACCATTCACTACTATATTGTATAATAAGGGGGGAGGGGTGGAATTGAGTCAGAGATGCACACCTCATGGCCCAAATCCCGACCCTTTTTTCATACACCACTTTTCAAGATACTCAAAGCTGTTTGGGGCTCTCTCCCTTTTCAAGTGAAAGGACCCGTTTATGGGTGATTCATTAGGGTCAGAAGAAACTCTTCATTCTCCAGTCAAAATTAATCCCCCCATAACCTCCTAGACCAAGAAGTGGGGAGGGGATTAAGGTCTAGACGCAAATTCAAACCCTGCTCCAGAATTCCTTAAACTATCAATTAGGCCAATCCCCTCCGATCTTCTTTCCACCTTCACTTCAAATGACAACCTGCCAATGACAATATCCAAAATTGTGAGGATTGTATCATCCTGTTCTGTTTATACATTGCCCTTTCTTCTCCATGAGCCCATCATTAAAATAGGGGTGATGCTAAATTTCTTCAGCTAGAAGCCAAATTAGCCATGTCACAAGATTGTAATGTGAAAGTAGGCTTATCTTGAGGAACAAACTGCACGTCACATGCGTAACAAATATAACAAGGCAGCAGGGGGGAGTCACCCTAGGAAGACTCAAAACACTTTCTGAATATTTCAGATTCCCTTTATTGATGAACCAGATTCATATCCATCAAATACAATTGTTGAATTGATGCACCTCTTCAAAGCATCACTAAAATGTATGTATCAGGTGGAATTAAATTTAGCCCTCCTTTTTTATAATTATATTTTATTAAGTTATCAAAGAGCAAAATACAAGCAACCAAACAATAAAGCTAACATGGAGCACAACATACACAAGCATCAGTCATACCCAGAACTGGCACCAGCACTACTGGGTCCACGGTGCCATACCCCCCCCCTACAGGCAGTGTTCACCCATGCATCCCATCTACCTTTCTCATCCCTGTGAACAAGAAGCTCCTACCACTATTTTGGTTGATGGCAGGCATAAGTGCAGCATGCACAACATTCACAGGGACAGAAGAGGTAGGTGGGATGTGCGTTTAGGCTTATTGAAGCCCACATTGAGCGGCAAGGTCAGGGGCCAATGCAGCTGCGAGTCACAGGAGGGAGTGCTCTCCATCCCACTCTAAGGAGGGGACTCCGGGGGCCTTCCGTCAGAGCCTGACCTGGCCACCCTCTGGCACCAGTCCTGGTAACACAATAAGGATACCTCAGTATACACACCCGTTCAATCAAGCAAAAGCAACACATTTCTCTCCACTCTTTCTTTCTTATTTAGTGCTCTGCAGAAAACTGTGCTGCTCCATAATGAGATATGGGGAATAGGAGGTGAAAGGAGTGGCAGAGTTCTATTCACATATGTTATTTCATTATTATTATTTTATTTATTAAATTTATATCCTGCCTTTCCTCCCAGTAGGAACACAGGGCAACAACAAAAGCTTTAGAAACACTTCAAACCATCATAAAAACAGACTTTCTGTATATAAACAAAACATCTTTTCTAAAAAAGCTTTAAAACATCTTAAAAAGGAATTCCAACACAGACACAGACTGGGATAAGGTCTCTGCTTAAAAGGCTGTTGAAAGAGGAAGGTTTTCAGTAGGTGCCGAAAAGATAACAGAAATGGTGCCTGTCTAATATTTAATAAGTCAAGAAGGGCATGGGTCAAGAGGACACATTGCTGGCCACATCATCGCAAGCACCTTGTCCATGTCATCAGGCCATATCAACTGAAACCGATCCCAAAAAGTTGCAGCAGATGCTGCACTGGACACCTCACTGGGGACTACAGTAGATGTGAATGGGGCATCAAGATTGCTATGGAGGCGAGCAACTTTACCCTCAAAGTGCCTTGCAAACAATTCACAATGGGCCTCTGAAGGGTCTAAAACTCCATTTTCTGGAGTTGATCTCAACAGACCTCTGACAATACAGAAAAGTTCCACTGGATGGCTAATTGGGGATGCAATGGTGGCAGAGATGTGGGCCTTCTTCACCACCCTCACTGCCACAAAGTAGACATGGTTACGATGTTTTACTCGTGCCCAATCATCCTCACAGGACGTAGTTTGCCACTTCTACTCTAGCCATCATCCAGCCTGTTTCATTGCCCTTAGCTCACTAGTATACCAATGTGCAAAATAGGCTCTACAGTGCTTGAGAGGGCACTCGGGGGCAACCGTGTCAAGAACTGAATGTGTCTCACTGTTCCACAGCGTGACAAGGGCTTCAACAGGGTCACCTGCTCTATCTACTGGGGACTCCCCCAGGGCATTCAGGAATCCTGTGGATTCCATTAATCTCCGGGGGCAGACCATCTTAATCTGTCCACTACCCCTGCAGGTGAGGATCAGAGCCATACATCTAAACTTCACCAGGAAGTGGTCTGACCATGACAATGAGGTGACATCCACCCCACTATCTCCTGACCACCCCTTCCTCCATCTGGAGCAAAAACCAAGTCAAGGCTGTGCCCTGCCCTATGCGTCGGGCTGGTGACAACTTGAGACAGCCCCATGGTTGTTATGGAGGGTATTGGACATTGAAATCACCCAGAACTATCATTCTGGGCTCCTCCAACACCCCAGCTGATACAGCCTCCACCAGCTCAGTCAGAGAAGCTGCTGGGCAACACAGTGGATGATACACCAGCAGCATCCCTAGTTTACTGTCTCCTTGGCCCAACATCAGATGCAGACCCTGACAGCCAGCTCCAAGACAGAGTGGTTTCCTGGTGACAGAGATGGAAGTTCTGTAGACTACAGCAGCTCCTCCCCACCTGTCCCTGCAGTCTGTGCTGGTGTTGCACCTAGTATCCAGGTGGGCAAAGCTGGGTCAGTTCAACGCCTCCCAGCTCACCCATCCAGGTCTCGGTAATGCACACCAAATCAGTACCTTCATTCACGATCAAATCATTGATGAGTGTGGTCTTATTGTGTACCAATCTGGCATTAAACAACACCACACACAGGCCAATGGGCACAGCAGATGAGCAACAAGGAACCCATCCATGAGAGGAGTGGAAGTGAGGAACAACGTGTAGAACAACGGATATGTTATATGATATATTTATAAATGGGTAAATTGAGCCCTCCTTTGCCAAGGCAATCATCAGAGAAGTGCACCACTATCCAGAACAGTAGTTCCCAAACTTTCCCCCCCTGGACCACTTGAAAATTGATGTGGGTCTTGGCAGACTACTTAATGATTTCCCCCCCAGAGATATTTATGTTCTTTGCTGCTAAAGCCAAGCATTAAAATAACTGGATCAGCAGTTATTAAAACAACTGGATCAGCAGGCTCAAATCCTACTTTCATAGCATTATATGGAGTAAGTATCACACCCTGATTTACTGTCTTGAATGTGAACTTAAACTTTTTTTTCTATCACTGACCCCAAAATCTGCTCCCCAACAGACTTTGCTGTATCAGCATTGACATCAGGATCTTACTAATCCCTTTGCTCCCTTAAGTTTGTCCTGTCTTCGTGCTGTTTACTTCTTTGGTACAGTAACCTTTTAAATTCCTCTAGTACCCTGTTTGTTTCTGCATATGATGGCAATGACAGGAGCCATATGAATCACTGTGTCTCCCAGTCTTTGCTCATGTGTAAGCAGGCAGTCTCTAGCATTATGCAACAAATCCTGGGGTGTGGGGCCATTCAGTGAAATTCTTCCTGGCTATTCCCCTTGCTCCCCCTGACAATTACTGTATTCCTGAGCCAGCCAGCCCCCCTCCCATGGTGGCAAAGCTTGGTTGTTGCTGGCCTTGATGCCAGCCTTGTGCCCTCCAAGATAGATTACTGCCCTCACATGCAGTGAAGGATATGGTCTTGTTGCCAGTGTTGCTCAGTCCAATGAGCTTTTATCCATGAAATGGGAGGGACATCTTGTTTTTTACCCCAGGCAGCAAAGTGTCTTGGACAGTGTGGGCTCATCCAGATGACTGTATAATCTGCGATATGATCGCTTTGTGTGTTCATTAATTTTCCATGGTCCATACGACATCACCTGCTAAAGCGGACTTTCTCGCTGTTAAATCCGCTTTGGCATTAACCGCAAAAAATGCAATTTGCTTTTTTAAACCGGGAATCATCTGCTGTACCTTCAGGCGCTAGGATGCAATACTGAGGACTTTAGAGCAGGAGGCGTTTCGTGGGCAGTGCTTGGGCGTTTCCCCATACCCCTTCTCTCATTCACAGCCAATCATGTATTTCCACTTTTGCACATGTTCGAAAATGACCAGGGAAAGCCCTGGAAAACTGAACCAATCACAGCAATGGGGTGCTGCTGAGGGGGGGGCGACTCTGCAACTTCTACTGCACAGATGCAAAAAAGTGCATTTGTGCAGAAGCAGAAACAGCTGTTAATTTTTAGCCAGCATGCGAACTGGGCGGCAATTGTGGTTGTTTGTAAAGGCCCCCTTTTCCTGGCTGGTCTCACTCAAGTGCGGCTGGTCGGTGCAGGGAGCTCACTTTGCTCTTTCCTCCTCGCTCGGAGACAGACAGACACGCACAGGCACACACAGCGGAGATAAGCGACAGCCTGGCGCTCTGTACAGGGCCACGGGAAGGAAAGGGAGAAGGAGGGGGTGAAGGCAATGGAGCATCGAGTTTTGCCCAAAGTGGTTGGGAAGCCTCTCTCAGTAGCTCTTCTCTGACGCTGACGTCGCCAACACTGCCGACACGGAGAGGGAGAGGCAAGCAGAGCAAGAGAGAGAGAATGGGGAGGAGCTGTTCTGGAGAAATAAGTGGAATTGCTAGCCGTGTGTACCTCCAGAAACATTAATATGCATAAAGGCAGAAAAGCATACAGCTGGTTTTGCGAAATATTGCAAATACAACCAAAAAACCCACAGGAATTATTGGCATGTAAGTGGTTTGCTAGATGGCCACCCGCAACCATCTAAGGAGGCTCTGGAAGGATAGCAGAGGAAGGGGTCGGTGGTGGCGAGGGCCAGCTGGGGAGAGAGTGGGCAGTGATGCCAGGCCACCCCCACGCGGGGGGAGACCCCAGGGAGGCTCCCAGGCAACCCCTTTCCTCGCAGGAGCCTCTCTCCCACAGGCTGCTTGAAGCTATGTTCACCAGCCTGAGGGAGAGCTGGGCAGCAAGTGGTGAGGGAAGGGGGCTGCCGAATCAGCTGTGGGGCGCTCTAACGGCTCAGCTGTCAGCCCAGCTGATCGGCGGCTTGGTGAAGGGGGGGAATGGCTGCCTAACGCGGAGCAGCTGGAGCAGAGAGAGAGAGAGCAAAGGAAGGAAGCAGGTGGTTGCAGTGCAAGCCTGGCTGTTGGGGAGGAGGCGGCGGTGGAGGGGGAGATGGGGGTGGCGAGGGCTCTCGGAGGGGTGCCCCATCCCCCACCCCCCATGAAGCCCCTGGAGCGCTTGGCCCCCTCCTCAGGAGAGCTGGAGATCATTTTTGCCGCCCCCTTCGCTCCAGCCGCTCATAGAGCGAAGTGGTGGGCTAGAGCACCCTGGAAGCCCAGGGGTGGATCAGAGAGAAGCCAGCCAGAGTAGTGAAAAGGGGAGGAGAGCTCAGGTGGCCCGGCAGCAGCTGGCAGGAGGTGCTGCCAGGCAAGGTGCCAAGCAAAAGGGGCAGCAGGCAATGGAGAAGGAAGGGATGCCAGGTGCCCAGGTGCCAGGTGCCCAGGCGCCTCTTCCCCCTCTCCAGAGTGCATTTCACATATCCGCTCATGGAGTCTGAACTGGCGGTGACCGACCAGGAGAGAGACCTCGGGGTTGTAGTGGACAGCACGATGAAGATGTCGACCCAGTGTGCGGCAGCTGTGAAAAAGGCAAATTCCATGCTAGCGATAATTAGGAAAGGTATTGAAAATAAAACAGCCGATATCATAATGCCGTTGTATAAATCTATGGTGCGGCCGCATTTGGAATACTGTGTACAGTTCTGGTTGCCTCATCTCAAAAAGGATATTATAGAGTTGGAAAAGGTTCAGAAGAGGGCAACCAGAATGATCAAGGGCATGGAGCGACTCCCTTACGAGGAAAGGTTGCAGCATTTGGGGCTTTTTAGTTTAGAGAAAAGGCGGGTCAGAGGAGACATGATAGAAGTGTATAAAATTATGCATGGCATTGAGAAAGTGGATAGAGAAAAGTTCTTCTCCCTCTCTCATAATACTAGAACTCGTGGACATTCAAAGAAGCTGAATGTTGGAAGATTCAGGACAGACAAAAGGAAATACTTCTTTACTCAGCGCATAGTTAAACTATGGAATTTGCTCCCACAAGATGCAGTAATGGCCACCAGCTTGGATGGCTTTAAAAGAAGATTAGACAAATTCATGGAGGACAGGGCTATCAATGGCTACTAGCCGTGATTTTATTTATTTATTTTATTTTATTTATTTTATTTAATTTATATACCGCCCTAAGCCCAAGGGCTTGGGTGATGGCTGTGCTCTGCCACCCTAGTCAGAGGCAGCATGCTTCTGAAAACCAGTTGCCGGAAGCCTCAGGAGGGGAGAGTGTTCTTGCACTCGGGTCCTGCTTGCGGGCTTCCCCCAGGCACCTGGTTGGCCACTGTGAGAACAGGATGCTGGA
Source organism: Rhineura floridana (assembly GCF_030035675.1). NCBI lineage: Eukaryota > Metazoa > Chordata > Lepidosauria > Squamata > Rhineuridae > Rhineura > Rhineura floridana. The sequence continues at coordinate 1,125,543 of NC_084489.1, read as the reverse complement.
CTAGATGGGCCACTGTCCTGATCCAGCAGGCTCTTCTTATGTTCTTATGTTCTTATTCAGCATCCTTTGGCTAGGAACCCCTGGCTCCAGGCCAGGATTTCATTCTTGCCTGCAGCCTTCTGCTCTCTCTGCTGATTGAGACTTGCCAGCCCTGTGTATCTCCAGAATGTTTACTATGCATAAAGGCAAAAACACATACATTCATTTTTGCGTTATATCACAAATACAAGCACACAAAAATACAGGAATTATTGGCATATCAGCACACACACCCCGCCAGCCCTGCTCCAGAGTGGCAAGCGCAAGGAACTCCATTAAACCCACAGGAAGTCCAAACTTTTGCGCTGTTACAGTCAAGCGCATGTGCGATATTGTGCTTTGTTGCAAAGGGGAGAGGAGCATACGTCATATTTTGCGGACCAATTGGCTGATAGGGGGGAGTGTTATGGGCAGAGCTGGGACAAAGCGAGAAGAAGTACGAGTCCTCCCGCTGCATGTGCGGGCCCCAAAAAAACATTTTTTTTTAATCGGGAAAGAGCGAACAAACAGGCCCAGTGAGGACTGTCAGATGACGAACCGGATATGGAAAACGTGGATTATCCCGCTCCATTTGGATGAGCCCTGTGTTAGACTTCTAATACTCTTCACGTTATTGTTCAGTTGTGGGATCAGAAAATAGTCATCCTTTCCAACTACTGATCTGTCATATGAACAACATGGTGTCTAGATGAAAACAATTTGTATGTATCTCAATGTCCCTGAATAAACATTTGTTGGATATAGATAAGACTGGATTTAGGTATAGGTTATGACAAGTTGCTGCAAATTATGAATGCATATCTATAGCATAGATTGCAAGTGAATGCTCTAATTTCCAATTTGTCTGAAAAAAAAATTAAAATTAACATTGCTTTCAGATTTAAAAAAAAAAAAAACAGAACGATAGAGTCTGAATACATTGGTTCCACTTCAGAAGCAAGAGCATGCAATTCTAACCTAAAAAAATATGAAGAAAGAATTCAGAAGAATCCCCTCTAAGGAGCTTTAAGTATGGGTATTTTCTAGAAAGCAATGGATAGTATATGCAATTTACAACCACCATACCTAAGGCAAATATATTGTTTGCTGCCACACTGCTGCTGAGGAGAATACCGTCAGAAAGACCTGGTCCCCACTTGGTGGCCATCAGCCAGCCCAAGAAGTTCACAACCTCAAGGGGGGGGATCAATTGACAAGCCAATGCTAGTGGCAATGCCTCTAGTAGCAGCCCTGAAGTGGCCAAACTGAGGTCAACCCCTTTGAGGATGGAGCCAGTCCAAGCAGTGGCACAAGGGCACAAGCCACCCCGTCAATGTCTTTCTTGGATGTGGTGTTATTGGTTTGTTTGGTTTGTTTATTTTTGGCTGCTAGGGAATAGATTGCTGAGCAGTTGTAGGGGGCTTGTTTTGTGGATGTTTTAGTGGCCTTTAGGGGAATTTAGTTGTGTGACTGAGAAGGAGGATTTGGGACCATTTGAGGGGAGTGGAGGGGTTCCTGGTTAATGTGGACATGGCTACAGGGATGGCATTGGGAGGAAGGTAAGCAGGGTAAGGGGAATTTGGTTCAGACAAATGACCCCTCTGCCTTCTCCCATCTAAAGATTTAGTAGTTGGCTTGTTAGACCTCCCACTGGTCTCTGGATACTGTTTTTGAATGTCCAGTTCATAATAAGATCTCCCTCATTCACAATTTAATCAAGGATGAGGCAGCTAAACTGGCATGTATGATGGGGAATTTTGGGATTCGTTGGACCAGGAGTCCTTAAGGAAATTGAAGACACAGGCTTGCAGCAAAGTTAGGCCTTTATTGGTGACAAGCACACGCACGGTCAGTCTCCAGTGATGTTGGTGAAGCTCTGCACATGGCACTGTTTGCCTAGGATTTTTATATTGTTGAGGACAAAGTTCATTAGCATTTCTCAAGCATGGACTTACACGCAAGCATTACATAGCTGTTACATAGGAGTTACACTGTCTACATTATTTTCTAGCCAATCAGGTTAAAACAATATCTAATTCCAGCACATTTCTACTATGAGCTAACTGCATTCCAAAGTTAATCCTTCTCAGGCCTTGGGGAGTACAGAGACTTGCAGTACCAGTTCTGTTCCCCTTATCTTATTGTATGGGGCCAAGCTGTACTATACATCCCACGTTACCATGGCTACATGTGCATGTTACAGAGGGAAGACAGCAGACCAAGGAAAGGATTTTTAGCTGGCCTACTACACTATTAAATGATTAAAATATGATAAATCCTATAGATTTCTAAAAGAATATATTTTGCTTACTGTTTGTATCTAAAAACATCCCTGTTATAAGCAAGACCTGCATATTTGCCAGCCAAAGTCTTGGCTAACTGTCTCTTTTCCTAAAGATACAGGATCACTCTCAGGGATTGAACCTGGCACCCTATCTCACTCTGATCAGTGGGACAAAGGGAATGAGGGGGTGGGGAGGCAACCATTGTTATGTAATTAAAGCTGCAGTCCCATGAATTTACATGGAGTAAGTCCAATAGAACCCAATGGAGCTTACTTCTGAGTAGATGTTATTAGATTGCAGCCTTAAAAAAAAAAACAGGAAAGCTGTCTTACCTTCCTTCCTAGCTCCACAGCCCATTAGGCTTAGGGTTGCCAGGTTCAGATCCTGATCCTGTATCTTTAGGAGAAGAGAAAGTCAGCCAAGTGCAGGTGTTTTTGCAACACTGTAATGGGAAAAACCACAAGGTGGGATTCTCCCTCCCCCGGCACAACTTTTAAAGCTACAGAAGACCTCTTGGAGGCTGGGCCTGGCAACTAAGAAAGAGGTGTTCTGTATCTTTAAAAGTTGTGCAGGGGGAAGGAAGAATTCCACCTTGTGGTTTTTCCCATTACAGAGTTGCGAGAACACCTGCACTTGGCTGACTTTCCCTTCTCCTAAAGATACCGGGTCAGTCTCAGGGATTGAACCTGGCAGCCCTAATTAGGCTGCAATTCTAACTACATTTACCTGGGAGGAAGCCCTTCTGAATTCAACAGGGCTTACTTCTGAGCAGACATTTGAATAGACATAGGTAGCCTCTTTTTCATCCCCTCCCTCTTCAGAAGCCTAATGGACTGCCTTCAAGTCGATTCCGACTTATGGCGACCCTGTGAATAGGGTTTTCATGGTAAGTGGTATTCAGAGGTGGTTTACCGTTGGCTTCCTCTGAGGCTGAGTGGCAGTGACTAGCCTAAGGTCACCCAGTGAGCTTCGTGGCTGTGGGGATTCGAACCCTGGTCTCCCAGGCTGTAGTCCAGCACCTTAACCATACACTACACTGGCTCTCCCTCTTCAGAAAGGCAGGTTAAAAACACTTCATAGCCACTTAGGAGACATAAAGGAGATACACTGCTTTGCAACACAACATTTATTTATTTTTTGCTTAAAAAAACAACCCAGCTACCCACATCGAGTAAATCCTTTTGGGTAATAACAATACTGAACAAAATAAAAGAAATGATATGTTTTTCATTGAAGTATTCAAATTTTCTGAACAAAAGGTGGTAATTTGCACTGCGAGGACCAAAGCAAGATACGTGTGTATGTTAATATACTAAATGCATGCCCCCAAGAGATAATGTGAGATATTTTTCCATGGATGAGCAAACAAACTCTATAGACTTTTGAGCTGTTCCCACCCTATGTGCAGTTGTCTGAGAGGCAACTTCCTGGTTTTTTAATGCTATTTCTACCCATAGGAAGCAATGGAGGCATCAAGCATTTTAGTGTAACATTGATTATGCAGAAGCCTGTCCATTCAGAAAAAAAAAAGTAGCGCCAGAGGAGTTCAAGCTCTTTATAACTCAAGTCTTGCTGCAGGTGAAAACGATCACGTGTATGGCTTCAAAACGTTTTTTTTAAAATCCCTACTAATACAAACGCCCATTCCCATAGACTGATTGGATGTATGTAAGGCTGAGGAAAATAGTGGCTTACAACAGCCCTGCAATGTTGTCCACTGTGTTGACATTGCAGGTTAGAGGCGGGGCTGAGTCTGCTTTGGATTTGCAGCCCAAAATTCCCCATTTTGGGTTGCACCAAAGGTCATAAAATTGCCCCTCAAGCCTTCTAGCCCAGATCCAGTTCTCAGTTACATACAGCAGCGATGCTCCAGGGGCTTGCATGCAGAAGTGTTGAGGCTTTAAACTGATTTCAATTCTCTGCCCCAAAATGACCTGAGTTAAAACAGAAGACGCACAGAGGTCCAGAGGGAATGAAACTTGACAGAAAACATTTTCCTTGTCAATTGCGCCCCCCCCCAGGCTTAGTGTGCAATCAGAGAAAGGAAACAGCGATACTAACCTTTCAAGAGGAACGCCATGTGAATTGAAAGTAAAAAAATACTGTATTGGAAGCTGGGGAGTGTGAACCTAGCAAATCTATTGTGATGGCAAAAGGTATGTATTTACTTTGAAGTTAAGCTCCAGTGTGAACAGGCCCAAGGTCTCTGCTTAAAATGCTTGCTGAAAGAAGAAAGTCTTCAATATACACCAAAAAGATAATAGAGATGCTGCTTGTCTAATTTTTAAGGGGAGGAAATTCTCAAGTGTTGGTGCCACAACACTAAAAGTCCACTTGCTATGTTGTGTGGAATGGACCTCCTGATAAGATGGTATCTGCAGGAGGCCCTCACCTGGATATATAAGAAGGTAAGATGATCTTTCAGTTATCCTGGTCCCAAGCCGCATAGGGATTTATACACCAAAACTAGAACCTTGAACCAGTAGCTAATGGGCAGCCAGTGCAATTCTTTCAGCAGAAGGGTTAACATGTTGGCAATACCTTGCCTCAGTGGGCAGTCAGGCTGCTGCATTTTGCACCAGCTGCAGCTTCCAGACCAACCTCAAACACAGCCCCACGAAGAGCACATTACAGTAATCCAGCCTGGAGGTTACCAGAGCATGGACAACAGTGGTCAGGCTATCCCAGTCCAAAAACAGCCTCAGCTGTCTTACCAGCCAAAGCTGGTAAAAGGCACTCCTAGCCACTGAGGTCACCTGTATGTATATTAAAAGGCAGCCCCACTGTATACCAGGGGTGGGGAACCTCCGGCCCACAGACTAATCTTGGCTTGTCCCAGAGAGTCTAATTTTCCCCAAATGATTCCTACGGACCCATAAGCTGATATCACTGGCGACATCAACTGATGGACAGGAAGATGTTGTTTAATCCTGCATTAAGCGCATACCTTGCTGAAAACTGAACCATTGTTACCCTGTTTGAAGAGTTAAACAATGTTATCCAGCCAAAATTGATATTGCTGGATCCACCACATAGGAATGAATAATCATCTTTTTAAAAAGTAATTAAAATGGGTTTTTTATCCCCATGCCCCCAGTTTGTTCTTCTTTAAAAACAGAAAAGATAAAAAATGAAACTGCCAACCACATGTTTAAATGCAAAGCTGATGTTTCAAATATTGAATGTGTGTGTGTGAGAGAGTCTTATTGTAAACTGAGCAGTTAATTCCATTTTCATTTTATTTCTGGCAATGTGAGCCTGTGTGCTCTAGGGGACTGGATGGACTAGTGGTTAGAGTACAAAGCCTGGGACTGGCTCACCCAAAACACATGTGGTCAGTCTCAGACCTGGCAAACTGCATGTCTCCAGCCCCCTCCCAAGCACACTGGCTCACAGAAACCTCATGTCTCCAGTCTCAGGCCTGGCACTATTACCACTATGGAGGTGGAGGTGGGCTCATGCCAGTCACTCTATTTAGCCTACCCCACATGTTGTGAGCCAGGTAGCCTACCCTACAGAGATGCTGTGAAAATAAAACGGAGGTGGGCTGGCTGAAGCTGTTCACTCTCTGCCTCTCCTACTGTTAAGAATCTATAAGCATTCACCCCCTGCTCCCCCACCAGCCTGCCAGCCACACAACAAAGAAACACATCAGCACCAACAACATAATCCTCCCTAACCCCAACCCCCAAATTCGCTAAGCGTAAACACAAAAACAAAACCAGGCATCGAGCTCAGATTATATAACATTACATATCCATGATCTTATGCAAAAAATATAATCTAACACTATTATGTATCTAACAATATTTAAAAATTATCTACGCTATTACAGATGGGGGGGAGAAGAAAATTAAATTAAATTTAAAATAAAATGCAAAACTGAGAATGGAAAATAAAGATAAATTAATAATTATATCTATATTGTTCCACACTATGTCATCATGTTGCCTCACTGAAACATAAACCTTTCCAAAGTAATATTCCCATATCTGTCATTCCAAAATCTTCTAAAGGGTTCCCATCTCCTCATAAAGGCCATGTTACATGCTCTTTCTTCTCTTCTCTAAATGTATGATAATTTGTCCATTACAGCTAACTCTAGGTATTCCTTTCCCCATCATTAACAGAAAGCAATTAAGATGAGACACTCAAGAAATGTATTGCAAAATGGGAACAGTTTGGATACTTCAGACTTAAATATTTTTTTATACAGGATTGTCCAATCACATTGGACCAGCTCAGAGCAAATATACCTAACTTAAATTTGGGATGGCTTCACATACTACAATTGACTTATATTCTTAAAGATCCTGAAATTAGAAAATATGCTACTCGCCCACTTACTGGATTCGAACATACTATGTTATCATTGGGATTGGGAGGTAAAGGCATTGTGTCTGCGTTCTATAAAATATTATTAGAATCTCAAATGGGACAACTTATAGGACTTAAATTTCAATGGGCACAAGATCTAGGTTTTGATTTAAATAATATGGAATGGAAAATATTTGTTCATCTAAATATAATAAATCCATATCAGCTACCCATAAAGAACATAGACAGTGGGGTGTGTGATGGGCGTGTAGACCGCAAGGTGTTTTGCCTGCCTGGTGCGAAGGTTGCGGATATCGCCCATCATTTAGATAGTTTGGTAGACAGTGCTGGGGAGGAGTCAGTGGTCGTGGTGCACGTTGGCACCAACGACATGGGGAAATGCAGCCGTGAGGTCCTGGAAGCAAAATTTAGGTTGCTAGGTAGGATGCTGAAAGCCAGGACCTCCAAGGTGGCTTTCTGTGAAATGCTACCGGTTCCACGCGCAGGACCAGCCAGACAGGCCCAGCTTTGCAGTCTCAATGCGTGGATGAGACGGTGTCAGGTGGAAGGGTTTGGATTTGTTAGGCACTGGGGAACATTTTGGGACAAGCCGGGCCTGTACAAAAGGGACGGGCTCCACTTGAACCAGAATGGAACCAGACTGCTGGCACTTAATATTAAAAAGGTGGCAGAGCAGCTTTTAAACTGACTGAGGGGGGAAACCCGACAGGAGCTGAGGAAGGTCCGGTTCGGAATAAACCTCCCCCCGGGATAAAAACCAAAGAAATGATGAAATTTTAAAAGGGGTAGGCCTAGAAGTAGGCATTGTGAGAGCAGGGGCACAGGATATAAATTCAGAAGAGCAAAATTACCACAGGCCAAACCACAAGTGCCAAAGACACTTGAAGAGAGACACTGTTTACAAGTGCCTGTACACTAATGCTAGGAGCCTCCAAACCAAGATGGGAGAACTGGAGTGCTTGGTCTTAGAGGAGAGCATTGATATAGTGAGCATAACGGAGACCTGGTGGAATGGAGAAAACCAGTGGGATACGGTTATCCCTGGATATAAACTATATCGGAAGGACAGGGCAGGACGTATTGGTGGCAGAGTTGCTCTATACGTGAAAGAAGGCATTGAATCCAGCAAGCTCGAAACCCCAAAAGAGGCAGACTCCTCCACAGAATCATTGTGGGTGGTGATACCATGCCCCAGGAGGGACTTAATACTGGGAACGATCTATCGTCCCCCTGATCAAAATGCTCAGGGAGACCTGGAGATGAGATATGAAATTGAGGAAGCATCCAAACTAGGAAATGTGGTAGTAATGGGTGACTTCAACTACCCGGACATAGACTGGCCGCATATGTGTTCCAGTCATGACAAAGAAGCAAAATTTCTAGATATTCTAAATGACTATTCCCTAGACCAGTTGGTCATGGAACCGACCAGAGGGACGGCAACCCTGGACTTAATCCTCAGTGGGGACCGGGACCTTGTGCGAGATGTAAGTGTTGTTGAACCGATTGGGAGCAATGACCATAGTGCTATTAAATTAAACATACATGTAAATGACCAATTGCCAAGAAAATCCAACATGGTCACATTTGACTTCAAAAGAGGAAACTTCACAAAAATGAGGGGATTGGTAAAAAGAAAGCTGAAAAACAAAGTCCAGAGGGTCACATCACTCAAAAATGCTTGGAAGTTGTTTAAAAACACTATATTAAAGCTCAACTGGAGTGCATACCGCAGATCAGAAAAGGTACCACCAGGGCCAAGAAGATGCCAGCATGGTTAACGAGCAAAGTCAAGGAAGCTCTTAGAGGCAAAAAGTCTTCCTTCAGAAAATGGAAGTCTTGTCCGAATGAAGAAAATAAAAAGGAACACAAACTCTGGCAAAAGAAATGCAAGAAGACAATAAGGGATGCTAAAAAAGAATTTGAGGAGCACATTGCTAAGAACATAAAAACCAACAACAAAAAATTCTATAAATACATTCAAAGCAGGAGACCATCTAGGGAGGCGATTGGACCCTTGGATGATAAGGGAGTCAAAGGTGTACTAAAGAACGATAAGGAGATTGCAGAGAAGCTAAATGAATTCTTTGCATCTGTCTTCACAGTGGAAGATATAGGGCAGATCCCTGAACCTGAACTAACATTTGCAGGAAGGGATTCTGAGGAACTGAGACAAATAGTGGTAATGAGAGAGGAAGTTCTAGGCTTAATGGACAATATAAAAACTGACAAATCACCGGGCCCGGATGGCATCCACCCGAGAGTTCTCAAAGAACTCAGATGTGAAATTGCTGATCTGCTAACTAAAATATGTAACCTGTCCCTCGGGACCTCCTCCGTGCCTGAGGACTGGAAAGTGGCAAATGTAACACCAATATTCAAAAAGGGATCCAGAGGGGATCCCGGAAATTACAGGCCAGTTAGCTTAACTTCTGTCCCTGGAAAACTGGTAGAAAGTATTATTAAAGCTAGATTAACTAAGCACATAGAAGAACAAGCCTTGCTGAAGCAGAGCCAGCATGGCTTCTGCAAGGGAAAGCCCTGTCTCAGTAACCTATTAGAATTCGTTGAGAGTGTCAACAAGCATATAGATAGAGGTGATCCAGTGGACATAGTGTACTTAGACTTTCAAAAAGCTTTTGACAAGGTACCTCACCAAAGACTTCTGAGGAAGCTTAGCAGTCATGGAATAAGAGGAGAGGTCCTCTTGTGGATAAGGAATTGGTTAAGAAGCAGAAAGCAGAGAGTAGGAATAAACAGACAGTTCTCCCAATGGAGGACTGTAGAAAGTGGAGTCCCTCAAGGATCGGTATTGGAACCTGTACTTTTCAACTTGTTCATTAATGACCTAGAATTAGGAGTGAGCAGTGAAGTGGCCAAGTTTGCTGACGACACTAAATTGTTCAGGGTTGTTAAAACAAAAAGGGATTGCGAAGAGCTCCAAAAAGACCTCTCCAAACTGAGTGAATGGGCGGAAAAATGGCAAATGCAATTCAATATAAACAAGTGTAAAATTATGCATATTGGAGCAAACAATCTGAATTTCACATATACGCTCATGGGGTCTGAACTGGCGGTGACCGACCAGGAGAGAGACCTCGGGGTTGTAGTGGAGAGCACGATGAAAATGTCGACCCAGTGTGCGGCAGCTGTGAAAAAGGCAAATTCCATGCTAGCGATAATTAGGAAAGGTATTGAAAATAAAACAGCCGATATCATAATGCCGTTGTATAAATCTATGGTGCGGCCGCATTTGGAATACTGTGTACAGTTCTGGTCGCCTCATCTCAAAAAGAATATTATAGAGTTGGCAAAGGTTCAGAAGAGGGCAACCAGAATGATCAAGGGCATGGAGCGACTCCCTTACGAGGAAAGGTTGCAGCATTTGGGGCTTTTTAGTTTAGAGAAAAGGCGGGTCAGAGGAGACATGATAGAAGTGTATAAAATTATGCATGGCATTGAGAAAGTGGATAGAGAAAAGTTCTTCTCCCTCTCTCATAATACTAGAACTCGTGGACATTCAAAGAAGCTGAATGTTGGAAGATTCAGGACAGACAAAAGGAAATACTTCTTTACTCAGCGCATAGTTAAACTATGGAATTTGCTCCCACAAGATGCAGTAATGGCCACCAGCTTGGATGGCTTTAAAAGAAGATTAGACAAATTCATGGAGGACAGGGCTATCAATGGCTACTAGCCGTGATGGGTGTGCTCTGCCACCCTAGTCAGAGGCAGCATGCTTCTGAAAACCAGTTGCCGGAAGCCTCAGGAGGGGAGAGTGTTCTTGCACTCGGGTCCTGCTTGCGGGCTTCCCCCAGGCACCTGGTTGGCCTCTGTGAGAACAGGATGCTGGACTAGATGGGCCACTGGCCTGATCCAGCAGGCTCTTCTTATGTTCTTATGTTCTTAAATTAATCTTAAAGTACTACATAGATGGCATTTAACTCCTACTCGTTTGTCTTATCTATCATCTAATATGAACCCACTTTGTTGGCGTGGATGTTCTAATCAGAGCTTGGGAAAGTTACTTTTTTGAACTACAACTCCCATCAGCCCTTGTAGTTCAAAAAAGTAACTTTCCAAGCTCTGCTTCTAATAAAGGCACATATTTTCACTCCTGGTGGACATGCCCTAAAATTGTCCCATTTTGGAATTTAGTGCATAAGGAACTTATAAATATTATAAAAGAAAACATTATACCTACTCCAGAATTATTTCTTTTATTATTGTTTAAAAATGTAAATGCTAAATTGAAATCTAAATTTTTGATCTCTAAATTATTAATGGCAGCTCGTCATACAGTGGTGCAAAATTGGAAATTATTAGAAAATCTGATGTACATACTGCTACTAGGTGGCCATTTATTGAATATATAAATAAGTACGGATTACATGATCATCTTTCATCCACAGCCAGATCCATTTGGTTCTCTTAACTTTTGATAAATCTTTCTTCGCTAACCAATTTGCAAATATTGAAACGTGTTTTAAATGGTATATCCATAAATCTACTATATCTTTTTTCCAATGTATTGAGAAAATGATGTATATTCTTTATTTGTATATATATTCGTCCTCTGTGACCCGGGGTTGGGATTGTTGTTTTCGTTTGTTGTTGTTGTTGTTGTTTTATCAGTATATTTTCAATTTTCAATAAAAAATAAATTAAAAAAAATTAACAGAAGGCAATTGTGCAGTTTTCCAGCTCCTAGCCCATACAATTTTAGCTGCTATAATCATGATTAAAATTAAATATCTCAATCTAGATGGGATATCATCTGGAATAACCTGAAAATGGTAAAGTTTAGTGTAGGTCTCAATGGGAAATCAATTATGCTAGATATATTGTGGAACATCTGATTCCAGAAAGCAGTTACTACTGGGCACTCCCACCACATATGGATAAGGTTTGCATTTGGGTGTTGACATTTCCAGCACTTAAATTGATTAGTAGAATACACATTGCTCATTGGGGTTAAATACCATCTTAATAAAAGTTTATACTGATAAGTGTAAGGAGCTTTGCTTTATTGTCCCTCAGATCTTCCCTCATAAACTCTCTAGAATTGCTTTACCAATATCTCTTTTCCACCGTCTCCTAGAGATAACCTCCTTTTTTCCTGTATCCATTAATAGTTTATAATTTACAAATAATAATCGAACACCTTTTTCCATGCTCTTCTCCCAGACTGTCTGCTGTCTTAGTGCTATACGAAGGATACTCAAAACAAAATTTACATTTATAAAGCTTACTTTTGACAGAGTAACTTATTTTATTTGATGTACTTTAAAAAACACAATCCTGAGGTGATGGGAGTTCATGCTCTTGCCTCTTATCCTCTAAGGCCATCCAAAAGTCAATACACTTGTAATTCACTGTTGTTTTTTAAATAATGTTATTTGTCATTTAATTTTTGTAAATTGTATTGTTTATTGATGTATTTCTATACTTGTGTTTTTCTTGTAAGCCGCCTTGAGGGCCTTTTGGATATAAGGCGGGGTATAAATAAACTATAATAATGATAATAATAATATAATAATACAGAGAGAGAGAGAGAGAGTATTTAGGGCACAATCCAACTTGATTTTATGTTGGGCTCGGGAGAGTTGGATGAGGCACCCCCCAACTGAGCTGGCAGGCTCTTGGTACCTCCAGGCTCTGCCAACAGAATCCTCCTGTCCCAGCTGAGCCACTGGGGATAGCCAGCCCAGTGGATGGAGAGCAGGTGGAAGCTGGCGGTAGCCCTGAAAATGGGGTGTGCTGGGGGAGGAGCCATGGAGGGGACTTAGACAAGATCCAAGTCTGCCCTGGATCCTGCTCCACATGAGACTTGCGCCAGCAAAAAAAGGCTGGTGGAGTAAAATAATGACAAAGGTGGTCAATGGGGAGAGCTTACTCCCCAGTGGACCTATTTGTGGGAGCTGACTCTTCCCATCCGACTCCTGTATGCGGCTCCTGCCAAAGCCTCTGTTCAGCCAGGCCGGCAGCTCCTGAGAGGCAAGTGGATGCTGTGGAGCTTTCCACTGGCGCATCCTCTGCCAACTCCCCCTACTGCCAGCTATCCATCAGTTGGATTGCACCGTTAACTTTTCCTCAACAGAAAAAAAATATGCAGGTTTGTAATGCATGTGAATTAATATAATAAAACATATATAGGATTGTAAATGCTTTATATAAAGCATATATATCAGTGGTCCCCAACCCAAAGGCTATGACCCAACCCGGGGGCCTCCAGGGAGTTTGGGAAGCCACCCTGGCTGGTGTGGGAGGCCGCAAGCAGCCAAGATAATTATTCTTTTTTTAAAAAAAAATTCACGGCAGCTGAAACAAACTGAGCAGGTGCAAGCAACTTTCATTCCTAGCTACTCAACCTACCCCGCAAGGAGACCAACTGCTGATTGCTCTTCCTGGGCTCCCAGCACCTTAACCCCGTATGGAGAAATGTAGCCCCAGCCTTTGCATGTTGCTTGTACCAGTGGCCGCCGCCGCCGCCGCCGCCGCAGCAGCAGCAGGAGAGCACAGAGAGAGTGCAGACATGGAGCCAACGTGGACTGAATGGGAGAGTGTGTGTATGTAGGGGAGGGGGGCTACTGGCCTCTTCACAACTCCTTCCCACCAGACGCTAGAAATGTGCAGGATACAGAGAGAGGCATGTGACAGCAGCTGCACACTGTCCTTTCCGCCTGCATTTTCCTGTAGTCCCACACAGCCTAAGTTGAAGGTGGTGGTGATGGGGGGGGAGAGGAAAGAAGAAGGGGAGGTCATTCCTCACCCCTTTGCCTCAGAATGAGAGGGAGAGAAAGGAGGCAGAGACTGAGGAAGAGTCCATTCTCATGCTCACCATTTACTCCCCTCTCCCCCCAGGAACCCCTCCCTTTAGTGAAAAGGAGGGAGGAGGGAGGGAAAGAAGAAGAGTGGTACCATGTGCATTTGTTTTGAGGTCTTGCTGCCACCACAGATCACTCCAAGGAGGGAGAGAAACGGAAGCACCTAGAATGGACACACAGCTCACTTTACTCCAACCCTGTCTGCCCAAACTCAAAGAACTCAGACACGGCTGTGGTTTTTTTCTTTTATTGAAATAAGTGAAAGTTTCAATTCGTTGTGCTTCATGAATCTACCAATGGCTTACTCAGAACTCAGCATCTCTCTAGGTCTCATTAGGCACAACTTTATTCCCCCCCTCACTTGGCTTAAGTAAGGCTGGGCAGGCACCCTACTTGCATGTGCTAACTGACACTGTGCTGGCAAAAACTCCGCCTCAACTGTGCCTGCTGAGATTCCCTTTGCATTCGCCTCCTGGCATGAGATGAAGACAGGGCCCCCTTCACCATCCTGCCTTCTCCCTCAGAGGGAGGAGAGCTGCCTGTGGGTGATGCAGGCTCAGGGAGAGGGGAAGCATCAGGCTGGGAAACAGCCAATTGGTCAGGTTGACTCTCCACAGGGGGATCTGGAGCTGCTGAGGTTGAGCTTTCAAAGTCCAGAGCTGGGACACCTTCTCAGTCCAACTCCCCTCTTGGCTCCTCACTGGTTCGACCATCCCACTCTAAGTCCTCCTCCTCCTCTGCTTCATTCTCATCGATCCACTCCCCTCCAGTAGGACTCACAATCATCCTCCCTCCATGCTGATCCCCCCCCCAGAGGCTTGGGTTTGCCAGGGTATCATTCATGGATCTCTCTCACCGACTCTAGTACATGGATGTCTGATGCCAGGATCTTTCCTCTGGCCCAAAACCCCTCCAGTGGATCAAATACTGCAACTTTCCTTGATGTCAACGGGAGTTGAGGATCTGCTCCAACTCATATTCCTCTTACCTCTTGATGATTACTGGCAGTGGTAGAGCGTCAGGCGCCTGGTAGGGATTCGGTGGCTCCTCCGGTGTTAGCAACATACAGTGGAACACTGGGTGAATCTGTCCAAGTTTTGAAGTTCTCCAAAACTCATTTTTGAAGCAGATCCTGGGACTTCCCAAAGGCACCCCCTCGGCACATATTAGAGCTGAACCAGGTCTACCTTCTTTGCTGGCCCGGATCGATCTCACATATCTCCGATATTGGAAAAAGATATATTTGGCACCAGACTCCTCTTTAGTAAAACTTTGTTGGAAAGATCAATTGGGAAAAGGAGGCTGGGCTTCTAAATTTGTGGATTTAGCGTCTTGCTACGACCTCACCCGTTCCAGCCTCATGAGCCTTAGCCACCTAGAGCTCCGCAATAGAGTTTTTGATTATAATGCGCAGCAAGACAGAGCCTCAATAGCTCTGTCTGCTTTCCCCCCCTGGTTCCCACATATCAAAACTAATCACGCCATGGCATCTTATTTTGACATCTTGACCCGTGCTGCACTTTGCAAAGCCTTTACGGAGCTGAGATTTCAAACAATGCCCTCAGCATTTATTAAAGGTAGATATGCAGGCACGCCACGAGCAAAGCGTTACTGCATTAATGGCTGCATGGTCCCGGAGGACCTTATCCATTATATGTTCTCTTGTCCTTTATATCACCATCCCAGGGAGAAGTTTATAGCCCCTCTTTTAAGCTTGTTTACAGGAATCACTAGTGACCAATTAGCCATCAGCCTTTTGTCCGCGTCCCAAACTTATATAGTCATCCCAGTATCAAACTTTGCCTTGGCGGCAAGAAAGATAAGGGCTGCCTTAGACAATCCTGCTTAATCTGCATGATTCACAAATTTTATGTGATGATTTTAACCCCTCTCATGTATTTATGTATCTCAGATTTTAACTTTGGTTGTTGTATGTTTTGTATGTCTCTGTTATGTGCAATGGCTTATTGGCTACATGCAATAAAGAGATTCACTCATTCACTGGGTGAATCTTCATGGAGGCAGGCAAGTGTAGACGGAACACTACCGGGTTGCTCTGTGCCTCTGCTTCGAAGGGCTCCACCTTCCTAGCCTCTAGTTTGTGGCAAGGCACATTCATTGGCAATTAATGTGTAGATAGCCATACTCTATCTCCCACCTGTATCTCTGGTGGTGCTGGTCAGCTGATGTGAGGGTGCTAGACAAAACTAGTGAAGAAAGGAGTCTGCTGGGTAGAGGCATGCATACAATTATTGTAGGGAAACTCCACCAGGGGCAATAATGACACCCAATTATCCTGCTGATAACAGCAGAGATACTATTCCAGGGTGGTGTTCACTTTCTCTATCTGCCCATCCGTCTGGAGTGGTATGATGAAGACAGTTAAATAAATAATTTTTGTTTTCCTTGTTTGTATTTATTATGTTTGGTTGATTTTATTATGATATTTTGTATTTTAATCTTTTTGTACACCGCCCAGAGAGCTATTCGCTATGGGCGGTTTAAAAATGAAACAAATAAATAAATAAATCTGGAGCAGCTGTAACAGAGCGCACCAGAACCAGACAGTGAACTGGGGCCCCCAATCCAAGACCAGGCTGGTTGGGAACCCGTGCACCCAGAAAATATATTGAATAAACAACTGAGCAGTCTTGGGCTGTTGGTAATCCGGCACATGGAATGAGATGGCCCATCCTGCTGAAGGCGTCCACAACCATCAGAATGGTAGTTTTTCCCTGAGAGGTGGGTAAGTCGATGATAAAGTTCAGGGTCACCATCCACCAGGGTCCCTCAGGTGTGGAGACTGGCTCCAGTAGCCTGGCTGGTTGTCCATGGGTGTGCTTGACTCTCTTTTTTTTTTTCAATTAATTTTTTATTCTAATTTTCAAAACCAAAATAATACAAAAAGAAAACAACACAAATCAATAACTAATACAATACAAAAAGGAAAAAAAACATATATATAAAAATATTGACTTCCGATTTGTCATAGTTCAGCTATAAATCTATAATATATAACAAACCTATCTCTTAATAGATTATAAAATCACCTTCCTCCAGCGGTTATCTTAGTTGGTTTCAAATCTCATTAACATCATATCAATATTCCACAAAAAGTCAAAGAGAAGTTTCCAATTCTTGAGATATATGTCAATCAATTTTTTCTTCTAAATAAACATGCCAATTAATCCAACTCATCAAATCTACTAAATCCAGTAATTTCAAATCACTATAATTCAACTATAAATCTATAATATATAACAGACCTATCTCTTAATAGATTATAAAATCACCTTCCTCCAACAGTTATCTTAGTTGGTTCAAATCTCATTAACATCATATCATTTTAATCTTCCACAAAAAGTCAAAGAGAAGTTTCCAAACCTTGAGATATATGTCAATCAATTTTTTTCTAAATAAACATGTCAATTAATCCAACTCATCAAATCTACTAAGTCCAGTAATTATTTATTTATTTATTTATTTATTTAATTACGCTTTTAAACCGCCCTATAGCAACAAGCTCTCAGGGCGGTGTACAGCAAAATAAAACCACATTTAAAAACAAACAAGTGTGGATTAAACATACAATATAAAACATATTTAAAAACAAAATTAAAATACGAATAAAATAAAAATACAGTTACAGTTAAGTTTAAAATAAAATTAAATTTAAGTTTAAAATGCCTGGGCGAAGAGGTAGGTTTTTACCTGGCGCCGAAAAGATAACAAAGAAGGCGCCAGGCATATCTCATCTGGGAGGGCATTCCATAATTCGGGGGCCACCACTGAAAAGGCCCTAGATCTAATTGTTGTTCTCCGGGCCTCCCTATGGGTTGGGACCCGGAGAAGGGCCTTAGATGTCGAGCGCAGTGAATGGGTAGGTATATAGCGAGAGAGGCGTTCCATCAGATATTGCGGTCCGATGCCATTAAGGGCTTTATAGGTAAGAACCAACACTTTGAATCTGGCCCGGAAACATATAGGTAGCCAGTGCAGTTGGGCCAGAATAGGTGTTATATGGTCGAATTTCTTCGTCCCAGTAAGAACTCTGGCCGCAGCATTCTGCACTAGCTGAAGTTTCCGAATCGTCTTCAAAGGTAACCCTACGTAGAGTGCATTACAGTAATCCAATCTAGAGGTTACCAGAGCATGAATAACTGAGGCGAGGTTCTCCCTGTCCAGATAGGGTCGTAGTTGGGCTACCAGCCGAAGCTGGTAGAACGCATTCCGTGCCACCGAGGCTACCTGAGTCTCAAGTGACAGGAGCGGATCTAATAAGACCCCCAAACTACGGACCTGCTCCTTTAGGGGGAGTGTAACCCCATCCAGAGCAGGTCTGACATCAACCACCTGGGCAGAGTACCCCCCCACCAACAGCATCTCAGTCTTGTCAGGATTGAGTTTCAGTTTATTAGCTCTCATCCAGTCCATTATCGCGGCCAGGCAGCGGTTCAGTACATTGACAGCCTCACCTGAGGAAGATGAAAAGGAGAAGCAGAGCTGCGTATCATCAGCATATTGCTGAGAACGCACTCCAAAACTCCTGATGACCTCACCCAGCGGCTTCATATAGATATTAAAGAGCATGGGGGACAGAACTGAACCCTGCGGGACCCCATATTGGAGTACCCAGGGACTCGAGTAATGCTCCCCAAGCATCATCTTCTGGAGGCGATTCCCAAGATAGGAGTGCAGCCACTGCCAAGCAGTGCCTCCAATTCCCAAGTCCGTGAGTCGCCCCAGAAGGATACCATGGTCGATGGTATCAAAAGCCGCCGAGAGATCAAGGAGAACCAACAGAGTTACACTCCCTCTGTCTTTCTCCCGACAGAGATCATCATACAGGGCGACCAAGGCCGTTTCAAATCGCTCTTCTGTCATTATCCATATTGGGTCCATCTTCCATCTTCCATCTTTACGCACCCAAAAATCTTGCTGTCATAGTCATATAATAAAAGTCTGATAGGAATTTCCTCCATCACAGATATTTTCTTACCATCAAATCCAAACGTAACACTGAAGTATTGTTGCAAAGCCGCATCTCTGCTCCTCTTTTCCACATGATACACTAGTACATCTCTTGAAGGGTTTTCCATTGACACAAAACAGGGATTAATTCTGTTATCTTTCTCCATTTCGAGTTCCATCAAATCCTTCCAGTCCAGGAATTTTTTTGAACCGATAATATCTTTATCTCCAATCTCTTCAATTCCTTCAGGGACAGCGCTGCATTCCAAACTGTAATATTTATCTCCAGGATCCGTCACAGCCAGGAAATCCAAATCTTTTTTCATGTCCATATTTAAGCCAATCTCCATAGATTGAACCTTGCCTTTAATTTCTCTTTCATCCTTTTTTTGTTTTCCAGATCTATCTTTAGTCTCCTTTCTCATAGAATCCTGAGTTTCTTTCAGCTCCTGTCTCATTTCGTGAAATTCAATTCTCCACGCTTGTCTATTATTTCTCAGTTCTTGTTTTATTGAGTTAAACCCATTCATTATTTTCTGAAGCATGTCTAGAAATAGAGTCCCTTCTTGTACATCCATGATCTTCTTAATTGTCATTCTTAAAACCAAAAGAACAAAACTCCTTCAATTTTCAATGTCCCAAGCAAAGAGCAGTTTATTTCTTTATCCAGTTACAAAGGAGTTAATCTTTCCAACCAACTAACGTCACACGCTAGACAGCCTTATCTCTAAAATGCCCAGAAGTGCAAAAACAGCTCTAGTTCACAGCGTCGAAACAACTAGTAGCAGAGAGAATGAGCAGATTCGTCAAAAAAAAAAGTAGATCAGGAAAAATAGTCCCTTACATATACTACACAAAAATCTTATAAATCAAAAAGATTTCTTATCTCTTCCAATCAGAAATCTCTCATCCGTTGTAATCTTTAAAATGCAATTTTCCATGTCAGCTTTTTGCAATAAAAAAAGATAAGCTATTTATATTTTCTTCCCCCTTAGTTCCGTAAATAAAAAAGGAAAGTCTTACCTCACCTAGGTTATCTTAATTGCTGTTACTTTGACAAATCTCTTTAGCTGTATAGATAAGAAAATGATAAATGTAGACAGGAGGATGGATGTTTGCCTGTTAGTCCGTTAAAAAAAAACGGGTCACTTATCCAGCTGAGCTAGCATAAAAATCCTCGCTCTGTCTGAACTGCTGGAAGACAGACAATTCTGACGAATTCCAGACTCCAACAATCAAAACAAAACTATGTGGTGGATCTCACGTTTCTTCCTTATCCGGAAGAAATTATCCCCAGTCAGAAAAGACCCTTCTGACTGAATTTAAAACTGGATAAGTTTCATCCAAGACGGAGGTCGTCTCAGAGGCTGCACAGGTGTAGGAATCCTCCTGGGAAGTCCGGGTGTGCTTGACGCTCATGGGGCAAGACTGAACATATCTCTTGATGTCATGCTTTATTCTTGACCACCAGAAATTGCATGTGATGGCCTGCAGTCTTTTGAACACCCAAAAATGCCTCACAGTCAGGATGTCGTGGCATTGCCAAAGGACTTTGGCTCAGATCTCCCTAGGGACACATACAGGGCCTCATAATGGTAGAGCAACCCTCCCCCAGGAGAAGCCCGAAGTCCAAGCGTGGTGATTGGGATGCTGTGTTGTTTAGCAAAGTCCGAGTCCATAAAGGGGGGATTGCCTTAGCTCTAGCACCCACTTCTGAGAGAAAGGGTCTTGTTCCTGAGCAATGCATAGCTCCTCAATCCACGGATTGGGATAGGCTGCTGCCACCAGCTTGTTTAGGGGTATGATGTGGCATAGCGGAGGCTCAGACTGTTTCATTGTACTCAGGCTTGTGGGAAAGTGCATCAGCCCTGTGGTTTTGAGCCTAGGGAACACAGTTGATGTGGAAATGAAACCTAGTCAAAAACTGGGCCCAGTGCACTTGCCGTTGGTTCAGCTTACAGGCCATTTATAGGCTCTCAAGGTTACAGTGGTTGATGCAGACCTCCACCTCATCCCGGGCTCCTTCCAAGAGGTGTCACCAGGTCTTGAATGCGTTTCGGATGGCTAATAGCTCCTTCTCCCAGATAGTATAATTCTGCTCCAACCTAGTCACCTTCCGGGAGAAATAGGCACAGTGAAGCAGTCCACCCTCTTTATTTGTGGGTTGTAACAACATAGCTCTGATGGCCACGTCTGAGATATCCGATTCCACCATGAAAGGTTCGTGGAGGTCGGCGTGCAGCAATATCAGTTCTGAGGAGAATAACTCTTTCAGGTGCTCCAAGGCCACCTGGGCTGCCTTGGACCACTGAAAAGGCCCAGAGCCCTTGAGGCAGTCCATCAAGAGGGCTGTCAAGTTAGAGAAAACTGCAATGAATGGTCTACAGTAGTTGGCCAACTAGAGGAACCACTGCAAGTCCGTTTTAGTCTTGGGGGATGCCAGGATAGGATGCAGCGCACCTTTCCTGGGTCCATCTGCACCCCTGACAGCTTGATATGATAGCCTAGAAAGTCCAAAATACTTAGGTCAAACCCACACTTCTCCATCTTAGCATACAGGTGATGCTCCCTCAGCCTCTGCAGCGCTGCTCTCACGTGCATCTCATGCTACTCCGGGGAGTCCGAATAAATTAGGATGTCATCCAGATAAGCAATCATAAAGCAATCTAGGTAGTCCCAGAAGATGCCATTCATAAAATGCTAGACCACTGGAGAGTTCCATAGTCTGAAAGGCATGACCCAGTACTTCAAATGACCGTACCGCATCTTAAAACCTGTTTTCCGCTCATCCCCTTCCTGGATCTGGATCAGGTTATAGGGTCCACGAAGGTCCAGTTTAGTGTAGATCTTGGCCGTGCGCAGCCGCTCCAGCATCTTATTGATAAGGGGGAGGGGACAGTTGTTGGGGCTAGTGATTTTATTCATCTTCCAGTAGTCATGACAAGGGTGAAGTTCTCCACTTTTTTTTTTGACAAATAGTAAAGGAGCCCCAGCAGGGGACTTTGAGGGTCTAATGAACCCTCGTCTCAGACTGACATCCAGGAAGTCTCTTAGAGCAGTCAACTCGGGCTCGGACAATGAGTATATGAGCCCAAAGGGAACTTGGGCTCATGGGAACAAGTCTGTGCCACATTCGTAGGGCCTATAGGGTGGCAACTGGTCAGCTTTCTTCTTGTCAAAGATGTCCTGACAATCTTGGTACTTGGCTGGCAGGGGAATCTCCTTGGGCAGGGGCAGGGCAGCCACTGCCACTGTCACTGCTGCCTCAGTAGGCTGGCAGTGCTGTTTGCAATAGCCCAACGGGAACATCACAGTTGCTTCCCCCCAAGAGATTGTAGGATCATGTTGCATCCACCAGGTCATCCCTAGCACCACTGGGAATTGGGCAGTGTGGCTAGGTAAAAGGACAGTCACTCTATTTGCCCAGGTAGCCCCACCCTCAACCCAATAGTTGTCTTGGTGACTACTCCTGACATCAGGGCTGCCTGTCTATGGTTTCCATGGACAGGGGAGTCTTAAGAGTGGTGATTGGGATGCTGTGTTGTTTAGCAAAGTGTAAGTACATAAAGTTACTGGATGCCCCTGAATCAACCATGGCAAGCACTTGGACACTTTGGCCTGAGGGCAAGCCTAGACAGATTGGCAGGTGTAAAGTGGACTTTGGCGGGATGAGTCTGACTTGAGGTCCCTGGCTTACAGTTGATCCCAGCTCTTGTACCTCTACAAGAGCTGGGATTTGGAGTTTTCCTGCACCAGTCTTGTCCAACTAGGAGGGACATGCATTTGTGAGGTGTCCTGCCTTCCTGTAGTAGAGACACAACCCCTCTCTGGGACCTTCTCCTTCTCTGCCTGTGTCAGGTATGGCCGCGCCCTCCCTATCTGCATGGGCTTCACCTCCGACTGGGTGGAGGTTCCCACCCTGGGTGAGAAGAGCATGAGAGGCAGTGGTATGGGAGGCAATGCTTGGGCTGCCTCAGCCTTGTGTTCTAGGCAATGATCTTCAAGTCTGCTGTCTATCTACAGGAACAACTGGATGAGCACTGATAAGGTGTCTGGTGGCATTTGTGCCAATTCATCAAGGATCTCATTGCTGAGGCCATTATGGTATTGGTACATCAAAGCAGACTCATTCCAGTCCATCTCTTGGGCCAGGATACAAAAATTATTGGTATAGATCCCGACAGAGTTCTTGCCCTGCCACAGGGTTCCCAATTGTTGGGCCATGGTGGCCTTCTGCTGGGGGTCCTGAAAGATTTCTGCCATGGCCACAACAAAGTTACCACACTGGGCTAGTATGGGGCCATTCCAAACTTACCCATTGGGCAGCCTCCCCTTCCAGGCAGCTGATGATGAAGACTATTTTCAAGGAGTCATTGAGAAAATTTGACTATCACACGCTGATGTAAAGCTCACACTGAGTGATGAATGTGGTGAACTGCTCCTTCTTCCCACTGTAACGGAGGGGCAATCCCACAGGTGTCTTGACACAAGGAGCAGACACCTGTGGGGCAGCCCTCTGCTGCAAGGCTGACACTTGAGCCCCAAGCTAAATCACTTGCAAGTGCAAGGTCTGATTCTCTGTTCAGAGGGTCTGGGTCTCAGCTTGGAATTTCTGGAGATAGGCTAGCATGGTCTCTAAGGCTCCCTGATAGTCCTCCCGTGTCCTGCCACTTCCTTCCATCTCAGTCATGGGGTCGTTGGGTGGAGGAGGTGCTGAGTCAAACTGTCCTGCCTGAATTCAAAGAAAGACTCAGACACAGCTGTGTTCTCTGTTGTTGAAGTAAAAGAAAGTTTCAGTTCAGTGCACTTCATGAATTTATCTATGGCTTACTCAGAACTCAGCATCTTTCTAGCTCAAACTAGACACAACTTCACTGCACTAAGAGATTGACTCAGCAACTACCCTCCCCCTCCCTCGGCTTAAGTAAGGCTGGGCATGCACCCTGCTTGCATGTGCTAATGGTCACTGTTGGGAGTGCATGCACAGGCCAAGACTCCACCTCAACTGTGCCTGTTGAATTTCCCACTGCATTTGCCTCCTGGCATGAGGTGAAGGCTGAGCCCCCATCACTGTCCTGTCTTTCCCCTCAGAGGGAGGAGGGCTGCCTTTCAGCGACGTGGGTGCAGGGAGAGGGGAAGCATCAGCCTGGGAAACAACCAGCTGGTCAGGTTGACTCTCCACAGGGGGATCCGGAGCGGCTGGGTTTGAGCTGTCAGTCCAGAGCTGGAGCGCCTTCTGTGTTCAACTTCTCACTTGGCCCCTCACTGGCTCAACCATCCCACTCTAAGCCTCCTCCCCCTCTGCTTTGTTCTCATCGATCCACCCTCCTCCAGCAGGGGTCATAACAAATTGTCCCTCCCTCCTGCCCCTACCTTCATGTCCCGCATGCAGGAGGCTATGCAGCTGCCTTTCTTCACTCTTCAGCCACTGCCACCTCCTCTTACTTGCTGCCTTCTTTAGACCTTATAGGCCCCATCCAACTTTACAATTCTATGACCCACCAAACTTATCCCTCACCCACAACTTAACACGCCTTTCCTCCCTTTAACACTGCCCCCTCCCTTTGCATTACTTCTACCTCACTTTTTCTTCTTTCTCTCCCCACTCGCCCAACCCCCAGGCATGCATGTTTGCTCCTATTTAGATTTTGTCAGTGGGCTTATGTGAACCATGTGTTTACATTTATTTATTTATTGGGCTTTAATTTCTTGCCAAGTGGATTTCTCTCTCTCTCTCTGTCTCTCTGACTGCATGCAAATTGTGGTGCTGGCCACAGTATAAGCAGCAGTAACATTTAGCATGTGGGGGTTGTGAAATTTTTTGAGTTTACAAAAGGGGTCCCATACTCGCAGAGGTTGGAAAGCACTGATATATATTAAAGCATATATAGGATGAAAATGAAATCAACAATTTATTTAAAAATAATAAATCATTGGCAGAAATAAAATAAACATGAAAGTACCCTATCAGTTTACAATAACACATTTTCCTTAAAAAAACTGAATTGCACTCACATTTTTGGTTACATTTTTTCTTAAAATACGAAATTGTTCATGTAATGATTCTTTTTAAAATGTACTGAAACAAGAACAAGAAAATGCTAGTATACTGAAAACTCTAACCTCTAATGACTCACCCCTTTTTTGGTAATGATTATTTAGAAAAACAGAACCAACCATGTAATATTTGTATTTTTGATGTCTATTTATTGAGGATTGTCAAGGTCATTGGTGCAAGAAATAATGACCAACGTTGCTGCCCAGATGCAGAACAATTGTATCCATTCCAGAATTGTTCAATATTGGTTTGAAGACTCCAGTATTTTTCAAATGGTCAAAGATTATCTAGTGCAGAAAAGTAACGTATAAACATGAATAATATATATTTTGGTCAAAAGTAATAATGCACTCAAAAAATGAAATATTCTTAAAAGCAGGATATTACAGTAATCTTGTGTGTTATCAGTGAATCATAATGAACAAATGGGTAAATGTAACTGTCATGTAATATATTGTAATGTATATTGTAGTGAAATGTTACTGTATTGTATGCTAATATTATTGAAAATCCCTGTCATAGATTCTCTTCTTTTATTTCAGGGTCAGTTGAGCTGAAATTTGGTAAAAGCTAATTTCTTCAAACTATTCACATGAAATAGATTTACCACATGCTAAACTATGTCTATTGTGCTTCTTCTGTCACATGAGCATCAAAGGCATGTTCAAAGTGTGAGAATGCTACGATAAAATCTGTGTTATGGTTCTTGGAAGGAAGAAATTAATGGATGATAAATCACGTCTGGGACTGCTTGTGCAGTTGCATGGGCTGGGCTTGGTGTTTGCCTTCACCTGCCTGATTTGCTGGACCTTCTGCTGTCACTCAAGCTTGAACATATTTGAACATCCACCTCAACAGGCAGAACAAACTATGAACACTATTTGGGACTGACAATGGCTACTGACTGCAGCCTTTTACAATGCATATAAAAGCAGATAAACATGGAACTTCGCAAATTAGGAGCTAATCAATAAGAGTTTATTCCAGGATACAGGAAATAATTTTAGTAAATTAAGAAATGCTTCAGAAGCCTAAGGGGCAGAGGTACAAAGATGCCCAAATGATCAAACTCTAATTTGCTAACTGAACTATACCTGAGTGCTGTAGGACTTTTCTTCTGTTTCCTAAATCTATCAAATGGATTATCTAATCACATATGAGTATTTAAACTCATCTCTTTTACCTTCTTTAAGCTTTCTGGGCAAACCTGAGGTCCTTAATAAATTATCTGTTAATAATAATACATCTGCCCAGCAGGCAGGCAACCACTTCTAAAATTACAATTTGTAACAAATTAAATTTTAAAAAAACAAACAAGAAGTAAAACTAAAAAGGAAAAGGAAAAAAACAAAACTAAGTTAAATTAATCTGTGAACTATAAATTACAATCAGGAGAGGGGAAAAACAACTCCATGTACATAGTCAAAATATTTTTTCTGTCTTATCATTAATAACATTACAGGTGTGCTAAATTACCTTACTAAATTATTCCGTGTATTCAGGGAATCAGACTTTATAATTGATTATCTGACCTCATTTCTTCTTTCCCTTTTCCATCTTACCAATTACCAATTTAGATTATGCAGGTCGAATACCTTCCAATGCTTTGCTATCAATGCCCTTGCAGCTGTCAATAAATGTTTGACCAGCTCTTTATTTTTTATCTCTCTATCAGCACCAATACCCTCAGAGGCATCCAAGTCAGTTTGGAACAGTCCTGTCTACCATCTCAATTCAAAATGGCATTCAGCTATGTCCAAAAATAAGCCAAACCCCTTTCTTCCATTTCAGGAGCCATCATGCCACATTCAGCATGGGAAATTCCCATCTATCTCAATTTTAAACGGTGTCCGGTGTAATGAGGAATCAAATATTAGGGATTTTTAATCTTTGATTCATCTCAGTGAACCAGAGTTTGGAAAGCCGGCAACAGCAAGGATTCCTGGGAGACAGCCCCTCTGTGACCTCTGAGTACATATCTTGCAAACCTGAAGGTATAGACTTCCTGATTCCTATGGAAATTTGGGGAATGTCACCCAGTAAGAATAGGTGCTCCTTTCAAACAAAAGAAATGTTTATGATAGTCTAAGCCTTAGGAGGAGACAGAATAACTCCTTTCAAAATAGGAAATGGTATGCATTTCTATAGCTCCTGTGTGGGTGAGTTTGATGTGAAAGTGTGCATAAGTTTAGTGTCTTTGCTTTAGTCTATCCAGCGTTGCTGAATGAATGAATAATAGTTAGAAAGCTGCTCATTGTTAACTGTAATTGTAAACTGCAATATTTTCCCTTGTTTCTTCTCTTAATAAAACCACTCTTTATTTTACTTTCTGTGTATGTGTCATTGGGTTAAGGGTAAAATTATACATGCTCTGGGGCGTGACGTGCGGGTAACTCCAGCAAAAGATCCTGCTGCTCTCTTGATAGGGCAACTTGGATTTCTAGTGAGCTATGCTCATGAGGAAGTTCAAGGTCCATTCGTAACACCGGTGGCATCCAAACCTGGCTCCTCCATCTCTGGAACCAGAGTACCACACTGGGTGAGGATATTTTGAGAGACGTCCAAATCAGTTTGGAACAATCTGCTCCACCATCTCAATTTAAAATGACATCCAGCGGGTATCCAAACATAGACCAAAACCCTCTC
Organism: Rhineura floridana; assembly: GCF_030035675.1. Classification (NCBI taxonomy): domain Eukaryota; kingdom Metazoa; phylum Chordata; class Lepidosauria; order Squamata; family Rhineuridae; genus Rhineura; species Rhineura floridana. The sequence goes on along the minus strand of NC_084489.1, from coordinate 1,098,400 downwards.
CTCCATCTCGGGGGCTGTCATGCCACATTGGGTGGAGATATCTTCAGAAGTGTTCAAATCAGTTTGGAATGGCCCAGCCCACTACTTCTATTTAAAATGGCATCTGGTGGCATCCAAACAGGCAAAAACCCTCTCCTCCCTTTTGAGAGTTGTCATGCCACATTGGGCAATGATTTCTTCAGAGGCATCTGAAACAGTTTAGAGCACTCTGGTCTGTAATCTCAGTTCACAAGTTTCTTGCTTTCTTGCTGTCTCTAGCAAGGTCATAAAACAAATACAATACAGAGCAAAACAAAAACTCATCAAAGTGCTGGGAAAGCAGACCACGGAAGGACTGCAAAGGGGGTGGCTGAGAGGTCCCAAGGCAAGAAGAAGAGACCCTAAGCCCAGGACTGGTGGAGGACAGAGAAGAAGAGAACCACCTACTACCCCTATGATAGGCCAGTACTGGTACTGGTCAATCTTTTACCATCGGTTATGGCCCCATGGTGGCGGAGGCAGCTGATGCAGGAGTCAGTTTGGGGGAAGCAGACAAGAGAGGTGGGTCTGGATCAGGTATCTATTTCCAATAATTTAGTAAAAGCAGTAGCAGCAGCAAATCCTACTGGGCTTCTACTGGGCGAAAGAAGGAATAGAAATCAAATAAATAATAGAATAAATAAAAATAAGCAATGGCAAGCTAGGTAAGCGGGAGTCATAGAGTGGGCGGAGGTGGGGTTGGTGGTTGTGGCAGCAGGGATGGCTGAAGCCTGAACTGCACTGAGTTGGGACATATTGGGGAAAGTGGCAGCAGCAGAGAGAAGAGGGCAAGCAGCCCCGGCATGGCAGCCAAGCTTGTTCAGCGGTTGTGCCGGAGCCTCCCACCAAGGGTGCAGTCCTGCTAGCTGCAGGGGTCTGCTTTGTCAGCATGCTATCTGCAAGGAATGTGCTGGGGAAACAGACCACAGAAGGATTGAACCCTCCTGCTCTCTGCAGTATGGTTGACGCGGAGGAGAAGCAGCATCTCCTTCCTTTGCCCCCCCCCACCAAATAGGGTTTTTAAAAGCCTAATTAAACATTAGCCTCACCTGAAAATTGATTCAGGGGCTGGAGAAAGGTCAGGTCTTCCCTGGGTAAGCTTGAGACATGTCATGCACAGCCCTAGAAACTAAAAAAATTACATTATCCATTTTTAAATCTCAGTATGTTTTGGTTGCTTGGAATTCCTGAGCAATGCTGGGTATGGTCTGCTAATGATTAAATATATGCATTAGAGCAAATCTGCAGGAAATATATATATAGCTTTATATGTGTTTCTAGTTTTAAGTAATGCAATTTGCTGAAGGCAGTAGTAGACTAGAAACGTATGTTTAGAAATAACAGCACAGAAAATATTATTAGAAAAAATGTTTTGTACCCAGAAATCTGAATTTAAAAAATGTACATAAAGCATTAGATTAGCAAATTTTGTTTCTTAGATTGGTGGCTATCTACTTCCAGGTTTCTGTTGGATCCTAATTTTTAGATTTGTTTTTTTGCCTTTAAGAGTTTTCCCTGTCTAGCCAAACAATTTGCATAAACCCACTTAATACACTTTTACTTTACTCCCCATTGTTAGTAAAAATGAATGAGCTAGGAATACTGATGAGAGAGGTAACTTAACTCATCTTATTCCTTCCTCCTGCTTAGACTGTGGGTGCGTGATAAAGTAAAAATAAACCAGTAAGTGTCATTGCACTCATGAGAGATGGAAAATAATTTCACTTCAACTTCTTAAGGAAATGCATGCAAAGGGCTTCTTTAAAAAAAGATCTATACCATATCTGTATTTTTCTATGTAATGTGCTGCTATTTTAGTTTAAAACAATAACAGAGAAACAGCTTAATTTCTGCTTGCACAGATGGGAACAGATTTACTTATAGATTCACGTTACTTTTCTAATGAGGAAACACATATTTTAATCTCTCCACACCTGTTTTGTAAACCTGAAGAAGGGAGAATACTCCCTGTCAACATCAGTCTGAACTAGGGTTGCCAGGTTCAGGGCCTGAGACTGATCCTGTATCTTTAGGAGAAGACAAAGTCAGCCAAGTGCAGGTGTTCTTGCAACCCTGTAATGGGAAAAACCACAAGGTGGAATTCTCCCTTCCCCCTGCACAACTTTTAAAGATACAGAAGACTCCTTGGAGGCCGGGCCTGGCAACCCTAGTCTGAACTAGGCCCTCTGAGAGCTAGGGGGTAGTGCCTGGATCAATATGTTACAGCTGGGGTCACCAACCCATTGCCTACAGGTTTAAAAGGCTTGTTGAAAGAGGAAGGTCTTCAGTAGGTGCCGAAAGGATAGCAGAAATGGTGCCTGTCTAATATTTAAGGGGAGGGAATTCCAAAAGGTAGCTGCCACAACATGAAAAGTCCACTTTCTATGGGCTTGTTCACATGGGGACTTACTCCAAGATTGGTGCTACTTGCATGCCTGTTAAATTTGCTGAGTTTATATGACATTTCAGCCCATGGAAAGGCAAGTCTCTGCTTTCTCCCTTAAATCCGAAGCAAATCAATCCAATTTTGATCCAAAAAGCGAAGGAAAAACCAGCTGTGCTTTGCATCTCTAGGGGCTTGCAGACACTTAGCTCTGATGGTTTGGTGAATCCACACCCATTCCCTCCTCCTCCCTTTGTTTTTTACTCTGGAACAAACTGAACATGCTTGGTTGCCAAGGTAACCAGAGGAAGAGATAATTTAACCCTTCCTCTTCAGTATGAATGCAAAACAGCAGATTGAGGGCTCATATAAGTTAAGAAGTGTGAACCTTTAAACTCCATCTCGGTGAGAAAACCTTTGTCTTTAAAACGGAGTTCAGCTCCAGTGTGAACCAGCCCAAAGTTGTGTGGAAGAGATCTCCTGATAAGATGGTATCTGCAGGAGGCCCTCAATTGCAGAGCACAGTGATTGACTGGGTATATAAAGGGTCAGATGATTTTTCAGGTATCCTGGTCCCAAGCTATATAGGGCTTTGTACACTAAAACCAGAAACTTGAACTTGCCCAATAGCTAATGGGCAGCCAGTGCAGCTCTTTCAGCAGTGGGGTGATATGTTGGTGATACCCTGCCCCAATGAGCAGTTGGACTGCTGCATTTTGCACCATCTGTAACTTCCAGACCAACCTCAAGGACATCTCCACATAAAGTTCATTACAGTAGTCCAGCCTGGAGGTTAACAGTGCATGGACAACAGTGGTCAGGCTATCGCGATCCAGAAATGGTTGCAGCTGTCTTATTAGCCAAAGTTAATAAAGGCACTCCTAGCCACTGTGGTCACCTAGGCCTCTAGTGACAAAGATGAATCTAGGAGCACCCCAGACTATGAACCTGCTCTTTCAGAGGGAGTGTGATCCATCCAAAGCAGGCAACTGACCAATTATCCAAACTTGAGAACCACAAACCCACAGTGCCTCCATCTTGCTAGGATTCAGTCTCAGTTTATTGGCTCTCATCCAGCCCGCCACTGAGTCCAGGCAGCAGTACAAGGCTTGCATGGCCTCTCCCGCTTCAGATATTACAGAGAAATAGAGTAATTGGTTCCATTGTTGTACTGCTGTAACAGTGAGGAAGCTTTTCCTGATGCTCAGCCAAAATCTGGTTTCCTATATCTTGAGCCCATTATTCTGTGACCTGCACTCTGGGATGATCGAGAAAAGATCCTGGTCCTCCTCTGTGTGGCAACCTTTCAAGTTCTTGAAGAGTGGTATCCTATCTCTTCTCAAGGCTAAACATGCCTAGTTCTTTCAGTCTCTCCTCATAGGACTTTGTTTCCAGTCCCCTGATCATCCTTGTTGCCCTGAACTTACGCAAGTAGATAACTTACCAATATTTGGATAAAATGATTTTACTCTGAACTTTTGAGAACCTTCCAAGACAACTTCATTATCCCATATTTCATAGGCATGAACCTGTGGGAGTGTTTAGTTTTTTTCACTTTTGAAGATTCTCTTTTCCCATCACTAAGGTCAGTGCTTGTTGCTCAAAGCTTTGAAGGTGTCCACACAAGGCAGCAATGTAGTAAAGCAGCAAAGACAAAATAAATTAGTTTACAGGATTTGATAATTGTTACAGAGACAGGACTTCTTCACGTTGCACATCATGTGTTGTGGGCCACTGGCTTTTTAAAGCTGTGAGACAAAGCAGGATGTGAGACTGAGAGCCCATTCCCTATTGTCAGCCTCCAGCCTATTCACATATAGAGTGGCTCTGAACCTGGAGGTTCCATACAGTAATCTGTCTAAATATCCACTGACCAACACCTTTCTTTCTATTTTGTGTAATAATTTTTTTATTATTCAAATTTTCATAAAACAAACACAAACAAAATCAAACAAAAACAATACAACAAAAATAAAAAGAAAAACTTGACTTCCGATTTGTTACAGATCAGCTATAAGTATATAATATATATCAAACCTGTCCCCTAAAACATACGAAATTCACTTTTTTCATAGTCTATCTTAATTAATCGTCAAATCCCATTATCATTTCATTTTTTTCTTTCAACAAAAAGTCCAAAAGAGGCTTCCATTCCTTAAGAAATGTATCTGTCATTTTTTCTCTAATAAGACATGTCAATTTGTCCATCTCAACTAAGTCCATTAATTTCAATAGCCATTCTTCCATTGTTGGTATCGATTCCATTTTCCACTTTTGTGCATATAATAATCTTGCTGCCGTGATCATATATAATATTATTCTTCCATATTTCTTTTCCTTTTGTTTATCCATAAAACCCAATAAAAAAAATTCTGGCTTTGACTGAATATTTATCTTTAAGATTGTTTGCATCATCCTACCTATCTGTGCCCAAAATAATTTTGCCTGTTTACACGACCACCACATATGATAAAAAGATCCTTCTTGTTGTTTACATTTCCAACATACATTAGAAACATTACTATACATTTTTGACAACTTTTCTGGAGTCATGTACCAACGATACATCATTTTATAAAAATGTTCTTTAAGATTATAGCATAATGTAAATTTCAAACCTTTTTTCCACATATTTTCCCATTGATCCATTTGTATATTATAACCAAAATTTTTTGCCCACTTGACCATACATTCTTTTACTTGTTCTTCTTCCATGTCCATTTTCAATAAAAATTTATACATTTTTGCAATTATACATTCATCATTTGTACACAAACCTATTTCAAAATCAGATTTATTTATTTCAAACCCATACATTTTCTTATCCAATTTGTATCTTTCTAACAATTGTAAATAGGCAAACCATTGAGAACTATATCCTTCCTTTAATAGTTCTCTCTCTTTCATTATATATTCTCCATGCACATTTTCTAATAGTTCTTGGTAAGTTAACCATTTCTCTTTTCCAGCCATTTCTCTTCTATAAAATGCTTCTTGACTTGAAACACATAGTGGTATTTTCGAGAAAAAACCTTGTTTTGTATTTATTCCATATTTTCAACAAAGGACGTCTTATAAAATGATTATTAAAATCCACATTAACTTTTACTTTATCATACCATAGATATCCATGCCATCCCCACTTCAGGTTGTGGCCCTCCAAATCCAATAATCTTTTGTTCCTCAATACAATCCATTCCTTTATCCAGACTAAGCAACAAGCAGCAAAATAAAGTCTCAAATTTGGTAATCCCAGTCCTCCTCTTTCTTTGGTGTCTTGTAATAATTTAAATTTAACTCTTGGTTTTTTCCCCTGCCAAACAAATTTAGAAATATCTTTTTGCCATTGTTTAAAAGGTAAATCAGAGGATATGACAGGTATTGTTTGAAATAGAAACATCATTCTCGGCAATACATTCATTTTTATTACAGATATTCTACCCAGTAATGACAACTGTAATTTAACCCATTTTAACAAATCTTTCTTAATCTCTGTCCATAATTTTTCATAATTATTATGAAACAACTTTGAATTTTTATTTGTCATAATAATACCTAAATATTTCACCTTTTCTTCTATTTTAAAATCTGTCTTCTCCATTAACTCTTTTTGATCCCTTAAAGATAAATTCTTCACCAACATCTTTGTTTTTTGGTTATTGATCTTAAATCCTGCTAATGGTCCAAATTCTTTTAATTTATCCATCAATACTTTAATTCCTTCCAAGGGATTTTCTAATACAATTATCAAGTCGTCAGCGAATGCTCTCAGTTTATATTCCTCTTTTTTTATCTTTATTCCCGAAATCCTTTTGTCTTGCCTTATGTCTCTAAGCAGCACTTCTAGAACCAAAATAAATAAAAGAGGGGACAGTGGACATCCCTGTCTTGTATCCTTTTGTATTTCACATGAGTCCGTTAAATCCCCATTGACAATTATCTGTGCCTTCTGTGATGTATAAATTGATCTGATCCATTTTATAAAATTATCTCCAAAATCCATTTGCTCTAGAACCTTAAACATAAATTTCCAATTCAAATTATCAAATGCTTTCTCAGCATCCAAGAAAATCAAAGCTGCTTGTATGTCATTTCGTTGTTCTAGATATTCCAACACATTCAAAACATTCCTGACATTATCACGTAATTGTCTTTTAGGTAAAAATCCCGCTTGATCTTCCTGAATAAATTGTTGCAATATTATTTTCATTCTTTCTGCCAAAATCATTGTAAAAATTTTGTAATCATTATTCAATAAAGATATTGGCCGATAATTTTTTGTTTTAGTTAGGTCCTGCTCCTCTTTCGGTATTAATGTTATATTAGCATTTTCCCAACTATCCAGTATCTTTCCCTCTTGCAAAGTTGAATTCATTGTACATTGTAAAGGTAACAAGAGTTCCTCCTCCAAACATTTATAGTACGCTGCCGATAATCCATCCAGTCCTGGTGCCTTTCCTAGTTTAATTTTACTTATTGCATCAGATATTTCTCTTAACGTAATAGGACCATTAATAGCTTGTCTCTGGAAATCTGTGATTTTAGGCAAATTCTGCTTAGATATATACTCTTCTATTTTTTCAGAAGGAATTTCCTGACATTTGTACAACATTGAATAATATTGATGAAAAGCTTTTTGGATTTTTACATTGTCTGTCAACATCTCTTCTCCTTCTTGTATCTTTAAAATGAGATTTTTTTGTCGTTCTTTTCTTAATTTATATGCCAACCATTTCCCCGGTTTATTTGCAAATTCAAAAGTCCTTTGTTTAGCAAAATTTAATTTCCTTTCAATTTCTCTAACTGTCAACATTGACACTTGTTTCTGTAACATTTTAATTTGATTTATAATGAAAACTTTAGTTGGATTCTTTTTCAATTCTTCCTCTTTCTGTTTTATTTCTTCCAAAATTTTTGGTAATACATCCATCTTGGAAATGTCTTTCACTAAATTTTTAGACATCCAAATCATATCAATCCTCGAAAATGTTTTATGTCTTTCTGAAAAGTAAGTAAATTCCTTTGCATTGTCATTTATATATCTCCAAACATCCACCAATTCTAAATTTTCCATCAATTCAAAGCAGATCTTAGGCACTTTGCCCTGTGTCTCTTTAATATTTTTCTCAGAAAGTCTATCCATTTTTGGTGAAATTACCCCATTCCAATCACCCATGACACACCAATGATCATATGCAAACTCTGATAATTTTTCCATGAGTCCTGTATAAAACCTTGTTTTATCTTCATTAGGGGCATAAATGCCCACTATCAATTTTTTTGTACCCTGTATGGTGATTTCATCTCCCACAAATCTGCCACTATCATCCAATAATATCAATTTAGGAGACAACTGTGAGTTAATATAAAGAACAACACCATTTTTTTTAGATCCTGCCGAAATAAATTCTTCACCCAAATTTTTACAGATCAAATATTTAGAATCTTTCTTCTTAATATGAGTTTCTTGTAAACAAATTATATCCAATTTTAATTTTTTCAAATAATGAAATACTTTTTCTCTTCTGCGACGTATTAGCTCCATTTATATTCCAAGTTAGAAATTTGTAATCCATTTTTAAGCATGTATTTTAGAAAAGTCTGTACCTGTTGCTCCCTTTAATTCATCATCATCCTTTTCTTCCTCTACCTGTTTCTGTTGACTTTGTTTCCCAGGAATTATATCCATGTCTTTGAATTTGTCTTCTTCCATGTCTTTTGAGGCTTTTCTCAAGAAATCCCTTGCTTTTTGAACAGTATTCAGTCGATACTTCTGTTGTCTAAATGTAAAGATCACTCCCTCTGGAACATCCCATCTAAATTGAATTTTACATTGTTTGAGTTTTTCTGTGAAGAAAGCATATTCTTTTCTCTTACGTAGAAGTCTAATAGGAATTTCCTTCATCACCAGTATTTCTTTACCGTCAATTTTGAAGACATTGTTAAAATGATGTTGCAAAACCATATCTCTGGTCCTCTTTTTTAGAAAGTAAACAAGCACATATCTTGGGATTTTTTTCATTGTTGCGTATCTGGAATTAATTCTATAAACTTTATCTATTTCAAATTCTATCCGGTCTTCATCCCAATCCAAGGATTTTACCAAGGCATTAACAATTTTCTCTCTAATATCTTCACCTGTTTCCTCAGGAATTGCACGGAATCTCAAGCAATGTTCTTTATCTCTGAGTTCCATAACGGCAATATAGTCCAAATTTTTTTCCAATTCCACATTTAAAATATCTGTTCTATTCTCCAAGGTTTGCACCTTGTCTTTAACATTTTTTACGTCCTGTGTTAGTTGCCCAATTGTATCTTTAATCTGATCCACTTCTGTTTTGATATGATCTTTCAAATCTTTAAAATCCTTTTTCATATTACGAAATTCATCTTTAAAAACTTGTCTGTCCTGTTTCATCTCTTGTTTCATCTCTTGTTTAAAATCATTAATCCCCTCCATGATTTTCTGGAACATGTCTATCCCTTCTTGTGTATCAATTGAACCTCTTCGCTCTAAAACTTTAGCTGCTTTCCTGGTAGTCATTCTTGAAAAAAAAACCCTTTTCTATTATTAGTCAATGTTCCCAAACTTAGAGGCAAACTGTTTCTTTTTTTCCTCCAACAATAAAAGAGTTAATATTCCAGGCCTGTTAATATGATCTAACCAGCACGGTTCTTATCTCCAGCACGTTCAGGAATGTAAAACAAATCCAGTTCTCAGCATCCAACAGCTAGTAACATACACGAACAGCAGATTCGTTCAAAAAAAAATAATCCAAGAAAAAAGGAATAAAACAATAGTCTCAGATATATTTCCTTCAAATAATCAAATCATCTTATCTAATAAGTTGCCTCTTATCCGTTTTAATCTTTGTAATTCCAAATTTAAGCCAGCTTTTTGTCATAAAAAATAAAACAAGTTCTTTTAATTGCTCCCTTCTTCCTTAACTTTATATGAAAGAAAAAAAGTGTGACTCACCCAGATTTCTGAATTGCTGATTCGTAAACAAGTCTCTTTTACGGTAGTAATTTAAGTCAAATGATAAGATTTAGACAGAAGGAGGCTCACTCGTTAAAAACGTTTTTTGAAAGAAAAAAAGTCTCACTTATTTTCAGCACAGCTTGTTGGAAGTCCGGACTCCGTCTTCCGCTGCTAGATAAGCCTTCTTATCTCAGGGGATTCCTGATCAAATCTAGCCATCTACAGCTCAACGAAGTTTCATGGATAATCTCTTCGGTTCTCCTTTATCTTGGAGAACATTTATGCCAGTCAAAGATTCCTCTTGACCGGCTTTTAACTGAAAAAAGCTTCCTCTGAGGCAGAGCTCCCTCAGAGACAACCACCAGCCAGCACTCCTTCCGGGAAGTCCCACCTTTCTTTCTACAGATTCAGAGGTAGTCCGATTATGCTCAGGGAGGATGGGCAAACAACAGAGAAAGAATATTGGCCTTAAATCCTGCTCATGGGCTTCCTGGTGCATCTGGCTGCCATCGTGGGAAGCAGGATGCTGAACTTGGTGGACCTTTGGTTTCATCCAGTCTGGTTATTCCTATATTCAGAATATCTCTCTGCCTCTGCCAATTTTTAAAAAATCGTATTTCTGTTTTCTTGAGTCTATTTGTTTTACTCACCCATGAACACACCTCATTGCTTTAAGAACCAAGCAACCTCCACCGTTCTGAAGCAGCAACAGGTTCATTCTGCATACTCTCCTACTCACAGAGAAGAAAGCATTTTTAACCCTTCAGCCAAAACAGTCTTCCAGAGCAGCTTACAAAGATCAGTAATAAAACAAATTGTAATGATAAAACCTTAAATGTTTTAACAATCAGCCACCTCTTTTCCACACACATCTCACCATTGCCACTTTGTGCAGCAGCCAGACACAAGCCTCAACGTGCAAAGTCTAACCATGTTCAGATTAAACTTTGCCGAACTCTAAACTTTGGGCTCATTCACACTGGAGTTAAACTCAGTTTTAAAGATGAAGCTTTTTCCATCGTGATGGGAGTTTAAAGATCACACTTCCTACCTTCCAATAGCTGTTTTCCATTCATACTGAAGGGAAAGAGTCAATCTCGCAGCTTCCTAATGACCATGCCCTCTTAAGGTCAAGCTATCACTTCCTCTGGTTACCTTGGCAACCGGGCATGCTCAGTTTGTTCCAAAGTAAGTTTCATTAAAAAAAGAAAAAATCCTCTAGTTTGATTATTTGTATTTTCAGTATCCAGCAGAAATACAAATATTTGTTTGAACAATGTTATGCTTTTTTGTACAAGTTAGGGGGGAAAGGAAAAAAACACAGTTTGCTGCAGGCTTGCAGAATGGGAGCCAGCAGGAAATGACATAACAAAGGGAGGAGGAGCAAGTGGGCATGGACTCAAAAAAGAATAGGAGCTAAGCGTCTACAAGCCCCTAGAGATGCAAAGTGCAGACGGTTTTTCCTTCCCTTTTCAGACTAAACTTGGATTTATTTGCTGCGGATTAAAAGCTGAAAGCACTGAGACACCTTCCCTTTGCCTCCTACATCATGTGATCACTGCAAATTAAACGGGCATGCAAGTAGACCCCATCTCAAGTTAAATCACCATGTGAACCAGCCCTTCGTTCACACAAAACACAATAAATCACTTTCTATCCCCAAACCTCCAAACTTCCTCCTCACTTATTAGATTGGCTTTTTGGCAGGAGAGGAGGAGACAACCAAAACATTTAGGATAAATAAGGCTGTACTATATCAATTACAAATGTACATAGTGTTCTCTGACCTGACTGACTGCTGCTGCTGGGCCTGGGCAAACTACAGAGATAGGCTAGGAAACAGAAACTAAAGGAAAGGGGGAAATAGCTGCTCTGTAGGACCCAGTGATTTCTGTATCCTCATGTTGACTTGTCAATCACACCTCTGACATCACTCATTGACCTAAAATACTGAAAAGGCAGGGAAAGCAAGGCTGGTTATCTGTCTGCATGTTCTGAAGGCCAATTTACTTACTTTTTATATATATATAAAGAAAGCTCAGAGTTCGGGCCCTCTTGCAGGCAGGGCCCTGGTGCAATTGCTCCAATAATCTGGCCTTGCACAAAAGGGTACAATGGCAACCTCAGCAGGTGGCTCAGAATCTGAGCTTTCATTAAAAAAGGTAAGTCCCTAGCCCTCCTAGAAAGAATGTTGTGGAGCACAATGTGCAGATATCCTTGTAAGCCATTTATGGGAAATGAGCCGGCCTGGCTGCTCCTGCCTGTAAGTGTTATTAGACTGTGAATGAAGTCAGAGCTGTGATTGATAATTGAGTTGTTTGGACACCAGGCAATAGGAATTCCTGGGATCCTAAAGATTTGCTGTTTTGTCCTCTCTTTTAGTGTACTTTTCCTGTTTTTCTCTCCCCCTCCCTCGGTTCTTAGAATATCCCATAGGTGGCCTTCCTTTTCTCCTAGGAACCAAGATGCATTTTTCCTGTGCTGGGTTTGCCTCAGATCGGGTACTACCTATAAATTACTACTACACAATAAGTGTGGGTGAATGTTAAATAATCCCCCTCCCCACAAAAGGCAAATGTAAAAACTTTGGGAAGAGGCTTAGGCAGAAAGATCAGGGACTCATTAAGAATTCACTGTATAGTTTACTTGCAGCACAATGCTAAGTATGTCTATTTAGTAGTAAGACTCTTTGTATTTAATGGGGCTTATTTCCAGGAAGTGGGTAAAGAATGGCAGCCTAGGCTTTGGTTTAGGGTTGGCATTGGAGGAAATTACAGTTCTTGTGCCTGTAACAGCTGAGTGGCAGGCAGAAATTCAATAGGTCAAGTGTTTTCTAGTATGAAATACAATGATAGGAAAGCTTCACCATGACCACTCTGTTTGTATTATGCCATGCCCCCATGGCAGCCATTTTGTGTTATGCCACACCCCTATAGCAGCAATTTGGCCCTCTCTCAAATTTTGAAATGTGCCTTTGGTCCAAAAAGCTTGGCAACCCCTAGATGGGAGCTTAGTAGGAATCCTATCTAATGAATCAGGGCAGAGACTGATCAACATGAGGCCAGAGCTGATAGCAAAAGCTCTAAATCCCAACAGGAAACAGTCTGTTCTGGCAAGTCTGTTCTTGGTTCTGGCTCCTCCTCCTGACATTTTAGTCCATCTGCAGACCTTCTGTTGCAGACTAAAACCTGGGATGTGGCAACCATAGCCAAAAGAAAACCTATCAGAAGATTCTTTCCTGAAACAAATTAAGAAATATTCACAGTAACAGGGGATTTTATCTGACCCTTCTAAGAATGTAACATCCAATAAAGTCCTCACTTGCTTTACCGATATAACCTTGGAATTCATGGTAGCAAGGGGATGTGAAAAGTTCACTTTGTCAGATGTGTACTCTTCATGGGGGATGGGGACAGAAATTCAATTCAGTTCATGTTTGTTTATCAAATTTACACTTTCTGAATCAATATGAAAACCGAATCACAGCCATCCCTTGAAATTCTCACTTACCCAAATTTTGCAATGCAGTCCTCCAACCAAGCAACGTTTACAAAAATGCATATATGGGGGGGAGTGTGTAAAATGAATGTATTAGTGAAAATCATACAAAATGCATGCTATTAGGAGAAACTGTACAAAAAGTGTACATTAGACAAAACTGCATTCCAAAATGTGTTTAGTAGGAGAAAGTCACACAAAAATGCTAAAAATCTGTAGGAATGTGGAGAAACAAATTTAGGATTGGAAAAATGGGAAATGGAGAGAACTGCCATTGACAGATCCTTCCCTCACTAACATCAGGAATGCTTATTTAAACGCATTCAGGTAAAAGTCAGGTGGAATGTCATGGCTAGAAATTCTAAGTGAGAAAATTGCCCCAAACTGATTGGAGATCCCAAAGAGTGAAATACTGAGGTCACAATTGTGTATTATTCCAATGAGAAGGGGGAAAAGGGAAGACAAATTCAAACCAGCATTGCTGCATAAAGAGCTCTCATGAGAACATAAGAGCCTGGTGGACCAATGGCCCATCTAGTCCAGCATCCTGTTCTCATAGTGGCCCACCAGATGCCTATGGGAGGCTTGAAAGCAGGACCTGAGCACAACACCACTATCCCCACTTGTGATTCCCAACAACTGATAAGCTGCGACTTAAAAAGAACATGTACAGGAAATAGGAGGAACAAATAACCAAAGATGAGTACCATAAACTAACCCACACCTGTAAAGATTGTGTCAGGAAGGCTGCCTAGCCTCTCCTCTACCTGCCACCAGCTGCAGCAGGCACCTGAAGCTATCCTCATTTTCAAATCAAAACAACTTGCTGTCCTGTGCACACTTCCGCTCCAATGCTCACTAACAAACCGACAGGGAGGAAAGTAAATTCTTTACTTCTCCCTTCCTCCCAAAATCAATTTTAAAAATTTCTAGCACAAACTGTAGACCTATTTGCCTGAAATTTGGCAGGTGTCTTACCCATGGGTACTTTTCTCATGTCTGCTATTGTCAGATTGATTGTCCATAAAACACTACGGGATATAACAGAATTCATTTTACACAAAGCTTTAAAATCTGCCCTTGCAGGAGAACCATTGCAGCAATTGTTCTTAAATTTGGCAGATTTCACAAGCTCAGAAACCATTCCCACAAATTTCATCAAATTCAAAGTTATATGTTTCCTTTAAAAATAATGTCAAAATTTAAAGGGGCTCAGCAGAAAATCTGCTGAATGTATTTGCCCATAATTTGACAGACTTAGTCAACTTTGAAGGAGTTACTATGACTGAAAATGTCATTCACTTCTGTCCAAAGGAGGGAAAAACTGCTACTCATTAAAGCTCATTCATTTCATTCCTGTGCACTTTGGTTACCTATCCCTGACCTGTCTTTCTATGAAAAAAGAATGCGGTCTTTTTGACCCCAATCTGCTAACATTGGCTAGGGTCAAAATGGACCTCAATGGCTAAATTCAATAAATTTCTGGGGAATTTTGACCCAGGGTGTTTTTTTATTTCCAGAAGGAAAATGGTTAAGTGGTCACTGGTTGAAGTTTGGGGATGTTGTAAGGCTGGCAGTTTGTGACAATGTCCTAGAAGGACTTCCATGTAGATCTACTTTTGTGTAAACTGCGGAATGAAAAGTGTGCTTTGGTGAGGAATTGACCCCAAGAATCAGGATGATGGAGAAACATTTGCCTCCTTGATTACCTTACTCCTGGCTACCTAGTGGCAGTGAAAACAATTCATTGTTGTAACAAAAGGGTAAATGTGTTCCCTAGCTATTAGGGATGTACACTGAACACAAAATTTCATTTGGGCTCCAATTCAATACTTACCAGAAACATCTCTATTTGTGGGCTGGCCTTGAGGCCCAGTACCTGAAGCCAGCCAAAGAGACGGACAGGGGATGCTGCTAGTCTACTGGCTACCCTGTTGCCCAGCATACTTTGTGAATGAGCTGGTTGAGGTAGTCTCTAGTGTGTTGTTGAAGAACACTAAGATTATTGTCCAGGGAACTTCAATAACCATGCTGAGGCTGCTATCACTGTTCTGGCTCAGGAATTCATAATCTCCATGGCAACCATGGGGCTGTCTCAAGCGGTCACTGGAACACACCCTCAATTTGCTTTTCTCCCAATTAGCACTTTTTTGTGAGGCTGGTGGTCTGGAAATGGGGATGGGGTTTGTGACTACATTGTCATTGTCAAACCACTCCTTGGTGAAGTTTGGGCTTAAAATACCAATTTCTCCATGCAGGGGTGGGTGACTAAATAAGATGGTTTATCCCTGGAGATTTATAGACTCCAATGGATTCTGGAATACTTTGAGAGATTTCCCACTGTGGAATGGCAAAATGCAGAGACCCATATAAATGATTGGTCCTGAGTGCTGCCTCTGACACTGTGGAGCAAGTTTGGGGCCCTTGTTTACTAGGGAGCTACATGCCATGAAACAGGTTGGATGATGGCAAGAGTACAGATTGTGAAAGTCCTGCTGCAAAGATGACTGAACATGTGTTAGGGCACATAACTGTGCATACTGCATGGCAGTGAAAACAGCGGCCAACTTCTCTGTTCCATCATATCCCTGAGTAATCACCAGTGGGGTTCTTCAGGATGGCCTATATATTAGTGGATGGAGCTGGGGGCACCTATGCCACTCCCTGTGACTTGCTTGCTGGGCACCTTGAGGACAAAGTCATTCATCTCCATAATGAGCTTGAGCGTAGCAGCTCTGAGTGAGGTTCCCTATGCTCCATCAATTTGCATTTTGCAGGATCTGTTTCTGCTTTTTCAGCCTGATGATGTTGTCAGGGTGCTTGTGATTATACACCCAATGACATTCCCTCTCAACCCTTGCCCTTCATGACTAATCAAAGCTAGCCAGAGGTGGGGGCATGACTGTATGTGTTAACACAGTACAAATAGAATGAAATTAAGAGCATAACTGCCCCTCAAACTTACTCTGATTTAATAGTGATTCCTGTACTCCCAAAAGCACTGCAAACTGTAGTTTTGCATGGGGAGGAGTAAGAAAAACACAAAACTCTCAGCACACAACCACCCACTCAGGATTTTGGGAAGGAAGTCATGATAGTTACAATATTATCATCCAGTGAGAGTTTGTAGTAGGTTTGCAATATCGGACAATACAAAATCTAGCTGATATTTTGTTTATTTTATTATATTTATATTCTAGCTTACCTCTGTGTTCAAGGCTGTGTGATTGGTTCTTCCCTCCCCCCCTTATATCCTCTCACGCAATGGGCCTAAGGTCAACCAGTAAGTTCATGGCTGATTTGAATCTGGTTCTCCTTCATCCTAGTCCAGCACTTAAACCACTATACCATACTGCATTCTGCATAAGAGTATCCCCAATCCCTGTCTGTCACACTTGCCACTACACCACACTGGCTTTGGGTCACATGACGTACAAAGGAGACATGAAGTCACTACATGTCAAAACCCACAGAATGAATAATAATTAGAAATACCAGGATGAATGCCTTGAATAGGGAAAGACAGAAAACCTAGAAAATCCCATTGCATTTAGAAGGCCATGTTTGGATATGTAATGGAGGTATCTATATTTGGGGTATGGTTCATATGGGGGATGGTTCATAATATGAACTATATTTGGTTCATATTAATGGATCTTGTCATAAGAACTTAAGTCATAGTGCATCCTGGGAAGCAGTCCTGTCAGTGAATTCTGAGATGTTTGTGATTTGGAAGGGTTAGAACAGACTTCCTGGCTTAAAGATAAGTGACTATTAGAGCGGTACAACAATGGAACCAATTACCTAGGGAGGTGGTGGGCTCTCCAGTACTAGAGATATTCAAGAGGCAGCTGGACAGGCACCTGTCAGGAATGCTTCAACTTGGATTCCTACATTGAGCAGGGGGTTGGACTCGATGGCCTTATAGGCCCCTTCCAACTTTATGATTCTATTCAAGGAATTTGGTCAAGGAATACCTTTGAATGAGTCCAAATCACCAGGACCTGGTGAACTGCATCCTAGAGTATTGAAAGAACCGGCTGAAGAACTCTCAGAACCACTGTCTGTTATCTTTGCAAAATCATG
Organism: Rhineura floridana; assembly: GCF_030035675.1. Classification (NCBI taxonomy): domain Eukaryota; kingdom Metazoa; phylum Chordata; class Lepidosauria; order Squamata; family Rhineuridae; genus Rhineura; species Rhineura floridana. The sequence goes on along the minus strand of NC_084489.1, from coordinate 1,081,433 downwards.
GAGGATGAGTGAAGTGCCAGATGACTGAAGGAAGGCTAATGTTGTCCCTATCTTCAAAAAGGGCAAAAAGGAAGAACCTGGGAACTACAGACCAGGCAGCCTCACATCAGTCCCTCAGAAAATTCTGGCGCACATTATAAAGCAGTCAGTCTGTAAGCAATGCAGTGATTACTAGAAACCAACATGGATTTGTCAAGAACAAATCCTGCTAGACTAATCTTATATCAGCTTTTGATTGGATAACCTCACTGGTAGACTGTGGAAATGCTGTGGACATAATATCTCAACTTCAGCAAAGCTTTTGACAAAGTGCCTCATGATACTCTGATTAGCGAACCAACTAAATGTGGGCTGGATGGAACAACTATCAGGTGGATCCACAATTGGCTACAGAATTGTATTCAAAGAGTGCTTATCAATGGTTCCTTCTCAAACTGGGGGGAGGTAACAAGTGGGGTACTGCCGGGCTTGGTCCTGGGCCCAGTGCTCTTCAACATTTTTATTAATGACTTGGATGAGGAGGTGCAGGGGATGCTTATCAAATTTGCATATGATGCAAAATTGGGAGAGATAGCTAATACTCTGGAAGACAGAAACAAAATTCAAGGTGATCTTGATAGGCTTGAGGACAGGGCTGAAAACAACGGAATAACCTTTAACAGGGATAAGTGCAAAGTTCTAAACCTAGGAAAATGAAACAAAATGCAGTTATAAGATGGGGGATACTTGGCTCAGCAATACTACATGCAAGAAGAATCTTGGAATTGTTGTTGATCACAAGCTGAACATGAGTGAACAAAGCACTGTGGCTACAAACAAGGCAAAAGCTATTTTAAGCTGCATTAACAGAAGTATAATTTCCAAATTGCATGAAGTATTAGTTCCCCACTATTCTGCACTGGTTATGCCACATCTTGAGTACTGCATCCAGTTCTGGACACCATACTTTAAGAAGGATGCAGACAAACAGGATTGGGTTCAGAGGAGGGCCATGAGGATGATCAGGAGATTGGAAACAAAGCCCTATGAGGAGAGACTGAGAAAAATGTGCATGTGTAGCCTTGAGAAGAGAAGACTATGGGAGATATGATAACACTCTTCAAGTACTTGAAAGGTCATCACACAGAGGAGGGCCAGGATATCTTCTCTGTCATCTCAGAGTGCAGGACGTGGAATAAGGGGGTCAAGTTACAAGAAGCCAGATTTCAACTTGAACTTCAGGAAAAACTTCCTAACTGTTAGACCGGTACAACAATGGAACCAATTACCTGGGGAAGTGGTGGGCTCTCCAACACTGGAGGCCTTCAAGAGGCATCTGGACAGCCATCTGTCGGGAATGCTTTAGAGTAGATTCCTGCATTTAGCAGGGGGGTGGACTCGGTGGCCCTTCCAACTCTACTCTTCTGTGATTCTAAGTGAAGGCTCCTAAAATTTATATGCCAGGGGGAAGATCCCTTCAATCAGAACAATGGTGCCATCTCAGTAGAATTTATGACACCCTACCAGCTTCACAGAGATAAGGACCAGATATCCCTAAAACAGGAGTTTATACCATATACCATACTGGAGTCAGCTACCTTATCTCTAAACTCATTGGATAGAAACAGACCCTAACACTACATTTTAAAGTATTTCTTTGTTGTTCTCCTCCCTGCCAGCCAGCTTACATGCAATTCTGTACAACCATAAATACATTTAAGGTTAGGTTTTTCATAGGTTAGGTCAGCATGCACATGGCTCCAGTGACTTTCTGAGGGCTCAATGTCACTCCTTAGAAACTTTATCAGATTAGGAAAAGGGTGAGATCTTTTGTGCCTGGTTGCTGGTTACAGCGCTGGCATCAGGCGTGCCGGGGCCCTTGGCATCAGCTTGCCCCGGGCCCCGGTGTGTGCACATGTGTGTGTGTGCATGCGGGGGCCCCCATGCCCTCCACCTACCTGTCTCCACTCCCCTTCCCCCACCTACCTGTCTCTGCTTCCCTTTCTCCTGGAGCTACAGGGGCCCCTCCGCTCCCCATCCGTGATCCTTTTAGCATTGCCATTAACCAAGATGGCGGACATGGTTTCCCTAAGGGGATGAAGCCTCCGCCGCCATCTTGGTTGATGGCACGCATGCGTGCTATGCATGTGCATCTCTGCCATCAACCAAGATGGCGGCAGGGGCTTCAGCACCTTAGGGAAACTTCAGCTGCCATCTTCATTAAGGGCAATGCTAAAAGGCAGGAGACAGGTAGGTAGGGCGAGGGAATGGTGGGCAGGCAGAAGCTCCTGCCCTGCATTCCACGGCTGTTGCCGCAGATCATGGAAGGGGAGCGGAGGGGCCCCTGTAGCTCCGGGGCCCTCAGGCCAGTGCCCTACCTGGCCGTCCTTTAGAACCGGCCCTGGCTGGTTATTTCAGAAGAAAAGGGCTTGACCCCTTGCCAGATACAGAAATCTTATTCCTATGAGTCTCAACACTCTTCAGGAAAGGTGTATTTCTTTCTTATTTTCTTCATTTTGTGGAGTGAGTCTTTGCAATCATGGAAGTGATTAGGTGAAAGGTTGCTCTGTGCTTTCATAAATTTATAATGTGTGATTGCATTAGAACACTGCCAATATTGATTATTGTAAATGAAACTTTTCCATTTACTGTTTCTTCTTTCAGTAAACTGACGTTTAGTTTACCTTTTGTGGCCTTTCTTGAGGATGTTAAAGGTGGAATTACATGCGTTAAAGCAACACATAGGTTTTAATTCCTGCAAAAGATCCTGCTACACTCTAGATGGTGCATTTAATCTCTAGTGGATAAATATGCATTGGGGTTCAAACGTACACAGGTAACATATCAAATCACAAAAACTTTTGCTGCTATAATAAAACATTTAATCCACTTCTATAGTGACAAAATGGAATCCATCTAATATCTGCAAGTTGGCACAACTGATATTCTTCTTTTCCTTCCACCCCCAGATCATTTGCTTCAAAATACCACCAGGTGTCTGGAAACTTCCCTCTGGATATCATACAAGGCTTATTGACAGAAATCTGTGGCAGATGGCACACAACTAAAAGAGGGATGAGCAAAACTTTTAAGAGATAAGAACTAGTTAAAATAAACCAAGAAATGGGCTTTCTTTGCAGATATTACTAATGGAATATCTAAGTACCTCAAAATGAAAGTAAGACCCCTCACACTGATATAGTGCAATTCCAAATGTATTTTTATAGAGGAAGGAAGAGAAAATAAGTTAAGACATATTTTCAATAGGAAACATTGAAAATTATATACCATTCACATATGCTTGTTACTTTTTACATTTGTTAGGCAGATCAAGTCTTCAAGCCATCTGTGTGTAACTCCTAAGGCTTCACATCAAGTTCTATAATAATAAAATTAGGCCTGTAGTTCACATGGCAGTAGTACCAGTAAGGTGGTACTAATAGAATAGGTTGCATCAGACTACAGGTGAAGAATCACAACTTTGAACACTCCCATATGTTAAAACCTCCTTGCAAACAGAAAATTACTGCAGAAGGCAACAGACTGGGCCAGAACCTTTGACCCTGATGCCCTAGCTTTTTATTTGAAGGTAATTTGGTTTTTTTACATGATGGAGCATTCAAAACTGGTATCACCCAGCTGTAAACTGTAGTGGTACAGGTCATTCTACCATTTCATTCTAATTTGCTTGGTGCCTGCCAGGGTTAAGCATTTGGCAATACACAGACACACCTAAACCCACCTTCAGTTTTGAAGTAAGACAGTCCAGGAAGAGTTCTACCATGTGAACTGCTATGTGTAAAATGCCCATTAACCATGATGATGCCACTGGAAATTTAAAATTTCTCCTTACTGAGGTTGTGCACCCGTGCCCTTTTATTTTTTAATGAAATGTAGTTTCCACTTGACTGATTCATACAACCAATGTTCTTTCTTCATGGGATTGTAGTGATTTGATAGCTATGCATGGACTGCCCACAAAGTTTCCATTGCTCTGCAGCAACACTGCTAGCAAGTAGTTTCAAACTGAGGAAATGGGTAGGAGATAGGAGGACAATAATATATGTGAAATGAATCTCGAAAGTCCTAATAGGTGAAAGTCATTTACACCTTTCTTATTACATTTCAATCAGAACTTCAGTAAAGCATTTCAGAAGAAAATTTGTCCCGTACTAGCTAGTCTGAGAGCCCACAAGGAAAAAACTAAATTTGAATTGGATTTATCTAGAACTGGACTGACCAGCACCAGTCATTTGATGTCAGGCAATAAATTAAAGTTTCAACAAGCTAGGCTGAGGCAGCAGAGAGGTCATCAGGAACTAGGAAAATTCGCAGACAAGATCAAAGTTGCTTTATTTGGATTCTGAGCTCAGCTGAGCATCTAAGTAACAAAGGAAGCACACCAAATGTCCCCAAGCTCCTTCCTTAATCCAGCAATAGCGCAGCACTATCTTGGTCTACCATTTTAATCTGATGAAAGGCTCTTTGTGCCTTTGAGCTACCAGGAACTCAGTGGGGTAGAGTCCTTCCTTGAACCCTTGCACTTTGGCATCAATGAGTGGCCTCCGGGTGTGCCCTCCCATCTTCTCTGCTAGGAGCTTACAGAGTAGTGAAGGTCTATGGTTGTTTCAGATGCAGCAGGGTTGCTGGTTCTGATTTTCACTTGCAGAATTTGAATCGGCCTCAGGGCAGAGGCAGCTGTCATCATAATCTTCTTCTCAGAAGGCTGTAGAGTGATCTCCTTCCCTCAGACTGGACCTCAGACTGGGCCTACAGAGTGCCTGAGGAAGCTTCTTGGTGATTCCAATCAATAGAAGGCTCCCTTTGCCTTGGGATTACTGCCAGCAATTTTTAGGGATTGGGACATGGCAAAATAATGCCCTCATCCCTTCCATGAAACACTGTGACTTTGAAGTGGAGGATCAGGTGGTTTATCAATTTGTTTAATTAATAAACCGACACACTAAAGCCACCTTGCAGTAGGTATACTGACTCCAAAGTGTCACAATCTGCCCCTAAAATTATTTAGTGCAAATAAAATGTATTGGAAGTAACTGGATATTAGCCCAATTAATGCTTCTTACTGGCCTTATTTGTCTCAAGCAACTGTCAGAATGCATCTCTAAAAGAGGACTTGAATAATGGACTGCAATGGCCTTAAAATGTATTAAAATGGACAATAAAATGACAGTAATTAGTTCACATGATAATTCTGAACAGATGAACAGGTGTTTAAAACAAGAGACACATATATTTTCCTGTGAAGGCATTTCATCCACTGGGCTAGTCTTTATAGCTCTTTAAATTCACATGCAGCCAAGCCCCTTGAATGAGATGAGATAGGGGGGATTAAAAGATGAGTGGCATGTCTCATTAAAAATATTTTAGTACCTGTCAGGATTACTGTGAGCAATATGAAAAAGCATATTATATCCCTATTCTACAACTTACTAACAATTAGTCAGCTTACATTAAGCACAATGAACTGTGCCCATCAAAATTGCTTGCAAGAGTTATTTTGCTAAGTTAAACTCCCATTTGCTTTAATATTTTAACAATGAAAACATTGTCATCTTGAGGAAGAGCAAACTACTCAGAGAAAAACAAGCTAAAATTAGAAGACCTACAATAAGGAATGTGGTTACCCCAATTGTGTCTAGGGAACAACTGAAGGCAATCAGATGAGCGGGCATGTGGATGAAGAGATATCTAGGCTGCATCAGCTGCATGCTTCAGTGTTCACACAAGAGGGGCACAGATAATCATGGCCTTTAGTCATACATTAATGCAGATGTGGCAAATAGCTATTCCATGGGCCAGGACCAGCTTCCCCAATCTTTTTTTGGCCCCTTACCAATTTTGATGGTGTTGGAAAAAAATTAAGAATTCCTAACCATGACAGCTGCACTGGGGAACATTTTCTGGTATCTCTGCAGCCACTTCTCCTTCTGTCCTGATGATTGCATTTCTGGGGTGTTGCCAAAGGGGAAAAAAGTAAACTGCATCTTTGGGCCATAGTGGTGGCTGCAGCAATGGTGGTAGTATCAGTGGATGAGGATCAGGGCTGGGTGGAAGATGTGGGTGCAATGAGTCCAAGTCTTGCAAAGAAGGCAAGAAGGTACATGAAGCACATGTGAGTGACCCTTCGGGCATTCTTTTTGCCACACTGTGTGTGTAGGATTTCTGCTCCCCTTTTGAGGTGGGAGAAGGCAGTGAGATTGCCCCCCCTGGGCAGCCAGAGTAGTTCTAGTTTTTCAGTACCATAGTGGGAAGGAAAAGACCTCCCTATTTCTCAATAAGCTGTCCAGCAGTTATTCCTGGTCTTCAAGGATAAAGTCACTCAGCTCCATAGTATCTTAGACAGCAGTTTTTGCCAGTCCAGTGTTCAGTTTTATGTTAAATTATTGTTTTATTTTCCGTATGGTTTATTTTTATGAATACTGCTGAGGAATGTTAATGAGTAAGTGATTTTTCTCCTTGGGATCTTTTGCTGTGGGTCCTTGAATAAATTGGAAGACACAGGCTTGGAGCAATAGGTAGGCCTTTGTTCTCTACAAGCATATGCAGGGTCAGCCTCCCAGAAACATCCGGGAGAGTCTGCACTGAGACACTGTGTGTGTTTGGTATTATAAAAATACACACACAGAAATAGGAACTAATTTGGTTGGTCCTATTTCTTAGCAGAGTTGTAAAAAATACAAGCAGCGGAATGAGAATGTAAACCAGCCCACCTTTCTCTATATAAATAACAACAAACACAATCCTTTAGGTAAAAGAAAAAGAATGTTTACTCACAACCTCATATGTATAGAAGAACATAGGCTTTAGCTTAGAAGAAAGAGAAATAGTCTCAGTCCATTTTTGGTGTTTGTAATGGATGCTCTCAGAGAAAGAGCATCTTGCCATGCAGCCTCTCTCAAAGGTAGGAAGATCAGCAAGTAAGGGAGAATATTCAAAAATCCCCCAGGACAAAGGAGAAGGAAGTCAGGTAACAAAACCCCACCCATTAGGAAGTTACATCATGGTAAACAGGTACATGGGATATTTCCCAAATATCCCTTAAAGTGACCATGCAATATTAGCCTATTCCAACAGTGTACAGGCTCTTTTATACAGTACAGTTAATAATAATAATAATAAAATTTTATTTGTTAGTCACCCATCTGTCTGAATTAACAGACACTCTGGGTGACGTACAACAATATAAAATACAATATAAAACATATACAATCACCAATCACAATATTAACATCAATTCATCTAAAACCATCCTTCAATTAATACAGTATAAAAACCTAACCCGCCCCAGAAATCCCATAGGCCTGCCTGAATAGCCAGGTCTTTAAGGCTCGGCGAAAAGCCATCAGGGAGGAGGCATGTCGGAGGTCAAATGGAAGCAAGTTTTTAAAGTTACAGCATGTGACAGTGATTCACCAATCGCATGAGTTCCTTCCCACACAACATCACAGTTCCTCTTCTCTACAATCGTTCTAAACCAATCAGAAAGCATTAGGTAACTCCAGTGCTAATTCCAAGATTCTATCCATCTCATTAATGTCACCATTGTTCTGCTGTCCACCTTGACTAATGAATTTTCAGGCCACTACCATCGTGAATGTGTTTTCAAGCATCCCTGTACTTTCATTGTTCTCATTGTTCTGATCAGCTATGTTGACCCAGGTACACCTGGAGATATTTGAACAGGTTCCTTGAGTTAAGTTTGCCTCAACTTAGGGTGCTTGGGAACGTATGAGCATCCCCAATTCTATTCCTTTGCCATAGGGGTTCTTATACTTTCTCAGAAATCCCATTTCTAACTGTAAAATACTTAACTGTAGAGGAAAGGTTATAATTAAGGAGCTGGAAGTTCACTTAGTTAAGAAATACACTGGGAAATTCCAAGTTCAGCTCCTGTTTCTTAGTCTCAGAGAAAATGGAAAAGGCAAGCTATCTTTACTCCCTTTTTACCATGAAAAACACACTTTCTAATGCTGAATTATAAAATAACACACGGGATTATTTTAAAATCATTATGAAATCACACAGTTTGTCTCATTATAACTTCTAATACATGTTTTGTAATTTTCACCCTAGATGGAGTTCTTGCTCTACACAAAAAATCATTTCCCTGGATTAAAACCAATATCATATCAATCACTGGTTACCAGTTTAAATGCTTGCCTGAATTAGAACAATAGACCAATTAATATATGTCAGTCATGTACCAGCCGATTTGGCAAGAACACAAGAGTTCAAACTAAGTTTATTTTGCCTGCTTGCTCTATAGATTTTAGGATTCTTTGTGAGCCTGTTCTCAACAGGCCTTCAGGCCTATGCTTAATTCCTTATGTAATAATAAAAGACAAGAATCAGGACAGACATATTTCAATTGCTCATTGTAATTATGATCTATTAATCTTAAATATAATATCCCAAAATATTCTTTAACAATGAATTTCTTATACAGAACCATAACTTTATGTATAAAAGATAAATTTAAAAGACATAGTTTATATTTGTATAGATTAAATAGAAAAAAAAATTATATTAAAACAAAGTGATACTTACATATTGATTAGTTTTGGAAAATTTTTCTTATATTAAAGCAAATTAACTGCAAACACTTATGAGAACCAACATAGATAAAGTATTTGTATATTGATTCCTGAAGGGAGAGTGTATGATATATATAAGTTGATTTGAAATTATACAACACTGTAACAGAGGGAAAAAAATTGTTGATTGATTTGACCTTTAAATGTGAGATTAACTACACCTGAACCACCTCTTATATAAACAATCAGATTGTAAGGGTTACATAAATAGTTTATAAATTTCTATAAGTTGTTATAAAAGAGGAACAAATGAAAAATCTTCATTTAGCCCATTAGGTATTACTGTTCTTAATCTCAAAATCCATTCTATTTCCTTCTTATTAAGCAAAAACAGGGGAGATGAACTTTGTATTTTTTGCAAAACCCAAAATTTTAACCCTGTGCTGACATAATGAGAACAATGAAGACAATGTGACACCATTGGTGCCCCTATTCTTTTGTTCTTGATATTACTTAAATGTTCCCCAATGTGTATTTTTATTTTCCTGGAAGTTTGTCCCACATACAATTTCAGACAACCACATTGAATCGCATAAATCACATGATCAGTATTACAGTTTGAAAAATGATATAATGTGTATTTTTTCTGATCAATAGGATTAATAAAATAAAAGGTTTTTGAGGTGTGTTTACACATTGTGCAATGGCCACAAGGGTGATGACCCACTGGTGGATTGATATTTGGAAAAATATGAACAGAAGAAGGAGTATGTTCTCTAAAATCACTCCTAATCAAAATATCTTTCAAATTTCTGGTTCTTTTATGTGAAAAAAGAGGTAAATGTTGACAGCCTGGAACATGTTGCACTATGTGCCAATTATTCTTTATACTATTTTGTATTTTGTTTGTTATATGGTTGTATGTTAGATTACAATGCATTCTAGAAATTGGTGTTGTTATAGTTTTCTGCAACACATCAGATCGTTTTTTGTGTATTGCTTTTTGTAAGTTTTGTTCTACTACTGAAGAAGGATATCCTCTGTTAATTAATTGTTGTTTTTAAGTAATATCAAGAACAAAAGAATAGGGGCACCAATGGTGTCACATTGTCTTCATTGTTCTCATTATGTCAGCACAGGGTTAAAATTTTGGGTTTTGCAAAAAATACAAAGTTCATCTCCCCTGTTTTTGCTTAATAAGAAGGAAATAGAATGGATTTTGAGATTAAGAACAGTAATACCTAATGGGCTAAATGAAGATTTTTCATTTGTTCCTCTTTTATAACAACTTATAGAAATTTATAAACTATTTATGTAACCCTTACAATCTGAATTTTTATATAAGAGGTGGTCCAGGTGTAGTTAATCTCACATTTAACGGTCAAATCAATCAACAAAATTTTTTTCCCTCTGTTACAGTGTTGTATAATTTCAAATCAACTTATATATATCATACACTCTCCTTTCAGGAATCAATATACAAATACTTTATCTATGTTGGTTCTCATAAGTGTTTACAGTTAATTTGCTTTAATATAAGAAAAATTTTCCAAAACTAATCAATATGTAAGTATAAACAAAAAAGTTTTTTATAATGAATTTATGAATGTCATACATTTATTAAGCAATTTGAAATTATTTGGCTTATGTTATTTAATTATTTAAATAATATAATCACTTTGTTTTAATATAATTTTTTTTTCTATTTAATCTGTATACAAATATAAACTATGTCTTTTAAATTTATCTTTTATACATAAAGTTATGGTTCTGTATAAGAAATTCATTGTTAAAGAATATTTTGGGATATTATATTTAAGATTAATAGATCATAATTACAATGAGCAATTGAAATATGTCTGTCCTGATTCTTGTCTTTTATTATTACATTTATAGCCCCTGATGAAAGCCCTGATTGGGCTGAAACGCGTTGGGCATATTCTAATATTGTTTATACAATAAATATTATTTTGAAGATACAGTTTTTGACTTTCCCATTTTTTGGCATTCTGGGCTCCTCCCTTTTCTTTTTCATACATGTTTTTGAATGCCCATCACTTTGTTTTTTTTTTTAATTCCTTATGATCATAAAACATATGCCTTCTTAAAACATATGCCTCCTATGATTATATATGTGTGGATATATAAAATTCCCCATTATTTGTGCTATACAAATGTCTTAAATAAATAAACAAACACTGCATTACCTTCATCATAAGAGTCAGCATCCCTGTAGTGACACTTTCCCATTTCCTGTAATACATTTCTGTACCCCATTACCAGTTCCATTGATGGGGACTGTGGACAGGAAAACCTCAGTGATATGCATCATGCCTTATAATATGACTGAGAGGTGAAGAACTTCCTACACAGAGATCAGTCATTTTGGCAAACAAAAACTCTAGATAGGAGCACAGATTTTTTTTTAGTCATCAGGGACAGGGAGTGAAAGCAGAGGGTGACAAAGAGAAGGAGAAGGCATGTACAAGTGAGAGGAGGCAGAAAGGTAGCAAGTAAGGAAAGGACTCCATCTTGTATGAGTCTCTCCCTCCTCACATGTACACCCCTTTTGCCTGCCATTCTCTCTTATCTGTTCCACTCCTACAATAGGCAATAGCCTCAGGAGCCGCCACAGCTTGAACTGGGAGCCTTAGGTCTGTTTGTGGCTGCCTTGTGTCATAAGCCACTGAACTGCATGTTGCAGCATATGCCTACATAGTTTAGTGTCCTTAGGGCTCAGACTTTCCTTGCCTACCCAAGCTGGCCATTGGCTTCCTGTTTCAGTTACACCTTAATCAAGTAATGAAGTATTCCTCATCCTTCCCTTGGTTGCCTTTCAGTTCTGACCTCTGGCTCACTCCTCAGCCCTACCTCCTGGTTTGGCCCTTGATCTTGGCTTGTTCTTTGGTCCTGACTTCCAGCTTGTGCATTTATCTTGCCTCCTGGTTTGCCCTCAGGTCCTCCTGACTGTTGTTGTAGGCACATGGCTCCTGGCTACCAGATTCTGGCTCACCACATGCTGCTGCCCATGGTCCATCTCTTACACTCATGGCACCTTAAAGACTATCAAATATATTGTGTCATAGACTTTCAGCTAGAGCGCAATTTGTTGAAAGCAAGAAGTCTCCTAAGTAGGAAGGTATCTTATATATATTAAAAATGTGTCATCATCTCACAGCCCCAACTGGAGGATTGGTAGTGCTGCATCATAGTCCTGGACTTGCATGAAGTCAGCGCAGCCCCCATTGGAGGATTTGTAGTGCCTCATCACAATCTTGGATTTGCATGAAGCCAGGGCAAGGTAGAGGAGCAGAAGAGAAAGTGGGTTGCATGACAGCAGTATCCATGGCATGGTAGTGAGAGGGAAGGGACACTGTGAGAGGAAGTATGATGTTTTAAAACAATAGGAGGGGTCTGCATAGATTGGGAAGGGAGGTACATTGACAGGTTGCTTAACAACATTATAACAAGGAGAGATAGCAGAGATGGGTACAACACAGAAGCTAACACCAAAAGCTAACACAACAGAGCGTTTCCCAACTTGCTTCTCACTATACTCAAACCCTTGTTTTAAACCGTGACTTTTTTCAGTGTCTCCCCCTGCTCTCTACTCAGCCTTCTGCCATTGTTTAAAACCACATTTTTTCCTCTCAGCGCCCTTCAATCCCTAGTTTACTCAAACCTCTGCCATTGTTTAAAGCTGCCATTTACCTCTCATTGTCTCTTCATCCCTGATCTATGCAAACCTCTGCTGTTGTTTAAAACTACCACTGTTTTCCTTTCCATTATAGTTAAACTTCTTCCTCCTCCATTCCTCAGCTACCTCATGTGAGAGATATAAAGGACTTGGAGCCCTCAAATATTACATAGTATCTTTACATAATGTATTTCACTCCTGGTACCATGTGTTGTCTTCAACTTGAAGTTCCAGGTTTATAAAGGGGAGGGGCTGCCTGAACCTGGGTGTGTGAGTTCAGAAGGACTTTGTGTGCTGCATCAGCTGTTGCCATTTGCCCACAACTTTGCCATATCTTCTTTCTACTCCAGGTATATAAAGGGGAGGGGCTGCCTGAGGCAACCCCTCAGCATGTGCTATGGCTTCATAAAAAAAATGATGCTAAATGTGCACTTAGCATTGCACTTGGAATCTTCTTGGAGTCTGTTTGGAATCCGTCTCCTTCTAAGAAAACATATCACTGCAAGTGCTGGAGACATATGGGCAAACCAACAAGTTGCTATAATAATAAATAATAATAATAATAAAATTTTATTTGTTAGTCACCCATCTGTCTGACTTAACAGACACTCTGGGCGACTTACACAATATAAAACACAATTTAAAACATATTCATACAACAGTAAACCACCTGTTAGTAATAGCCTAACCCACCCCAGAAATCCCATAGGCCTGCCCGAATAACAAGGTCTTTAAGGCTCGACAAAAAGCCATCAGGGAGGAGGCATGTCGAAGGTCAAAAGGAAGCAAGTTCCAGAGGGTGGGGGCCACGACCGAGAAGGCCCTCTCTCTGGTCCGCACCAGCCTAGCTGTTTTTACCGGTGGGACCGAGAGAAGGTCTTGTGAGGCTGATCTTGTTTGGCGGCATATTTGGTGATACTGGAGGCGTTCCTTCAGATAAACTGGGCCGAAACCGTTTAGGGATTTAAAGGTTAATACCAACACCTTGAATTGGGCCCGGTATACAACTGGCAACCAGTGTAGCTCCATCAACACTGGGGTGACATGATCCCGGCGACGGCTTTGCTTTATTAAGCGTGCCGCCGCATTCTGTACCAGCTGCAATTTCCGGACCGTCTTCAAGGGTAACCCCACGTAGAGCGCATTACAGTAGTCTAATCGAGAGGAGACCAGGGCATGTATCACTTGTGGAAGCAGATGTATAGGAAGGTAGGGTCGCAGCCTCTGTACCAAATGAAGTTGGTACCAGGCTGCCCGACTTACTGCAGCTACCTGGGGCTCCATGGACAGTTGAGAGTCCAAAATGACCCCCAGGCTGCGGACCTGGTCCTTTAGGGGCAATCTCACCCCATTAAGCACCAGGTCAAAGTTTCCCAACCTTCCCTTATCCCCCACCAGTAACACCTCGGTCTTGTCGGGGTTCAGCTTCAGCCTGTTCCTTCCCATCCATCCACTTACGGACTCCAGGCAATTGGACAAGGTTTCCACAGCCAACTCTGGTGAGGATTTAAACAAGAGATAGAGCTGCGTGTCATCCGCATACTGGTGACACTGCAGACCAAAACTCCTGATGATAGCTCCCAGCGGTTTCATATAAATGTTGAATAGGATGGGGGCGAGGATAGAGCCCTGTGGCACACCACAATGAAGGGGCCAAGGGTCTGAAACCTCATCCCCCAATGCTACTCGTTGATATCTGTTGGAGAGATAGGAACGGAACCACCGTAAAACAGTGCCCCCCATTCCCAATCCCTCCAAGCGATTTAACAAGATACCGTGGTCAACGGTATCGAAAGCCGCTGAGAGATCCAGGAGGACGAGGAAAGTATGTTCTCCCCTATCCAACGCCCTCCTCATATCATCCACCAGAGCGACCAAGGCTGTTTCAGTTCCGTGTCCAGTCCTGAAGCCCAATTGGAAAGGATCTAAATAATCTGCTTCCTCCAAGTGTGTCTGTAACTGTTTAGCCACCACACGCTCAATCACCTTGCCCAAGAATGGTAAATTGGAGACTGGGCGAAAGTTGTTTAAATCTTGGGGGTCCAAGGAGGGCTTTTTCAAAATAGGTCTTATCACTGCCTCCTTGAGGGCTAATGGCATTGCACCCTCCTCCAAGGATGCATTTACCATTGCCCTGATCCCTTTGCCCAGTCTCTCTTTACAGCTTACAATGAGCCATGAAGGGCAAGGATCAAGCAAGCAAGTGGTTGGTTTCACAGTAGAGAGCACCTTGTCCACTTCATCAGAGAGAAGAAGCTGAAACCGATCCCAGCAGACTGGATTGCAACTGGCCGCCTCTGGACCACTACTTGTAACCACGATGTACAGAATCTTGCCCTTTAGGCGCTCGACTTTATCGGCAAAGTGTTTTACAAATGTGTCACAGGAGGCTTTTGAATGTTCCATAGGTTCCTGCGCAACTGGACCGACCAGGCTTTGGACCACTTGGAACAACCTCCTGGGACAGCACTCTGCTGATGCAATAGAGGCAGCAAAAAAATGCCTCTTTGCTGCCTTTGTTGCCCGCTGGTACGCCGCTATTGCCGCTCTAACCAGTGTTCGATCGCCTTCAGCGCGCGACTTCCGCCATCGGCGTTCTAGTCGTCTCACCTCCTGTCTCAGACCGCGTAACCGTGGTGTGTACCAGGGTGCAGTCTGAGTTCTGTTCAGGGGGAGAGGACGTTTCGGTGCCACCCGGTCTATTGCCCTAGTGATCTCCTCATTCCACTCCATCACCAGGGTTTCGACTGGGTGTCCTTCAGTAAGCTCCAAATCACCCAGCGCATTCAGGAATCCTTTGGGCTCCATCAGGCGTCTGGGGCGGACCATCCTAGTAGGTCCTTGTCCCCTTTGGAGGGTATGCGGCAGTGAGAGATCCATATTCACCAGGTAGTGATCTGACCATGACACAGGGCTAGAAAAAACATTCCCCATTTTCAGATCACTTCCCTTCTCTCCCGAGACAAACACAAGGTCAATAGTATGGCCGGCTACATGGGTGGGACCCATATTACTTAGGTGCAGTTCCCATGAAGTCATGGTTTCAATGAAATCCTGAGGGGCTCCAGCGAGAGTGGCCTCGGCATGCACATTGAAATCCCCCAAAACCAATAGATTTGGGGTAAACAACCGCACAGCCGAGACCACCTCCAGCACCTCGGCCAGGGAGTCTGCTGTGCAGCGGGGTGGGCGGTACACAAGCAGAATTCCTAAACTGCCCTTTGGTCCCAACCTCCAGTACATACAATCAACAAACTTGGTCTCGTGGAGAGGAGGTCTGGTGAGAACCAAGGACTACCGATAAATAACTGTCACCCCCCCTCCCCGCCTACCAATCCTCGGCTGCTGTGCATATTGGAAACCCGCTGGACACATGGCCTCAAGTATGGGAGCTGAGGCCTCATCCAGCCAGGTCTCCGTAATGCACACCAGGTCCGCGTTCTCATCCAGGATAAGATCGTGGATGAGCGATGTTTTCTGAACGACAGACCTGGCGTTACATAACAGCAGTCGAAGGTTGGATGGAGTCTTACATCCCCCAGTTATCTTCTGGTTTTGGGCAGGCCCGGAACAAGGGATGGGTATAATACATCTATCCCTTGTTCCCCTAACTTGGCGTGGCCTGCCACCCGCGCCCTTCCAGGATCTGCCACCAAGCCTCATATGACTGAAAGCCTGCCGTTTTTTAGGATGAAAATTTTGTACTTTAATGTTTTTTGTTCCTCAGTTGAGAGATGAGGGAGATGTTATTGCCTACTGTGTTGGAAAAAGTGGTTTCTATACCCCAGGGTGAGAGCCTGATGGGGATAGTTTCTGCCCCCTTGAGTGAGAGAAAAGGGGGATTATTTCGTATGAATGTTTTATTTAGAGTGTATGTGTGTATTATTTGTTTGTATGTGTTTAGATCTGAGTGGTTCTCATGGTGTGGACATATGAGTGTGCCATTTTTAGGATGCGAGATTGAATTATGTGAGTGATTGTAGAGTGTGATTTGAGGTGTGCTAAAATAGTAAGCATGAGTGTGTTGATTTAGAATATTGATATGTTTTATGAACATGAGTTTGTTGATCTTGTAAGGGTGTGCTTGTGTAAACTGAATGATATTATACAGCCATGAGATTGGCTGTATACTATAGCCAGCATGGATATTTTGCATTCCGCAATTTTAAATCGAAAATACCCCCATGCCATTCTGATGCTTCCCATAAGCTCACTTCAAAACAAAACCTTACAAAACTTATAGTCCTAAACTGAGAAATGCTTGCTTAACAACCCTCTACATTTTCATGGTGATACACAAAGAGAGAATCAAGAGTTCAAAGTGCAAAAAGAGAGAGAGAAAACAGATCCCTTTGGGACTTCTTTCTGTCAGAATTCTTATAATTTGTTGAAATTAATTAAAAATCAGCCACGTTCACAGAGTACCTCTAATCCTATTACTGACCTTGCCCCATACTCTGACCTTCATCTTCTGCAGTTTAAAAGTTAAAAAAATACCTGCCTGGTTTTTTTTAAATTAATTTAATAAATTTAGCATTGAAATGAATGATAATGTCGGGAATGCTCAGTAAGAACCAACTGCAAGTGTTCTAAAAGCCAGACTCACAGCTGCTGGGCTTGCCTAATCAGGGGGCCACACCCACACCAGAGCTTTTTTCACTTTATACAGACATGGCTTCCCCCAAAGAATTCTGGGAAGTGTAGTTTGTGAAGGGTGCTGAGCGGAGACTCCTATTCCACTGACAGTTTTCCAGCCGCCAGACTGGTTTAACAGTCAGCCACTCTGACTGAAGGTCTGTGAGGGGAGCAGGGTGTCTCCTAGCCAACTCTCAGCACCCTTCACTAACTACAGTTCCCTGACCTGACTTCCGGTTCCGGCTTCGGTCTGGGTGAGACGTTTCTAATTCTGCTCCAATGTTTATTATCTATAACCTATAAATCCCCAACTGACAATGTTTAGGATTACAAACAAGCCTCTGTTTGAAGGGAAAAGATTTGGCTTCTAGGTCTATTTGATAAATTGCCGAGTGAAGCTCTAGGTTCGTGACCCGCAATAATTAAGATAACAAACAGCAATAAAGATAACAGGCAGCGAAAATCCTGAAACTCTATTTTTGGGTTTCACTTCAAAGCCAAATAGAGGCCAAAAGATACTATTTCATTCCACAGTATTTTGTTTTGAAATCCTAAGTATAAAGCTCAGTTATGAATGCATCCTAATCTGAGCTTTTTTTCTTCCAATGATGCTTACAAGGAAAAAACGCCGAGAGCTGGGAATTATAAATGGGGAAAGCTCGATTAGTCCTGGTTCAACACAAACAAAGATAACCCAATTCTTTTCTTCGAATTCGGTCACCAGTGAACCGTCGCCATCAACACTTAAGAAATTAAAGGACAAGTTACAAATAACAGCTCACCACGACTGGTCTTTAGACCAGCAATTACCAATCTATCCAATTAAAGAGGACTTACATGCCAAAAATTTAGCTATTGAACTCCAGGATGCAGGATTTAATTACTTATCCTCCTCTAAGGAAGAATTCCCCTCTGAACTAATTACAGTCGACTCTATTGCTGATCTGCAAGAAGATCGATCATCTTTGAATGACAATCAACTATCAAATAATTCTCCACACATGCAAACAAAGAAGGAGTTAAATCTTTTATCTCTTGGGTGGGGAATGGCTGTTACAGAAGACCTGGACCTAATAAAAAACTTTTATCACTGAGACGAATAATTTAATAACCACCCTGATCAAGTCTATAGGCCCAAGAATCACAGAATTACTAATCTCACCCAACAGTATGGATCAGAATTCAGCCACTCATGACAATCAGCCCAACATCCCTGGCTTGAAAGAGAAGAGCACAATGACTTCTAGATGGGCTACTCGGAAAGCGAAGAAAATGGAGAAAAAATTGAAAAATTTAAAAAACATCAGACCTAAACATAAACAGAGTTTGAACTATAAACCTTTATTCAAGTTATTGGAAGCTCCAATTAACAATCCTCATTCATCATCAAGCGTTAGTAAGATAAAAAAGAAATCAAACAAAAACTCAAGCCTTCAACAACAGAACAGGTCCAGTTCTCCCTTAGAGAAGGTCATATCTAATACTGATGCTACCTCGGAGGATTTGGAATGCGTCCAAGACTCTTACAACTCAACTAATATGAGCTCTTCTGATGAAACTATTCCTATTGATTCAAATTGGAATCTACAATTAATGACAGATAAATTAGCAGTCACTCTACTACTTCCATCTCATCAAGACAGACGAACTTTAAATATAAGACACTATTTTGATTCCTGCCTTAGCTTTTCTTTCCCAAACATCACGTGTCAGAGATACATAAAGCATGTAACCCATCTATATTCGAATGCTTTCGAAAAACGTGTAATATTTACTTTTCAGTCCTTCCAAGTAACAGATCAGATCTACAAAAGCAGAAAGGATCTCTTTTCACATGGCTTTTTAATACAACACTATTTCATAAATAAGGCTCCCCCTATTTCCCTGCACCCACATAATGAGGACCTCCCATCTCAGACATCGCAAATAAGGCATATTACTCCAAAATATCTTAACCTTAACGATCAACCATCTTATTCCCATAGGCAGCTCCCTGGCCAAGAGGATATGTATCCTGAAGAATTGAGTCTTTTAGAGTCTTACACTCGATTACCTAATCTTGAACAAAAAGGAATTATAAATAGATTAGCTCAACTCATCCACTGTCTGGATCAAAGTAGCACAGGGTTAAAGAACGATAATATATTAGTAAGATCTACAGCCTCCATAATTAAATCTTCTAAATCCTCTAAAAGATTAGATACTTTCCAACCGCTTACATCAGTATCAAGCCAAAACAAAAGAGATCTTACTTATATTAGAAAATTGAGTTTACCTAACTCTAAGCACCTAGAAGAACCCTCGAACTCAGCGAAGCTAATTCCCCCAGCTTCCTGGCTTGAGATGCGCATGTTACAGCCAGAAGAACTGGGATCTCCAAATAGCTCATGGAGAAAGGAAGCTATTTCTCCCTGCAAGATAACTCAAGCATCTAGAGTTATTTCGAATGTCAGCGTTCTTATACCTGAAATCAATGTTATTACCCCATGCCCTTGACTTCATCCTAACCCTTCAGTTAACCCATTGAGGCCTACCAATAATAATAGTCTGACAGCGGGATTTAAAATATTAAACCCCTCTGGACCGAACTCCTTATTGCCACCACACAAGGAAGACTCGTGACACAAGATTGGAATAATGTTATATTTATTAAATATAACATACTAAATCCAAAGCAAGACAGCCAATCATTCAAATATAATTACTTTGGGCAGGTGAGGTTAATCCTAACTATGTGGGACTACCCTCCCACCTTCAAAAGGCATTAATTCTAAGTATTGCATAACTCCAGAGTGAAGGACGTGTGTAAAATCCTCACTCCTTGCTCTTGGAGCCATGCGCGTGGTTCCAACCTCCACACCATGGCTCCGCCGTACAGGCATTCACCATGATGCACAAGCCGGTCCCATAAGGACACCACCCAGATCCCCACCAGAGATGAACCCTGATGGTTCCCTGGGAAGTGCTCCTTTTGTGATGCCTTAACCACCTAAATATATAATCCCCCACTATACCTCACCTGCCCGAATTCTATGCCAGCCAAAGCAGACGCAACCCAACCCATCCGAAAAGCCAATTGAATTAACCCAAGCAGCATGGAGTAGGCAAAACCAAAGGGAGTCTGAAATCAGAATCCCCCCCCAAAAATTCCTACACGGCCCCATTTTGGCGACCAGCAAAGCCCATACTGACAAGGGAGGGAGGGTGGGTGCCGCGAGGCGAAAAAGGCAAGAGCGGGAAGAAGAAGCAGCCTTTTATATGCTGCTCAAACACCCTTCCTGATTGGGTGAACGATCTCACGTGGCTCTAAAATGTTTGTATCGCCAGCATTCACGAGCCCTCCCTTTAATAATGGCGGCGGCAAATCCGTCCCTAAAAGGAACGACATTATCCATAATTTCCTGGAATATTGCAGGGTGGAAGAATAAGACTGCTGATAGTGCTTTATTACAATCTCTACACTCATTTGATATCATCCTCTTGCAAGAAACATGGCTTACATCCAAGGACTCATTTATGTTAGAGGGTTATAAATCATGGATAAAACCAGCCACCAAAATAGCTATAAAAGGCAGAGGATGAGGTGGACTGGCTATATTAGTAGATATTCATCTATCGGCCCAATTAATTGATTTAAAAGTGATGACTCCGGAGACTTCTTTAGCCGTAGGAGTGAAAATCCCTGGCTTTCCAACTTTTATTTGCGTTAATAACTATATCTCTCCATTTAATTCCATGTCTCAAGATTCCCCTTGGCAGACTCTAGAACTATTTCTAGATGAACTTCAATCTAGATATCCAACATATGAGCTCCTCTTAGGAGGAGATTTTAATGCTAGGATGGGAAAAAATAATTCATCAGATGATGATTCTTCCAACGAACAGCAGGAACATCTTTCATTACCTAATAGAAATGTTAAGGACCCTGTAACCAACAGACATGGTTTAGCACTCTTGCAATTAATTCAAAAATTCGACTTGATTTGTTTAAATGGCTCCTCCTTAGACATATCTAAAGGCTCATTTACCTATTTATCAAGCCAAGGGGCCAGTACAGTTGACTACTTTTTGGGCTCACATCATATAATAAATAGAGTTAAAGAACTTAATATATTATCGAGACCTGAAAGTGATCATCTACCTTTAAGGCTAACCCTTATACCTTTCGTTAAAAACAGTGCTAACTAAAAAAAAATCTGTTACAGTTTCTGTGCACAGGTATAAACGACGTAAATGGACACAAGTGATAGGGCTTCAGGCCCATTCCATTCTGTTATCAGATCCATTCCCATATTTACAACAGATAGCCATAACAAATTCTCAGAATGTGATTAGAACATATGATCTATTAATTGATGAACTTTGCCCTAGAATTACAGCTATAACTATGACTTCGGCTTCATTCCAACCCAAATCGTGGTTTGATAAAGAGTGTAGGATGTCTAAGAAACAGCTAATTGGACAAATTAAAATTTTTAGAGCCTCTAATCGAATTGATAACTTCCATCAGCTTATATTACAGAGGAGAGCTTATAAATCCCTTTTAAAAGCCAAAAGACTACCCTATTATCAAGCAAACTGGAGCGCTTTGGATAAAGCTGTGCGTTTGGGTCATGAGAAAGAATTTTGGAGTCTTTTACAAGGGAAGTTCAATCCAAAGAACAATAAATCCTTGCCCCCCATTATGCAAGAGGAATGGATAGCACATTTTAGTTTAATCTTCGGCAGCTCCTTTTTCACTAAGACTGTGGACATATCGAAAGAGCTAGAAGACATCCCGCTATGGCCTAAGATCACCACTGATGAGATTGAGAGGCTAGTACAATCCCTGAAAGCTGGGAAAGCCCCTGGAGAGGATATACTTGGGGAACATTGCTCAACTCCTTGGACTCTCCATTGTGGAGTCCCTCAGGGGTCGGTTTTGTCCCCCATGCTTTTTAACATCTACATGCAGCCTCTGGGTGCCGTCATCAGGAGTTTTGGAGTGCGTTGCCACCAATACGCTGATGACACGCAGCTCTATTTCTCCTTTTCATCTTCTTCAGGTGAGTCTGTTGATGTGCTGAACCGTTGCCTGACCGCGATAATGGACTGGATGAGAGCTAATAAACTGAGACTCAATCCAGACAAGACTGAGACACTGCTGGTGAACGCCTTCCCTGCTCAGATGGTGGATGCTTACCCTGTTCTAGATGGGGTTACACTCCCCTTGAAGGAACAGGTTCGTAGTCTTGGGGTTCTTTTCGATCCTTCCTTGTCTCTGGAGGCGCAAGTGGCCACGGTGGCAAGGAATGCATTCTACCACCTTCGGTTGGTAGCCCAGCTACGCCCCTATCTGGACAGGGATGACCTCGCCTCAGTTGTTCATGCTCTGGTAACTTCTAGGTTGGATTACTGTAATGCGCTCTACGTAGGGCTGCCCTTGAAGACAGTTCGGAAGCTTCAGCTAGTGCAAAACGCAGCAGCCAGACTGCTGACGAGGACCAGCCGGTCAGCGCATATAACACCTGTTCTGGCCCGTTTGCACTGGCTACCTATTTGCTTCCGAGCCAGATTCAAGGTGCTGGTTTTGACCTATAAAGCCTTACACGGCGTGGGACCGCAGTATCTTGTGGAACGCCTCTCCCGCTATGAACCGACCCGGTCACTTCGCTCAGCGTCTAAGGCCCTCCTCCGGGTACCAACCCATCGAGAAGCCCGGAGGACAGTTACTCGATCTAGGGCCTTTTCTGTAGTGGCCCCCGAATTGTGGAATAGCCTCCCCGAAGAAATACGCCTGGCGCCGACGCTTCTATCTTTTCGGCGCCAGGTTAAGACCTGGCTATGCTCCCAGGCATTTTAAAGCGTTTAATGTTACAATTTTAAATCTCTTTGTTTCAGTTTATTTATTGTGATATTTTGTATTTCTGTACTTTTAATCTTTTGTACACCGCCCAGAGAGCTATTCGCTATGGGCGGTTTAAAACTGAAATAAAATAAATAAATAAATAAATATGATACCTCCTGATTTCCTGCTCCAGGATCTATCCTGGTGGGCCCCACTACTTGCGGCCCTCTTTACTAATATAAATAATACAGGCTGTATCCCGAGGGGATGGCATACTAGCATAGTGGTTCCAATTTTTAAAAAAGGGGACCCCTCAAAGCCATCAAATTATCGCCCGATTAGTTTATTAGATGTAACAGCGAAGATTTATAGCCATTTTCTTCTAAACAAATTAAATGACTGGGAGCAAACTAACTCAATCATACACGAAGAACAAGCTGGCTTTAGAATAAAACAGAACACAATTGATCAGGCCTTTATTCTGCATCACTTGATAAGGAAAACAAGGGAAAAAAATTGGCCATCTTTATATATAGCATTTGTAGATTTCTCCACGGCATTCGATACAGTGGACAGAGGACTTCTCTGGCAAAAACTCGCCCAATCGAATATTGATCGTAGACTGTTCTGGCTGATCAGGGCTTTATATCAATCAAACAACATTCAGGTGCGCCTAGGCAACAATGGCGCCCTATCATCGAAAATTCCAGTATCCAAGGGAGTGAAACAGGGATGCCTCTTGGCACCCTTTTTGTTTAACTTCTTTATAAATGACTTAGTTGAGGCAGTATCTTCGCCCTCCTTTTTTCCCCCCTCAGTAGGTAATAAAAAGGTTCCTATCCTTTTATATGCGGACGACGTGGCCATCTGTTGCTTGAATAAAATTGGGCTTAGACGTATGTTCCGCAAACTAGATGAATATTGCCGATTACATAAACTTAAGATCAACCATAATAAATCAAAAATTATGGTTTGTGGCAAATTCTCCAAAGTCAAGAACTCTTGGATATTAAATGGGGCCCCTATTGATCAGGTTCCATCATTTAAATATCTTGGAATCCACTTGTCCAACAGACTTTCCTGGGCTACGCAAATAAAAGCCACGTCATTAGCCGGAACCCAAATTTTAGGCCTAGCCAGAAGGTTTTATTTTTCACAAGGAGGCCAACTGGTATTACCCATGATTAAAATTCTTAAATCCAAAATAATTCCAAAAATCCTTTATGGCTCAGAATTGTGGGGCCTCTCTGCCGGTCACCAAATTGAGCCTACTCAAAACGCATTTATGAGAATGGTTTTGGGTTTACCATTGGGGACACCAGCAGCACACCTTAGAGCCGAGCTGGGATTACCATCAATTGCAGCTTGCATCGATTTGGCCAATTTAAGACTCTGGCAGAGAATCCTTAAAATGGAGGATGCAGCTCTGGTTAAACAATGCTGGCTAGAACAAATGCACTCTGAGGGCTGGGCCTCAGAATGTCTGAAGTTACTTACAAAATACGACCTTTCTCAATCCAAAATGCTTGATCTTAACAGAATAGCCCTTCGTAACTTAATCTTTGAGAATGATGCAGGCCAAGATTGAGCCTATATTATGATGGTGCCTTTTTCACATTGGTACCCATGTTTTAAATTAAACCACTACATGTCTAATTATCTTGACACTCTAGACATACCTAAAATCAGAAGAGCTTTCACGGCTCTTCGATTTCAAGTTATGCCCTCAGCTTTTCTCGATGGCAGGTACAAAGGCATCCCTCTGGCTCAACGCCAATGTTCTTACGGCTGTTCTGCCATTGATGAGATTGATCACTATCTGATCCATTGTCCCCTCTATGAACAACCTAGGCAAAAAAATTTAAAACCATTTTTAGAACCAATAGCACCTTACCCCGATGAGGTGAAGGTCAATATACTTTTATTGGACTACTCCAGGCCAGTTTCCCTGGCGGTTGCAAATTTTGCGATAGCCGCACAAAAATTGAGAGAGTGTTTTATCCATAGGTTAACAGACCCATAGGAAATCTTTTTTTAAACATATTTCTGTATATGTGTCCGTATTTGTTTATGTATATGTATTTGCAAAAGGCTCATGGCTAAGATGCAATAAAGTTTGTATTGTAACTACAGTTCCCAAGATTCTTTGGGAGAAGCCATGACTATCTAAAGTGAAATAAAGGTCTGGTGTGGATGTGGCCAGCAACAGCTTTGGTTTAAACTTGGGTGGAAAGCTACATGTCCCTGTTGTAGAATAAAAAGGTGAGGGAAACCCTGAAAAATGATACTGTTCACAATATTTTCTTTTTAGAAGGGAAAGGGGCTTTCCCTCTGCCTAGTGCCCACCCATCCAATCTTCTCCCCTCCCTCTCCTCCTCCCCTCCCTGCACCTTCACCAGGTCAGTTTCACCTATTCTAAAAATGATTGCATAGAAATAAATCCCATTGAACACAAAAAGTATGCAAATGATCAAACCCACCCTCCTTTCTCCTCCCATTTGCCCCTTCCCTCCCGCTTCCTTTGCCCCTCTCTCTCCCCTTCCAATATCCTCCTTTCCCCTCCCCCTCCTCCTCTCCCCACAATCAGTTTTACCTATCTTAACCATGATTGCATGGGAGTAAATCCCATTGAACTCAATAAGCATGCAAATGATCAAACCTACCCTCCCTTGCTCCTTCCTCTCATCACCTCTTTTGCCCCTTCTCTCCCCCCTTCCTTTGCCCCTCCCATTCCAATCCCCTCCCCCTCCCTCTCCTTTCACTTCTCTCTCCTTTCCCACATGGTCAGTTTTAGCTATCCTAACTATGATTGCATGGGAGTAAATCCCACTGAACTCAATAAGCATGCAAATGATCAGGCCTGCCTTTTCCCTCCTTCCCCTCTCCTCTCCTCTCCTCTCCCTTCCTCCTCCCCTCCCCTCTTCCTTTTTCCTCCTCCCCTGCCCACTCCAGCCCTCCCTTCCTCCCCCCAGTCAGTTTTACCTATCCTAAGCATGATTGCACTGGAGTAAGTCCCACTGAACTCAATAAACATGCAAACGATCAAACCTGCCCTTCTCCTTCCCTCCCCCTCCTGCCTGCTCCCCTCCCCCTCCTCCCCTCTGCCCTTCCACCCGTTCCTCCTCCTCATCCCCTCCCCATCCCCTGTGGTGAGTTTCACCTATCCTAAGCACGATCGCAGGGGAGTAAATCCCACTGAACTCAATAAGCATGCAAATGATCCATCCATTCTCAGCAAACTTGGACAGGATCCCACTTCTTACCTCCCAGATTAAAAAGCAGAGAAATGCATTAATAAGCAAAAAACCTTGTGGTTTAAGAATGTTCCTATAGCCAACAGATATTTCTATCAAACTTTAAAAAGCAGGGAAATTGGGTGGCTATAGTGAATGCACCAGGAGAGCAGGAAATGTGATCTCCTCTCTGAGATATTGAACTGCCCTACAAATTTGTCAAAGTGCAAACACAATTTGGGTTGGTCTTTCACTGTCCAATCCACTTCCTGTGTAGCTTGCAAGAATTTGGTAACATGTGCCTCTGAGCATATGGTGAGTGGTGGCAACACTGTATGTGTTCAGTCAGCCCAAATAATAGAAACAAGACATGTGCTATGCTGATCTTGAACTTGAGTCTTTACTCAAGTTCTTCTGGACCCAGCAAGGCCAGAAGCTGCGGGACCTGGCACTGCCGAAAAGACCATGGAGCTGCCACTGCCTTCAGTTGGATCGGATGCCCGGCAGCAACCAGAGTGGCTGGAGTGCCGGCAAGAATGGCGTCTACGGGCAGGACTAGCCCCTGCGGCCATTGTCCAGCGTGCTGGTGCGGCCAGAGGGGCTCGACGCCATCAACAACTGCAACCCCCTCACCAACTTCAGTGTCCCGGCCGCTGCCGCTGCCTCACGTATGCCGTGGCTCACCCTCATCCAGTGGAGCAGTGGCTGCACCTTCTCTGAGAAGATCAATGTGGCCGCCAAGTGGGGGTTCACTGCCGTCATTTATATCTACGGCCGCAGGATGGGGAACGACATCCAGGCCATGACCTACCCTGCTTCTGCGGGACCGGCTGGTGCTGGGGAAAGCTTACTCGTATTTTGCCATCAGAGAAGCTGATTAGAAGCTCAGTTGAAGGTGTCGGACTTGCAAGTATAGAAGGAAAGAGAGAGAACCAACCCACAGCTTTGTTGGGGGTAGCCTGAGATGTTTCTGCTGCTCCAGGCACCTGCACCACCCTGTGTTTTCATTGGAAGTTTTGTAATCACTGTTTTTAATAATGTTATTTGTTATTTAACTTTGTAAATTGTATTGTTTTATGGATGTATTCCTGTATTTGTGTATTTTTTGTAAGCCGCCTTGACGGCCTTTTGGCCATAAGGCAGGGTATGTATGTATGTATAAATAAATAAATAAATCTTGTTCTAGCAGGGAGGAAGCAACAATATTAAGATACAATTGATATAGTTCAGACAGTCACTTTAAATATGTTTGATTTACTTTGCAATTTTAAGTAAGTTTCCTATAGTAAATCATTTTCTTTTGCTGCTGTTTCTGCAAATATGAGCAGCACAGCAACACTTTGCAAAATATACACTAAAAAACTCCAAAACAATTGTGGAATTATAGCACTGACTAGGAGTGTCTCAGTTTGCACAAGATAAAACAGTGGGAGGTTAGATATATTCTAGCAAATTTCTAGGTGTGCGCTATGTTTTTAATTGTCCATGCCCGCCTTTTCTTAAGTGAAGTGATTTAAGGATAGCAGGCTGAAAACATCCATCTTGGGCAGGCCAAGTTTGTTTTTTCCAACAGCTAGAGTCATTGCTGAAGGAGCAACATATTGGAATCAGTCTGATTTTACATCAAACTTAGGGTTGCCATATTGCCCGGTTAGCTGGGTTTTACCCGAATTCTATGCATGCCACCCGGCACCCGGCTAGCCCTTTAGGTGGCCCGGATTCTCAGCTTTAATTAAAAAAAAAATTAAGTTTCTAGGTGGTCCGGTTCTCAAGATATACATAAAAACGTCAGCCACCCCCCCGACTGTTAAATCTTTCTTTAAACAGTACTGTATAGCACTTCGTAGCTTTAACCCCGCCCGTTCAGGATTGCAGCCAATCAGGGATTGTGTTTCAGTTTCATTGACTTTAGGCAGTGTCTAGAAAACAAAATGGTGGTTTCAACCCCTGTTTATCTGAAAATCTCATAAATTGGGTAAGTATATACATTTCAGTTTTTTTCCCTCTTGTGTGCAGGAGTCAGAGCTTGGGCAGTGTTTTGAAAACCTTCCCAATGCTTGCTTTTTGTAAAAGCAATGCTAATCCCATATGCCCAGAGTAAATCCCATTGAATTCAATAGGACTTACTTTGAGTAGACGTGGTTATGAATGTGCTGAAAATCAATGGGACTTTGGCGTGAATGTAAAAAAGAATTGTGTTTGTGCCCTCCAGTCCTATTTTAAAGCAAGTAGGCAGGGCTTACTTAGGTATTACAGTTTTTATTCTGTAGGAAACTAATACTGATTTTTTTAAAACTAATACTGATTTTTCTGCAATGACCAACTGGTTTGACAATAAACTATTATATGGGCTGTATGTATTTATACATCTGCAGTGTGTGCGTGTGCGTGTATGGAGTCTTTCCAACACCCCTGTGAGGTAGGGTTGGAAACCAAGGCAGCTCACAACAAGAAATAAAGCCCTTTAAAATCCAATGACCATAAAAACAAGTATAAACAGTTGCAAAACAGCGTAAAGTGGCATGATTAGGAATTTTGGGTTGTGTGAATGAAGTTGCTTATCACTTGAAGTTGCATTTCTGTCCCTGTTTGAGTAAACCCCACTGAATACGCTGGGACTTGCTTCTGAATAAATAAACCTAGGATTGCACTATAAATATCTTTACAGTTTGTGTAAATAATAAATATATTTGATAGTCATGCTTTTATATAAATATTTCTTCATTTATCATCTTTTTGGTTGTGAGATGCTTAGTTTTCTGCCTTACTCATAGGAATCTTGTTGTGGTTGGTATGGTATTACATTTAGGAAAGTGTTACTGCCTTTTGTGTTGTTTTTTTCCTATTTGCATTTCACTTATCTTTAACCTCACTCTGTTACAGCCATAGAAGCAACAGCAGCATATGCAAGATAATTAACTCCCATTAGTGATAAGAACAAGAATTTATAATTATTATTTCAATTAAAACAAGAGGCTTATCAATACTTTGAAGAGGACCAGATATTTATTTTCTTTCTGAGCCCAGGACTGGGTCTTTCATGATGCCTGGGGGGGGGGGGAAGCAGGAGAGTAGTCGATAAGACAGACATCCTGGCATTGGTAATCTAATTAGCAAGGTATGTGTGGGGTTGTTGCACACTTCCAGGCCCAGATTCATTTTGAGTATGGAGGTGGAACCTGTGTAGATGTGGTTGATCAAAGGGAGAAGAAATTTTGAGTTAAGCAAAGCTCTGCTTTTATAAAACCTAAGAAACATACAGATACTTTGAATGTCTGAGTGCCTGCACCAGTGGAATACTGGAGGAACTTGTAAAGCTTGCTGCAACAGTATTTACAACTGAGCATGTGGTGTGAAAGACTCCTTTTCCTAACATTTTGGCTTCTTGTTTTTCTCCACCCACCACATCTTTGAAATATATTGTATATGGTTAACCATACTGCTGCCCTGACTTACTTTATGTTTGTTGCTATTTTGTGTTTTTATTATGTTTTTATATTGATTGTGTATTTTTATTGTTTTTATTATATTTGTAAGCTGTGCTGAGCTCTGTTTTTAACAGCAAAAGGGCAGGATATAAATTCTCTTAATCAATCAATAAATACTCCATAGTGTTAGAAACTAGAGTCTAGGCATTTAAGGCTAAAAATGTTGCTTTTAAAAAAAAGATTTCTCACATCTTTCCCCAGTTTTTGGTGGTAATTCCTAGGCACAAAAACAAAACAACTGGACAATCCAAGTATTAATATGCAAATATTTGCATAATATGCAAATAATATGCAAATATTTGCATAATATGCAAATACTTTACATTATATGCAAATTAACCTGCCCGGATTTGTGGAACTGGAATATGGCAACCCTAATCAAACTGCAGTTTCAGATTCAACTGTTAATGCACCCAAAATAGAAATAGAACATTGCCTCCAATTTGAAACACAAAAGGCTGCCTTCACCATCATATGACACTGACCAATAAAAATAAATTTGACACAGATTTCTTGGGTGAATAATGAGGGGGAAAATTTTCTTGATTAGATTCTCTGTAGAAACAACAGTAACACAGGAAAGAAGCAAAGTAAGAACACCAAGAAACATACAAAAATATAATTCTCTGTCTTTGGAGATGGCAGGTGTTGCCACCACTCACCATATGCTCAGAGGCACTTGTTACCAAATTCTTCCAAGCTACACAGGAAGCGGATTGGACAGTGAAAGACCAACTCAAATTGTGTTTGCATTTTGACAAATTTGTAGGGTAGTACAATATTTCAGAGAAGAGGTCAGGACTCCTGCTTCCCTGGTGCATTCACTTATAGCGGCCCAATTTCCCTGCCTTTGAAGGTTTGATGGAGATATCTGTGGGCTATAGGTACGTTAAACCACAAGGTTTTTTGCCTATTAGTGAATCTATTTTACAGTTAGATGAAAATCTGTTATTATAAAGGGAGCTGGCTGCTTTAATTGTTTTGCTTTTTATTATATTTTGATTATGAAATGAGCAGATTTATTTTGTTTAATCTACTATGTTTAAAATAAGCTTGTTCTTTAAAACTTGATTTTCTTGAAGTTTAAGGAATATTTTGTTTAGTCCACTGTGTTTGTTATGTTTTTTTCTTGTATTTCTTGTTCTTAATTTTATATGCAATTTTATATGTTGATACTAAAGAAGATGCTTGTTCAGTTAGTAATTGTATTTTATTGATTACATTTTTTGTATTTGCTGTTTTAAGATGTTTCAACTTATGTTGTACACTGCTTAGAGTTTTATTTAAATATAAGCAGTACAGTAGGGGCCAGCTTTTCGGCAGCCTGCTTTTCGGTGTTCCACTAATATGGCGGCTTTCAATTAGAGTAAGGCCCACACACACAGTGCTTGATCCGCTTTTACAGTGTTTTTTGGTCATCAGGCAGTGGAGAAGGCAGCCAAAAAAGCAAGTGTTTTAATAAAAGTGTCTCAATTTGCCTTACATCAGCTGGTGAAATACATGTTTAAATCATGACAAAATTTCTAGATTCAACAAATGTCCATACCCTAAAAGACATGGAGCTGACTAAAAGTGAAGTTGGAGCCACTTAATAAAATCCTGAGTGGTGCCCTGAATCTGGTGTGCAATACAAGTATTGAACTGCTTGGGAAGAGTGACCACAATGCCAGCAAATTATTTAACATATATGTGGTTGATGAGTTGCCCAGAAAGTTTAATACAATCACAGAGAAGAAAGGACAGAGGATTAGTTAAAAGCAAGTTGAAAGAGAAAGTTAAGAGGGTTAAACTTCTTAGGATACTTGGAGGTTATTTAAAGTCATGATAATAGTTCAAATATAATGTATACTTCAGATTAAGAGAAGTACAAAAAAGACCAGAGTCATGGAAGCTATATGAAATAAAAGCTTCCTTTCAAAATGTGGAAGTCATATCCAAACAAGAGAAATATGAAAACCCACAGATTCTGGCAAAACAAATGTAAATCAATAATAAAGGGGAGGGGAGAGAGAGAGAGACTTTGAGGAGCATATTTTGTTGATTTTATCTGAATGTGTGTGAACTGCCCAGAGGAAATTGTTAATAGGCAATCTCAAAGGCGCTAAGGGTTTGTGTGCCCTTCGAGGTGCTTCATCTCCCTCCTCCTCCTCCTCCTCTTCCCAACGACAAAAAATACACACTTTTGACTAGAAGAGGCCCTAGTTTCCAGACGTGGTAGGAGAAAAGGGGGGTTCCTGCTTTGACATATCATGCCATGGTGTGATGCAATAGTTTTCAGCCTTTACACAAAGACTGACTGATGATAATTGTGGGAGAAATCATTTCAAACACACACAGAAACATTAAAAAGTTAAGCAAAAAATAAAACCACTCTGATTAAAGATTATTAATACGTACAAACTCTTAGATATAGAACTGTACCTAAGGAGAAGGGGGACTTTAAACTCAAGCCAAAACAGTATCTCTTCCCACCGTCCAGCTTCTAAAGGGGTCCAAGTAAGAACATGTGTGTGACAGGTGTTGGAAGAACGTCAAGAAGCCATTTCTGGTGCTCCTATCTGAGTGTGCTGGGGTGAGAGTGGGAGCAGGCTATTTAAGGCCTTGCTCATCTCTGCCATCAACCGACAGCAGCAGGGGCTTCAGCACATTAGGGAAACCTCAGCCGCCATCTTCATTAAGGGCAATGCCAAAAGGCAGGAGACAGGCAGGTGGGGTGAGGGAATGGCGGGCAGGAAGAAGCTCCTGCCCTGTGATCCATAGCTGCCGCTGTGGATCGTGGAAGGGGAGCGGAGGGGGTCCTCAGCCAGTACCCCACGTGGCCGCCCTTTAGAACTGGGCCTGCCTGGTCCTACAATGATTCTGAATCTGGCCTGGCTCCTTAGTATGGGATATACACAAATCCAGTGAAGGTTATTGATTCACTTGACACAATACAATATTCTTATTACAGTATTTTTCTATAGAAAATCCATATGGGCTATGATTATTTTCTTGAGGGTCAAACAATATATCACAAACAACTCTGTTCTGACTCTTAAATGTCAAACTGTAGTGTTATAGGATTGGGGGACTGATCTGAAATATGTCTTTGGCTTCCCTTCAAGCCTGTGATTGTATATTTGTAAGGTTGGGATCTGAAACAGAAGGAACCATTGAACTGGTCAAACAAGTTTCTTTGTTAAGGTAATGGCCATAGCCAAGTCTGTTCAGCATCCTATCTGCATAATGAAAGAGCTGGTCATGTTGCCATAGGAACAGCTGGCCGGTGATGCTCTTTCAGGAGGGTAGGCCTTCATCCTATCTGACTGCAAATCATCTTGTAGGCTGAAGAACAATAGCCCAAAACCTAGCTTTGGCTAGTCTGGTATGCAGCTGGGAAGACACAGAGGCTTGACTTGCTCTCTGTGCTGAATCCAAAGTTATGACTTTGAGAAGCCTCCCTGGAAACCTAATGGGGAAGCAAGATCTGCTGGCGTATTAATGCTGTGAGCCCTTCCATGTTATGCTCAGGTTCTATATATGTGTAAATAAAACCATATATTCTAAAGACACCATAGTCTCCAGTCACTTTCAATCCAAGGAAACCAAACCCTGGGTAGGCACCTCTTTGGCCTTCTTCACCATCTCCAGCAAAAAGTTTCAGACTGCTCCTGGTCAGTTTTGTACTGTGCAGCTGTAAACCCAGGAGATGTACTTAGAGAAACAGTTTTGTTTTCATTATTTTTTAAAACCTGCCATTGCTTATAATACAGGAGTACGCAGAGATATTTCGGTAGGAGTAGGTGCTATTTGTGTGCATGAAGCAAGAGAGAAAATTACAATTAGAGTTGCTATTGAAATTTGCCTAAAGCAAAATTTCAAGGAGAATTTAGATATTCTTGATCAGGGGAAACATCGTACGATTTGGGGGGAGTAAAAATGTTTCAATGCCCTCATAGGAAACTCTTCACACAGTTGGAAAAATGGATAAAACCCTGGACTAGGGTTGTGGCTGAGGTTCATCAGAAGCAAAATTCCAATGCAAACTCGGGATAGAATCCTGCTGGGGGGGAAATGAGGGTTTGCTGCCACCCTCAAAGGAGGAAATAGGGAAGCAAAGTGACTCAGGGTGGTTCTTCTCAGATGTTTATGATTTGTTTTCTCTGGCACTTTACAATGTGCTCTCTCCCTTGCTTTTTGCAAAACAGATTAGTCCCTTCTAGGGATGGGTGAGAATTTTTATTCAGTTCACATTTCAAGCAGAATTTATCAAATTCGCAATTTCCAAAACAATATGAGAACTGAAACTCAGCCATCCTTCATAATTCACACTTCTTAGAATTTTGGGATGCAGTTCGCCAACTAAACAACATTTACAAAAATGCATATATTAGGGGAAAGTGTGCATAAAAAATGAATACATGAGTGAAAATAACATGCAAAAAGGCATGAAATGATGAGAAATGGCTGCAAAAATGTGCACCTTTGTCAAAACTGCTTACAAAAATGTGTTATTTGGAGAAATTCTCACTAAAATTGTGGGGAATTCTCATGAGGATTTTCTTTTTAAAAAATTGCAGATTGCTATAGACATGTAGAGAACTGAATTTAACATTGGAAAAAATGAGAAACTGAGAGAAACAAAACAGAGAGATCTTTCCATCCCTAGTCCTTTCACATCCTCATTCACAGTAATAAAGTTCATATAACAGAGAGAGATAGCATCAGCCAGCAGGAGCGAGAGGGTAGTCACCCCATGCCCTAAAAAGCACTCGCCTGCGGAGAAGTGAAACTTGCATTTGACAGGATGGGAGAATAAAACAGAAAGAGAAGACAAGCTCTGTGTCATCAGGGTGCAAAGATCAACTGTGTGATGAAAGTCGTAAGCAACATGTGGGTACAGGGAGGGTGAATCCCCTCTCTCCTCCAGTTGGCAGCATCCACGTGAAGGGACGTGGGCCACGGTCTTCTGGCAGCTAGCATCACTGTGCAGTCTCTCTCTTTCAGAGTGGAAAAATTAACACAGAGCACAACAGTCTCTCTCACACAGAAATAGTTTGTGGGCACAATGTTGCTCTCTCACACATACACATTGAGGCAGGCAAAAGGCATGTGAGCACAGTCTCTTTCTGACTGAAGGGAGCATATGCAGGAGCATGTGGTCACTATCCCTACGGAGGTAGGCAGCAGCAATGTGAAGACACAGTGGCCATCAGTGTCTCATAAAATGGGCAGCAGTGTGTGGGCAGAGAAGCAGCAGGCAAGGAGAGGTTGAGAGCTGGCAGTCAGTTATAACAGCGTTTCTACCGACAAGTACCAAATAGTGGGCTGCCACAAAAAGAGGCAGAGATAATGGAAGCAGACACAGAAATGTTGGCAGCCACCCCACCCCCACCCCACCTGAGAAATAACAGGGCAATAACTTACAGTATCTGCTAAAGTTGGACAAGATTACAAACTGGCAGAATGCAGGTGGACAGAAAAATAGAGGGGATTTACCTTTCAGTTTGTGTCTCACAAGGGGCAAATTTTTGTTGGGGGGGAGAGACTAGTGGTTGGTCACAGCAGCAGGAGAACATGGGAGAAGAAACAAAAGACTGCCAGGCAGCAGGTAACATTTGGGAATAGTTGGGGGAGAGAACGCAGGTATATAGGTAGATGTAGCAATGCTCACTATGGGCTTGACATTGTGCCCCAGGCACTGAAGCATTAACTCACAGACAACGGAAAGTGTTGGGAAGTACAGGGAGTAAGGAAGAGCACACAAGCAGGCTGAAGCAAACTAGACTATAAATTAGTTCTGTATCTGGGCCTGTAAGAGAGGTGGTTGTGGGGTGTTTGGTTTTTGTTTTGCATAAATTGCCAGTGTGTAGGGAGACTGATCTAGGGTAGAAACCTACTATGGGGATAGGGAACATTAACCCTTTGTTCTTCACAATGGTCCCAATTCAGATTGGGAGCCCTATGCCAGCAATTTGCATAGAAAAATAAGCTCCCATTCACTCATGAAGAAAATATTGAGTATGGGAGGAACTGTCAGGCACTCTGCACACAGATTTCATAGAATCAGAGAATAGTAGAGTTGGAAGGGGTCTATAAGGCCATCAAGTCCAACCCCCTGCGCAATGCAGGAATCCAAATCAAACCATTCCCATCAGATGGCTGTCCAGCTGCCTCTTGAATGCCTCCAGTGTCAGAGAGCCCACTACCTCTCTAGGTCATTGGTTCCATTGTCATATGGCTCTAACAGGAAGTTTTTCCTGATGTCCAGTCGAAATCTGGCTTCCTGCAACTTGAGCCCATTATTCTGTGTCCTGAACTCTGGGATGATTGAGAAGAGATCCTGGCCCACCTCTGTGTGACAACCTTTCATGTACTTGAAGAGTGTTATCATATCTCCCCCCAGTCTTCTCTTCTCCAGGCTAAACATGCCCAGTTCTTTCAGTCTCTGCTCATAGGGCTTGGCTTCTAGTCCCCTGATCATCCTTGTTGCCTTCTTCTGAACCTGTTCCAGTTTGTCTGCATCCTTCTTGAAGTGCAGAGACCAGAACTGAATGCAGTATTCAAGATGAGGCCTAACCAGTGCTGAATACAGGGGAACTAATACTTCACGCGATTTGGAAACTGTACTTCTTTAATGCAGCCTAATATAGTGTTTGCCTTTTTGCAGCCACATCACACTGTTGACTCATATTCAGCTTGTGATCAATGACAATTCCAAGATCCTTCACACATGTTGTATTGCTGAGCCAAGTATCCCCCATCTTATAACTGTGCATTTGGCTTCTTTTTCCTAAGTGTAGAACTTTGCATTTATCCCTATTGAATTTCATTCTGTTGTTTTCAGCCCAATGCTCCAGCCTATCAAGATCCCTTTGAATTTTGTTTCTTCCAAGATATTAGCTATCCCTCCCAATTTTGTATCATCTGAAAATTTGATATGCATGCTCTGTACCTCCTCATCCAAGTCGTTAATAAAAATGTTGAAGAGCACTGGGCCCAGGACTGAGCCCTGTGGTACCCCACTCATTACTTCTGCCCAGTAACAGTAAATAGGAGCTCAAAGCACTGGTCTCCTGTAGTGAGAGCTTTTACTGCACCCCATCCTTAATATATTTGATTGGGTATGCAAGGTCCAGCCAGCAATGCCGGACGGACTTCCGAACAAGCTCTATCTGATTAATGCGATACGTTTATCTTTTCTTCAAAGAGAAAACGGACTAACAGGCAAGCACCCTTCTTTCTATTTTTTTTTCTACTTGGTTTAAATTGTTGCAGCAAAAAGAGATTTGTCAAATGAATCAGCTTTAAAGAACTTCTGGGTGAGCTATAACTCTTCTCTGTTATTCACGAAATTAACAGCTTATCTCTGTTTCTATTGCAAAAAGCTGTCCTGGAAGTGCATTCTAAAGATATAAACAGAAGAGGGATTTCTATTCCGAGGAGAAAAAAATAAAAAATATGAACTTTGGAACATTATATTGTCTGGGACTATTCTCTTTTTGGTCTATTTTATTTTGACGAATCTGCTTCTTCACGACGCCACTAACTGTTTTGATGCTGGGAACTAAATTTGTTTTGTATTTTTGAACATAGAGAGATAAGGCAGGCTGCTCTGTTTATACTGTGATGTCATCAAGCCTGTAATATTAACCCAATTGTTGCTGAAATAAGAAGTGGTTCTTCTTTATTTTTGTTTTGTTTTGTTTTCGTGGTTTTAAAAATGGCAATCAAGAAAGTGGCTGAGAATCTGGAAGTAATTATGTTTCAGAAAATAATGGATGAGATTGAGATAACGAAACAAGCCCTGCGACAGGGCAGTAAGGAGCTGAAAATTGAACTGAGCAAAATGACGCAGGAGCTTAAAGAAATAGGGGATCCTGTGAGAGAGGAGAATGAGATCAGAGATGAGAAAAGAAAAAATAAAGGGAAGATACAAGCCCTGGAGATTGGAACAAATGTGGAATTGGAAAAAGATCTGGAGTTTATGGATATTAGAAATAAAATCTACTGTTTGGAATTTAACGTTATCTCTGAAGAAATTAATGAAGATATTAGAGATAAAGTTATCAATGGCTTGGATAATTTTCTGGACTGGAATGACGTGATGGAGCTTGATATAGAGAAAATCTATGGAATTAACTGCAGCCATGTGACAATGGAAAAACTCTCAAGAG
This sequence comes from Rhineura floridana, assembly GCF_030035675.1. Lineage (NCBI taxonomy): Eukaryota > Metazoa > Chordata > Lepidosauria > Squamata > Rhineuridae > Rhineura > Rhineura floridana. The sequence continues at coordinate 1,043,863 of NC_084489.1, read as the reverse complement.
ATGAGCCAGTGCATTTTGTAAAAAAGAAGAACAGAGATATGACTTTACAACAATATTTCAGCAACTTATTCAGAATCGATGGCAAGAAAATATTTGGGATAGAGGAAATTCCCATCAGACTCTTATTATATGACTATGGCTATGACAGCAAGATTATTATGGAATACTGATAATGGAAGATTGGACACTGAAATTACTGGACTTAACAGGACTATTGAAGATGGAAGATGGAATTAATATGGATAATGGAATAATGGCTATTGAAATTATTGGACTTAACAGATTTGATGAGATGGATTAATCGATAGGTTTATTTGGACTATGGTTATGACAATAAGATTATTATTATTATTAACGAGATGGATTAATCGACATGTTTATTTGGAGAAAAATTGATAGATATATTTCTTAAAGAATTGAAACCTCTCTTTGACTTTTTGTGGAAAGAATAAAGTAATGTCTATGAGATTTGATGATTAATTAAGATAACTACTGAAGGAAAGTGATTTTATAATATAATTTAAGAGACAGGATTGTTATATATTGTAGACCTATAACTGATCTGCGACAAATGGGAAGTCAACATTTTATTTTTTTGTTTAATCATTTTTGTTTTGTTTTGTTTTTTGTCTTTGAATGTTTTATGATTTTGTTTTGTTTGTTTTATGAAAATTTGAATAAAAATTATTGTAAAAAAATATATATATTTGATTGGGTATTGCATAATTGTGGCACCACCAAGCCAAGCCCTATGGCAGAGTTTCTGTGAGTGTATGTCACAGAGCTGCTTGATGCATTTGCAAAGTCAACAGACCAGCAGAGATGATCATGATTCTCCTCATCATCCCTATCTTCTCCTCCGGCTTTAATTGCTACATAGTTTTGCATCCTAACCTTCTGGTGAGCAGTTGTGATGTGATATTTAAACTAAAACTAAATGTTATTTACTATCTATTTAATTTTAAAGTCCATATAAGGCAATACCTTTATTATGCCAACCAAGTATCACAAAATAGTACACAAATCTTTGAATTCTCCAGAACTCTTCATTGGGCTAAATCAGGGGTAGCCAACATTGTGCCTTCCAGATGTTCTTAGATTGCAACTCCCATCAGCTTCAGCTGGCATGGCTATTGGTCAAGGATGATGGGAGGTGGAGTCCAACATTATCTGGAGAGTGCCACATTAGCTATCCCTTGGCTAGATGGTAAACAGGAAGGATGGGGGTGGGGAGAAAACTTTTTGGCTTGAAGTTGAAGTCATGGAGTCTGCATCTGGTCACAGTCTTAAAAATGGAATGGTGGAGGAGGAGCAGACAATCAAGTGAATCACTTTAGGTTTTCAGACTTGATTGGAATAAGGCTGATTTCCCATCTCTGAAAACACAAGTATTGGCTTTTACCCAGAGCTTGGAAAAGCTACTTTTTTGAACTACAACTCCCATCAGCCCAATCCAGTAGCCATGCTGGCTGGGGCTGCTGGGAGTTGTAGTTCAAAAAAGTAACTTTTCCAAGCTCTGCACCCAATTCTGTACCCATTCTTCGGCAAAACATACAAGTCCACTGAGAGTGGAAAAAGAAATAAAGATAAACTAGGCAGTCTTTATATTGACAATAATGGACATTCATTTTAGACTGCATGCTACGCAAAGTCTTTAGCCCAAGCGTTACATGCTGAATTTTCTTATCCATATTTAATCTCTAATAAGAAGCTATAAATTATATAGTTAGTGCCTTTTTGGCTAGAAGTTCCCAGTTTAAACGGGGCTTCATAGGATGTCAGAGAACATGGCAAATCTTCTGCTTTGTAAATTGTGATTATAAAAGAGGATACTTGTAAGATTGTGTACCAGTTTACTCTTAACCCAGAGAGATGCTTTTCTAATTGAGAGATTTGTAAAGGACGTCCTTGATCAAACAGATCTTTCATTGTCAGCAATCCCCTTTGCTCCCAACCTTCACATTGTCTATATTTGTCAATGTGGTGAAATTTGGGGTAATCTAGGAATGGGAGAGGGGACGGCTATGGCACTGGTTTGCAGACCCACTGAGTCCAGATTTTCAAGGTGGCATTCAAGAAAGGATGTGTGATTGAGGAGAGAATGCATTTAGACAGTGGGAGCAAAGGGAGTGATCGTGCTAATGGGCATTTTACATCTGAAGTAATTTCCATTGAAATCCAAGGTGTACTTGGATCAAAATGAATCATTTGAGCTACTTGTTTAATCTGCGATGCTTCATAATATAACTGCACATTTGGCAAGCCAAAACCTCCCTTACTGCTTGAGCAATAAAGAACTGCTTTACTCAAGCATGAGCGTTTAGCACTGTTAGTAAGTTAAGCATTTGTTGCCATTTCTGTAGGAGTGTCTCAGGAAGATAAATGGGGAGAGTTTGGAAGAGGAAGAGGAACTTGGGCAGAATGGCCATTTTCATTGCAGCCACCCTACCAAACCAAGAAAGGGAAAGGTTTTTCCAAGAATAAAGCTTAGTTTTAATAGCTTATATTAATAGAATGAAGTTATGCTTTTTTAACTTTTTAATCTTTGGTAATAGTAACCCCTAGATATTTAAAGCCACCAAACACCAGTGGGAGACCAAATGCTTCACTCAGGTTGAGCCTGTGTTTGTAGGAGGAAATCGATGCAAAAAAGTTCCAACTTTCTGTAGATAATTCCTAACCCCGCCACTTCTTTAAAATTAGCTAAATGGGTTTGCAGTCATGGGAGTGCATTCTGAGGTTCTCATAAAAATAGAAGTATGTCATCCATGAAGAGGTTGATATGCTGTTCTTGGCCATTAATAACCAAACCTTTGATATCAGGGTCTGCTCTAAGCTTATCGGCCAGTACTTCTATTGCAATTGCAAATAATATAGGGGATAAAGGGCATCCCTGCTTGGTGCCTCTTGTTAAATTAATAAAAGGGGAATCAAATCCATTAATATGAATTGTCGCTTGGGAACCAGAATAAAATTGATGAATGACATTGAGAAACTAAGGACCAAACTTTAACTTAGCTAATAAGCGGAGTAGAAAAGGCCATTTGAGACGGCTGAAGGCTTTGAAAGTATATAGGGAAAGTAATGCAAAAGGAGAACATGTTTGTGGACTATGATGGACAATATTGAGGACCCGTCTTACAGCATCTGAAAGTTGCCGCTTAGGGATAAAACCTGTCTGATCAGTGCAAATGTATCCAGAGATAAAGACATTCAGTTTCTGAGCCATTACTGAAGTAAGTAGCTTAGCATCCTGATTCAGGAGAGCTATTGGGTGGTAAGACCCAGAGAACACGGATCTTTATGAGATTTAGGGATGACAACTATTCTAGCTTGTCTCAAGGTCTCTGTGATCCTATCTCCCTTCATAATTCCATTCATCAGCATTTGTAGGTGGGGAAGGAGAATCCCATTAAATGTCTTATAAAATTCTGCTCCGTAGCCATCAAGACCTGGAGTTTCCCCATTTTTCAGACATTTTATAGTGGCTTCTATTTCTTTCAAAAGAATAGGACTATTTAGGTATTCTCTATTCTCAGGAACGTTGAGAGCTGGAAGAGCTAAAATAGGAGCATTTGTGATCTCCTCCAACCAATGCCACTCACAAGTCATGAAAAGTATGGACAATCATCCATTCTCAGCAGAAAAGAAATGAGGAATACGATGGGTTCTTAGAACACTGGAACAACAGCAGCAAAGAAAAATACAGGAGGTGGATGAGAAACAGGAAGTTGAAGCAGGAGAGGAGAGTGTTGAGGAGAGGGGGGGAAGTGGAGGAAACTGGAAAATGGTGACAGTTAACAGCAGAAGAGCTAGAAGGCATTCTGCCTCAGTGGAATTATGGAAACGATTTCAGGTGCTGGAGGACAGTCTGCAGAGGAAGACGTGCAGGAGACCCTGCAGGACAGCAAGCAAGAGGCTGAAACTCAGTCAAGCAGAGGCAATGAAACTATGCCCTACAACAAAAAGAAGAGGAGGAGGAGTCATGGGAGACTCGCTACTGTGTAGGATTGAGACCCAAGTTTGTTGAGAAGACCCATGGACTTGCCAGGTATGCTGTCTCCCTGGAGGATGGATTAGAGATGTGACAGAAAGGATGCCAACACTCATAAAGCCAATTGACCTAAATGCCTGTCTTCTCATCCGTGTGGGAACAAATGATACTGCCAAGCGGAGCTACCATGAAATCAAGTCAGACTAAAAGCTTCAACCATCCTCCATGATTTCACAAAGATAATAGACAGTGGTTCTGAGAATACTTCAGCCAGTTCCTTCATTACTGTAGGATGCAGTTCATTGGCCCTAGAGATTTGAACTCATTCAAAGTAATTAGGTATTCCTTGACCATTTGTCTATCAATCTCAAACTGCAATCCTGCCCCTTCAACTTGTACTTTGAGGTTTCCCAGAAGGGTCATAGACCCTCTTTTGTGAGAAGACTGGCCCAAAGTAGGAACTGAGTACTTCTGCCTTTTCTTCGTCATCTGTTACTATTTTGCCATATTCATTGAGTAGGTCTCTGTCTTTTAGTATGGATGTACCTAAAGAAAGCTTTTTTGTTGGTTTTAGCATCTCTCACTAACCTCAGCTCATTCTCAGCTTTAGCCTTCCTGATGCCAACCCTGAAATTCTGTGCTACCCGTCTGTACTCTTTCTTTCTGACCTGGCCTTCCTTCCACTTCCTATGTGTGTCCTTTCTTTTCTTTTCTTTTTTTGTTTTTGTTTTTGTTTTCAGGTCATCTCTAGGCTTTTTGTGAAGCCACATTGGGTTCTTCTGATGTCTTCCACCATTTTTCCTTGTTGGAATTGTTTGCTATTGTGCCTTTAGAATTTCATCTTTTAGAAACTCCCACCCCTCTTGGACTCCTTTTCTCATTAGGATCACTTGCCATGGGACCTTACTTATCAGTGTTCTAAGTTTATTAAAATTGGCTTTCCTGAAGTCCAGGGTACACATATAGCTACACTCAGCTTTTGCTTCCTTTAAGATTAAGAATGCAAGTATAACATGGTCACTTTCCCCCAGAGTTCCCATAACTGCCACTTGATCCACTAAATCATCTTTATTGATTCAAATCAAGTCAAAGATAGCTGATCCTCTAGTTCTACTTTGGGTAGGAGAAAGTTATCTCTAACACAAGTCAGGAATTTCTTGGAGGGGCTGTGTTTGGCAGAATTTGTCTCCCAATAGATAATGGGGTAATTAAAGTTACCCATCATCATGCCTCCTTGAAACATTGGCAAGTATCTTCTACCGACTCCGGTTGGTGGCCCAGCTACACCCCTATCTGGACAGGGATAACCTGGCTTCAGTTGTCCATACTGTTGACCATTGGTAACCCCCAAGTTAGATTACTGCAATGCGCTCTATGTGGGGCTGCCTTTGAAGACAGTTTGGAAACTGCAGTTTGTGCAAAATGCAGCAGCCAGATTGGTAACAGGGACCAGATGGTTCAAACATATAAAATCGATTCTGGCCCACTTGCATTGGCTGCCTGTATGTTTCTGAGCCCGATTCAAAGTGCTGGTTTTAACCTATAAAACCTTACACGACTTTGTGACAAGGTGCACCTGTTATCTTTCCGGCGCCAGGTCAAGACTTTCCTCTTCTCCCAGGCATTTTAGCATGTGTTTTATACTGTTTAATTTTTAAATTGTGCTTTAAATTGTTTTTATAAGTTCTGTTTTAAATTGTATTTGTTTTAATATTTTTAGTTACTGTAAACCACCCAGAGAGCTTCGGCTATGGGGCGGTATACAAGTATAATAAAATAAATAAATAATAAATAATTGGGACCACAATACCTGATGGAACGGCTCTCCCAACACGAACCCACCCGTACACTACTTTCAAGATCAAAGGTCCTCCGGGTGCCTACTCGGAGGGAAGCTGGGAGTCTGGCAACAAGGGAGAGAGCCTTCTCAGTGGTGGCTCCCAGATTATGGAATGATGTTTTTGATGAGGTGCACCTGGCACCAACATCGTTATATTTTCGACACCAGGTCAAGACTTTCCTTTTCTCCCAGGCATTTTTTAACAGCATTTGAATAGCACGCTTTTCACTTGCTTATCATTTTTATGGGTTTTAATTTGGTATGGTTTTAAATTTGTATGCTTGTTTTTAATGTTTTTAATTATTGTTAACCCCCCAGAGAGCTTTGGCTATGAGGCGGTATATAAATGCAATAAATAAATAATAAATGCAATAAAATAAATTTGCTTTTCAAAAGTTTAATCCTTGTCTTCTCCTTGATTGGGTGGTCAGTAGTAGACTCCAACCACCATGTTCCTTTTATTCCTTGCCCCATTTGTTTGAATCCATATGCTGTCAATGGGACTATCAAGCTCATCTTCCTGTATTTCTGTATTGTTGTTGAAGGCAGGATGTTGGATTTGAAGGCAGTTGTTGAAGGCAGGATTTTGTTGAAGGGCTACAATTATCAAAGCTAATTGTTCTGAGAGGTACAAATCCAGATTCTTAAATTATTGTAAATGAAAGCCCATTTAGTACTGTTAAATGATAGCTGGAGGAGTGGGGAGGGGAGAAGAATGGACAATGCATTTTCCACATACTCCTAGCACTTCATTTTAAAGAAGTCCTTATAGGTGTTCTTTATTGTTTATAGACTAAACTTTCCATGTTAAAAATGCAACTATTTCTTTAAGAAAGCAATTCCAGAAAATTTCCAATCATCCCATGTGCCATAGGAACTTATCATTACCGATCATTATTATCTGTGGCGAAGAACATAATAAGAACAACGAAGATGCTGAAATGAAGCTCTCAAGGATTCTGGATTCTAAGGAACTGCTATGTCTGCCTTAAGACAGCAACATTTTATGCCACTGCCAGCCTAAAAATATCTCCTCTTCCCACCCCCATCACCTCCTTGTAAGGTATATTTTATCAGCCTTCAGATGGATTATTATTATTATTATTATTATTAATATTATTATTATTATTATTATTATTATTAAATTAATTAATTTGTATCCTGCCCTTCCTCCCAGTGGGGGCCCAGGGCGGCAAACAAGGCACTAAAAACACTTTAAAACATCATAAAAACAAATATTAAAATACATTAAGACAAAACAGCATTAAAAACATTTTGAAAAACTTTTTTAAAGGGTTAAAAACATTACTAAAAAACGTATTAAGCAATTCTGACACAGACACAGACTGGGATAGCTCTCAACTTAAAAGGCTTGTTGAAAAAGAAAAGTCTTCTTGCACTCCAAATACCATAATTTCACACTCAGAAATGCATACATGCAGTGGCCCTTCACATCCAGCAAAATATAACCTTGAACAATTTCACCCTGATACAGCGCTAACAACTCTCACTGCTTACCATCCACCAAATGGGGAGAGGAATATTGATATTAAATTCCTCTCATTAATTCATTTTGTGGAAGAGGTCTCGGATGATTAGCATGTAGTAATATATCTTGAAACACTAACCGAGAAGCTAATAAAGGGGAAGATTGAATGATCGTACCATTACTTTCACATTACATTTTCAGTAACCAAAAACAAACTATTACATTAGTGTCTCTTCCATCCTCAACCCACATGTCCATCACACAAATATATTTCACATTGAAGTTGTACACATTGTTGGTTTAATATATGTGGAATTGAGGTCACAGCTCCGGGACCATATTCCTTTTTTGTGCCCTAAATAATCTGGAACTGCTGCCATTCCTGACAGTGTGGCCTATATGATATAGCCATCCAAAGAAGATGACTTGAAATTGGTATCCCCCGGTCCTCCCAAATCCTCTATGTCAGACACAAATGCAGAGGTGTGTTTTTCTTTAGTAGATTTAATTGAAAGTTTCAGTTCAGAGTGCTTAATGAATCATCTTACAGATTACACAGCATTGAGCTTCATTACTAGGAAAAACTAGGCATGACTACACTGCGCTAAGACATTGTCGCAGTAACTAGATACGCCTCCTCACCAATCTTAAATAAGGATGAGTGGGCACCCTACTGGTGTGAGGTGTCACAACATGCAGCACATGTGCAGATGAGCCCTCCTTCTCAAAGGGATAGTGAGAGCCTGTTCAGATTGTCGGTACCACCTCCTATGAGTCTGGGTAGAGGGCAGCTGCACTGCCTCAGTGTGGTCCTCCCCAACAGGAGGAGGGGGCGGTGCGGTGGCAATGGCAGAGCAGGCAAAGGAAGGGGGTGAAAGACAGGCGGAGAAACATCTTCCTAACTGTGTCGGGCATCCTCACTGGTGACTGGATCTATAGAGGCAGAACTGTCACTGGCTACAGTGTGGGAGCTCACAGACTCCTGCGCACCTGAAGACATATAACTGGTGTCTTCTTCCTACTCAAACTCCGACTCCTCTTTGTTCTTGCTGCTCCACCCCTATTCCGCAGGGCTCATGACAACCCTTGATAGTGTTCTTGCTGATGTAGAGACATTTGGTCACCATGCCATAGTGGTTCTGCAACATGTGGAAGCACCCCACATCACCACCAGCCACAACTTACAATGTGCAGTGGATGCCACCAGCAGCTCCAAATGGTAATACAACTACATGTTAAGGTGGTAAAGTGGGTGAATTTATTTATGGTCTGTAACACTTTTGCATGCTTTTACCCAAAATTCCATTCCATTCTGTTTCTTCATTACTCTGCAATTTTTCTGGGGGGAAACACACCCCAAAATACATATTTATATGTGTATTTTCTTTCAGAATACATACTTAAATGTTTATTTAGCTCCATTTCAATCTGGCTTTTGCCACCTCAGTGGATGATCTATGCAGGGAACTGGACAGGGAATGTTTATCCCTGTTGGTTCTTCCGGATCTTTTTGTAGTTTCAATACTGTCAACCAAGGTATCCTTGGATGGGACTTAGAGGCACCATTTCATGGTGGTTCTGGTCCTTCTTGAAGGTGTGGTTCCAGAGGATGGTGCTGGAGGATTTCTGTTCAAGGCCTCGGCTGTTTTTTATACAATATCCCTCAGTCCTATACTATTTGACATTTACCTGAAACTGCTAGCTGAGATCAACTGGAGTTTTGAGATTCAGTGTCACCAATATATGGATGCTATTAAACTCTGTCTCTCCTTTACATCTAAACCCAAGGAAGCTGTTTAAGTTTTGAATCAGTGTCTGGCATCAGTAACAGACTGGATGAGGGTGAACAAATTAAACCAGTGCTTCTGACTGCTAGAAAGACAGATCAGGGAAAAGGGGTTCAATCTGATTTGAATGGAGTTGCTCTCCCTTTGAAGACTCAAGATTCACAGATTCTGCTCCTTGATTCAACTATGAACTTGGATGTCCAGGCTCAGTGGTGGCTGAAAATGTTTTGAACAGATAAGGCTAATGTGCCAAGCGCATTCATTCTTGGAGATGTCACATCTGCCCACAGTGATTTGGACTGCTATAACATGTTCTATGTGAGCTATCTTAGAAGAGTGTTTGGAAACTTCAGCAGAAGTTTGCAGCCAGACGATTGAGGCCAGTTTATAGCAGTTTCACTGGCTACTGGTTCCTTTCCATCTACAATTAAAAGTGTTGGTATGTCTTCAATCCAGATAAGGATTGTGCAGCAGAATTGAATGAATCCTGAACCAAAGCCAGCTGTTTCAGATACATTTGGGGCTTGTCCAAGCCAAAGCAGTATCTCTCTGAACCAACCTAAACCAAAGAAAGTAACTCTGAAGCAATTGAGAGCACTTTGGAGATTTGGTGACTGAAAAACACTGCAGATTAATATGTCTGCAAAAACTGAAATATTTATCCCCAGGTTTGTCATATAAGGAAAAGGTGGGAGGAAGATGCCTTTTGTGACTAACAGGTCTAAGTTCTAATCAGAGGGAATCATTCTACCACAACCCTCCAATCACAATGCTTTGGGTCAGGGGTATAAAGTAAAGTATCATTTTGTTCTTGCCTGTTCTGTCCTCTTTGCTATTTCTGTTAGTAGTGCTTGCTTGGAACATGCTAGATATTCAAGTCCTTCTTTCTTTGACAAATACCCACACACCCACTCCTATCAAACCAGCTTGCCTCAAGCTGTTTTGTTCATTCATCATAACTCCCTATACTTCTGAAATTTTACATAGGGTTCACCTCTACAATATAAGCCATTTTCACACTAAAATAATTGCCAGCAAAATCACAGCGAAAGAGTGAATACTCTTAGTTTCTGGACAGGAAGAAGAGGAGGAAGACTGGGATCCTGGGGAGTGGTCCAGTGGTCTGAAAGGGAGGGGTGGAACTAGAGAGTACTTCAATAGTCTGGTCAATTACAGCCCTGCCTTGGGGTTCAGACTGTGATAGATAAGATGGTGTCTGACAGTAAACTTCTAATCACCACACCTTCCAACCATGTTTTGCCTCCTGAGCCACCTCCCACACTGCCCCTGGGACCAGAAGTGTCAGAGGTGCAGCCTGGAGAAGAACTGGTTGAGGCATTTTCTCCCCTGTTGCCAAGGACGCACCGCCATCTGCACAGGCATGAACTGACTGAGCCCACTCACCAGCCCATCCATAGGTGTGCTGCTTGCAGGCCCATATAGTTCCCACACAAGTAGTATGCCCACCTACTTGTCTCAGTGGGCATGTAAATTTGTTGTGACAATATTTTTGCTTGAATAGTCATACCTAGAAATGTCTTGTAGAGACCCAAAGACCTGGATAACCTGTAATCTGATGTACTGTTCTAGAATGAAATTTTACATTAAAATAATGGAGAAAAGCAAGTCAATGATTCCATGCCTGATTTTGATGGAGTGAGCCAGGACAGTTTCCTCCCCGCATCCCAAATGAACATGAAAGGTACCTATTATAAAGTACTTTGGATATATCCTTCTGGAATTTGGCAGGTTTCTTATCTAAGGAAAGCTCTATGATACATGCTATTTTCACATAAATTGTCCACAATAGGGAGCTTAAGTGAATCTTTGTTTTAACCATCCCTAAAGTGACTTCTTTTGCAGGAAAACCACTACAGCTATCCTTTTGAAAATTGGTAGGATTCATTCCCTCAGTAGGGACTGCCATGCCTGCAAATTTCATCCAATTATGTGTGTTATAGAGGGTTCCTTTAAAAAAGTTTGAAGTGTCTAATACAAAAATCCATGGACCTATTTGTCTCTAATTTGGTGTGCTTTATTCATTCAAGAGGGGCTGCTATTCCTTAAAATTGTATCCAGTTCTATCCAAAGACAAAAGATATAGCCGTTTTTAAATTTCCACATCACAGTGAATGGGGAAGACACAAACCATTGTTTTTTTCCAAACTGGGATTCAGACAAAAATCAAATGCGTCAATCTCCAAAGCACTTTGGACCAATTTGGGTTGTTTCAAAGTGCCAAATTAGGATATGAATCAAATCAGTCAGTGCAGATTATATGAAAGATCACATTCTCCCACATGAGCCTGCTTGAGCTTTCAAATGTTGAGGGAGAAGCCCTCTTTTCTGTCCCATCAACACTGTCTGAAGAACACAGAAAATGGAACTGAGAGAGAGCTTTCTTGGGAGTCTGCTCTCAGGCTCTGGAACTCCTTCCTAAGGGAAGCCCTCCCAGATGCTTCTCTGATGACCTCTCAGCAGGCCTTTGATAGGCCTTTGGCTTCACAAGCTGCCTTGTTATGGTCATTGTAAATTGTCATGATCTAGTCCTATGCCAGATCTCATGGAGAAAGTAGCAAATCTGGAGGCTGGAGTGGTGAGAAGTTGCAGGATCATGGACAGTTCTGAGTGAACAACTCACTCTGATAAAAGTTGGGAGCAAATGGAGGCCTTTTAAGCCTCTGTCTCTGTTGCAGTCACTGCCCTCTTCTGCATAACTTTGGAGTGTTAAAGGGCCAACACTGTGGCCTGAAGATGGGCAATCCTCCATTCCATAGGCTTCCTCCTGATGAGCTCCCTGTGCTGCTAGACTGGTGACATGTGGTGGGAAGCATCTGATTCCTCAAGGAAAGGTGCCCTGGTGGTCCCAGAGGTTTTTCAGTGGGCTTCTGTCTGACAGCTTCAGGTGCAGTGTTCTCCTCTCTCTAGTAGTCAGCTCAGAGCCCTGAACTTGATCTGGCTCCTTAGCTGGTACTTCTGCAGTCCTGTGACTGCTGTTTTATTCAGGGGTTATGACATAAATATGCTGCAATCTGACCAACTAGCTACTGTTTTCATTGATATTATTGATGTATTTAATCTGTCTTTTTATGTTTTTACTTGTTGTTATGAATTGTACTTCACTATTTGGTGGAATGGCAGAACATAGATTTCTCTAATGAATAAACTTAACTAATAATTTGTTCTCTTCAAATCCTAAAATCAAATAATAATAGAGTTGGGGCGTATAAGGCCATCAAGTCCAACCTCCTGCTCAATGCAGGAATCCAAGTAAAAGCAGACCCGACAGTGGCTGTCCAGCTGCCTCTTGACTGCCTCCAGTGTTGGGGAGCCCACCACCTCCCTAAGTAATTGGTTCCATTGGCATACTGTTCTAACAGCTAGGAAGTTTTTTCCTGATGTTCAGCTGAGATCTGACTTTTAAATAATATTTAAATGAACCCTTTGAAATCTTCAAATGGCCAAGAACTGCATTGCAATGTTTAGAGAAATGAAACATTTAGTGCGTAGTTAAGTGTAGTGATCTACACTTTAGTCTGAGAGGTGTGGATAAGGTGATTTAATATAGGAATTCAGAAAGATAGAATCCCTCAAATATTCCTATATGACAGAGAGGAGAGGATAACAAAGTAATCACAAAAGAACCATTTCTACGTGACAATTCTCTTTCTACCTCTTTCAGAAATTCAGCTACTACTGTCCCTTTTCCTACTGTCTCCAACAGAAAGAAATGAAGCATGCAGGAATCAGTCCAATATTATACAGCCACGAGAGTGGCTGTATACTATAGTCAGCGGGGATTTTTCACATTCCGCAATGTTAAATTGAAAATACCCCCATGCCATTCTGAGGCTTCCCATAAGCTCATTTCAAAACAAAACCTTACAAAACTTATAGTCCTGAACTCAGAAATGCTTGCTTAACAACCCTGTCAATTTTCATGGCGATACACAAAACAGTCAGAGAGAATAGAGAGTTCAAAGTCTAAACAGAGAGAAAAAAACTCAGACCCCTTTTGGACTTTTTTCTGCGAGTTCTCATAATCTGTTGAAATTCATTAAAAATCAGCCATGTTCACAGAGTACCTGTAATCCTATTACTGATCTTGCCCCATACTCTGACCTTCATCTACTGCAGTTTAAAAGTTAAAAAAATGCCTGGCTGATTTTTAATTAATTTAAGAAATTTTGGCTGGAAGCCTATTATAACGCGGGGCATGCTCAGTAAGGACCAACTGTCAGTGTTCTAAAAGCCTCACAGCTGCTGGGCTTGGCTAATCACAGGCGCCACTCCCACACCAGACTTGATTTCACTTGAGACAGTCATGGCTTCCCTCAAAGAATCCTGGGAAGTGTAGTTTGTGAAGGGTGCTGAGAGGAGACTCCTATTCCCCTGAGAGAATGGTTAACACCCTAGCGAGGGAGCCTGCTCCAAGAGCTAGAGGGAGCCCCAGCTGATGAAGCGTCAAGGCTCCAGCTGATAAAGCGTCAAGGCAAGTAAAGCAGCAGAGCGAAAAGAGGGTAAGTAGCTCCCATTTATTCCATTATTTAATTGAATTAAAACAGCTCAGAGCAATAAGTAATAAGGGCAGCCTAAGGTCACCCTGAGCTCGGAGCCAAATCCTGAAAGAACCTATATCTTAGGAGACAGATCCTAGGAGAAGGAAGCCTGTAGAAAGCTAGTGTTCAACACCACCCTAGCAGGAAAGCTTCAGGGGACACTGTAAACAAGGCTAAATTCCAGTCGGAGAGAAGGGGGGAAAGGAAACTCCACCGATACATACAGGGAGAGAGTCAGCTCAGTCCTTGCTAAAAAGGGCAGCTTTAGCCTTCCTGAAACACAACCACAAGCTCTGTTTCCCTAGGTTAAAGAAAGGTCAGGCTGTTCTAGGTGGGGAAAAAAAAGACTTGCCTGGAAGACGCAGCCCCTTCCTTAGATTAAAAGCAGCCAAAAGCTTAAACAGCCCCGCCCCTCGCTCAGGAAGGAAGCCTGAGATAATCCTAAAGAGTTAAACCCCAGCTGATAGTTGAGCCATCAGCCTCAAGTAACACATCATTGGCTGGCAGCAGTAGCTGGAAGAAACCAGCCACACATATGAAGTCAGAGCACCCTAGCGAGGGAGCCCCAGCTGACGAAGCGTCGAGGCCCCAGCTGACGAAGCGTCGAGGCCCCAGCTGACGAAGCGTCGAGGCCCCAGCTGACGAAGCGTCGAGGCCCCAGCTGACGAAGCGTCGAGGCCCCAGCTGACGAAGCGTCGAGGCCCCAGCTGACGAAGCGCCGAGGCCCCAGCTGACGAAGCGCCGAGGCCCCAGCTGACGAAGCGCCGAGGCCCCAGCTGACGAAGCGCCGAGGCCCCAGCTGACGAAGTGCCGAGGCCCCAGCTGACGAAGCGCCGAGGCCCCAGCTGACGAAGCGTCGAGGCCCCAGCTGACCAAGCGTCGAGGCCCCAGCTGACCAAGCGTCGAGGCCCCAGCTGACCAAGCGTCGAGGCCCCAGCTGACCAAGCGTCGAGGCCCCAGCTGACCAAGCGTCGAGGCCCCAGCTGACCAAGCGCCGAGGCCCCAGCTGACGAAGCGCCGAGGCCCCAGCTGACGAAGCGCCGAGGCCCCAGCTGACGAAGCGCCGAGGCCCCAGCTGACGAAGCGCCGAGGCCCCAGCTGACGAAGCGCCGAGGCCCCAGCTGACGAAGCGCCGAGGCCCCAGCTGACGAAGCGCCGAGGCCCCAGCTGACGAAGCGCCGAGGCCCCAGCTGACGAAGCGTCGAGGCCCCAGCTGACCAAGCGTCGAGGCCCCAGCTGACCAAGCGTCGAGGCCCCAGCTGACCAAGCGTCGAGGCCCCAGCTGACCAAGCGTCGAGGCCCCAGCTGACCAAGCGTCGAGGCCCCAGCTGACCAAGCGTCGAGGCCCCAGCTGACGAAGCGCCGAGGCCCCAGCTGACGAAGCGCCGAGGCCCCAGCTGACGAAGCGCCGAGGCCCCAGCTGACGAAGCGCCGAGGCCCCAGCTGACGAAGCGCCGAGGCCCCAGCTGACGAAGCGCCGAGGCCCCAGCTGACGAAGCGCCGAGGCCCCAGCTGACGAAGCGCCGAGGCCCCAGCTGACCAAGCGTCGAGGCCCCAGCTGACCAAGCGTCGAGGCCCCAGCTGACCAAGCGTCGAGGCCCCAGCTGACCAAGCGTCGAGGCCCCAGCTGACCAAGCGTCGAGGCCCCAGCTGACCAAGCGTCGAGGCCCCAGCTGACCAAGCGTCGAGGCCCCAGCTGACCAAGCGTCGAGGCCCCAGCTGACCAAGCGTCGAGGCCCCAGCTGACCAAGCGTCGAGGCGAGTTAAGCAGCAGAGCGAGTTTGGCAGCAGGGCGAGGAGGCCAGGGCCCCCCACTCTGCCCGTCCGTTCCGTAACCTCAACTAAACCGCAGTCTCCAACCCATTGACGTAATAAACCATAAACAAAACTATGCAGGTAAGAAGCCAGCAGGGGTGTGGGGGCTTTCCAGTGTTTTGCACCGCCTGCAGCATGTACGACTATCTGCCTGTTGGACAGAAGTCGTGGGTGTGCTCTCGGTTCAATGAGCTCCTGGATCTCCAGGAACGACTTCATTTCCTTGAGGCCAAAGTGGCGGACCTGGAAAAGCTGAGAGAGGCAGAGAGGTGTGTGGAGGAGGCCTTCAGGGACATTATAGCTGTGTCCCACTCCAACGATGATAGCTCTTCTGCTATCATGGAGAATGATGGTCTCAGGGAAGCAGAGCATCCAGCTGAGGAAGAGGGAAACGATCCCTTAGAAGGGACCCATTCCTTGGGGGATGAGCAGCTATCCTCTTGTGCCGAGGATATATCTCCAGGGGGTGGAGGGATCCTTGTAGTGGGTGATTCGATCATTAGGAACATAGACAGTGGGGTGTGTGATGGGCGTGTAGACCGCAAGGTGTTTTGCCTGCCTGGTGCGAAGGTTGCGGATATCGCCCGTCATTTAGATAGTTTGGTAGACAGTGCTGGGGAGGAGTCAGTGGTCGTGGTGCACGTTGGCACCAACGACATGGGGAAATGCAGCCGTGAGGTCCTGGAAGCAAAATTTAGGTTGCTAGGTAGGATGCTGAAAGCCAGGACCTCCAAGGTGGCTTTCTCTGAAATGCTACCGGTTCCATGCACAGGACCAGCCAGACAGGCCCAGCTTCGCAGTCTCAATGCGTGGATGAGACGATGGTGTCGGGTGGAAGGGTTTGGATTTGTTAGGCACTGGGGAACATTTTGGGACAAGCCGGGCCTGTACAAAAGGGACGGGCTCCACTTGAACCAGAATGGAACCAGACTGCTGGCACTTAAAATTAAAAAGGTAGCAGAGCAGCTTTTAAACTGACTGAGGGGGGAAACCCGACAGGAGCTGAAGAAGGTCCGGTTCGGAATAAACCTCCCCCCTGGGATAAAAACCAAAGAAATGATGAAATTTTAAAAGGGGTAGGCCTAGAAGTAGGCATTGTGAGAGCAGGGGCACAGGATATAAATTCAGAAGAGCAAAATTACCACAGGCCAAACCACAAGTGCCAAAGACACTTGAAGAGAGACACTGTTTACAAGTGCCTGTACGCTAATGCTAGAAGCCTCCAAACCAAGATGGGAGAACTGGAGTGCTTGGTCTTAGAGGAGAGCATTGATATAGTGAGCATAACGGAGACCTGGTGGAATGGAGAAAACCAGTGGGATACGGTTATCCCTGGATATAAACTATATCAGAAGGACAGGGAAGGACGTATTGGTGGCGGAGTCACTCTATACACGAAAGAAGGCATTGAATCCAGCAAGCTCGAAACCCCAAAAGAGGCAGACTCCTCCACAGAATCGTTGTGGGTGGTGATACCATGCCCCAGGAGGGACTTAATACTGGGAACGATCTATCGTCCCCCTGATCAAAATGCTCAGGGAGACCTTGAGATGAGATATGAAATTGAGGAAGCAACCAAACTAGGAAATGGGTGACTTCAACTACCCGGACATAGACTGGCCGCATATGTGTTCCAGTCATGACAAAGAAGCAAAGTTTCTACATATTCTAAATGACTATTCCCTAGACCAGTTG
Source organism: Rhineura floridana (assembly GCF_030035675.1). Classification (NCBI taxonomy): domain Eukaryota; kingdom Metazoa; phylum Chordata; class Lepidosauria; order Squamata; family Rhineuridae; genus Rhineura; species Rhineura floridana. The sequence goes on along the minus strand of NC_084489.1, from coordinate 1,026,684 downwards.
GTCATGGAACCGACCAGAGGGACGGCAACCCTGGACTTAATCCTCAGTGGGGACTGGGACCTGGTGCAAGATGTAAATGTTGTTGAACCAATTAGGAGCAGTGACCACAGTGCTATTAAATTAAACATACATGTAAATGGCCAATTGCCAAGAAAATCCAACACGGTCACATTTGACTTCAAAAGAGGAAACTTCATAAAAATGAGGGGATTGGTAAAAAGAAAGCTGAGAAACAAAGTCCAGAGGGTCACATCACTCGAAAATGCTTGGAAGTTGTTTAAAAACACTATATTAGAAGCGCAACTGAAGTGCATACCGCAGATCAGAAAAGGTACCGCCAGGGCCAAGAAGATGCCAGCATGGTTAACGAACAAAGTCAAGGAAGCTCTTAGAGGCAAAAAGTCTTCCTTCAGAAAATGGAAGTCTTGTCCGAATGAAGAAAATAAAAAAGAACACAAACTCTGGCAAAAGAAATGCAAGAAGACAATAAGGGATGCTAAAAAAGCATTTGAGGAATGCATTGCTAAGAACATAAAAACCAACAACAAAAAATTCTATAAATACATTCAAAGCAGGAGACCATCTAGGGAGGCGATTGGACCCTTGGATGATAAAGGAGTCAAAGGTGTACTAAAGAACGATAAGGAGATTGCAGAGAACCTAAATGAATTATTTGCATCTGTCTTCACAGTGGAAGATATAGGGCAGATCCCTGAACCTGAACTAACATTTGCAGGAAGGGATTCTGAGGAACTGAGACAAATAGTGGTAACGAGAGAGGAAGTTCTAGGCTTAATGGACAATATAAAAACTGACAAATCACCGGGCCCGGATGGCATCCACCTGACAGTTCTCAAAGAACTCAAATGTGAAATTGCTGATCTGCTAACTAAAATATATAACTTGTCCCTCGGGTCCTCCTCCGTGCCTGAGGACTGGAAAGTGGCAAATGTAATGCCAATATTCAGAAAGGGATCCAGAGGGGATCCCGGAAATTACAGGCCAGTTAGCTTAACTTCTGTCCCTGGAAAACTGGTAGAAAGTATTATTAAAGCTAGATTAACTAAGCACATAGAAGAACAAGCCTTGCTGAAGCAGAGCCAGCATGGCTTCTGCAAGGGAAAGTCCTGTCTCAGTAACCTATTAGAATTCTTTGAGAGTGTCAACAAGCATATAGATAGAGGTGATCCAGTGGACATAGTGTACTTAGACTTTCAAAAAGCATTTGACAAGGTACCTCACCAAAGACTTCTGAGGAAGCTTAGCAGTCATGGAATAAGAGGAGAGGTCCTCTTGTGGATAAGGAATTGGTTAAGAAGCAGAAAGCAGAGAGTAGGAATAAACGGACAGTTCTCCCAATGGAGGGCTGTAGAAAGTGGAGTCCCTCAAGGATCGGTATTGGGACCTGTACTTTTCAACTTGTTCATTAATGACCTAGAATTAGGAGTGAGCAGTGAAGTGGCCAAGTTTGCTGACGACACTAAATTGTTTAGGGTTGTTAAAACAAAAAGGGATTGCGAAGAGCTCCAAAAAGACCTCTCCAAACTGAGTGAATGGGCGGAAAAATGGCAAATGCAATTCAATATAAACAAGTGTAAAATTATGCATATTGGAGCAAAAAATCTTAATTTCACATATACGCTCATGGGGTCTGAACTGGCTGTGACCGATCAGGAGAGAGACCTCAGGGTTGTAGTGGACAGCATGATGAAAATGTCAACCCAGTGTGCAGCAGCTGTGAAAAAGGCAAATTCCATGCTAGCGATAATTAGGAAATATTGAAAATAAAACAGCCGATATCATAATGCCGTTGTATAAATCTATGGTGCGGCCGCATTTGAAATACTGTGTACAGTTCTGGTCGCCTCATCTCAAAAAGGATATTATAGAGTTGGAAAAGGTTCAGAAGAGGGCAACCAGAATGATCAAGGGGATGGAGCGACTCCCTTACGAGGAAAGGTTGCAGCATTTGGGGCTTTTTAGTTTAGAGAAAAGGCGGGTCAGAGGAGACATGATAGAAGTGTATAAAATTATGCATGGCATTGAGAAAGTGGATAGAGAAAAGTTCTTCTCCCTCTCTCATCATACTAGAACTCGTGGACATTCAAAGAAGCTGAATGTTGGAAGATTCAGGACAGACAAAAGGAAGTACTTCTTTACTCAGCGCATAGTTAAACTATGGAATTTGCTCCCACAAGATGCAGTAATGGCCACCAGCTTGGATGGCTTTAAAAGAAGATTAGACAAATTCATGGAGGACAGGGCTATCAATGGCTACTAGCCGTGATGGCTGTGCTCTGCCACCCTAGTCAGAGGCAGCATGCTTCTGAAAACCAGTTGCCGGAAGCCTCAGGAGGGGAGAGTGTTCTTGCACTCGGGTCCTGCTTGCGGGCTTCCCCCAGGCACCTGGTTGGCCACTGTGAGAACAGGATGCTGGACTAGATGGGCCACTGGCCTGATCCAGCAGGCTCTTCTTATGTCCTTATGTTCTTAACAGTCAGCCACTCTGATTAAAGGTCTGTGAGAGAAACAGGGCGTCTCCTAGCAACTCTCAGCACTCTTCACTAACTACACTTCCCAGGATTCTTTGAGAGAAGCCATGATTGGCTTTGAGCCATGGCTTTGAGAGAAGCCATGATAAATTGTTTTAAATTGTTTTTAAAAGATGTTTTTAAATATGTATATTTGTTTTTAATGTTTTTAGTTATTGTAAACCGTCCATAGAGCTTCGGCTATGGGGCGGTATATAAATACACTAAATAAATAGATAAATATATAATGATTGTCCAAAGTGTAATAGAGGCCTGGTGTGGATGTGGCCAGGGACAGCTTTGTTTTAAATTTGGGTGGGAGGTAGGGTTGCCAGGTTCAGGGCCTGAGACTGATCCTGTATCTTTAGAAGAAGAGAAAGTCAGCCAAGTGCCGGTGTTCTTGCAACATTGTAATGGGAAAAACAACAAGGTAGAATTGTCCCTTTACCCCCGGCCCAACTGTGAAAGATACAGAAGACGTCTTGGTTGGCAGGCCCAGCCTGGTCAGTTTTATCTATCCTAATCATGATTGCATAGGAGTATATCCAATTCAACTCAATAATCATACAAATGATCAGACCTGCCTTTTCCCTCCTTCCCCTTTCCTCTCCCTTTCTCCTCCCCTCTTCCTTCTTCCGCCTTCCCTGCCCACTCCAGCCCTCTGTCCTTCCCCCCCCAGTCAGTTTTACCTATCCTAAGCATGACTGCACAGGAGTAAATCCCACTGAACTCAATAAACATGCAAATGACCACATCTGTCCTTCTTCTCCCCTCCCCCTCCTGCCTGCTCCCATCCCAGTCCTCCCCTCTGCCTTTCCACCCCTCCCTCCTCCCCCTCCTCCCTTCCCCATTCCCTGTGGTCAGTTTCACCTGTCCTAAGCATGATTGCCTGGTGTGTGTGTGTAAATCCCACTTAGCTCAATAAGCATGCAAATGATCAATCCATTCTCAGCAAACTTGCACAGGATCCCATTTCTTACCTCCCGGATTAAAAAACAGGGAGATTCACTAATAGGCAGAAAACCTTGTGGTTTAAGAATGTACCTATAGCCCACAGATATTTCTACCAAACTTTAAAAAGCAGGGAAATTGGGTAGCTATAGTGAATGCACCAGAGGAGTAGGAGACCTGAACTCCTCTCTGAGATATTGTACTGCCCTACAAAGTTGTCAAAATGCAAACACAATTTGGGTTGGTCTTTCACAATTCAATCCACTTGCTGTGTAGCTTGGAAGAATTTGGTAACATGTGCCTCTGAGCATATGGTGAGTGGTGGCAACACCTGTAATCAGCCCAAATAATAGAAAGAAGATATGTCCTGTGCTGATCTTGTTTTAGCCGGGAGGAAGCAACATTATTAAGACAGTTGATATAGTTCAGATGGTCACTTTAAATACGTCTGATTTACTTTGCAATTTTAGTGAAGTTTTCTATAGGAAATCATTTTCTTTTGCTTTTGTTTCTATGAATATGTGAAGTACAGCAACACTTTGCAAAATTTATACTAAAAAACTCCAAACATAATTGTGGAATAATGCCACTGACTTCTGCAAAATAGTCTCCAGTGGACCTCAGAAGTGTCTCAATTTGCACAAGATAAAACAGTGGGAGGTGAAATATATTCTAGCAAAATTCTAGGTGTGCTCTATGTTTTTAATTGATCGTGCCCACCTTGCCTTAAATAAAGTGGTTTAAACATAGCAGGCTGAAAACATGCATCCTCTTTTTTCCAACTCTATAATATCCTTTTTTCCAACAGCTAGAGTCATTGCTGAAGTAACAACATATTGGAATCAGTCTGATTTTACATTAAACTGCAATTTCAGATTCAACTGTTAATGCACCCAAAATAGAAATAGACCATAACCTCCAGTTTGAAACAAAAAGGCTATCTTCACCATCATATGACATTGACCAATAAAAAGGCTTTGAAATTAATAAAAATAAATTTGACACAGATTTCTAGGATGAATAATGAGAGAAATATAATTTTCTAGGTTAGATTCTCTGTAGAAACATTAGTAACACAGAAAAGAAGCAAAGTAAGAAGAACACCAACAAACATAAAAAAATATAATTCTCCATCTTTGGAGATGGCAGGTGTTGTAGTAATGTATTGTGTGGATCTACATAATTTCCATGCATGTAAATAGTTTTAATTAATTTTTTAAAACTTATATGAGCTATAAAGTTTACTGGGTGACCATGGGCTACTCACCCTCTCTCAGCTTAATCTGCCCCTCAGGATGAAAACAACAGAGGGGAACCATGAACCATGGTTTCAGAGGGGAACCATGCAGGTGATACAAAATTGGGGGACACATCTAATACCAGGGAAGAAAGAAACAAAATTCAAAAAGACCTTGATAGCTGGAGCATTGGGCTGAAAACAACAGAATGAAATTCAATAGGGATAAATGCAAAGTTCTATACCTAGGAAAAAGAAACCAAACACACAGTTATAAGATGGGGAATACTTGGCTCAGCAATACGACATGTGAGAAGGATCTTGAAATTGTCGTTGATCACAAGCTGAATATGAGCCAACAGTGTGATGTGGCTGCAAAAAAGGCAAATGCTATATCTGGCTGCATTAACAGAAGTATAGTTTCCAAATCATGTGAAGTATTAGTTCCCCTCTATTCAGCACTGGTTAGGCCTCATCTTGAGTACTGCATCCAGTTCTGGTCTCTGCACTTCAAGAAGGATGCAGACAAACTGGAACAGGTTCAGAGGAGGGTGTGATGCCCCTGTATTTTTATGACTGTAAATATGGTAAGTGCAGGTTTATTAAGGTATATATGGTAAGTGGATTGAGTTAGAGGGGGGAGTACATGGGCTGGAATGCTGGAGAATGCTGTATGATGATTGGCTGAGCGTTTGAGTGGCTGAAGGTATAAATGAGAGGATGACAGTTGAGAGAGCGTTCTGTTTGGTGGGGGAGTTGTTGGCGGTTGGTTGTGGAGTGTGGATTGGAGTTGGTTGTGGGTTGGATTATATTTGGCTGGTATTTAGGCAGAATATACAAGACTGGAAACATAAAGAGTGACACTATATGAAACCATACGCTTGTTAGACATACCTTACATAATCTTGTTATTTCCTGGTGTTATCAAATGAATACTTTTGTTGGTTTACCAAAAGCCTGATCCTTGGCTGGTGATGCACAGACCAGAAGGGAGGGTAGGGTATTTACCAAGGCTGGAGGGAAACAGTATCACATAAATGGTGGCAGCGGTGAAGGGAGATATTATAACATCGTCAAGTATCCAGAGCAACCCAGGATTGTATACTTTATAGACAAAGATACAAGGGGGTTGTGGACAGCAAGGGCACCCAGACACAAGGTAACAAGCCATAGGGAGACTAAGGTGAAGTCTCTGGCAGTATTGTTTACAGGGAGTGACTGGTGGTGCTGCCTAGCAGTGGGATCTTGTGAAATCTGTGCTAGGGTGAGTTAAAGAAAAAATAAAAACTAACGTTCTGACTGCTGGTAGCCACGGGTGGGAGCCTGACAGGTGGTGCCAGGGGAGGAACATTACAGAGGGCAACAAGGATAATCAGGGGACTGGAAACAAAGCCCTATGAGGAGAGACTGAGAGAACTGGGCATGTTTAGCCTGGAGAAGAGAAGACTGAGGGGAGAGATGATAGCACTGTTCAAGTAAGGTTGCCACACAGAGGAGGGCCGGGAGCTCTTCTCGATTGTCCCAGAGTGCAGGACACGGAATAATGGGGCCAAGTTGCAGGAAGCCAGATTTCGACTGGACATTAGGAAAAACGTCCTAACTGTTAGAGCCATACGACAATGGAGCCAATTACCCAGAGAGGGAGTGGGCTCTCCGACACTGGAAGCATTCAAGAGGCAGCTGGACACCCATCTGTCAGGAATGCTTTGATTTGGATTCCTGCATTGAGCAGGGAGTTGGACTCGATGGCTTTGTAGGCTCCTTCCAACTCTACTATTCTATGATTCTATGAATACCCCAAGGAAGAAGGGCACACTTAAAATGTAGGGGAAGTATTGTAAACCATAGTGTGAAATCAGATACTTATCAGGACATAATATGAAAATTATATGTAAAAATTATATGTAAAAATTATTTACACAACCTGTAAAGATATTTGCAATCCTACATTTATTTATTCAAAAGCAAGTCCCAATGTATTCCGTGGGGCTTACTCAAACAGGGACAGAACTGCAACCTCAAGTGATAAGCAACTTCATTCACGCAACCCAGAATTCAGAATCATGCCACTTTAAGATGTTTTGCAACTGTTTATACTTGTTTTTATGGTTATTGAATTTTAAAGGGATTTATTTCTTATTGTGAGCTGCCTTGGTTTCCAGACTGCAACCCTACCTCACAGGGTTTTTGGAAAGATTTCCATATATACACACACACTGGAGATGTAAAAATACATACACCCCATATAATAGTTTATTGTCAAAACTAGTTGATCATTGCAGAACATATAAAAAATCAGTATTAGTTTTCTACATAATAAAAAGAGTGATACCTAAGTAAGCCCTGCCCAATTGCTTTAAAAATAGGCTTGGAGGGGGAGAGAAAGATATACAACACAAACACAATTCTTTGCTATGTTCACGCAAAAGTCCCATCAGTTTACAGCACAATCCTAACCATGTCTACTCAAAAGGAAGTCCTATTGAATTCAATGGGGTTTACTCTGGGTATGTTTACTCTGGAAAAGCAAGCAATGGATTAAAGCTTCATATTGGTAAGTTTCCAAAACACCTGCCTCTTCGAAATTTACACGTGTCTGACTCCTACACACAAGAGAGAAAAAGACTGAAAGCTTACTTATTCAATCTGTGAGATGTTCAGAAAAGCAGGAAAAAGTGCATTTTCTGAGCCTTGGGCCAGTCACTGCCTCTCAGCCTCAGAGGGAGGCAATGGTAACCCCCCTCTGAACACCGCTTATCATGAAAACCCTGTTCATACGGTCGCTGTAAGTTGGAATCGACTTGAAGGCAGACAATTCAATTTAATTCTATTGTTTTTTGGCTCTATAAGTCCTAGTCAGTCACAATCCTGACTTCTTATTGGCTAAAAATCTGAAAGGGCGGGGATTAGAGCAGAATTTAGAGCAACTAAGAAGTTGTGGAGGGCCGGCTGTTGTTTTGGTGTATATCTCTGTAATCAGACCACCTAGAAACTTAATTTTTTAAAATGAAAGCTGAAAGTCTGGAGATTAATATGAGTGACCTGGAGACCCAGAGGGGACCCCAAAAACCAGAGTCTCTGGTTGAAAAATTGAGATCTGGTAACCCAAATACCCCCGCCAGTGGATGGCCGGCAGGATCACAGATGCCTTGCTTGGGTGATTCCTGAACTGTCTTTTGTGCTTATTTAACATTCCCTCAGTGAGGGATGCTGGGACGAAAGCAGATCCTTGCCCTACTGCCATGCCAACCCTGCTTATTTGCTGTAATCAAATTTGCTGTTTTCAGCTATAATTCGGCTGTTTTATTCCCATTGCTGAAGGGGGGGTGCATCTTGCACCTACCTCACAAGAGTTGGAAGTCTCATGAGGCATAGCATTTCACAGACTTGCAACATTTGGGAACAAGATATGGTTAGGCCTCTAAGGCTTTGCCTCACATGGCTTGGACTCAGTACAGTTAAAACAGACAGTGCAACCCACCTCCCACTTTATCAGGGTCATCGCAGGCCAGGGTGGATTCTTCTTTTCATGCTATAGGAAAATGAAAAGGTAGGGGAGTAAGGCCCTCAGATGGTAATCAACAGTGTGGTGGGTGGAGTAGGGACTAGGGTTGGCATCCACTTGCTGGTTTTAATCCACCTACACTCTGTCAACCTGGAATGCAGTTCCCAACTCATCTTGGTTTGTGTTCACTGCCTCCTTTGTTCATCTGTTTCAAACCTTCCCTGCCTTCTTCCAAGAGAAAGAAACTTTATTCCTTTTAGGTCTTTTGTTTTTTTGGACTCTGCAGAGTGCCTGAGTGGCACCCACCATTTTGGAGTGCACTGAAGGTCAGACCTCCACCTAGGGTTCAGATCCTCCACCACCCAGCCACTTTGCTCCTATTGGAGCATTACAGCCCTTTCTGCTACCCCAATAGACTGTGGTGCCAGCTGTCCCCAGCAGTGGCTCAGGCCATTCTGCTTCACTGCCAGCCATGCAGTTGGGCCTCCCCTCCTCTGCAAGGTGTGGCAGCACCAGCATCTCAAGGTAGCTCAAGCCACTCTATCATCACCAGCCATGCCACTAGGTTCTCACTCTTTTTGTGACCACCATGGCAGTCAAACAGTGGCTTATCACCTCTCCTGCTGCCATAGACCTCAGTGGCATGTCCTCCATGAGGCCTCTGCATCTCCTCGAGACCCAGCAGTGCTACAGGGGCCTGTATTTGTTGTTTGCGGCGCAGAGCTTGGAAAAGTTACTTTTTTGAACTACAACTCCCATCAGCCCAATCCAGTAGCCATGGCTCTTCAGGCAACCACCATGCTAACAGTTTTCTTTTAAAAATCTGTGGAATTTTTGTGGATACTCGTAGTCCTCCAGACCTTGGCATGTGGTCATGTGGATTTTTTTAAAAAAAAAAGTCTGATTTTTAAAAAAATATTGCCCCATATCTAGTAGTATGCTACAACAGAGGACTTTAACCTAGACAGAATGATCAAGTGTGAGCAGACTGACCAAGGTATAATCACAGAATGGGAAGCCAGGCCAATTCCTCAGGTGAAGGGAATGGGGAGGTACCTTTCCACCCTCCCATATTTTCTTGAGTTCAGATGAATTATTCATTGTTTGTAAATATTTACTAAAGCTGTGACCAAGTTGTAATCCAAGACTAGCGTCCACCTTTTTCTTGCTGACCACAAAGGGTGTGAACAACTCGAACGAATAAAATCAAGTATTATGCAAAAGCTAAGAAAAGACTGCATGAATAAAGTTCATGCTCTGAGAAGTGAGAACTATTTTTAAAACCAACAGATTATAAAAACCAGTGCACATTTGTTTTCATGATTTAAATTTAAATTTGATATTTTGACATTTCCACCATCCTACATAATTTGGGCTATATTCAGATTTTGTAGAAGCAGCTGCACATCCTCAAAGATGGAGAATTCACAAAAGGGCAATGTAATGTGTTGGAGTTGCAAGCACATTTTTCTTATGAAAGGCTTCTAACAAGAGCTATGCATATCTGTCTAGGTAGGAGATCAGAAGTTCCACTATGGCCTGAGCAAGAGCTATGACAGCAGACGTGTTTGGAAAAACATATGTTTGGCCTTAGCATTCACATATCAAACAGCTTTTCATTTATCACACCAAATAGAGCGACAGCAAGTAGTTCTAAAAGACCAGATGGCTTTGGGTCTTAATTGGCATATGTAGTTGTTATTCTGGCAGATTGATGGCTCTCATCTTCACATAATGAATTGCTGTTGCATGGGTTTTGTGTAATGCTACCAGGAATAAAGAACTCTTCTTGAGCCAGCACAATTCTTGTTGGTGATGACTCAGGGCCAGCGTTTTCAAGGGCCAGCGTTTTCAAGAAAAAAGAAACTAAGTTTAGGAGGCCTAGAGGAGTTACATGCCTTGCTGAAGCTTATCAGTAAAATACGTGCTGGGAAGCTGTTGTGTGATGGCTAGCTTGGAATGCAGAATTAATTTGCCGGGTGCATAAGAAATGATGGGCATGCATAAGTTAGAAGATTGACCAATGGAAAGGTGGCAGGATGGCATTAGGGGGCCAATTAGAATGTGCCATGAATTTTTGCTTGCAATGTATAAAAGTGTAGCACCCCCATAAGGGGTGTGCTTGCTTTGCGAATTATCACCTTGCACCTCTTCTGGCCAGAATGAAATAAAGTTTGTTGGACCCTTCAACCTGGGTGTGGTCATTTGGCTGTACTGCACACCGGGCAACGAACCCATTTGGGAGACAACAGTTTCTGGCACCCCAGAATGGGACGTGACTGAAACAATATACAGCTTTGCCCGGTTCACCCCTCCTACTTCAGAAGCGACATGGATTGAACCAAGGCCGAGGTGCCACGGTGATTTCACTGATGGTCAAGTTCTCTCCAGGCCGTGGACGAAACCGGTGGGTGACACATTGGCGCAACGCTTGAAGGGCCAACAACTTAGGGGAATGGGACGGGGAAAAGACTGCCTGGTAAGTAATATTTACATTGTGTCTCCCCTGGGAAAAGTGAAAGGAAAATATAGTGGGGAAAGTGTCTGTAAAAATCCTACTGCGTAGACGCTGTGGGTGGCAAGACTGGGTTCGAGTCCCGTGAGCCCCCTTAGCCCTTACAGGGATGGGAGCTGAGCAGAGGTTGGCACTATGGGTACAGGCCAGTCTAAACCCCCTTCTTGCTCTCCTCTGGGATGCATCCTTGCTAATTGGTCTAAGTTTGGAGGGGATCCCCTGACAAAAAAGAAATTGATCATGTTTTGCAATCAATGGTGGCCCCAATATACCCTCGAGGATGGAGAAACGTGGCCTGAAAATGGATCTTACAATATAACAGTATACTGCAGTTGTTGTTATTTTGCCAGCGCAAAGGAAAATGGGGGGAAATACCTTATGTGGAGTGTTTTATGAGTTTGTTTAGAAATAAGGAAATTCAAAAATCTTGTGGAATAGGTGTTGGAAGTGTGATGGTTCTGGCAGGAAAAAAGGAGGTAAAAAAAGTTTATCCTGAGGTACAAGAGGAAGAAATACAGCTCATGGTTGCTCAAAAGGAATGTGCCGTTTGTTTTGATTTGACTCCCTCCGCTCCCCCTTCTTGTGTGAGCCAGGCATCATCACTGGGTTGGGGGGGTAAGTTGTTAGCTAGCACCCCTGAGAAAGATCTGGCAGCCACCCCTCAGGATGGCCCTAGGCTCCTAGAGAATCTTCGGAAGATACAGGAATTAGCAGAATGTGCCCAGGAGCTGAGCAGCCCAGTAGCCAGTCATACTCGCTCAAAAGACTCAGAGTGTCCAGTGCTTCAGGCCCCTTTAAGACAAGCTCTGGGAGGAGGGGAGCCAGCCCTCATTTATGTCCCTTTCTCCACCGTGGATCTCTTAAACTGGAAACAATCGATGAGTCCCTACAGGGAGAATCCAGAGGAACTGCACCGACTTATGTCTACCATTTGTCTTATTCATAAACCAAGTTGGTCAGATATACAGGCATTATTGAATTCCTTTGTAACTCCAGAGGAAAAGAGAATGATTGTGGCTAAAGCTGGGGAGGAGGCACAACGGCGGCACCCTCAAGAAGAGGTGGAGGAATATTGTCCGGAGAAAGAGCCACCGTGGGATCCAAATGTGAGGGTTGAAAGACAGAGGCTGGAGGAATATCGAGAGTTAATTTTAGAAGGAATTCGAAGTGCAGTTCCGAAGCAGAAAAACTTGGCTAAGCTGTATGAACTACGTCAGGGACCGGAGGAGAATCCTTCCTCATTGTATGGGAGGTTGTGTAAAACAGCGAGACAGTTTACTGATTTAAATCCAGAAGAGGAGGGTAATCAAAGACTGTTTAACACCTTGTTTATTGGGCAGGCTGCCTCTGACATTAGATGGAAGTTGCAAAAGGTGGACGGGGCTGGGGCTATGTCAATTAGTCAGTTGATTGAGATTGCTTACAAAGTATACACAAACAGAGACCAGGTGAAGAAAAAAGAGGAAAATGAGAAAATGAGAACAAAGGCGTCTTTACTGGCAGTAGCTTTGGTAGAACAGGGAGGGGTAAGAGGACGAGGTCGCACCCGAATGAGAGGAAGAGAAAGAGGAAGAGGTGCCAGTGTGGGATGTGGCAGGGGCCAAGGGCCCCCCCGGTTGGGCCCAAATCAATGTGCAATCTGCAAAAAAGAGGGCCATTGGCACCGGGAATGCCCACAAAGGAAAGAGTTGGAAAGCTTACAAAAACAGGAGGAGGAATCCTTGATAATGTTGGAGGAGTCGGATCAAGAATGACAGGGACTGGGGGTTGAGGATATTCCCGTCTCCCCCGAAGAACCCCTGGTTAAAATGACAATAGGAGGGGAGGCAATGGACTTTCTGGTAGACAGTGGAGCAACTCATTCAGTTGTTATAAGTTGCAAAGGCCCATTAAGTAAATTTAAAGTTCCTGTTGTTGGGGCAACGGGCAGAAGAGCCTTGAAGCCTCTCATCCAGCCAATGGAATGCAAGATTGGGGAAAGACAAGTTTCTCACCAGTTTCTATATATGCCTGAATGCCCTATCCCCTTAATGAGTACAACCTGCTGTGTAAACTGAGAGCCCAGATCACTTTTACTGAGGACCGAATTACTATGAAAATCCCTGTGGAGGAGTCATGGCAAATGCCTTTATGCCTATTATTGGAACCAGGAAGCCCTGAAGAAGTGCCTTCTGCAGTGTTGGATGCTGTTATGCCATGGGTGTGGTTCAAAGAGAGCCCTGGCCGAGCGAAGTGGGCAGTCCCAGTAAAGGTGGAACTTAAGGCAGGGGTGACACCCCCAAGGGTGCCACAGTATCCCATCAGACTCGAGGCATGCAGGGGATTGGTGCCACTTATTGAGAGGTTTTTAAAGTATGGACTTATAAAACCTTGCATTTCAAGTTTTAATACCCCAATCTTACCAGTGAAAAAGCCCCACAGTGATGAGTTTGGTTTTGTCTAAGATTTGAGGCAGGTGGACCAGATTACAGTCACAATTCATCCCACAGTGCCTAACCCCTATACCCTACTATCTACCTTGCCAGCCAAAGATTCCTGGTTCTCTGTAATTGACTTAAAGGACACCTTTTTCTGCATACCCTTAGCAGAAGAAAGCCAGCCAATATTTGCCTTTGAGTGGGAAGACCCAGAGACTGGAAGGAAAACTCAGCTGACTTGGAGAGTCCTGCTCCAAGGGTTCAAAAACAGCCCCACCCTTTTTGGCACAGCCTTGAGAGAAGATCTGAGTAAATGGGAAAGGGGGAATAAAGTCACCTTGCTGGGGTATGTGGATGACTTGCTCTTGAGCGCCCCCTATCAAAATATCTGTCAGGAAGCAACCATAAGTTTGCTTAATTTTGTGGGCCAAGCAGGCTACCGAGTGTCACAGAAAAAAGCCCAGGTTGTGATGGGAAAAGTCCGGTATTTGGGTTTCGATATCTCCCAAGGACAGAAAGCTTTGGGACCTGAGAGGAAGGAAGCTATATGCCGAATAGCAGCCCCAAAAACTAAGAAACAGCTGAATTTTTGGGCATGGCAGGATTTTGTCGAGTATGGATACCAAATTTTGGACTTATGGCCAGACACCTGTATGAGGCTATAAAGGGCCCTGAAGTAGTTCTGGAGTGGACCACAGAGTGCAGGAAAAGCTTCAATGACATCAAGAGGGCTTTGATGACGTCTCCGGCCCTAGGACTGCCAGATTTGGAAAAACAATTTGATCTGTTCATACATGAGAGACAAGGAGTAGCAAGTGGAGTACTGACTCAGACATTTGGTACACAGCAACGTCCAGTGGCATATTTTTCCAAGCAGTTGGATCAGACCAGCAAGGGATGGCCAGCATGTTTAAGAGCAGTAGAAGCAACAGCTTTGCTGGTGGAAGAGGCAAAGAAGCTGACTTTGGGACAATCTATGACTGTTTATACCCTGCATTCAGTTCTGACGGTGATGGATGCTAAGGGAGGGTCATGGCTTTCAGCCAGTCGATTGACAAAGTATCAGGCCCTGCTTCTCAACCAAGGGGATGTGAAGTTGGCTACAACAAATGTGTTTAACCCTGCCACTCTGATGCCTATAGAACAGGAGGAAGGACTTGTTCATGATTGCATTGCTACAATTGAAAGCGTTTATTCGAGCAGAGCAGACCTGAAGGATCAACCTCTAGCAAATGCAGACCTGGAACAGTACACAGATGGAAGCAGTTTTATTGAGAACGGAGTGCGGAAGGCTGGTTATGCAGTGGTTACTTTATGGACTGTGCTGGAGGCTAAAGCCTTGCCTAGCAATACATGACCACGGTATCCTGATGGATCGCCTGGGAGGTTTAGGGAATAGGAGGCACTGTTTTACAGTGGTTCCGTTCCTTTCTCTCTGACAGGCATCAACAAGTAGCATTGGGGGATGAGGTTTCAGACCATTGGCCCCTCACTTGCGGAGTGCCACAGGGTTCTATCCTCTCCCCCATGCTATTTAACATCTATCTAAAACCGCTGGGAGCCATCATCAGGAGAATTGGGCTGCGATGTCACCAATATGCTGATGACACGCAGCTCTATCTCTCGTTTAAATCTTCACCAGAGTTGGCTGTGGAGACCTTGTCCAAGTGCCTGGAATCCGTGAGTGGATGGATGGGAGGGAACAGGCTGAAGCTCAATCCTGACAAAACCGAGGTGCTACTCGTGGGTGACAGGGGAAGGTTGGGTATTGTTGACCTGGAACTCAGTGGGATAAGATTACCCCTGAAGGATCAGGTCCGCAGCCTTGGGGTTGTTCTTGATTCCAAGCTGTCCATGGAGGCTCAGATTTTGGCAGTGAGCCGGGCAGCTTGGTATCAACTACATCTTATCCGGAGGCTGCCACCCTACCTCTCTATTCATCAGCTCCCACTGGTAGTACATACCCTGGTCACCTCTCGATTGGACTACTGCAATGCGCTCTACGTGGGGTTACCCTTGAAAACAGTCCGGAAATTACAGCTGGTACAAAATGCGGCGGCTCGTCTGCTCACAAATAGCCGCCGCCGTGACCACATTACGCCGGTGTTAGTTCATCTACACTGACTTCCAGTTGTTTTCCGGGCCCAATTCAAGGTGTTGGTATTAACCTTTAAATCCCTATACGATCTCGGCCCAGTTTACCTGAAGGAACACCTCCAGTACCACCAATTAAGCCGCCCGACCAGATCAGCCACGCAGGGCCTTCTCTCAGTACCACCAACAAAAACAGCTAGGTTGGTGGGAACTAGGGAGAGGGCATTCTCAGTGGCGGCCCCCACTCTCTGGAACTCCCTCCCGTTCGATCTTCGACATGCCCCCTCCCTGGATGCATTTCACCGAGCATTAAAAACTTGGCTTTTTGAACAGGCCTTCGGGACCTCCGGGGTGGGCTAATCTTTATCAATATTACTGAATGCCCGTTGTTTATACACTGTTTTATGATGCTGTATTGTATTTGCTCTGTATTTTAAATTGTAATTTTACTGGAATTTAATTGTGTACGTCGCCTAGAGTGACTTCGGCCAGATAGGCGACACAACAATTAAATTATTATTATTATTATTATTATCAGCTCAGAAGGCAGAACTGATTGCCCTCACTACAGCCTTGGAGCTTGCAAAAGGACAAAGGGTTAATATTCATACAGACTCAAAATACGTTTTTGGAGTGTTGCAGGCCCATGGAGCTATATGGAAAGAGAGGGGTTTGTTAACCTCTGCAGGTAGTCCAATAAAGCATGGAATGGAGATTTCTAAGCTCCTGGAAGCAGTAAACGACCCTACAGAAGTGGCAGCAATGCATTGTCGTGCCCACCAGAAGGGAGATCAGGATGTGGTGAACGGAAATTGGAGAGCAGATGCTGCAGCTAAGAAAGCAGCCAGGGGAGAGCCAGCAAAGCAGATGGCTCTTGTCCCACAAGTGAAGTTACCATCAGAAACTCCAAAATATACTGAGAAAGAAGAAACATTGGCATATAGATTAGGAGCTAAAGAGAAAGTTGATGGATGGTAGAGGGTCCCTACTGGGCAGATAGTAGTACCAAAGACAATTCTAGTCCATTTGATTAATCAGTACCATAATGACACTCACATGGAGCTGATGCAATGACTCAGAATTTACAGATGATCTTGGTAGGACCTAAAATGCGAACTTTGGCAGAGCAAGCTTCTCACAGGTGTCTGATATGCTGTCAGAACAATCCAAAGATACAGCCTAAGCCTCCACTGGGGACAGGACGACATGGAACATCAGCTGGAGAATACTGGCAAGTAGATTTTTCAGAATTACCAAGATTTCAACGGTACAAGTACCTATTGGTATTTGTGGACACCTTGACAGGATGGCCAGAAGCTTTTCCTTGTAGAACTAACCAAGGCAGAGAAATAGTCAAATGGATGATGAAGGAAATAATTCCCAGATTTGGAGTGCCAGAAGGACTCACCTCAGACCGAGGACCTCATTTTGTAGCAGGAGTTACAACCTCTCTAGTCAAAGCTTTGGGGCTGAGATGGGATTTACACACGTCATGGAGACCCCAATCCAGCGGGCAAGTGAAAAAAATGAACCAAACTTTGAAAAGACAATTGGCAAAGATTTGTCAGGAAGGGAATTTGAAGTGGCCAGATGCATTGCCTTTAGCATTGTTGAGAGTTAGGGTGTCACCAAGGGCCAGGTTAGGAGTTAGCCCATTTGAGCTTTTATATGGCAAACCATATCCAAGGAATCCAATGGTGACGCAGGGTACCCAAATGCATGTAACAGGGGGGTTGTGGGTACAGCAGTATTTGTCTTCTCTGTCTGCTGTGTTATCTTCTCTCCACAGATACGTTCAAGACCGTTTGCCGTTGCCATTGGAGCCGCCAGTCCATTCTTTTCAGCCAGGAGACCAGGTGTATATCAGGACGTGGAAAAACGAGCCATTAAAGCCGAAGTGGAGGGGACCAGTGATGGTTTTACTCGTCACTTATGCAGCAAAGGTACAAGGTGTCAAGCCGTGGATCCACTACACCCGAGTGAAGGCAGCTCCACCCGAACGAGAAGGACCCCCTGAGAGTGACGCACCGGAAGCTGTCACAAAAGGACAGCGGTGGACAGTAGAGCCTGTGGAGGACTTAAAGTTCCTGTTTAAAAAACAAGCATGAGCCGAAGGTTTCAGTATGTTATCTTTTCGGGATTGGTTTGGGGGAAAGTTACGGGGTACTTTTATACTCCCTATGAACAAAACCAGAATGCATGGATGTTTTTAGCAAAGAATATTTTGAATACAAGTGTGTTTTGTTTGCAGGGGGGAGGTTCCATGGAAGAGATCTTTAGAACATGTCTGTGGGTGGTGCCTACTAGTCCACACATTATTAAGAAATATACTTTGTTCAAGGAGTTTGAGGTGGATACAGGGTTTGACACCATAAGTGGATGGGGTAACCCCATCTATGAGAAAAATAAGCACATGATTAGACTACGAATTAAAGGAACCACCCCAAATCCAACAGATTGCGTGGTGTTTGTAAATTGCACCTCTAAAGTCCCCCACTGTCTCAATCTGACTGAATCAAATCACAGGAATGGTCTAAATTGTACCAAGGTACAGCAGGGAAGCTTCTTTTATGGACATGTTCCCCTCCCTTCAGGTTGGTTCCTTGTATGTGGAAGTCAAGTGTTTTCTTATATACCAGCAAATTGCACTGGAGGACCCTGTGCTATAGGGAGGCTGTCCCTAGCCTTGCCCACAAAGGAACAAGGAGAGGCTCATAAACAAGAAATACTGACCCTTGAAAAAAAAGGGCGAAGAAAGAGGTCAGTAATACAGCTAGCCCCAGAATGTAATTCAAATGTTAACCTGAAATCTGATAGTGAAATGATTGCAGCAGCATTCTTTACTCCAGGGGTAGCGGCAGCCATGAATTTTATGATAAAAAAATTGGCATGCGCAATGGCCAAAGGTTTGAATTTCACTTCACAAGCACTTAAGGATCTAGCCTCAGATGTTAAAAGCCTTAGAGAAGGAACCCTAGAGAATCGAGCTGCACTTGATTATTTGTTCCTGAGACTGAACATAGGGTGTGAAGCTGTCAAAGGGATGTGTTGCTTTAATCTGTCTGACCATTCTAAGCAAATAGAGGAAGACATTCAAGGGCTACAGCACCTAGTATGGAATATTGGGCAAGAAGCAGGAATGGATTTTTCATGGTTAACGTCGTGGCTTCCCAATTTCACTTGGTTAAGACAAATGTTTGTAATTCTTGTATTTTTAATTATAGTTGGTGTAATGATATGTTGTTGTGTACAATGCTTACCCTTTTGCACTGCTTCTTTGCAGATATGTATGCCTAGAAACATGATGAGACAAAAGGTAATGATCTTGCAGCAACTAGCAGAAGGCCCAGTGGAGAGAAATCACAAAGAAGCGGAAGCATTCTTACGAATGGGCCAGATAAGTGAGAACTGCGAATCCATTAAATAATGGACTCGAGTCTCAAAGGGAGGATATGATGACTCAGGGCCAGCATTTTCAAGGGCCAGCGTTTTCAAGAAAAAAGAAACTAAGTTTAGGAGGCCTAGAGGAGTTACATGCCTTGCTGAAGCTTATCAGTAAAATACGTGCTGGGAAGTTGTTGTGTGATGGCTAGCTTGGAATGCAGATACGGGTGGAGAAATTAATGTGCCGGGTGCATAAGAAATGATGGGCATGCATAAGTTAGAAGATTGACCAATGGAAAGGTGGCAGGATGGCATTAGGGGTAGGGTTGCCATATTCCAGTTCCACAAATCCGGGCAGGTTAATTTGCATATTATGCAAATTATTTGCATGTTATTTGCATATTATGCAAATATTTGCATATTAATATTTGGATTGTCCAGTTGTTTTGTTTTTGTGCCAAGGAATTACCACCAAAAACTGGGGAAAGATGTGAGAAATCTTTTTTTTTAAGCAACATTTTCAGCCTTAAATGCCTAGACTCTAGTTTCCAACACTATGGAGTATTTATTGATTGATTAAGAGAATTTATATCCTGCCCTTTTGCTGTTAAAAACAGAGCTCAGCACAGCTTACAAATATAATAAAAACAATAAAAATACACAATCAATATAAAAACATAATAAAAACACAAAATAGCAACAAACATAAAGTAAGTCAGGGCAGCAGCACAGTTAACCATAACATATACAATATATTTCAGAGATGTGGTGGGTGCAGAAAAACAAGCCAAAATGTTAGGAAAAGGAGTCTTTCACACCACATGCTCAGTTCTAAATACTGTTGCAGCAAGTTTTACAAGTTCCTCCAGTATTCCACTGGTGCAGGCACTCAGACATTCAAAGTATCTGTATGTTTCTTAGGTTTTATAAAAGCAGAGCTTTGCTTAACTCAAAATTTCTCAACCACATCTACACAGGTTCCACCTCCATACTCAAAATGAAACTGGGCCTGGAAGTGTGCAACAACCCCACACGTACCTTGCTAATTAGATTACCAATGCCAGGATGTCTGTCTTATCGACTACTCTCCTGCTCCCCCACACACACCGGGCATCATGAAAGACCCAGTCCTGGGCTCAGAAAGAAAATAAATATCTGGTCCTCTTCAAAGTATTGATAAGCCTCTTGTTTTAATTGAAATAATAATTATAAATTCTTGTTCTTATCACTAATGGGAGTTAATTATCTTGCATATGCTGCTGTTGCTTCTATGGCTGTAACGGAGTGAGGTTAAAGATAAGTGAAATGCAAATAGGAAAAAAAAACACAGAAGGCAGTAACACTTTCCTAAATGTAATGCCATACCAACCACAAGATTCCTATGAGTAAGGCAAAAAACTAAGCGTCTCACAACCAGTCAGGATTCCTAACCAAAAACCAAAAATATGATAAATGAAGAAATATGTATATAAGCATGACTATCAAATATATTTATTATTTACACAAACTGTAAAGATATTTATAGTGCAATCCTAAGTTTATTTATTCAGAAGCAAGTCCCAGCGTATTCAGTGGGGCTTACTCAAACAGGGACAGAACTGCAACCTCAAGTGATAAGCAACTTCATTCACACAACCCAAAATTCCGAATCATGCCACTTTACGCTGTTTTACAACTGTTTATACTTGTTTTATGCTCATTGGATTTTAAATGGCTTTATTTCTTGTTGTGAGCTGCCTTGGCTTCCAACCCTACCTCACAGGGGTGTTGGAAAGACTCCATACACGCACATGCACACACAGCAGATGTATAAATACATACAGCCCATATAATAGTTTATTGTCAGACCAGTTGGTCATTGCAGAAAAATCAGTATTAGTTTTAAAAAAATCAGTATTACTTTCCTACAGAATAAAAACTGTAATACCTAAGTAAGCCCTGCCTACTTGCTTTAAAATTGGACTGGAGACAGAAAGAGTTAGAACACAAACATAATTCTTTTTTACATTCACTCCAAAGTCCCATTGATTTTCAGCACATTCATAACCATGTCTACTCAAAGTAAGTCCTATTGAATTCAATGGGATTTACTCTGGGCATATGGGATTAGCATTGCTTTTACAAAAAGCAAGTATTGGGAAGGTTTTCAAAACACTGCCCAAGCTCTGACTCCTGCACACAAGAGGGAAAAAAACTGAAATGTATATACTTACCCAATTTATGAGATTTTCAGATAAACAGGGGGTGAAACCACCATTTTGTTTTCTAGACACTGTCTCAGATCAATGAAACTGAAACACAATCCCTGATTGGCTGCAATGCTGAACGGGCGGGGTTAAAGCTACAAAGTGCTATAGTACAGTACTGTTTAAAGAAAGATTTAACAGTCGAGGGGGGTGGCTGACGTTTTTATGTATATCTCGAGAACCCGACCACCTAGAAACTTAATCTTTTTTTTAAATTAAAGCTGAGAATCCGGGCCATGTAGGGGGCTAGCCGGGCGCCAGGTGGCATGCATAGAATCCGGGTAATACCCAGCTATCCAGGCAATATGGCAACCCTAATTAGGGGGCCAATTAGAATGTGCCATGAATTTTTGCTTGCAATGTATAAAAGTGTAGCACCCCCATAAGGGGTGTGCTTTTTTGGAAAATTATCACCTTGCACCTCTTCTGGCCAGAAAGAAATAAAGTTTGTTGGACCAACCTGGGTGTGGTCATTTGGCTGTACTGCACACTGGGCAACTAACCCATTTGGGAGACAACATTGGATTTTACTTATTACCAGGACTGTCCGCTGAAGCATATCCTAAAGAAGCTAAAGAAGCAGACTGTTCAAAACAAGTTTATGAGGGATAGAAATTCCTCAGGAAACGTTTGTATTTTCTCTCAGCTTTTTTGTGCTTCTGCTCAGCTTAAAAATTTGTCGACCCTTTTCCACAGGTACTTCTTTTGGAGCACTTTGAATGGGGTTCTTGGAAATGTAGTTACCACTTTCATCTGGTTTGCTTTCATCCCTTCAATGGGCATATAATATATCCTTGGCCACAGTTGTTTTCCATGGTCACAAGTAATGGTGTTTCCTACTTCTGCTAGTTCAAAATCTGTTCTTTCTCCTGCAGATGCCAGAGCTTAAACACCAGATCATCTATATAATAGTGTCTTGCAAATACACAAGTAATCAGCCCAAAATCTCTGCCCTATTGTTAATCAGGGATAATGCATACCATGCCGGATTTGGGCCTCCATCAACCTTTATTGGAGCTTTTCAATCCTGGTTTTATTTGCTCAAAACAGTAACTGAAATGAATATATTGGTTTATTGAGGTACAAAGCTTTAGTATTATTATGAGATAATGAAATGTTAAAAAAAATAAAGCAAAGATAATATTGGAATTACAGCAACTTAAAGTAACTTAGAAAATATTGTAAAGCAATGATATATATGCATAAACTAATTAATTATTAATAATGAGATGTATTAACAGTAAAATAATAAAAATATGGACTAATAACATTAGAATTAACAAAGCAAACATTCAGGATAAGTAATATATTTTCCTCCTCCTTCTAGCCCAACTACATGTGTATTTTAACTCTTAGGTTTCCTAGAATATTAGATTAAATAAAGTCATAGGAAGCTAGGAGTAGGTAGGTGTAAAGCTTAGGCAAAGCTCATAAAAGCAGGAAGCAAGGCCAGAGAAAGGGGGAAAAATCCAAAAGGCAAGGTCCCCCCCCCACTTCTCCCAAGAAGATGAATATACCAATCCCTTGAGACAAGAATAACACACTGTGACCCTTATCCTTCATACACTTATGCAATTGTAATAGCAAAAACAACCCCTTTCCCTAATGAGCAGATGCTGGCAGCAGCATCTAGATAATTAGGTAATAATTTATGTAGTTGCACTAGACAGGCTTATCTTAGATTTGTTTATATCTTGCATATTAGAAATCAGTCTGCGTGCTGTGAGCTGCTTGCTTATCTTTATAGAATGTGTGAGTGAAAGAACAAATTGAATTCTTTCTAGGTAGCAAGCCTATACTGTGAGAGACCAAATGGCAGAGCATGAAGGCTGGACTGTTAAGACACAGGATGCAGGACAAAGAATAACAAAAGCGGAGTCTGGGCCCAGTGATGGATGGCAGGAAAAGGGCAAGATGCTCCCATATCACTTATCAATAACACCCGAGCAGTAAGTCTCCCTGTTTGATATGGAGAGGAGACAGGGTATTATTGGTGACCAACGTATGGTTTTATTGGCATCCATTGTCCAGTGGGAAAAGAATTGAAGGCATCTGTGTCATTAAGCCCAGTGAAGACTTCTAAGGAACTTTTGAGTATAAAAGCACCCCAGCTTCAGCTCCACTTTGGGGAGTCTTTCACAGAGGACCACAAGACAGCATTGTGCGTGCCATTTTCTCCAGTTTCATCATACCATGTTACATTTGCTATAGCCAGATGAGTTGTGTGATTGTGAGTAACAAGGGTAGGCTGGGTAACTAGCTTGCACAATCTATTTCCTTTCCTTTTCTGGAAACAGGAGCACTCTCTGCTGTGTTAATTGGGTATTCTTCTAATAAACCTTTTAAACTTCATTATTGGTCTAGTCATTAGGGTCCTCCTGTAGCAGTCAAGCTATCTGCATCAGTCTGAATAGCTGATACACATGGTCTTTGGTAAACAATTAACTCAATTTCTTGTCACACCCTATCCTCAACTCATAACAAATTTGTATATCTAGCAAACTATGCAAGGGGTGAGGAAAAATGTCAGAGAATAGAGAGGATTAATGTAGTGACTGCTGATGTCACAAAGGCTCCACATTTTCCTTCAGGTATTTGAAAGAGGGTGTGCTACAGCTAAAATGGGAAGAAAGGGAGCCAGGGACCTGAATTAGTGCAAGTGAGTTAGTGGACAGTGCCAAGGGTCCCTAGGAAGAGGGGAAAGCAGGTTCAAGGGAAAGAAAGGTGAAGCAAAGCCAGCAGAGAAGGGTTGCTTGGGATGGCATTTGCCCACCCATTAAGTTACAGCTATCTTTTTTATAGCCACGTTTACACAAGCATAGGCAGTTTTTAAAATTAATTTTTATAGTAATACCTCAGTTAATGAAGTACATGCATTCCTGGACATTACTTCTTTAACAGAAAGGTACCAGAGGTTGGAATAACATGGAAAGAAATTGGGATAGATTCTACACCACAAAAAAAGAAGAGCAGTTCAACATATTTCAGCAAGTTTTTTATTCAAAACTACTAAATACTAATGTATTAGGTGAGGGCCTCCTGCAGATACCATCTTATCAGGAGGTTCATTCTGCACAATATAGGAAACGGACCTTTAGGGTGGCAGCACCCAGTGGCGTCACTAGGGTTGGTGTCACCCGGTGCGGTTACTCCTTGGCGAGCCCCCAAATGTCCTGCTGAGTGTGCACGCACGCGCACAATGCCAGCCACCCATGCCCCTGGGAGGGTGCGCGCCGGAGGGGCACCCAGCTGGAGAAGCGGGCCTGGGAATGCTGGCGCGCCTCCCTCGCCCGCCTGCCATTGCATCTACCTGAGCCAAAGGCAACAGGTGCTTCTTCCTCCTCCTCCGCTTTTCAAACAGGACTCTGGATCTGTCCAGGCTCTGCTGTTTCTGCAGGAGGAGTTGGCAGCCACAATGCAGTGTCGGAAGGGTCCCGGCCACCATCTTCGGCACCACGCCCCTATCCGTGCTGGGGAACTGGCCAAGTTGGGGGTGCCCAGTTCTGCTGCTCCCTTTCTGAATGGCCAAGCTGTCGCTCATGAGCCCTCGTGGCAGCATCCCTTCTGCCGTCCATAAGCAGCAGGTCCCCAATGCAGGCGTCCCCCCCATCCAATTTTCTCTCTCTCCCCCGACTGGGCCTCTGCAAGGTTTTGTTTGCTCAGGCTGGGCACCGCGAGGGTGGAGCCACCCCTGCGAGAGAGTGAGGAGGCCTTTCATTCCCTGCTCACCCACCGCCCCAGCCCCAGCCCAGCCCAGCCCGCCGGAGGAGAGGCAGCCGCCAGGCTCCTCCACGTCTCTCATGCTCGGGCTGAGGCCAGGCTTATCACCAAATGCGGTGGGGAGGGGAGCTAATCTGGAGCAGGGATGAGCTGTCGTGGAGGGGGTAAAAAGGGTGTGGGGTGGAGGAGAACCCCTTTCTGGGGGCACAAGGCTGCAGGGACAGAGTGAATAGAGGGAGGGAGGGCTGCTGTGTGGAGTGACAAGAGCATCCCTTAGGCGAGGAGACGCGGGGAGGGGAAGGCAGGGAGCCACCAGGGGCTCTCATCTTCACGGCTGCGCCGCCGGTTTCCACCCTGGAGAGGTTACTTCTCTCTCCGCGGACAGCCCCTCCCTCCAAGGTGCCACAGGCCTTTGGTGCTCCGCGCTTGCCTGGCGAGCGCACGACCTGGCCAGAATCTCCCTGGGGGCAGCAGGGGGGCCTCTTTGGATCTGGCGAGGAGGACTCTGCCTCACCGGCTGTTGTTCGACGGTGGCCACGGGGGGAGGATGGCTCGCGGTGTCACCCCCCATCTCGGGGTGTCACCTGGTGTGGCCTGCACCTGCCGCACCACCCTAATGATGCCCCTGGCGGCACCTACCCTGTGGAATCCCCTCCCTTTCAATATTAGGCAGGCTATCTTTTTGACTCCTTTTGAAGACTTTCCTCTTTCAACAAGCCTTTTAAGTTGAGACCTATCCCAGTCTGCATCTTTGTCAGAATTGTTTAATATGTTTTTAATAATGTTTTAAACCCTCTTTTAAAGTTTTTTTTAAAATGTTTTTAATGCTGTTTTGTTTTAATGTATTTTAATATCTGTTTTTATGATGTTTTGAAGCGTTTTAGTGCTTTGTTTGCCACCCTGGGCTCCTGCTGGGAGGAAGGGCAGGTTACAAATTAAATAAATAAATAAACAAATAAATAAATAAATAAATAATGTCTGAAATGAAAGCCTTGCATACAGACCACTTGAAGGCTTCTTCCAAAATGCATCCAGGGATGTCTGCCTTGCCTTTTTTGTTTTATCATGTACCATCATGCTATAGCAATCTAAAGCTTTGAGCACAGTTTTCCTCTCTGTACGCTTGAGCAGGCAGGCAAGGGGCAGCCACCACCACCATCCTGTGTTTTGTCTCTCTCTCTCTTCCTCCCCTACATGTGTTTGCAGTAAACAGTGCTTCCAGGGCACCAAAAGCATGGTTTACTGCACAGGCGCCCGCGCCACCTGGCCAGAAGCGCCATTCCAGCCATGCGTGAAGGAGCTGGCAACAGCAGCCACAATCCATGAGATAAGGAACCACATTCTGACTATGTCAAAGTGTGTGCTCCCCCACACCCTGTACCCCCAAAAACTATGTTAAAAGGAGCTTCTTTATTGGAGGATTTGTTAACTGAGGTATTACTGCATTAGCAAATTTAACAAAGAAAAAGAATAAGGAAAAAATAGGAAAATAAATTATATATTTCCCACAATCAGCTCACATTAAGGACACAATAACTATCAGTACATCCATCTTAAATTAAACACATAAATTCATATTAGACCTCCAGATGTCCAAACAGGTATCCACATGAGATTGATGTTAATATAAAATATGTTCAAATGCAGCCAGGGCAGTGAGGTCCTCAGACCATTTCATAATATATGGTGTGTGTTTATTCTTCCTGGTTTGAAGTATAGATCTCTTAGCAACCATAAGGTCTTCTAAAATCCACTTTTGTTGTCCAGCCATTAATTCCCATACTACAGGAATATAAATTAAGAATGAATGAATGTCTCCAAATATCACTGACAAAATTGTTATGGTAGCAACTTCAGGCTAAAAAGAATGTATGATTGGGCATGCACACATCATCTGTCTCAAAAAGCATTTTCAGCATTATACCTCCAACATCTTTCTGCATTAGACAGCGTCTTCCTAACAGGCGTTGCAGAGTATGACATGCTGAAAACATTAATTTTTGCTGAATCAATCTAAATTTCAAAAGAAACATTCAGTACAGACTCTAAATTAATTCTGCATTGTTTAGGCTGAAAGATACATTCTAATTCTCTATTCCAAACCTATCTCAGCTCCTGAACTCCTACCATATGGAGAATCATTAAACATTTATAAACAGCAGTTAAGGGTTTGGTTTTCAGTGAGGATCCAATAATTTCCTCCAACAATTTAGGAAATGCCAAAGCACTCAAAGTAGATGGTCCATAAATAGATGCCAACAGGTGTTATTATTGAAGATATTGCCATTCAGTACTTGTCAGTAAACGATATTTAACAGTAATATAGGAAATGACAAGAATTCTCCATCTGAGCAGTCAGCTTATATCCTGCAGTCCACATATTTCTTCCACAAAAGGGCTGCCCCTCTATCTTAACATCTCAGTTACTCCATAAAGTTAATTTAGCATGAGCGTATGAATCAAATTGTGACTGAGGAGTCAATATACACCAAGTCTCTCTAGTTGCTAATACTGAAGGCGGTATAGGTCCTTTCCTTGAATTATACATAGACCACCTTCAATGGCCATCCAAAGAGAGGTACTAAATAAGCAATCTCTAAAATTGGTGTATTCACAGATGGAGAAACCTATCATTTGAGCATGTTAAAACATAGCCCTTATTCTATAATATATATAATATTTTATAATACTATATTATAATATTATATAATAGTTACAGTATTTTCTAATATCTGGAAAATTAAATCCTCCTTCCAATATTGGCAGCTGCATTCTTTTAAGTAAACTTCTTAAGTATCCTGTTAATCTTTTGAAAATACACTTGGGGAATATATAGAGGAATACCACATAGAACATGTATTATCTGTGGCAGAATCATAGAATGGTAGAGTTGGAACGGACCTATAAGGTCATCAAGTCCAACCCTCTGCTCATTGCAGGAATCCAAATTAAACCATTCCCGACAGGTGCCTGTCCAGCTCCCTCTTGAATGCCTCCAGTGTCGGAGAGCCCACTACCTCTCTGGGTAATTGGTTCCATTGTCGTATGGCTCTAACAGTTAGGAAGTTTTTCCTGATATTCAGTCGAAATCTGGCTTCCTGCAACTTGAGCCCATTATTCCGTGTCCTGCACTCTGGGACGATCGAGAAGAGATCCCAGCCCTCTTCTGTGTGACAACCTTTCATGTACTTGAAGAGTGCTATCATATCTCCCCTTCTCTTCTCTTCTCCAGGCTAAACATGCCTAGTTCTTTCAGTCTCTCCTCATAGGGCTTTGTTTCCAGTCCCCTGACCATCATTGTTGCCCGCCTCTGAACCTGTTCCAGTTTGTCTGCTTCCTTCTTGAAGTGCAGAGACCAGAACTGGACACAGTACTCAAGATGAGGCCTAACCAGAGCTGAACAGAGGGGAACTAATACTTCACATGATTTGGAAACTATACTTCTGTTAAGGCAGCCTAATATAGCATTTGCCTTTTTTACAGCCACATCGCAATGTTGGCTCATATTCAGCTTGTGATCAATGACAATTCCAAGACCCTTCTCACAGTTCGTATTGCTGAGCCAAGCATCCCCCATCTTATAACTGTGTATTTGGTTTCTTTTTCCTAGGTATAGAACTTTGCATTTATCCCTATTGAATTTCATTCTGTTGTTTTCAGCTCAATGCTCCAGCCTATCAAGGTCCCTTTGAATTTTGTTTCTGTCTTCCATGGTATTAGCTGTGCCCCCCAATTTTGTATCATCTGCAATTCAATAAGCATGCTCTGTACCTCCTTATCCAAGTTGTTAATAAAAATGTTGAAGAGCCCTGGGCCCAGGACCGAGCCCTGTGGTACCCCACTCATTACTTCCACCCAATTTGAGGAACCATTGATAAGCACTCTTTGAGTGTGATTCTGGAGCCAACTGTGGATCCACCTGATAGTTGTTCCATCCAGCCCACATTTTACTAGCTTGCTAATCAGAATATCATGGGGCACTTTGTCAATAGCTTTGCTGAAGTCGAGCTATATTATGTCCACAGCATTCCCACAGTCTACAAGGGAGGTTACCCAATCAAAAAATGAGATGAGATTAGTTTGGCCAAGTCTCTTGAGCATCTTTCAAGCATCTCTCCCTGGCCCCACCCGCTTCTCAAGAACCTGCTTTTAATGCCATGGGACAGTCACTCTGAGCATGTGCAGAGTGCACCTGCCATCACCAATGAGCTATTCTAAGTAAGACAAGAGAACACAACTTGCCAGCTCTGAGCACCAGGCACGGTATAGGGTTAATGCATGCAACCGCATAATATCCCCATATGAATTCTCTCTCTCTCTCTCTCTCTCTCTCTCTCTCTCTCTCTCTCTCTCTCTCTGTGTGTGTGTGTGTGTGTGTGTGTGTGTGTGTGTGTGTGTGTGTGTGTGTGTGTGTGTGTGTGTGTGAAAGTGGTCATGTAAACACACCTTGTGTTTTCTGCATCCTGCTTTGGGCAAGGTATTTTGCATCGTTTGTGAGGTTTAGTAAAACTCCAATAGAATGTTTGCAATAATTAGCATCTGTTTATCATTTGTCAGTGGACTAAATGGGGCTTCATTAGAGGCTCATAGTGGAAGAAAGTAAACGAAACACTAGATGTGACATGCCATATTCTGTGGCAGTGCACAACAGTTATCAGATACCAAATATTAAAATTAAATCTCCAGCAATATCAAATATATGTCAGTGGCTAATTTAGAATAAGGCTGCCATGCATTTATAGTTTTTATAAATTATTCTTATTTCTAAAGCTCTCTTCATTAGGGAGAAAATGTATTATGGACAGCTCGCCCATATTTTTTATCATAAATTATTTCACACAAACAAAATCCATATGAATAACCCTAAAGCACAGGAATAGCAAATCACAGATTATGCATCTGCAAAGCATCCTTGTCTGAGAATATGTGATAAATGAGCCTTCCCCAATCTGGTGTTTTGGACTACAAGACCCATCAGCAGTGCTGGCTGGGGCTAATGGGCGTTGTAGTCCAAAACATCTAGAGGGCACCAGGTTGGGGAAGACTGTGACAGCTACCTATGAGAGACAACTTTAATTTTTAGAGGGCTACTTCATATAAGAAATTAAGTTCTGACTATATAAACAAATATTCAAATACATGTCTCTCTGATTGGCTAAAACCAGGTCATTATTACATTGAGTGATGGAGCTAAGCTGTCACAATTCTCTACAAATCTGTCCCATTCTAAACATGGGAAGTATATGCATGAACAGTCCTTATGTTGCAGAACCATCAATGCAGTGTAATCCATCAGTTTATATTATTTTAGAATAATCCTCTTTTGACATTTTCAGAAACTATCCTACTTTATAAAAACTTCAAATGAAAGATAATTCTTTTTTTACAACAGTTACAGATTGTTAGGACTGTAAAATCTCATTTACATCTTGTCCAGCATTGGACATGTTTTAGTTTAATAAATCTTTGCTTTTCTCTCTCAACCATACATGTGTGTGAGAGAGAGAGAGGGGGGGGAGGGGAAAATGAAACTATTAATGGAATTATTTAAGTCTTTTAAAGCCACATAAACAAGAAAATGCTGAAGTAACTTTTGCCCTGAAATGTCCTTCCTTACTTCATGTAAAATAATCTGTTAGGATAATTATTATGTTCATTGCCCAATAAAACAATTTAATATTATAGCCCCTTCAAGCATTCAAAGGAGCATGTAAGGACTCAAACTGGAAAGGGGGCATGTATGCTAGCCCCACTTCCCAACATCTCTGATCACACAGATCTTCTCATGGGTTGACTGTGAAAGTCTGAAGGAGGACTCTGATCGTTGAACACATTTAGAATCCTCCCTGCAGTTGGAAATTTGGTGCAATCAGGGTTCTTGGCTATGGGGAGGAATCTAACTGAATATGGATATGGAGACTGGCTCCACTCAGAGTGATTTTGGAGAGTCTAACACTTCTTCCTATTCTTCCTGTGCAGTTAGCTTGAACTTACCCATGCATGGCATCATATGACATCAGGCACAGGAAAGGTGAGTGTCATTCTCCCAAAAGTAGAGACTTTATCCCAGCTGGGGAGGGGGGGGCGGCAGCAGGACAAGCGGGGGGGGGCTTTGCACTTTGTGGAAGTGATTCTAACTGGGAGAGGCTGGGTGCTTTTTTAAAAGGTACTTTAGTTTCCAATTGGGGGAGTAGAAAGGAGTGTGGTCTGCAAGATGCATGTGTTTATCTAGGGAGCAGGAAGCGACTGCACTAGAGGGGGTGGCAGAGCTGCTGGTTTTTAGGAGGTGCATAGGCATTCTGAGCCCATCCATGTTTACTCGGGAGCAAGTCCCCCTGAGTTCAGTGGGGTGCACTCCTTAGGCTAAGGTCACTCAAGATTGCAAGCCTCAAGGGGCTGTGATGCCGTGCATGTGTTGTTGTAATAGGGATGACACTCTCTGTGCTGGAGGGGCTCTCACTGCTAATGAAGGCATGCATGGGAACTGGTGTGATTTCAATCCCTTCTGAACCAATACTTTGGTGCAAAATAGTAAAAAATCCCTGCAGTGCTTAGGTGTCCACTGTTTCTTTGCTAGGAAGGAGGACAGGGAAAGAACAAGAACAGGTAGAGGCCACAACACTTTTCTCCCAGCAGAGAAGCAACTGTGGAAACAGTGACCCCTTCCGAACCAAAGTAAGCCATTTTTCAGTTTAGTTAGGTGCTAACTATTTGTAAAACAGCAATGCTTAAGTGTCTTTTCAATGGAACATGGAGAGAAAACTGGAACAACTTGGCTATGTCCCCATGATATCTCATTGGCCACACCCCGTGACCTCTTAGCTGCCCTATCAGGTCTAGTCTGCACCCAGCCCCCACTGTATTTAACATATGCTTCCAGCCCAAAAGGACAACTGGGAAGTTCAAGCAAATTAATAGATTAATACAGTTGCTAATCTATAATCAAAAAGAGCAGTTTCTCTTCAAAAATCAAAGTAAAAATTCTCTGTGTGCATTTACAGTTAGAGACAATACTGATGTTGATTACATTGAATTTTTAAAAAATTGATGTGAAGGGTTTTGCACATAACTCTGAGAATTGAATATAGTGCTTAGTAGCCTAAAAGTTTCTCACTGTTCAATGAGATTTATTTTAAACATACATAGAATCCACCATTACATTATTCTAATTTGATTAGTTTATATCTATGTGGGCTGAAAAATCTGAATTAAGCTATCCAGAAGAATTAATTAGATATTCCCAGTTTGTTCCCGGTGGACAACTGTCCTTCTCTGTGGTTATCAGATACTTAGTTCAATGGAAAGCACATTTAAATACTCACAGAAATTGAGGTGCTTTCCAAACTTCCCAGGAGAGTTAACCTTAGAGCTGGATTTATTATAAATAGTTCTGAAGGTTCCAGCTCTGTACTTGCTTGAAAACCACTGACAATTAAGTTGCATTTATGTTCTTTCTATTTGGTTGAGATTAAATATGTGCCAAAACAATTCAGTGCTCCAGCCGCATCAGCATTCATCGGATTTATGAAAAATGCTGCTGGATCTGACAAAGGCCACGTCTTGTTTCCAAGAATGGTCATCCAATAATCATGGCATATATTTAATTATCAGGGCATAAAGGCTGCATATCCTTGGCTTTAATACCTGGTATTCATAGGCAAACTATTTCTCAATATGGACACCGGATTTAGCTGTCATGCTTTACAGCCAATTCAGGGACATATCATGCATGGATTCTTCCAATCCTTTAAAAAAAGCTGTCAAAGTGAGAGACCGTCACCAGCTCTTATGAATCCCATATGTAACATTTGTATTCTGTGAAGTCATTTTAACTGTCTATTAATTGTATTGGGTGTCGCCAGTTTGAGCTAGGGCTGATTTGGGCCAGGTTGAGTGCCCCACATATACCCGGGTTGGATCAGCCCACCAGGAGTGATCTGGGCACTCTGGTAGTGTGTGGGGGAGAGAGGCAGGCTGCATCTGCAGGGTCTTTTTCACCAATGCTTCCCTGCAGGGAATATACTGATTAAGCAGCCCCAGCAGGACTGAATGCAGTGTCTCCTTCCCCTTCCCCTGGCAACCATGTGTAATGAGGGTTTTAAACCCTGATTAAACATTAGGGCTGATCCCAAATTGATTCAGGGCCAGGATCTGGGTCAGAGCAGCCCTGGATTGTCCTCAATTGAATCTGGGCCGATCTGAAATGCTGGATCAAGACCCAGATCAGACAGGGAAGAGGCATGCACAGCCCTAGTTTTAGCACTATGAGGGTCAAAACAGATGTGCACATGTCACCAAGTGATGTGGGTTTTTCCCCCAGTGTCAATAGCCATCTCAGGGGGCCCTGATTTGTGTTGAGACCATGGCTTGTAGGCAGGAAGAACTTGAACATTTCCTCTCTGGCACAGTCACAACAAAAATGAGCCTTAGTGATGGCTATTAGTGATAGTACTTCCCATGGGAGCTTATCTTCTGGGCCTAATAGATACCTTACGTGTCTGTGCGCATGCATGGGAGGGGGTTGGACTATGACCTTGGAGACCAGGGTTTAAATCCCCACACAGCCATGAAGCTCACTGGGTGACCTTGGGCCAGTCACTGCCTCTCAGCCTCAGAGGGAGGCAATGGTAAACCACCTCTGAATACCGCTTACCATGAAAACACTATTCATAGGGTTGCCATAAGTCGGAATCGACTTGAAGGCAGTCCATTTCCATTTTGAGGAGGAAAGGGTTAACCCCTTCCTGCAATGCACAGTTCAGAAAAAATCACACGCACACACCAAGAGCAACTGTTAACAATATTTTTTTTTAAAAACCAACCAAAGCACTTTAAGTGACACATTTAGTTCTAGTCTGAACACCTGTAGTTTGGCTCTGAGAGAAGGAGAAAAATTGCATATATTACAAGAAAATACCATAGCCACATTGAAGCATTTGCATGAACACATGAAGGGTTACACTGGGGAGGAGGCAGGGGCATGCATATCAGCCCCATCTCAAGTTCCCTGGGTGCACTAACTGAAGGGTTTTTTAAGTGCATTCAACTGAATGCAGTTAAGAAACTTCCCTGCAAGCAGGAGACCTTGGTTGTCACAGGATGTGTGATTACAGCACATTCAATTTTCATCGCAAACATCCCTTTGGCAATTGCATAAAGATCTAAACAGCTGGCACTTCTGGGGACATGTCCCTGCCCCATCCTCAGTTTAACACTACATGCCCTGAAAATGGCTCCTAAATCTCTAGTAGTCTTTTCTCACAAATTGCCCTGGAACTTCCTACACCTTGGGAAATTGAAGACTGCAAAATAATATATTTAGATGTGATGTGCTGTTTTTATTTGGAGGAAAAGCAGCTGATCTCTTTTGAACTTGTTTCCACATCTTGCTGGAGCACATGCAATCCATCACAAATTGGTTGGAAAGTGCTAAAACATCTTTAGAGCTCTGTCACAGTGTTCAGGTTCAGTTGCATTTTCTACACTTCCATTAAACATCTGCTGTTTCTGTGTTATTATCAGAGCTTGGAAGATTACTTTTAAAAAGTAATAAATTACAGTTACAATTGCAAGGCCCAAAAAGTAGTAATTACCATTACAATTACAATTGCTCTGAAAGTAACTGATTACTTTTTCTCAAAAGTAATCACTACAATTACATTTCAGTTACTTTAAAAAAAACACCTACAAGATGCTGGCCTTGGCTGCTGTACATCTAAGTAGCCTAAAACAACATTAAAAATAAGAACACACACACAGAGGTAGTAGAATAATTATTTTTATCCATGATAGCAATGGTGGCCTCTCTGCTGGTAAAGGAGGTGGGGAGGGAGGCAGAGGCCACTACGCAGATCTTTGCACGTCAAACCAAGTGCAACCCCCCACTTCAGCCAGCCAGCATAATCTCTCTCACTTAACCACCTCCTGCACCCTGCCCTGCCACCAACTAAGGGACACTCACCCAAGCAAACAGTAGCCAGAGAGAGTGGTGGAGGCTACTTTGTGTGCCAAGTACAAGCACAGTATTCTCTCTCTCTCTCTCTCTCTCTCTCTCTCTCTCTCTCTCTCTCACACACACACACACACACACACACACTCACTCACTCACTCACTCACTCACTCGTTTTCATCTTTCACCTCCACAGTTCTTTATCTCCATTCTGCTGCTGCCTCCTCCTCCTCCTCCTTTATCCATGTTCTTGCCCTCTGGCTCTTTTTTCCCTCCACTCCATTTTTCTCCACTACCGTCCATTTTTAAAACAATTGCTTTCTCCACTCCACCCCGTCTCATTCTCCACCTCCTCCCTCGTCGCCTCCTACCTACCCATAGAGCATGAGGGAAGAGTGACGCTGCACAAAAGCCCAGTTTGAGGCACATGATTTTCATCCACAAATCAGAGGAGCAGAAAACGTCCCCTTCTCTCCCCCCCCCAAGTAATGCCCAAACGTAATGCTGGAAACATTACAATTATGCCTCAAAAGTAATAAAATTACTCCTCATTCTGTTACAATCAAAATGTAAAGGAATTACTCACTTGTTCCTCAAAAAAGTAATGAATTACAAGTAATGTGTTACTTGTAACTAATTACTTCCAAACTCTGATTATTATCTGACCCAATCCTTCACTTTTTGAGACTCATCTATCACCAGCTGTCTCAGAGCGTTATAATACCACTGTAGCATGCCTTAGGGAAAATGTGTGCTAGAAAGGAAGATTGCCAGTGTAAGAATGCAATTTTTTAAAATCTAGTTTGCTGTGTAGTTATTGCTTTCTCAAAGAAGGGAATACCCTGAAGAATTAGTTTGATTTTACAACCTGTACCTTCTAAACATTTCCCAAGAGCAGGACTACTGGCCAGCTACCCATACAAAGAGTTAACTGCATTCCTCCCCACAAAGCCGCTCCTGCAGATTTGCTTTTCCATAATTTCCTGTTAAACAA
Organism: Rhineura floridana; assembly: GCF_030035675.1. NCBI lineage: Eukaryota > Metazoa > Chordata > Lepidosauria > Squamata > Rhineuridae > Rhineura > Rhineura floridana. The sequence goes on along the minus strand of NC_084489.1, from coordinate 991,141 downwards.
TAATAGTGTAGCATCCTTGGAAATGTTTAAAGCTCTGCCAGTTTGTCCGGCACTTACTCTTTAAATCTTACACCACTAGCTAAAAGGTACAACTTTTTTCTAAGAAAAAGGATGAGATGTGCCAATTATAATTTTGCTTATTCATTTTAGTGTATGCAAATGTTAAATGGCTCTTTGCTTAACTGAGCATGAAAAAAGTCAAGTAGCATAGAGCCAAAATGGGGAAAATTGCACATGACCTGGATATAATCTATCACTAACCATCTCTTAGATGGCTTTACAATGACAAACAGAAAAGTCAAGTTTCTGCTAGCTAAGTGGCACCTCCATGTTTAAAGGCAGTATACCTCAATACCGGGTGCTGGGGATGGAAAACAGGGGAAGCCGTTTGCCTCTGTGCTCAGCTTGCAAGTTTTTCACAGGTATTTGACTGGCAGTTCATGGAAACAGAATTCTGGATGAGATGTGCTATAGAAGGGCAATTCTTCTATTTTGATTATTATCGTTATTGGAGGCAGGATACCAGGGCCATTGGTGCAGTCTCTTGCTGTCTTTAGGGCAGAATTTCCAGAGCCCTGTGGCCAGGTTTAGTTTTCTTTTAGATGAGTCACTGAAGAAATACTAAGGCTGAGACAAAATCCCCCTCCCAAGTTTCCTGGAAATATTTCCCCCCTGCAAAAACAGGACTGATGTTCTGCTGTTTTGTTGGGGCAGGGAAGCGGTTAAAGAAATTCCTCTGAATTTTTCAGGAGAAGATCGCTGCTGCTGATACTGGGTTTTGCCTGGAAGTAGAGACAACAGGCATTTGTGGAAAGAACTACATGCTGATTACACTTCCTGCAATGTTTTGGGAGAGACACCATATGATGTGATGTTAGGGTTGCCATATTCCAGTTCCACAAATCCGGGCAGGGCAATTTGCATATTATGCAAATGATTTGCTAATTATCAAACTAAGCACATTAAAGGTTGCATTGTCCAGTTTTTTTTGTTTTTGTGCCTAGTAATTACCACCAAAAACTGTGGGAGGATGCCTGGGGAGGAATGAAGTTATTTGCATTAACAATGATGTCAAATTTGCCTCTGTGGGTTTTTTTTTTTAAAAAAATCCGGTGTCGATCACAGCCTCACAGGTTTGCAGCAAGTAAGAGATTGCAGCCATGCAAATTACAGCATAATTCAGTACCAAGTACACTTTAGTGTAAATTCTCGAACATCCCTACTTAAGGTCAGTTACAGACTATCGTGGGAGGTTGAAATGGTCTCTCACTGGTTTATGGATATTGCTATTACTCATATTTCTATCTATCTATTCTATGTGTAAAGACTGGTTTATATGTGCTTTGTAGAATGCATTGTTTGCAGATGATGGCATATATCACATTGAAAGATGAACAGGTGAATGAACCCTCATGTTGTGTGCATAAAATTATTAGGTCTTGTTACAATGTTGGCAGAGTGGACATAGAGGCAGAGTTGGTATCTGGGTCTGCCGCAGAGTCTTGTCCCTATGTCTGTATCACTGTTGTGTGGTGTTGCTGGTGAGAAGGTCCTGGGGAGCTGTCTGTAAGCAAGTACAGGCCTGCCACCCAAGGCCAGTGAGGGGGAAGTGTCATTCTCCAAGATGAGCTGTAGATCAGCCTTTCCCAAGCTTTGGGTCTCCAAATGTTGCTAGATTACAACTCCCATCAGCCCCATCCTGCATGGACAATGGTCAGGAATTATGAGAACTGTTGGGAAAGGCTGTTTTTGCGTAGTTTTAACTACATGTTTTAAGTAATGACAAGTGGTTGTCTGTAATTTTTTCCTCTAGGTCTATCCTGTAATAGACTGTTCCTGAGTATCAGTGTTGGTTTGTTGGTGGTGGTGGTCTGTGATGTTTTTTCACTTTGTTAGGCGGGTGTTGTAGTCTGAGGAATGTCCGGTATAATTTTTTAATTTTTAATGTGAGCCTGAACAGATGTAATTATATTGTAGAGCTTCACTGTAGACAATGGGTTTGTGGTGTGTTCTAAGTGGAGGCTGGAAGCATGCAAGTATGTGAGTATGCAAGTAGTGGTCAGTAGTTTTCCTAAACAGGGTTCTGCTTATGTGTCCATTAAGTAGTTGAACAGTAGTATCCAGAAAGTGAACATTGTGTGGATTGGTCTAGACTTAAGTTTATGGCTGGGTGAAATTTATTGAAGTCATGCTGGAACTCCACAAGTACCTCCAGCCCATGAGTCCAAATTACAAAGATGTCATCAATAAATCTCAGGTAGAGGGATAGGAGCTGAGAATTGTTCTAGCAGGGGAATCAGAAGACAAACAAAACAGAGGAACAAATGTTTCCCCTCTCTATCAAAATACTTTTCAAAACAATTTTCTTCTATCATGGGTATTTCTGTAGAACCAAAAGCTTCATAACTTTCTAGCAAAATGCATATGGGCATATGACCACAAAAAGATGAGCTGCATCTGTGTGGGTGGGAGGGAGAGTGTAGATGGCTTCTTACAAAGGTAGGATGGTTAATTATAAAGGTTTCTTATAAAGGTTTGTTTAGTATGACAGTCTTTGTCTCTTGGTTGCTAGGTTGTAAATAGCTCTGACTTGGGGCCTGATTGACTGTCAAAAAGGCACTGATGGCTTCCTAAAGCAGTGACCTATGAAGTTACCTGAGAGAGGGGATGGAAGGGGGGACTCTCCTGGGGTAAAGTGGCAGGAGCTCCAACATGAACCTGAGGGAGTTTGATCACACATTTTTATAAAAGGTGTTGTGAATTCTCATTTACATCTCCTCTTATGTGTTTTACCACAACGTTACATACTTGCCACTATTCTCAATAGACCATTTTACTCCATAGTAGGAATCCTTTATACAAATATTGTTTAGGAGGGTCCCAGACAAAATTATTTCCAGAACCCAATACTCACTCCTCTTTAAACCAGTAATGTTACTCAAGTGTCTAGACAAGTAGGAATATTATTGAGCTTGTAAAATAACATCAATTTAGAGTGCTTAACCAAAAAGTTATTTTTATTGGTAAACACAGAGAGACATGTCTATCAACAAATTCACCCCTTTAAAAAAACCAAAATATATTTCTGATTTTCCTATTCTGGGTTGACAGTGCTGTTTGCAGACTTCAAAATGGTATTAAACTAAACTCAGCATCACCATACTCACATCTGGATAATAAAGCATAACAGCATTGATTTCTGGCTCCAATTCATAGGGCAGAAGTTTCTTTTTTTAAAAGGATGTTTTTGAGGCAGAATTTTGCTGGATTCTTGGTCAATGAGGCCTGAGGGCCAGGTTTTAGTGTCACTTGCAGAGTTGGGTCCAGCCAATGAGGAAATCAGTTTTGAAACTGGCCTTAGTTTTCTTAATTACAAAGGCAGATGGGGGCAGGAAAGATTACTGCTCCTTAGAATGGTGATGGTCCTTAACTACCTCCACATTTCTCAGTTCCCTTATTAGTCTGACAGGAAGAGCATTGTGGTTGAAGAGACATAGGGCAAAAAGAGCATTGTGGCTGGAGACATTGGATGAGATGGCTCCCTTGGACACATCTTCTCTTTCCTGGAATGTAACCAATAAACCTACACTCCTGATATTCTTAGGATTGTAAGGGTATCAAAATTACACTCAAAAAGGGTTTCTTCATCATATCTTTCCAGCTGTATCTCTCCCACTCATAGAATCATAGAATAGTAGAGTTGGAAGGGGCCTATAAAGTCATTTAAAGCCACCCCCTGCTCAATGCTAGCAAAGCTGTTTGCAGAGAGAAGGCAGACAGATACAGACTTACAAAGGTGTGGGATACTATTGCAGATTATTCCCTATATAACTTTCTGGGTTCCAACCAACCCCATTATTTGTTCCCCTCCATCAAACCAAGACCTCCAATAGTCACTAGTCTCAATAGGACTGTGCTCTTGCACAAAAAATATGACAGCTTTTGAGTAGTTCCTGCCAAATATAATCTAAGATGTAATTGAGGCAAATTTGGAGGGTCCTGCAAGTGAAGCTTCCGGTGGAAATGTATAAGAATATAAACACATTTCTCATAAGGGTATCAATTCTAAATTGTATGCAGCTTGCTAGCTTTACCGATTCACAGAGAGAGAGAGCATATTCAAACATGTAATTATCCATGTACACATTTGTGTTACTTATTGTTATTTATATTTTAGTGATGGAGTAGTCAGGGTACAATTTACCATGTGATCACACATGAGAAACTAAAGCAGACAAGCCCCATGCTGATGCTGGGCTGTACCTCTTCAAACTGAAGATGTGATCAAACGTTTGAATATCACCCATTTAAATGCACCAAACTAGCATGTCAGATAGAAGGTTCTAGGCTAGTCTTCTCCTTGACAATAGTTTTGTATGTGTAACTAGTATTTCAAGAAGATCCAAACTTTTTGATCTATGTCTGCAATTTGAAATGGTACATCCTAGCAACAGATGTACCATGTGGGTCTTCCACTCATCTATTTTAGCTTTTACAGCAGAGCCTTTCCAGTGTGCATAGGATTGCATCCTAAATCTTTCTCCCCCTCCACATACAGACAAAATACAGTCTCAGGACACCATATTGAGATGTTGAAATACTATTAATGCTTATTAACAAAACATTTCTAATTTCTATTTATAACTACAAAAGGGCATTCTTCTATTGCTTTTATTCATCTGTTCATATCAAACCTATTTTAAAATCATTAATCATCACATTGCTTGCCAAGAAGTCTTTGTTCCTCTAAAGCAGGAAGTTCAGGCTCAAAGGCTGTTCCTGTGCTTTGGTGTAATCTGCTATTGGAAGCCAGAATGAATTGCTCCGTATTGCTCTAGAAGAACATGTGGGGAAAATATCTCTGTTAATCAGTATGGCATAATATCTTGACTGAGCAAGCACTATAGTACTGTATTCCTCACAATTATGTTTATTGTTTGTAATAGTATTTTCTTCCTATGTAATAAAAATGTACGTCCTCACACCATCACACCATCATGAGGTGTGATGTTGGGGATGGGGCAAGGTGCAAAGATTGCTGGGTAAGTGGGCGGGCTATCCGACAGCAACTCTGGAGGTGGTTGCACTCTTTGCAGTGGCAGTGACATGGGAGGAGGCCATGGCAGCACCGGAGAAGGCTGTGCAGGCTGCAGCACCGGAGGAGGTGGTGACAGAGGAGGAGGAGGCTGTGATGCCCCTGTATTTTTATGACTGTAAATATGGTAAGTGCAGGTTTATTAAGGTATATATGGTAAGTGGATTGAGTTAGAGGGGGGAGTACATGGGCTGGAATGCTGGAGAATGCTGTATGATGATTGGCTGAGCGTTTGAGTGGCTGAAGGTATAAATGAGAGGATGACAGTTGAGAGAGCGTTCTGTTTGGTGGGGGAGTTGTTGGCGGTTGGTTGTGGAGTGTGGATTGGAGTTGGTTGTGGGTTGGATTATATTTGGCTGGTATTTAGGCAGAATATATAAGACTGGAAACATAAAGAGTGACACTATATGAAACCATACGCTTGTTAGACATACCTTACATAATCTTGTTATTTCCTGGTGTTATCAAATAAATACTTTTGTTGGTTTACCAAAAGCCTGATCCTTGGCTGGGGATGCACAGACCAGAAGGGAGGGTAGGGTATTTACCAAGGCTGGAGGGAAACAGTATCACATAAATGGTGGCAGTGGTGAATGGAGATATTGTAACATCATCAAGTATCCAGAGCAACCCAGGATTGTATACTTTATAGACAAAGATACAAGGGGGTTGTGGACAGCAAGGGCACCCAGACACAAAGTAACAAGCCATAGGGAGACTAAGGTGAAGTCTCTGGCAGTATTGTTTACAGGGAGTGACTGGTGGTGCTGCCTAGCAGTGAGATCTTGTGAAATCTGTGCTAGAGCGTGTGAGAGAACAAATAAAAACTATGTTTCTCCCTGCTGGTAGCCACGAGTGGGAGTATTACAGGTGGTGCCAGGGGTGGAACATTACAGAGGCCTTGTAGACTGAGGTGATAGGGTTGCCAGATCTCTAGTTTTTGCCCAGAGACTCTGGTTTTTGGGGGTCCTTTCTGGGCCATTGGGTGAGCCACCTTAATCTCTGGACTCTCTGTTTCTTTTTTTTTTAATTAAGTTTCTAGGTGGACTGACTCAAAGGATATAAACTAAAATGTCACACACACCCAAATTATGTTAGTAGCGGCTTCTCTAATCCCTGCCCTTCAGGTTTTTAGCCAATAAGTGAAGTCAGGGTTGTGATTGACAAGATCTGTTGACCCCCAGGCAATATCTAAACCCCATATCAAGTTCTGAGAACAGTTTCCTGTTCCTGCTTGTCTCACATCAGGAATTAAATATATAGCTTTCAGCAGCATAAAGAGTACTTTCTCTGTACAAGATTGGGACTTGCTTCTGAGTAAACATGCATAGGATTGCACTACAACAGAAAATCACAGCAGGATCTTGGTGGGCATACCCAGTAGATTTTCTTGGTTATAATTATAATTAAAGTATACATGCAGTTTTTTAATTGCTTGCAAAAATAGCATATTATACATTTTATCTTTCAAATAATTTTTGAACAGATGTTTTAAGAAGTGTACATGCTACAGTGTTAAACTTTTCTAAATAAGGAGTCAAACAACTTTAAATTTTACTGGACTAGAGGGCAATCTATTTGTCTTATTCATAACCTGTTGTGAAAACCTTCCCAATATGAAGCTTTTCTGGGAGTAAAGCTGTAATGCCAATTCCACATACCTGAGAGTTAATCCCAGTAGGGTTTACTTTTGAGTAGACATGGTTAGGATTGTGCTGACAATCAATGGGACTTTTGAGTGAACATAGAAAAGGATTGTGTTGTAAATCTTTCTCTCCCTCTCCAATTCTTTTTTTAAAAGCAGTTAGGCAGGGCTTACGTAGGTGTCACTGCTTTTAATTGGCAGGAAACTAATACTTAAAAAAATGTTCTGCAGTGGCCAACTGTTTTTGACAATGAACTATTATATGGGGGGTATGTATTTTTACATCTCCAGTGTGTGTGTGTATGGAATATTTCCAACAACTCTGTGAGGTAGGGTTGAAAACCAAGGCAGCTCACAACAAGAAACAAAGCCATTTAAAATCCAATAACCATAAAACAAACATAAAACAGTTGCAAAACAACTTGCAGTGGCACGATTCTGAATTTTGGATTGGGTGAGTGAAGTTCCTTATCGTCAAATTGCAGTCCTGTGCATGCTTCCCTGTCTGACTGAGCCCCATTGAATACATTGAGACTTGCTTGTGAGTAAACATGCATAGGATTGCACAATAAATATCTTTACAGGTTGTGTAAATAGTAAACATCTTTGACATTCATGCTTATATAAATATTTCTTCACACTATGTCTTGGTATGTATCTGATTTCACACTATGGTTGTAAATTATTATTTACAAATTATTATTTCCTCTGCATTTTAAGTGTGCCCTTCTTCCTTGGGCTGGTCATGGTCCCCCTCTGTTGTTTTCACCCTGAGGGGCAGATTAGGCTGAGAGATGGTGAGTAGCCCATGCTCACCCAGTAAACTTTGTAGCTCTCTTCCATTTTAAAAAAATAATTAAAACAATTTACATGCAGGGAAAGTTTATTAAGTAGATCCACACAATATGTTTAAAGCATATCCAACTCGCATTTAAAGCACATGACTTTCCCAAAGGATCCTGGGAAGTGTAGTTTCCCATCACCATTATAGTTCCCACCTCCCTTAACAAATTACAGTTCCCATGATTCTGTAGTGGGATTCATGTCCTTCAAATGTATGTTGAATGTGCTTTAAATGCATGGTGTGGATCTGCCCTAGTATGCTGTGCATTCATTAGTGAATTGAAAAGAACAATTTTAAAAGATACTTTTTTAAACAGGGTTGTATCTCAGTGGTAGAACACATGCTTTGCATGCAAAGGTTGAAAGTTCAATCTCTGGAAGAGACTATTGCCTGGAATCCTGGACTAGTCCATGTCATCAGTACTGAGCTGATGGTATCAAATGGCCTGAGTCAGTATAAAGCAGATTCCTTTGTACATAAAAGAGGAAAGAGATCCAAGGGCCACAGTGACTCCAAAATTTATTTATGTATTTTATTTACAACAGTTATCTACCACTTTATTGTAAAAAAAACCCCTCAAAATGTTATATAGAAGCAATTAAAACAATAAAATTAGTGGCAAAAACAATTAAAGACAGGTATTTAAAAACATTCAAAATAAATAACCAACAATGAGTTAAAAAGATAAAAAACATAATAGCTTCTACATGCCTAGGTAGGCTTGCCTAAACAAAAATGTTTTTAGCAGGTGCCAAAATGAGTACAATGAAGTGCCTGCCTAATGTCAATAGGCAGGGAGTTCCAAAGTGTAGGTACTGCCACTCTAAAGGATCCCTTTCTTATAAGAGCAGAACAAGTACTATGTGGCACCCTTAACATGGAAAACACACCTTGAACTTGGTCTGCTAGCATATCAGCAATTCCGTGCTGATAGGATCTCACTCATGTCAGCAACTGCACCACAGCATTCTGCACTAACTGCAGCTCCCAGGTCAGGTTCTGTTGTATGGGGATTTCTGTGATCTTGGCTAACTGGCTGCCGGGATTTTTTTAGTTTTGGGTAGGAAACCTGATTGGTTGTGGGATGCTGAGTTTTCTGCCTTACTCATAGGAATCTTGTTGTGGTTGGTATGGTATTGCATTTAAGAAATCATCACTGTCTTTTCTTTTTCTTTTTCTATTTGCATTTCTGTTACCTCTGACCCTTACATCCATAGAAGCAACAGTGTTTCCATGTGGTCAGCTCAACCCCCTTAAACCCACTGATGATGCATCTTGTTATTTGCATGATGGTTTATTTTTTGCCCAATAGCAGTAAAAGAGACTTCACATACTGTGAAGTGTGGCTTCAACTGCTGTTGTTCCCAATCTACTGGCTGTGAAAGTAGACCAAACCATGTGTGTTTTCTGTCTGTCAATTATTACGCACTGGAATTGGGTTGGCTATCAAAGTGAGTTTATAGCAGCCCACATGGTAGGCAGGAAAGAGCAGAGACTCTTCTTCACTTTTACTCCTTTCTCAAACCTCTTTCTGCAGGGAAGGGTCAAATACGTAAAGAAGTTTGGCGCAACCACATTAAAAGACAGGAAGGGCATTCCAGGCAGGGGTAGCCAACCCTGCTATGATATGGATATCTTTGCAGAGGATCCCTAGTCAAGCCTTACCAACAGCACAATCCAAACCATATCTACTCAGAAGTAAGTCCTATTGAGTTCTATGGGGCTTAGTCCCTTTGTGTGTTTAGAATTGCAGCCTTCAGGGGCATCTGTCTTTACTCCTGTGTGCTCCCATCTAACATCTTCACAACACTAGGCTTTCTTCCTACAATGGCTTTCTGGCGACTGGCCTGGCCTGAGGACACTTAAACCATTCTTGCCAGAAGCAAGTAGCCTACATGAAATGTTCCTTACCCAGGCTGTCTAAGAAGGTGAGAAGGAATGATGCTGTCACTTCAGCTAGACCTGGAAACACCCTCATTTAGCTAAGATTTCTATCTTAATTTCTAGTCAGAATTTTTTTTGTTTGAGTGGTATGCTCTAAGCAACTGTGGTTGATGTTTACTGTATCATGCTTAATGACACCACTAGGGCCTGCGCCATGTTATCACCAAGACCTGCCCCCTGTGACATCACCAGGGCATACCCCATAACATCACTAGAGCCTGCCCCTGAAATCTCATGGTTTGGGATGCTTCTGACCTGGCAATCCTATGCAATGGTGGCAGTGTTAGAGGAGGCTGCATAGGCCAGGGCTGGCCCCAGGCATGCCGGGGCCCTTGTGTACCAGCCTACCCTGGGCCCCTCCGCTCACCTTCCGTGATCTGTGGAACTTAAGCATCCATGGACCGCAAGACAGAAGCTTCCGCACCGCCCACCATCCCCCCACTATTCCCACACTTCACCTACCTTTCCGTTGTTTTTTGCAGTGTGTGCAGGTTTGCCATCAATTAAGATGGCGGCTGAGGTTTCCCTAAGGGGCTGAAGCCTCTGCCGCCATCTTGGTTGATGGCAGCAATGCGCGCGTATAGCACACATGCCCCTTAAGGAAACTTTGGCCGCCATCGTGATTGATGGCAAATCTGCACTCTGCGAAAACAATGGAAAGGTAGGTAAAGTGAGGGGATAGTGGGGGGATTTCATTTTCATTTATTTCATTTTTTTCATTTTTAAACCGCCCATAGCGAATAGCTCTCTGGGCGGTGAACAAAACAAGATTAAAATACAATATTACAATAAAATTACAATAAAATCAGCAACAAGTTAAATGAAAAAAAAATTAAATGAAACACATTGAACATTAAAATGCCTGGGAGTATAGCCAGGTCTTAACCTGGCGCCTAAAAGAAAGTACCGAAGGCGCCAGGCGTATCTCCACAGGTAGGCTGTTCCACAGTTCGGGGGCCACCACAGAAAAGGCCCTAGATCTAATAACAATCCTCCAGGCATCCTGATGAGTTGGTACCCGGAGGAGGGCCTTGGATATTGAACGAAGTGAACGGGTAGGTTCATAGCGGGAGAGGCGTTCCACAAGGTATTGTGGTCCCACACCGTGTAAGGCTTTATAGGTCAAAACCAGCACCTTGAATCTGGCTCGGAAACAAATAGGCAGCCAGTGCAGGCGGGCCAGGACAGGTGTTATATGCGCAGACCAGCGGGTCCTCGTTAACAACCTGGCTGCCGCATTTTGCACTAGCTGAAGTTTCCGAACGGTCTTCAAGGGCAGCCCTACATAGAGCGCATTACAGTAGTCCAGTCTAGAGGTTACCAGAGCATGAACAACTGAGGCGAGATCGTCACTGTCCAGATAGGGGCGTAGTTGGGCTACTAAGCGAAGATGGTAAAACGCATTCCGTGCCACCGAGGCCACTTGAGCCTCAAGCGACAAGGAAGGGTCAAAAAGGACCCCCAAGCTACGAACCTGTTCCTTCAAGGGGAGTGTAACCCCATCTAGAACAGGATGAACATCCACCATCTGGGCAGGTAAAGAGCTCACCAACAGTGTCTCAGTCTTGTCTGGATTAAGTTTCAGTTTATTAGCTCTCATCCAGTCCATTATCGCGGTCAGGCAACAGTTCAGCACATCAACAGCCTCACCTGAAGAAGGTGAAAAGGAGAAGTAGAGTTGCGTGTCATCAGCGTACTGATGGCAACGCACTCCAAAACTCCTGATGACCGCACCCAGAGGCTGCATGTAGATGTTAAAGAGCATGGGGGACAAGACTGACCCCTGAGGGACTCCACAATGGAGAGTCCAGGGTGTCGAGCAATGTTCCCCAAGCACTACCTTCTGGCGACGATCCGCTAAGTAGGAGCAGAGCCACTGCCAAGCAGTGCCCCCAACTCCCAACTCCGCGAGCCTCCCCAGAAGGATACCATGGTTGATGGTATCAAACACCGCTGAGAGATCAAGGAGAATCAACAGGGTCACACTTCCCCTGTCCCTCCCGACAAAGGTCATCATACAGGGCGACCAAGGCTGTTTCAGTGCCAAAACCAGGCCTAAAACCGGATTGAAATGGATCCAGATAATTGGTTTCATCCAAGAGCGCCTGGAGCTGGCCGGCGACCACCCGCTCCAGGACCTTGCCCAAAAAAGGGACATTCGCCACCGGTCTATAGTTGTTCAAAATATCTGGGTCCAAAGAAGGTTTCTTTAGAAGAGGTCTCACTACTGCCTCCTTGAGACTACCAGGGACTACTCCCTCTCTCAAGGAGGTGTTTATCACCTCTTTGGCCCAGCCGGTGGTTACAGCCCTGCTGGCCTTCACCAGCCAAGATGGGCAAGGATCAAGGGCAGACGTGGTCGCCCGCACCATTCCAAGCACCTTGTCCACTTCCTCGAGCTGCACCAACTGAAACTCATCCAACAATGAAGGACAAGACCGCGCTCTGGACACTTCAATGGAGTCATCTGTCATAACATCAGAGTCTAAGTCCCAACGGATGCAAGCAATCTTATCCTGGAAGTGCTCCGCAAATTCGTTGCAGTGAGCTTCTGATGTTTCCTTAGTATCAGGAGGGCCAGAATGTAAAAGCCCTCGTACCACCCTAAAAAGCTCCGCTGGGCGGCAAAGAGATGATCTAATGGTGGCAGCAAAATATGACTTTTTTGCCGCCCTAACCGCTTTTACATACAACTTAGTGGAAGCACTCACCAAAGAATGACTACATCCGTCAGGAGTTCGCCTCCACCTGCACTCTAGCCTCCTTCTCTCTTGCTTCATCACTCTCAGCTCCGGGGTATACCACGGTGCTGTTTGAGTTCTGCACCGAAGGGGGCGCGCGGGAGCGATCATGTCAATGGCCCGGGTCATCTCCGCATTCCACAGATCGACCATGGCCTCGACAGGAGCACCAGTGCTATCAGCCGGAAAAACTCCCAGAGCGCTCTGGAAAGCAACAGGATCCATAAGCCTCCGGGAGCGGACCAACTTAATAGGTCCCCCACCTCTGCAGAGGGAAAGGGTTGCCATGAGTCTAAAGCTCAGCAAGCGGTGATCTGTCCATGACAATGGAGTAGATGAAAAATACCCCACCCTCAGATCACCATCTCCATGACCAGTGGCGAAGATCAAATCAAGAGTATGTCCTGATACATGCGTCGGGCCAGTAGCAACTTGAGACAGCCCCATGGTTGTCATGGAGGCCATGAAGTCCTGAGCTGCCCCGAACAAGACAGCCTCGGCATGAATGTTGACATCCCCCAGTACCACGAGTCTGGGGGATCTCAACAATACCTCCGAGACTATCTCCGTCAGCTCAGCTAGGGAAGCCATTGGGCAGCAAGGTGGGTGGTACACCAACAGTATTCCCAATCTGTCTCCTTGGCCCAGCACAAGATGAAGACACTCCAAACCAGTCGCCGTCTGGACAGGGTGCTTAGTGAGAGAGAAAGAACTCCGATAGACCACAGCAACCCCGCCTCCCCGGCCCTCAGATCTACCACAGTGCTGCACCGAATACCCAGGTGGGCAAAGCTGGGAAAGAGCAACTCCTCCCTGCTCACCCACCCAGGTTTCGGTAATACACACAAGGTCGGCACCCTTCTCCACAATCAAATCGTGGATAAGGGGGTTTTTATTAACGACCGACCTAGCATTTAAAAGCAGCACCTGGAGATCCGAGAGCTGGCTGACAGTACAACCAACAGTCCTGTGGATAGGAGGAGAACCAGAACAAGGCACAGACACAACTTGTCTGGGACGAGTTCCCCTTACCTGGCACGTTCTCCTCCCAACGCCATACCTCCCATTACCCATCACAACGTTAATTGGGGCCCCCGAAAATCTCCCTGCGAGGCCCAAGGCATGTTCTCCCAGGCACATCTTAAAATAAATCTAATACAGCAAAACACTTAAACAACATAAACACAAACACACATTCACTCAATCTCATTCACACAACAACAGACAAACAAACAAACAAATTAAAATACAGCCAAACTTATTGCAAGTTATAAAATGGAGGGGAGGCGTTCCTGATCCCAAAAATAACGCTAAAAGGTGATGGCAGTCCGCGGATGCTTCCGCGGATCACAGAAGGAGAGTGGAGGGGCCCCTGTAGCTCCAGGGGCCCTCGGGCCAGTGCCCCACCTGGCCGCCCTTTAGAACTGGCCCTGGCGTAGGCCATGGCACTGTAGGAGGCTGCACTGCTGCCAGAGGAGGCTATACAGGCCACAACAGCGGCGGTGGATGCCCCACAGGCTGCGGTGCCAGAGGAGACTATGTAAGCAGCAGCATCAGGAGGCTGCCTTGGCACCAGAGGTAACCGTGCATGTCACAGACGCCGGGAGGGGTGCAACCCAGGCCTGGGCAGGTAGAAGGGTGGTGGCGGCAGCACCAGCAGCCCAACAGTCAAGGTAAGTGGGGTGGGGTGGGGAGTGTTGATGCCTGGGTTGGGGTGTGTGGCAAGGTGAAGTGTGTGAGAGAGACAGAGAGAGAGAGGCCATGTCTGTGGCAAAGGTGTGCCTGTGTGTGAGCGTGTGTGTCCATGCATGCTTTTCGGGGCATTTGTCTTTATGTTTGGGGATATCTGTGTGTTTGGGGGTGGGGGTTGGCTGAAATGAGCAGGAGGGCTCTGACCCCCTAGTTTTAAAAAATATAATAAAACCTATGCAGCAATCTTTCTTCAGCTATAATAACGGCTATGCTACAATCCTCCTCCAAACCACATGATCTGGTGGGTGTGGAGGCACCTATTTAACCTGGCACCACCTGCTCCCTGGCTTACTTTCTGGCAGTTTGGGAAGAGCTTCTCTGCCACTTGGATTCAATTAGACTAACATGGAGGCGTATGGCAATGCATCTTGGATACTTTTCTTTAAAAAACACACAAGAAGGATAACTGGACAAAAAAGAGCAATAGATGGATGGATGGAGCAGTGGTTATGAGTGCAATAGACTGAGTCATTGACATCGTGTTATTTTTGGCAAAAGTTGGAAACTGCTTAGGCAGCTGGTCTCTTTTTTAAAAAACACCCATAGCCACACTGCAGTGGCAGCTGGTATCCACTAGACCTGATAGGGCTTCCAGGATGTCATGGGGTCATGGTCAAGTTCTGGTTTTCTCCCCATCCTCCTCCCTTGGAAACATACTGTGAACACTTAAGCATTGCAATTTTATAAATAGCACCTAGCTAAACTGAAAAATGTCTTACTTTGGTTCAGAAGAGGTCCCAGCTGTCACAGTAGCTTCTCAGATGGGAGAACAGTTGCATGGGCTCCACCTGTTCTGGTTCTGTCCCTATCCTCCTCCTTTGCAAAGAAACAGTGGACACTTAAACATTACATTTTAAGTAATATGTAACACCTCTTTAATCATATGTTGACTCTCATGAGCGTGCACACAGTAGGGATGGGTGAAAATTGTGCAGAATTTGGATTTAATACCGAATTTTTCAATGGTCCACATATTCTCCATCTTTGCAGAGTAATCCTGTTTGCTCCGAACTTCAGTGGCTTTCCTCCAAACTGAGATTTTTCCCCTCGAATATTCCCTCATATATGTTGTTCTTTGTTGATTTTACTCACAGAACAGCAGAACAGTTTTTTTCTTTCTGCCATCCACTTGAATAATCCAAGCTCCAAGAGGAAGCCAGCCAGCCAAGTCTCACCCACATTAAGGACTCAAGGCTTGTTGAGGAGGAGGTGGGGAGGCACTGAAAGCTGCTTTCCTCCTTTCTTTTCCAAAAGGAAAATAGCCGGTCTCCATTTGCTAACATGAAAACTGACCACCCTCAGTCACAGAGGTGGAGGATGCAAAGCTGCTTTCCTTTTTCAGTATTTTCATTCAAACTATTGATGTATTCTTTCATTTATCACTATTTCCTTTCAAATAGCAGACAAAAAAAGAACTCAAATCAGTACTGCCTGTCAGGTCAATGGAATACTTTTGAAGCAGCTCTGACCAACAGATTGCATCCCTAGCCCACAGTTAAGTCATTGTGAATAGAAACCTAGATCTCAGCACATTGAGTAATACTCTCCCACTCCTGTTTAAAAACACACACATACACAAAGTGAGTGAATTGCTGAAAACGCACATTTTGTAGGCACTACAAAAGGCTTAATTCCAATGCTTACTGTCATGAATAAACCCCACAGAACACAGTGGGGTTTACTTCTGAATAAGATTGGTAAGATGGTGTTAGTAACCACCAGTGTTTGAGAAGTTCATTTTAAAATGGAACAAAATAGTTCAGTTCAAGATCATTCAAATGCATTTTTGTTGCATTATTTCTGCCTGCCACACAGCTGTTAAAGGCACAAGAGCCAATGCCAACCCTAAAATATGCAAAGAACTCAAGGGGGAAGAAAATACACATCTGGGCAACTTGATCAAACATTTTTCAATTAAAAATATTTAAAATGAGCATCTGTAAATAGCATAATGTAATGGTTAGAGCATTGGACTAGGACCTGGGAGACCAGTGTTCAATTCTATTCCCATTTAAATGAACACAGAGGAGCTTAGAAGTAAGTAAAATGAATAGGATTATGCTAGTAAGCAAACCTAATAGCAACCATAGTGCAGAAAGAAAATGAACATCTGGTCCTCTTCAAAATACTGCTAAGCTTTTTTATTTTAATTAAAATAATTATAAGTCCTTGTTCTTATCCCTGATGGGAGTTAATTATGTTGCATAAGTCCATATCAAATGTTGAGATACTTTAAATAAATAAATAAAACAGTCAGTCCAGCCCAGTCCATTCTTGGAGCAGTTTACCACCAATAGTCTCTCCCTGACAATAAAAAAAGTCCAATCTGGCCCATGAAGAAACCAGATTCTCTCACCACCACCACAACCTTTTGATGCATTGCTAGCCAAACTTACATTAAGCACTGTTTGCCACCAAGCATCTCCTCTCCCTCTCCTCCCTTCTGACAATAAATAGGGCTCAGTGTGGCCCATGAAGAAACCAGATGTGCCCTCTCCCCCATGCCAGCCAAATATATATTTTGGTGTAGTTTGCCACCACTCCTCTCACTGAAATGTGTGTATATAAGTCAGTGATTAATCCAGAAGCTGAGCAATGAACCCACGGAGATATATTGCTGATTTCAAAGACTGGTAGGCTGGCTAGCCACAAAAAAGGAAAAGAAAAAAGATTGTGTTTGCTGCTGTTTTAAAAGAGGGGAAATTCAACTTCAGAGAAGATCAACAAATAGCTTGTGAATGCATGCATTTCATTGCCTCAGATTCAAATGGATGCACCTGATTGTTGATGATGCTCTTCATAGTTGGCCCTAATGCTATGGAACTTTAAATGCATTTCTGGGGGCCTTCTGATTGGCTAGAGTTTATTCAAAGGGAAATAAAATCAAAATGGAGGTTCAGAGGAGTCCCCTGCCCTCCCTAACCTACTCCTATTGGTTTTTTTTACCCCTGGAGACAGTGATGGTACCATAGGGATTATTGTGATTGGCTGTGCTGTCCAGAGATGATTGGCCATTATAGAAGATGGACAGAAACAAGTCCAGAGTATCTCTAAATGTGAGGTACTGTATTGAATATGAACGTAATGAACAGAAATGGACAGTGCTAAAGGTTTAGGGGTTTAGGGTGGGCAGTGCCCCTCATACCTAATAGACCATCCTCCACTTGCAGACTCTGCATTTTGTATGAGTAACATGCCCCAAAAGACTATTATCCTGGACGGTTTATCACCTGATCCACAACAACATCATATCCCAAAGGTTCATCTATGAGTGATGGAATCCACAGTTAACTAAGTATGTTGAGGTATATCTCTTACACTGAAATGGTCAGATTCAGAGCTTGGAAAAGTTACTTTTTAAAACTACAACTCCCATCAGCCCCAGCCAGCATGGCCACTGGATTGGGCTGAGGGGAGTTGTAGTTCAAAAAAGTAACTTTTCCAAGCTCATTGCATGGCAGGGCATCTCTAATAGGTTTGTTGTTGTTACGTGCTTTCAAGTCGATTATGACTTATGGCAACCCTATGAATCAACGACCTCCAATAGCATCTGTTATAAACCACCCTCTTCAAATCTTTTAAGTTCAGGTCTGTGGCTTCCTTTATGGAATCAATCCATCTCTTTGGTCTTCCTCTTTTTCTACTCCCTTCTGTTTTTCCCATCCTTATTGTCTTTTCTAGTGAATCATGTCTTCTCATGATGTGTCCAAAGTATGATAACTTCAGTTTCATCATTTTAGCCTCTAATGATAGTTCTGGTTTAATTTGTTCTAACACCCCATTGTTTGTCTGTTTCACTGCCCATGGTATCTGCAAAGCTCTTCTCCAACACCACATTTCAAATGAGTTGATTTTTTTCTTATCAGCTTTTTTCACTAATAGGTAGATTCCATAAAAAGACCACATTTAAGCTGTTATCTGTCATTCCTTCCCTGCTACAATTTTGACTTACTGAGTTTCAGTCTTCAAGGGAAAATTTACAGAGACAAGGACCCATGGAGTGAATCGTCTTCATGTTCTGCATTTGAATAATTTAGTACCATACGAGAACAGGCCCTAAAGGATAGATTTGGATCACATTTTTGTATGATATCTTACATCTTACTTTCAATGTAAGCCAGCACAGACCAGTGTGACAACCTGATATGTCATTTTCAGAAGCTAGACTTTTCAGGGGCTGGCAGGCAGTGAAGCTAATAATAGTCTGGTCTGAGATGTTAAAAAGAGGCAAACAAGTACATCAAGATAATGTTGCTTAGATAGACAGCTGTTCAAATAGAGGACTGTCATCTGTAAACACCCTACACCAAGAACTGGTTGCTCTAAGCCAAGAACTGGCCACCCTACAATACTGATTTGTATCTTACACACTCAGGAATTACCACCCTGATTGTATAGGGACAGCATCTGCAGTATGGGGTCTACTGACTTGGTAGTTAGTTGGTGGGGGAGAGAAGCCAAGCATAAGCTTTCTTTCATAATAAGTTACCATGGGAGATGAGTGAGGATTGTATGGTGAGCATCTTGAGGCACCTGAAGGTTGAAGGGTCACTAGCCTAACCCACCTCTCATTGCCAACTAGCTAGAAAGAATGTGAGAAAAGAGCTGCCTATCTCCTATGCAGGCTTTAGCCCTTCTAGTGCTGGCCAGAGGAAGGGGCTGGAACAGCCACCTTTATGGTGGATAGGGAATGAAAGGAGTGGATTAGCATCTTGTTGATCCACCCACTTAAGCCAGGGAGGAAAGTCATGTTGATGCTATCATTAATCTCTTCATAGGTTAGAAGGACTACACATTAGCTATAGGTTTGTTTGCCTTGCTGCAGATTACTGTTGTGGTTTACCAATAAATCATGACCCACTGCCCAAGCTGTTGTGGCTAGTATTGTTTTTCTGGAGGGTGGGAGTAAGGGGGGTGGTCACTGACAAAGCCTTCAGCAAAGCCAGCTGTTTCTATAAAGATATGGAACAGAATATTGTATTCAAAAGAAAGGAAGAAAGAAAAGGTAAGAAGCCCCCACTGCTAAAGTTGTAAGCTCCTCCCCTCCAAACCAGAAACAAAACAGCTATTTCCAATCCACCACCTGAGCATTTTGAGAGTTGTTTAATTTTTATTTTTATTTAACAGAATTTATACACTACTTGATTGTAAATCATGCAATCTTCCGGAGACACTATGCGAATTGAGGCCTATGAGATTGCTGATATCCCAGACATACCAGGGACTGTAGAGACAGGAAGTGTATTGACCTGAGCTGCTGACACTTCCTCAAGGGCATAGAATCATAGAATAGTAGAGATGGAAGGGATTTATAAGGCTATCAAGTCCAACCCCCTGCTCAATTCAGGAATCCAAATCAAAGCATTCCTGACAGATGGCTGTCCAGCTGCCTTTTGAATGCCTCCAGTGTCAGACAGCCCACTACCTCTCTAGGTAATTGGTCCCATTGTCATATGGCTCTAACAGTTAGGAAGTTTTTTCTGATGTTTAGTCGAAATCTGGCTTCCATTATTCCGTGTCCTGCAGTCTGGGATGATCGAGAAGAGATCCTGGCCCTCCTTTGTGTGGCAACCTTTCATGTACTTGAAGAGTGCTAGCATATCTCCCCTCAGTCGTCTCTTCTCCAGGGTAAACATGCCCAGTTCTTTCAGTCTCTCCTCACGGGGCTTTGTTTCCAGTTCCCTGATCATCCTTGTTGCCCTCCTCTGAACCTGTTCCAGTTTGTCTGCAGCCTTCTTGAAGTGCGGAGACCAGAACTGGACGCAGTACTCAAGATGAGGCTTAACCAGTGCTGAATAGAGGGGAACTAATACTTCACACCATTTTGAAGCTATACTTCTGTTAATGTAGCCTAATATAGCATTTTCCTTTTTTGCAGCCACATTGCACTGTTGGCTCATATTCAGCTTGTGATCAATGACAATTTCAAGATCCTCTCACATGTCATATTGCTGAGCCAAGTATCCCCCATCTTATAATTGTGCATTTGGTTTCTTTTTCCTAAGTGTAGAACTTTGCATTTATCCCTGCTGAGTTTCATTCTGTTGTTTTCAGCTCAATGCTCCAGCCTATCAAGGTCCCTTTGAATATTGTTTCTGTCTTCCACGGTATTAGCCGTGCCCCCCAATTTTGTATCATCTGCAAATTTGATAAGCATGTCCTGTACCTCCTCATCCAAGTCATTAATAAAAATATTGAAGAGCACTGGGCCAGGACCGAGTCCTGTGGTACCCCACTAGTTACTTCTGCCCAGTTTGAGAAGGAACCACTGATAAGCACTCTGAGTACAATTCTAGAGCCAACTGTGGATCCACCTGATAGTTGTTCCATCCAACCCACATTTGGCTAGCTTGCTAATCAGAATATCATGGGGTACTTTGTCAAAAGCTTTGCTGAAGTCGAGATATATTATGTCCACATCATTCCCACAGTCTACAAGGGAGGTTACCCGATCAAAAAAACAAGATAAGATTAGTTTGGCAGGATTTGTTCTTCATAAATCCATGTTGGCTTCTGGTAATCACTGCATTGTTTTCAAGGTGCTTACAGATTGACTCCTTTATAATCAGTTCCAGAGTTTTTCTAGGAATTGATGTTAGGCTGACTGGTCTGTAGTTCCCCAGTTCCCCCTTTTTGCCCTTTTTGAAGATAGGGACAACATTAGCTGTCCTCCAGTCATCCGGCACTTCACCAGTCCTGCATGATTTCACAAAGATAATAGACAGCAGTTCTGAGAGTTCTTCAGCCAGTTGCTTCAGTACTCTAGGATGTATTGGGCCCTGCCGATTTGAACTCGTTCAAAGTGATTAGGTATTCCTTGACCGTTAGTCTATCCGTCTCAAGCTCCAATCCTTCCCTTCCACTTTATGTTTTGGGAGAAGACTGAGCCAAAGTAGGAATTGAGCTCTTCTGCCTTTTCTTTGTCATCTGTTGTCATTTTGCCATCCTCATTGAGTGGCTGTGCCACCATTTCTTTTCTCTGTCTTTTACTACAGATGTACCTGAAGAAAGCTTTTTTGTTGCTTTTAGCATCCCTCGCTAGCCTCAGCTCATTCTCAGCTTTAGCCTTCCTGACACCATCCCGGCAATTCCGTGATACCTGCCTGTACTCTCCCTTTGTGGCCTGGCCTTCTTTCCACTCCCTGTATGTGTCCTTTTTTTGTTTTCAGGTCATCTCTAAGCTTTTTGTGAAGCCACATTGGCTTCTTCTGCTGTTTCCCCCCTTTTTTCCTTGTTGGAATTGCTTGCCATTGCACTTTTAGAATTCACTTTTTTAGAAACTCCCACCCATCTTGGACTCCTTTTCTCATTAAGGTGGCTTGCCATGGAACCATACTTACAATTGTTCTGAGTTTATTAAAATCAGCTTTCCTGAAGTCCAGGGTGGGATTATAGCTGCTACTCAGCTTTTGCTTCTGTTAAAATCAAATATTCAAGTATGGTGTGGTCACTTTCCCCCAGAGTTCCCATAACTGCCATTTCATCCACCAAATCATCTCTATTGGTTAGAATCAAGTCCAGGATACCTGATCCTCTGGTTGCTTCCTCCACTTTCTGTAGGAGAAAGTTATCCCCAACACAAGCCAGAAATTTCTTGGAGGGGCCGTGTTTAGCAGAATTTGTCTCCCAACAGATATTGGGACAATTGAAGTCCCCCATTACTACTACATCATGCCTCCTCGAAACATTGGCAATTTGTTTTTCAAAAGTTACATTCTTGTCTTCTCCTTGATTGGGTGGTAATAGTAGATAGATTAATTTAATCCAGATACTCTCAGTGGAGCTACCAAGCTTATCTTCCTGTATTTCTGTGCAGGGATATATATTTTTAACATAGAGCAAGACTCCACCTCCCTCTTTATTCCTTCTGTTTTTTGTGGGGGTTTTGAATAAGTTATATTCCAGTCATGGGAGTCACCATACCTATCAAATTGTAATTATCCTCCTGTATTAAGAGTTCAAGTTCATCCTGCTGATTTCCCATGCTCTGCACATTAGTATACAGGCATCAAAGACCATGTGAATTATGGCTTGGCTTCCTTACTACATTTTTCTAAGGACTGTTACTATTAGAGCCGATCTCTCTGTTCCCATTACTGTGCACAAGCCTTCATCAGTTGTTACCGCCATGTTTACATCTCCCTCTCCCTTAGGATTCAGTTTAAAGCCCTCCTGATGAACTTCTCCATGCTGTGGCCAAACACATTCTTCCCAGTCCTTGTGAGATACAACACATCACTTGCCAGCAGTCCATCTTCCAGGAAGCATAGCCCATGGTCCCAGAATCCAAATCCCTTACATCAGCACCACCTTCGTAGCCATTCATTCACACGGAGTATTTTTATTTCCCTTTCTATTCCACTTCTAAGTACTGGAAGAATGGATGAAAAAACTATCTGGGCCCCAAAGTCCTTGAGTTTCCTTCCCAGAGCTTCAAAGTCTGATGTGATTTCTTCTTAGCTTTGTTTAGCAGTATCATTTGTTCCCACATGGATGAGGAGAAAGGGATACCTGTCGGTGGGCTTGATGAGTGATGGCAACCTTTCCGTCACATCTCTAATCCGTCCTCCTGGTAGACAGCATACGTGGCGAGTCCATGGATCTTCTCGGCATACTTGGGTTTTGATCCCACGCAGTAGGGAGTCTCCCACTACTAGTACTCTTCTTGTTGTGGGGTGTGGTTTCATTGCCCCTGCTTGAATGAGCTTCAGCCTCTTGCTCGTTGTCGCACAGGGTCTCTTGTAATTCTTCCACCACAGGCTATCCTCCAGTCTCCTCCTCGAGTGGTTGAAAGCGGTTCCATAACTCCACTGGTGAAGGGTGTCTTCTATCTCTTCTTCTCCTAACTGTCACCCTTTCCCACAGAGTTTCCTCCACTTCGTTATTCCTCTTCAAAGCAGTCTCCTCTTCTGCTACCACATGCTGTTGCTCCTCCACCTCCACATCTCTTTGCTGCTGTTGTTCCAACGTTCTGTCTAAGAACTCTTCATCTTCTGTTATAGTCCTCAGCGTAGCCACCCGCCGTTCCAGGCCTCTCACCTTTTCTTCCAACAGTGCCATGAGCTTGCACTTGTTGCAGGTGTACGCCATGTGTTCTCAGGCAAGAAAGCAAACATGGCACACTCCTTGCAGGTCACAACCACTGGAGAATCCTTCCCATTCATACTCTCTTCTACCTTTTGTTTCTTTCTAACTACTTGTTTTGGAGTGGCCTGTGCTTTGTCCTGTCCTACTTCAGGGTAAATATGAGAGTCCCACTGGTATGCAGTGCACTGTACAAGAATAATTAGTATTTTTTTTAGGAACCTCCCCTTGACCTCCCATCGAACTCCTTCGTCAAATGCCTGTTTGCTCTGCCTGTTTGCCTGCTCTGTTTGCTCACTCTCTGAAAGCTGGCTTGCTTGCATGTCCTCTCCTGTGGACCAGCTGAGACAGCTCCCTGTGCTCTGCTCAGTTAGGAGTCAGGAAACAGAATACTGGGCAATCCTGGCAATAAGATCCTGAAGCACATTAGACTTGGGGGCCTTGGGGGAAGGCCACTTCACTGAAGGTGCAACTTGAGCTAACACATCATGATTTAACTTTGATTCAGAAGCCTTGTAAACAGACTTCCTAACAATTGAGGCATTACTTGTGCCTGCACCAAAATCTTGAGGAGCAGCCCACTCTTTCTCACCTTCTTCTATCCTTGCCAATAATGCATGGACAGTCCTCAATTCCTTCCCTTCATCCAAAGAGGAATGAGCCTCTCAAACCCTTTTTTCTGCCTGCTTAATTAATATTATGCCTTGCTTGTGGAAGGCTTTCTTGGGACCCATGACTACCTGGGTGTAACACATGCTTATATGAGGTATTGGTGGGGAGTACTTCAGAAGCTGATTGAGGACTTTTAACAGGCAGTGATGTTATAAATGCACTAAGGGTAGCAAAACACTGTTCTGGCATTTCCAGTGCATCTCCACCTCTCTGTTCTGAAAATGGGGGCACACAATGCTCGTCAAACCCCACCCATTTGTTCTGGAAACCTGGTGGGAGCAGCTTGAATGCATTTTTTTTAAAAAAAAATCAGCTTCAAATTCAGCTTTTGCAACTGATCGGCACATCAACCCATTCCTTCTCCAGATATGGCTAATGGAAATGCTTTACTCTGGTGACAAGTGAGTTCATAGCCTAAAATGAAGTAATATTTAACATCCACTAAGTAAGCTGCTGCTTGGTTGAATTAGAATCCCCAAGAAAAATATGGTATGCAGCCTATACAAGGCACAGAGAAAATTGTCCAAAAAAGTGCATGTGATACTCCCTTAATGGGGAAGATCAAGGGAATGCTAATCACTCCCTGCTCCCCCCAACCAGCAGCAGCAACTGAATATGTAACCCAGGTTAATTGAGCCTTGGTTGTAATAAAACCTCACAGCAATAAAATAACACAGTAAAGTAACACAGTAAAGGGAAGTCCTTCCCCAGATAGGAAAAGAATCCAATATAGAACACTGTAACAATTTACTCACAAGAACCCCCACTCCAATGAATGATAAACAACCTCCCTTTTAGGCAAAATAATTTCCAAAATGCTTATGAGCTGACCGTAAATTTCTCTCAGCAGTGGTTGATAGAGGTACTTCAAGTATCATTGGGGTTTTAATGCTTTATATCGGATTTCTTCAAATCAGATTAAGTATGAGTGTGATAGGGATGCCACCAACCACAGTATCCCCATGGTGAGTCCTCTCTCTTTCTGCAACACTATCACTCTAGGTGTACTTATCAAGCAATGACATGTCATTTGGTGGTGAGCCTCCCTGCTCACAACCCACGTCAATTTGTGGGTGGTGGAGTGGGCGTGGAAATTCACTGTGTTATGATGGTGTGTCACATGGTAAATAGTAGGACTGTGCATCAGATTCAACTGAATTCTGAACCAAATAGGGCTGATTCGTACCCTGTCCAGATCAGGTTGAAGCAGCTATAAATCTCTACAGAGGGAATAGGTACACACAGCCCAAATGCAGTGTGGGGCTATTTAGAACCTCACTTGCAAACAGCCCCATGTTGCTTTTTGGAGAGGCTGTCTACCTCTATTTCTTCCTGCCAAATGCCCTGCCGCCTGACAGCCCCAGATTGCTCCAAGCAGCTTAGCCTGACCTGGTGTGATCTGGGGTTGTCTCAGTTTGACTAGGTTTGGGATTTGGTCAAATCTGGTGCACAGCCTTTATTTACCTCCAATTGTTGCAGAATATTCTAAGAAGTCCCAAGGAACAAAACACATGTTTCTTTTTTTTAGAAGATGCTTACATTGATACTGGAGGTCTTGGTATGTAAAGTGTTAGAAAACTACATTAACATTTATATGTGGAAACTACATTAACATTTCCCTGTCAAAAAAGTAACTTTAGATAGTAGCAAATTAACACTTTCCACAATGCTGCCAATGTTAAAACTAAATTTATAGGGAATCCCAAAAAAGAATGCTTATCCAACAGGAATTGTAGCTCATGCATACAAGACATCATGGTTTAGTAGGTTTTTTTATATGAGAAACTGCTTGATATATTTCTTTTGCTTCCTTTTTAAAGGAAAGACATACTTTAAAAAATCTGTTGATTTAATTAGGGGCTCTTACTGGAAAGGAAGATAAAAGTTTGCACTACTATGTTCAAGAAATGTTATCTTGTTATTTATAGATATTAAATGAGCTTGTAGGAAATTAACACACTTCTATATGCAGTTTTCACTAATGTACATATTTTTGCCAGCAATGTCTCCTAATATAATGCATTTTGTTATTTTCAGTAATATATTCATTTTATACACGTTTCCCCAAAATCTATATCCAAGTATGGTTTTTAGATTTCCCCGTGAGACTCCATTTGGTTCACTCATTTGCCCATTTTTTTTCATTATGCTGATAG
This sequence comes from Rhineura floridana, assembly GCF_030035675.1. NCBI lineage: Eukaryota > Metazoa > Chordata > Lepidosauria > Squamata > Rhineuridae > Rhineura > Rhineura floridana. The sequence goes on along the minus strand of NC_084489.1, from coordinate 965,208 downwards.
CATGAGACCATAAACACATTGTGTTTATGTAGCAAGGTCTGAGCTATGTGGGAAGGGCCCATGCTACACTTGGTATTCATGGTCCTAAGCAGGTAATGCTGTCATGGGAAGGAGTCACAGCATAGGCTGTTCCTTAGTGGCATTACCCAAGAAATTCAGTAAGGGCTTGGATTGCAGCGGGGGCCTCATGAGGAAATGCATGGATGAGTCTTCTTTCACCTGTTTGGAGTTTGGAGGAAAATCAGAGGGTAGTGTTGTTGGCAAAAATCTCCTGAACCAGATTTGGAAACAATCTTTTTGCATTCTTAGGAGCCTGCCTCAAATGAGAGACAAGCGAAGCCCCAAAATTGTTCTCTGGTTCAGATTTAAATCCAGGTAGGAGAATAATTCCTCACTCTACCCACCCATCCCCACCACCAAAATCTCTCCCCTCCAGTACCTCAACTCAAACTCCTCCTTTCCTATTTCTTGCCTTTAATAAGGGTCAGAAAGAGAAGAAGAGGGTGGGTTTTTTGTTTGTTTCTTGCTGTCTCTCTGTCATTCTAGGTAAATATGAGAGATGTAGCCATAGGAGCTAATGGTGCCTCCCAGCTGTTCATCCTCAGCAGGTCTAACTAGTTTCACAAAACAGTAGCTTCTCTTTTCTTTCCTTTGCCTAGTTAAGGGAGATCAGCTGCTGAATGGAAGACTTACAGTGCTGGTATGGGAGCTTCTCACATGATGTTTCCCTTTCATCCCAACACTTTGACATTTTGTATATTCATAATATGGGATGCAGTCATGGGGAAGCTTCAGTCATGCATCTCAGGTAATATATGAATATTACTGGTTGTGGTTACTTAACTGTGTGAATATAAGTGTACATTATTGTCAGGTGCTGTCCTTCTGCCAGTCCCAAGGATTGTCAGAATCCCAAGGGGTCTCTTACTTTCAGAGACCACTTTTCAGTCACCTAGCTCTTGGTTGTATAGTTTATTCCCTCCAGTAAGTACTTCTTTAACCCTCTCCTCGTTTTTCTTGAGTAGTGGTTCCCTGCCTTATGGAATCCCTTCTCCACTCCCTGAAACCTGCTGCTGGAGGTTTCCCAGCTTCCAGACCAGAGCTTGAAAGATTACTTTTAAAAAGTAATAAGTTACAGTTACATGGGGCCAAAAAAGTAGTAATTACTGTTACAATTGCTCTGAAAGTAACTGATTACTTTACTTTTCCTCAAAAATAATCACTACAGTTACATTTCAGTTACTTTTTCAAAAAAAACACCTACAAGATGCTGGCCTCGGCTGCTGCACATCTAAGCAGCCTAAAACAACATTAAAATAAACACACACATACAGAGGTAGTAGAATAATTCTTTTTATCCATAAGATAGCAGTGGTGCTCTCTCCACTGGTAAGGGAGGTGGGGAGGGAGGCAGAGGCCACTACGCAGATCTTTGCACATCAAACCAAGTGAACCCCCCCCTCAGCCAGCAAGCATAATAATGTCTCTCACTTAACCACCTCCCATACCCTGCCCTGCCCTCAACCAAGGGACACTCACTCAAGCAAACATTTTCCCCTGAGATGCAAAAAAGTTAAAATACTGCAAATGCGGCACAGAGAGGCCAGAGAGGGTGGTGGAGGCCACTTTATGTGCCAAGTGCAAACACACGGACACGTCATCTTTCACCTCCACAGTTCTTTATCTCCATTCTGCTGCTGCCTCCTCCTCCTCCTTTATCCATGTTCTTGCCCTCTGGCTCCTTTTTCCCTCCACTCCATTTTTTTAAACAATTGTTTTCTCCATTCCACCCTGTCTCACTCTCCACCTCCTCCCTTGTCACCTTCTACCCATCCACAGACCACGATGATAATGAAAGTTAAAGAGGAAAGCACAAAAGCAGGACTATAGGTGAATGTCAAGAAGACTAAAATAATGACAACAGAAAATTTATGTAACTTTAAAGTTGACAATGAGGCCATTGAACTTGTCAACGATTATCAATACCTTGGCACAGTCATTAACCAAAATGGAAACAATAGTCAAGAAATCAGAAGAAGGCTAGGATTGGGGAGGGTAGCTTTGAGAAAAGTAGAAAAGGTCCTCAAATGCAAAGATGTATCACTGAACACTAAAGTCAGGATCATTCAGACCATGGTATTATTCCCAATCTCTATGTATGGATGTGAAAGTCGGACAATGAAAAATGTGGATAAGAGAAAAATCAACTTGTTTGAAATGTGGTGTTGGAGGAGAGCTTTGCACATACCATGGACTGTGAAAAAGACAAATAATTGGGTGTTAGAACAAATTAAACCAGAACTGTCTCTAAAAGCTAAAATGATGAAACTGAGGTTATCATACTTTGGACACATCATGAGAAGACCTGATTCACAAGAAAAGACAATAATGCTGGGAAAAACAGAAGAGAGTAGAAAAAGAGGAAGGCCAAACAAGAGATGGATTGATTCCATAAAGGAAGCCACAGACCTGAACTTGCAACATCTGTACAGGGTGGTTTATGACAGATGCTCTTGGAGGTCACTGATACATAGGGTCTCCATAAGTCATAATCAACTTGAAGGCACATAAAACAATAAATGGCATGATCACTGCACATCTTGGAGACCATTACCTCTCTTATGTCCCACTCTGAAATAAATGAAGTATAATTTACTAAGCTTTTTAAGGGTGAAATGACATTGTGTCCAGAACCAGAAATAAGGAGGTGAGTCACAGGTAAATGGGTTTAATTAGGACCACATTTATTTCCAAGCACATCGGCAGAGGAAGCATAGGGTAAGGGTTGTGACTCGGCTGCTCTGCGTACTGAAGGTCCCTGGTTCAATCCCTGGCATCTCCAGGCAAGGCTAGTGCTGCATACACACCATACATTTAAAACACCTTATTTCCCCCAAAGAATCCTGGGAACTGTGGTTTACCCCTCCCAGAGCTACAATTACAGTTCCCAGAATTCTTTGAGGGAAATAATGTGCTTTAAATTAATGGTATGTCTGCAGCCTAGGGAGGACTGCTGCCTGAAACCCTAGAGAGTGACTGCCAGTCAGTGTCAAAAATACTGGGCTAGATGATCCAATAGTATAAAGCAGCTTTCTATGATCCTGTGTAACATTACCATATGGGAAGCTAGCTCTTCCTTCTGCTGGAGGCATTACCTACAGGTTATTTGGATGAGTCTGCCTTTGCCCAGGGATGGGGCATCAGTTCTCATGACCCATTTCCCCAAGACATACCTTTTCTGGTCAGTAGGGAAGCCTTCCTAAATCACCATCTCTGGGACCCCACAAATCCAGATGGGTGAGACAGGGTCAGCCCCAAAGGTGCTCTATATTATTTAGTTTTTTATTATTAAAACTTTTATATACTATATCTTACCAAGATCTTGAGGCAGTTTACACATGAAAAAGAAAATACAATAATATAGATCTTAAATGCAGCTGTAATCCTAAAGAAATTATAAAAGAACTAAAAACTGAGATTATACATCAGCAAAAAGCTAAATAAATGTGTTCAGGAGGTGCCAGAATGACATCAAGGACAGAACCTGCCTCAGAAAGGAAGCGGTTCCACACAAAGGGTGCTATTACAGGAAAGGCTCCCCCACCCTGGTGAATAATCCAAACCTGCAGAACGTCCTGTACATGGGACCATTTGCATGCAAAACATGTGCTCTGGCATTGAGCAATGGCCACCTTGTTGCAAAGAATGGTCACCACATTGAGATGCACAGAAGCCCATGCATGCACCAAAGGAGGGGGGAGGGATGAAGAAGGGCTTCATAGAATCATAGAGTTGGAAGGAGCCTTGTAGGCCATCGAGTCCAACCCCCTGCTCACAGCAGGAAATCCACAGCTAGAGCATCTCCCACAGATAGCTGTCCAGCCTCTGCTTGAAGACATCCAGTGAAGGGGATCCCACCACCTCCCTAGGCAGTCGGTTCCATTGCCGAACTGCCCTTACTGTCAAGAAGTTCCTTCTAATGTCCAATCTGAATCTATGCTCCTGCAACTTAAAACCATTAGACCTAGTCCTACCCTCTGGGGCAGCAGAGAACAAATCTGTACCCTCCTCTATGTGACAGCCCTTCAGGTACTTAAAGAGTGCAATCATGTCGCCCCTTAGCCTTTTCTTCCCCAGACTGAACATGCCAAGTTCCTTCAACCTTTCCTCATAAGACTTGTTCTTCATACCGGCTATCATCCTCGTCACCCTCTTCTGAACCTGCTCTAACTTGTCTATATCTTTCTTAAAATGAGGCGCCCAGAACTGAACGCAGTATTCCAGATGAGGCCTGACCAATGCAGAATATAGTGGGACTATTACTTCCCTCAACCTGGAAACTATAGCTCTGTTTATGCAGCCCAAAACCACGTTTGCCTTTTTTGCCGCAGCATCACACTGCTGGGTCATGTTCAACTTGCGATCCACTACAATTCCAAGGTCCTTCTCACACGCACTACTGCTAAGCCAGGTATTTCCCATCCTGTACCCGCGCATTTTGTTTTTGTGGCCTAAATGCAGAATCCTACATTTGTCTTTATTGAATGTCATTTTATTAATTTCAGCCCAATTTTCTAGTCTATCCAGGTCCCTTTGGATTTTATTCCTATCTTCCATTGTGTTGGCTATCCCTCCCAGTTTCGTATCATCCGCAAACTTCATAAGGCTTCCCTCCACCTCATCATCTAAGTCATTGATAAAAATGTTGAAGAGTATCGGCCCCAGGACAGAACCCTGTGGCACTCCACTCGAGACCTCCTTCCAGTCCGAAGCAGAGCCACCGACGACCACTCTTTGAGTACGGTTTTCCAACCAGTTGTGAATCCACCTGACAGTATTTCCATGTAGTCCGCATTTGACGAGTTTGCTAATCAAAAGGTCGTGGGGGACTTTGTCAAACGCTTTGCTGAAATCTAGATAGATGACATCTACAGCATTTCCACCATCTACTAAACTAGTGACCCGATCAAAAAAAGAGATGAGATTAGTTTGACAGGATTTTCTTTTGACAAACCCATGCTGGCTCCTACTAATCACAGCATTGTCATCTAGATAGTTGCCAATGGACTCTTTTATTATCCGTTCTAATATCTTTCCCGGTATTGAAGTCAGACTGACCGGCCTGTAATTCCCCGGATCTTCTTTTTTACCCTTTTTAAAGAGCGGGACGACATTTGCCCGTCTCCAATCCTCCGGCACCTCTCCCGTTCTCCAGGATTTCTCAAAGATGATGGCAAGAGGTTCCGAGAGTACATCCGCAAGTTCCTTCAATACTCTGGGATGCAGTTCATCAGGCCTTGGAGATTTGAACTCATTTAGGTTAACTAGGTATTTCCTGACTATCTCCTTATCAATCACGAACTGCAATCCCGACCCCTTACTGAGATTGCTACCAATGCAAGGTTGCACACTGTTCCCTTTTTGGGAGAAAACGGAGGCAAAATAGGCGTTGAGCAGTTCTGCCTTTTCCTTGTTATCTGTCAACATTTTGCCATCCTCATTGAGCAGCAGTCCCACCATTTCCTTGGTCTTTCTCTTGCTTCGAACATATCTGAAAAACCCCTTTTTGTTGTTCCTCGCTTCCCTCGCCAGCCTCAGCTCATTCTGGGTTTTAGCTTTCCTTACGCTATTCCTGCAAGCCCGAGCTGCTCGTTGGTACTCTTCCTTGGTGATGCGTCCTTCCTTCCATTCTTTATACATGCTCTTTTTTTACTTTTACCTCCTCCACCAGTCTTCCATGTAGCCACATTGGCTTTTTCCGATGTCTTCCATTTTTCTTTCTCTTTGGAATTGTTTGCGATTGCGCTTTTTCTAATATGTTCTTCATGAACTCCCACGCTTCTTGGGCTCCTTTTTTCTTTAGTCTATCTAGCCACAGGATCCTACCCATCATTTCCCTGAGCTTGCTAAAATCGGCTTTGCTGAAATCCAAGGTCCATGTTTGACTATATTCTTCTTTGGCTTTCCCCAGAATCACAAATTCCAGCATTACGTGGTCACTTTCCCCGAAGGTACCGACCACTTTAATTCCTGTGACCAATTCGTCCAGGTTAGTTAAGATCAGGTCCAGGATTGCCGATCCCCTTGTTCCTTCTTCTACTTTTTGAAAGCGGAAATTATCAGCAAGGCCCATCAGGAATTTGTTGGAGGCTTTGTGCTTCGCAGAGTTTGTCTCCCAGCAGATATCCAGGTAGTTGAAGTCCCCAATCACTACTACTTCTTGCCTCCTTGCGATTTCAGAGATTTGTTTGAGAAAGGCCTCGTCTACCACCTCTTCTTGGCCAGGGGGTCTGTAGTAGACACCTACTACCATGTCAGTTTTATTTGTTTCTCCATTTATTTTTACCCAAATGGTCTCTACCAGACCCCTTTGTTCGCTCTCTTGGATTTCCATAGAGGTGTATTTGTCTTTGACGTATAACGCTACTCCCCCTCCTTTTCTGTTGCTTCTATTCTTTCTGTAGAGTTTATATCCTTGAATGGCTATATCCCAATCATGGGAGTCATCCCACCAAGTCTCTGTTATCCCTATGAAGTCATATTTGCCTTGATGCACTAAGACTTCAAGCTCCCCTTGCTTGTTTCCCAAGCTCCACGTGTTGGTATATAGACAGCAGAAGTCTCTTTTGTCCTGATTGGATTCCTCCGTTAATATACCGTGAGCTTTGCTGTGCATCCCTTTCTCTCTCCCAGTGTCTCCTGTACCCTTCAAATCATTTAAGCTATCATCTCCATCCTCCAGAGGCTTTAGTTTGAAGCCCTCTTGATGAGTTTTGCCATACTTCTGCCAAAGAGATTCTTCCCAGTCCTCGTGAGGTGCAGCCCATCTCTTGCCAACAGTTCCCCCTCCAAGAAGCTTAGACCATGGTCCCAGAATCCAAACCTCTCCCGTCGACACCATCTGCATAACCAGTCGTTGACCTGCAGTATCTTCCTTTCCCTTTGTAGTCCTCTATCCTTCACGGGAAGAATTGATGAGAAGACCACCTGTGCCCCCAAATCCTTGACCTTCCTACCCAGAGCCTCATAGTCTGAGGTGATCTGTTCCAAGGTGTTTCTGGCCGTGTCGTTCGTGCCCACATGGATGAGGAGAAAGGGGTACCTATCTTGTTTCCCAATGAGCCTCGGCAGGTTGTCAGCGATGTCCCGGATGCGCGCCCCAGGGAGACAACAGACTTCCCAATTCATTTTGTCTGGCTGGCATACCGGTGCCTCTACCCCCCTGAGCAACGAGTCTCCAACCACCAGCACCCTCCTCTTTTTGCCGCAAGCAGTGGTTGCATGAGCTTCCTTCTTCTGGGGTGTGGAGTCTTCCTTTGCAGTCAGTGTCTCTTGATGCAGGTGAGTTTGTTGAGGCTCTTCAGGGGTACTGTCTGCCGAGAGACGCTGAAAGCGATTTGTTAGTTGCAGCAGTTCTGACTCCCTCCTGTTTTTCCTTGCCCTTACAGTGACAGTCCTCCACGGGGATTTGTTGCTGTTGCAGTCCTCTTCTTCCTTGTCACTTTCTTCCTGTACTTTGTGTCGCTCCCTTAATTCCTCTTGTGTTTTATCGAGGAAGTCCTCATCTTGTCACTTTCTTCCTGTACTTTGTGTCGCTCCCTTAATTCCTCTTGTGTTTTATCGAGGAAGTCCTCATCTTCTCTGATAAGTCGCAGGGTGTCTATGCATTGCTGCAGCCCCCTCACCTTTTCTTCTAGGAGCGCCACCAATCTGCACTTGGCTTGAGCCCCCTCCATTTTGTGTTTGTTGTTTCCTATTTCTGTTGTCAGTGGCAGTCTTGATGTTCCTGTTGTCAGTGCCAGGAATTAGTTGAACGGATTGTAGGTTTGTTTTCTATTTTGTTTGTGTGTGTGTGTGTTTTAAAATTTAAATCCTGAGTCCCTTCTCCCTCGCAGAGAGCACCGCCGAGCCTGGTGGGAAAGAAAGTATGCAGATGAGCTGCTTACCTCACCAGAGCTTCTCCTCCTCTCTTGGTCAGCTGCCTCCCAAGTCTTTCAGGTCTTTCAGGGTCAGGAATCCCGAGTCCCTTCTCCCTCGCAGAGAGCGCCGCTGAGCCTGGTGGGAAAGAAAGTATGCAGATGAGCTGCTTACCTCACCAGAGCTTCTCCTCCTCTTGGTCAGCTGCCTCCCAAGTCTTCCCAAGCTTCTTTGAGCTGCACCTGACTGAAGGGGAATCATGGCCATAAAATTAACCTCTTAAAATGTAGACTGACTGGTTTACGTTCTTATTCAGAGACATCCCAGAAAATGCATTCCAGATGTTTTCAAAAACTTCCAAGTTATTTTCCATACTCTTTACATCATTATTCCCTGCATTGTCTTTACTGTCTTAAAGTGCCCTTGCTTTTTGTTTCCGCCTCATTTTTGCTAGGGCTTCTTTGGTGTCTCTCTGTCCTAAAAAAAAAGCAAGCTAGAAGGTTGCTGGTTACAGGCAACAGATATAATTCCCTTTCTGCAGCCATGAAACTTCTTTAACAAGCATGAACCTATTATACAAGTACCCAATATGCCATCCATTGTAAGCTGAGGCTCTCCCATTCCTCACTTGGAAGCAGAGGCACTGCTCTAGGCCAGGTTGTTCCTGACACCCCACGGCTGCTCCATGCGAGCCCCTCTATGGTCCTTCCCTCCACTTCCTAACATGGGCTTCTAGAAGCTCGTGCCACTCAGGAGCCCCTCCAGGAAGAGTGGCAAGAGCAGCCAGCCGCACTTCCTGAAGTGGCTTAGAGTGTCATAAGGATCTAAGAACATAAGAGCATACAAACATAAGAAGAGCCAGCTGGATCAGGCCAGTGGCCCATCTAGTCTAGCATTCTGTTCTCACATTGGCCAATGGGAAGCCCGCAAGCAGGACATGAGAGCAACACCACTCTCCCCTCCCTTGGTTTCTGGCAACTGGTATCCAGAAGCATACTGGTTTAAGTGGCATGTCGGGGGGGCTGGGATCCAAACTTACCCTTGTTCCACCCCGGGCATGACCCTAAACTGTCTCTGATATGCCCCTTTTAACCCTACTGACATCTGTTCTCTAAGGCCATATCTGCACTACAAAAAGCACGTAAGCACAAGCCTCATGTGTGAGTGAGTGTGTGTGAGAGCATGCACAAGAGAGAACCACCTGAGAAAACTCAGGTAAAGGTAAAACTCGGGGGGGACAAGCGGCGGCGGAAGGGGGACGAGCAGCAGGAAAACTCAGGTAAAGGTAAAACTCAGTGGGGACGAGTGGCAGCAGTGGGGGATGAGCGGCGGCAGTGGGGGACGAGCGGCGGTGGGGGGGATGAGCGGTGGGGGGGGATGAGCGGTGGTGGGGGGATGAGCGGGGGTGGGGGGATGAGCGGGGGTGGGGGGATGAGTGGCGGTGGGGGGATGAGCGGGGGTGGGGGGATGAGTGGGGGTGGGGGGGATGAGGGGGGGTGGGGGGATGAGCGGGGGTGGGAGGATGAGCGGCGGTGGGGGGATCAGCGGCGGTGGGGGGGATGAGCGGCGGTGGGGGGAATGAGCGGCGGTGGGGGGATGAGCGGCGGTGGGGGGATGAGCGGCGGTGGGGGGGATGAGAGGTGGCAGTGGCGGGGGGAAGAGAGGAGGGAAAACTTAGGTAAAGGTAAAACTCGGGGGATGAGCGGTGGCAGGGGATGAGTGGCAGCAGTGGGATGAGTGGCGGCGGCAGCGGCGGGGGGACGAGAGGCGGGAAAACTCAGGTAAAGGTAAAACTCAAGGGGGATTAGTGGTGGGGGGAACGAGCAGGGGTGGAGGCAGGGGGAATGAGAGGTGGGGCGGTGGGGGTGGCGGGGGCAGCAGGACACATGGTGGGGATGGCAGGACACAGTGGGGACAGTGGAGGGCACAACCATCGGTGGGGGGTGGCAGGACACGTGAGGGGGATGGCAGGAGGTGTAAAGGGGAAGCAGGGGAGGAGCAGCTGGGGGTGGCAGGATGCATGGGGAGAACGCACGCACACACACACACATCATCATCATCATCACTCACCTCCATAGCTCTTCTTAATCCCCATTCTGCTGATGCCTTCTTCTCTGTCATCCTTGCCCTGGCTTTTTCCTCCACCGTCCATTTTTTCCCTCTCTCTCCACTGAACATCATCTGCCTTTACACCTCCTCCCTCATGCCTCCTAACACAGAGCACGAGGGAAGAGCCAGGCTGTGTAGAAGCCCAGTGTGAGGCACATGTCTTCTGTCCACCAATCACAGGAGCAGGAGACTTCTGCTTGCTCCTCCCCCCCAAGTAACTCCAAACGTAAAGCAGGAAACGTTGCTAGGGAAATTGCTGGTCGTTCTATTACTAGCAAAATGTAGTGAAGTTACCCACTCGTTACTTACAAAAGTAATGAATTACAAGAATTTCATTTTACAAGAATTACAAGTAACTCGTTATTTTCCTTCCTTCCTTCCTTCCTTCCTTCCTTCCTTCCTTCCTTCCTTCCTTCCTTCCTTCCTTTTTCTTTCTTTCTTTCTTTCTTTCTTTCTTTCTTTCTTTCTTTCTTTCTTTCTTTCTTTCTTTCCTCCCAGCCTCTTCATTTTGCAGTATCTCATTACCTCCATAAATTATCTTACATAAGTTGAAAAAATGGAAATGGACTGCCTTCAAGTCGATCCTGACTTATGTCTACCCTGTGAATAAGCAGTATTCAGAGGGGGTTTACCATTGCCTCTCTCTGAGGCTAGTCCTCCAGCCGGCGAGGGCCTGCTCAGCTTGCCACAGCTGCACAAGCCAGCCCCTTCCTTGTCCGCAACACACACACACACTGGAGATGTAAAAATACATACACCCCATATAATAGTTTATTGTCAAAACTAGTTGATCATTGCAGAACATTAAAAAAAATCAGTATTAGTTTTCTACATAATAAAAAGAGTGATACCTAAGTAAGCCCTGCCCAATTGCTTTAAAAATAGGCTTGGAGGGGGAGAGAAAGATATACAACACAAACACAAATCTTTGCTATGTTCACGCAAAAGTCCCATCAGTTTACAGCACAATCCTAACCATGTCTACTCAAAAGGAAGTCCTATTGAATTCAATGGGGTTTACTCTGGGTATGTTTACTCTGGAAAAGCAAGCAATGGATTAAAGCTTCATATTGGTAAGTTTGCAAAACACCTGCCTCTTCGAAATTTACACGTGTCTGACTCCTATACATAAGAAAGAAAAAGACTGAAAGCTTACTTATTCAATCTGTGAGATGTTCAGAAAAGCAGGAAAAAGTACATTTTCTGAGCCTTGGGCCAGTCACTGCCTCTCAGCCTCAGAGGGAGGCAATGGTAACCCCCCTCTGAACACCGCTTATCATGAAAACCCTGTTCATACGGTCGCTGTAAGTTGGAATCGACTTGAAGGCAGACAATTCAATTTAATTCTATTGTTTTTTGGCTCTATAATTCCTAGTCAGTCACAATCCTGACTTCGTATTGGCTAAAAATCTGAAAGGGCAGGGATTAGAGCAGAATTTAGAGCAACTATGAAGTTGTGGGGGGGCAGCTGTTGTTATTATTATTATTATTATTATTGTTTATTTCTACCCCGCCTTTTGGCCAAAAGGCCCTCAAGGCGGCTTACAAAAAAAAATTAACACAAATATAAAAATACATCAATAAAAACAATACAATTTACAAAAAACAGCAGTTACAACATCCAATAAAATACATTAACAAATCACAAAGCAAAACTTCACTCCTCTCTGTTCTTGGCCTTCTAAAAAGGGCCCAGGATAAAAGATGGGAGGCAAATGCCCATCTCCAAACCGGCAGAGACACACACAAAGCGAGAAAAGCCCCTCTAGAAGGAACAGAGAGAGGAAGCCGGCCCAGCAGTGGCAGACAAGGGAAACAGCAGCAGAGTCAACACCATCCCGGGAAACATGTCTCTCCGGTGAACCTTCCCAGTCTAGGTTCAAGGCACACTCTCCTCCACACTCCCGGCACATCTGATAGACAAAGAAGCAGGAGAAAGGCTTGAGGAGGAGGCTGAAGATGGCCATGCTGGTGCTGAAGCGGGTGGTGTCAAGCAGCGAGGAAGAGCAACACAAGCCATGGTGGCAAGGACACTTGGCACATTCTTTACCAGTGATGGGCAACAGCTTGCTTCCACTGGAGGTTCCATTGTGGATCAGGCTCCATCTCTACCGAGTGTTTTTCATTATCCACAGCAAGGGGGGGGAGTAGTTGATGCAGAGTTTATCCTGATGCCGTTCCCTCAACAGCCAGTCAACATGCCATTATTCCCCTTCCCTAGTGTATATCTCTGTAACCAGACCACCTAGAAACTTATTTTTTTAAAATGAAAGCTGAAAGTCTGGAGATTAATGTGAGTGACCTGGAGACCCAGAGGGGACCCCCAAAAACCAGAGTCTCTGGCTGAAAAATAGAGATCTGATAACCCTACTCAGGGCCCCTACTGTTCTATGATTCTCTTTTAAACATGTATTGCCAAAGTTCAACACCAGCCAGACTTGTTCACTGAGAATATCACCTCAGGGATTTCTGGGGAAAGGGTGTTGAACAACATCAAATGTTGTTACTATAGTGATCTTCTTATTAAGGATCGCCTGTACATGGTATAATGAGGCATCTGCAATGTCAATTATTCACGTACATAGAAATCCTGGTGGATTGGGATGATGTTCTATTAATTCTTCAACCTGAAAGCTTTCTTTAAAGAACATGCCAGGAATATATATGAAACGTAAAGTACATTCCTAAATAAGATGCAATTACAGAAAATAGTTCAAAGTAGTTACTAATAACAAAGTCAGCTATCCCTTGATTTAATTTCAGCTACCATTTTTGTTTAGATTTTCTCTCTTAATTTTTGCCTTAGTATAACATTGCACAGTAATGATTTCCTGGAATATTATTCTTAAGGACTGCATGGCACCAGAGAGTGACAATTTAAAGAGAGACAGTGCTAGCAATTTTTAGATATCTGAATATATATAACCTCATTACAGATTCATTGTTGCTACTGCTTTATGTAACAGCAGAGTCAGCTTTAGCTTTCTAGAGAAAACAGGATTTTGTAGGAAATAAGGCAAACAGTGTATGCATTTTAGGAATGCAAAATGATACAGGATGGAAAGGGCATAGTACACTGTGAGCAGGGAAAGAGGTATTGTTTTCTGCATATTATGCACATCTGTAGAGTAAATCATGGTGCCAAACAAAGGCCTGGATGACCCTTGCTGCTGGAGCTGGTTTGCGAATGTACCCATCACAGGAGCTGGATCCCACCCTGTTAGGCAATCACAGGGCACTTGAATTGCAAAGTCACTCAAGGATTCGATCTCACCCATTTCTCCAGGTGCTGGCAGCTTCTCTAAATGCGCACGTGGCTCCTACTGCACTTTTTAAATGTTGTAAAGTACTTTCTTGATACAAATAAATTAATTATCTTTCAATGTAACACAAAATTAAAGCCTCAGGCATCTGATATAAAACTTTTTTCAGTAACATTATTGACTATGACAAACCAGCTGCAATGGGAAACATAGCTAAAATGATTTTTCCTCCTAAAAATTGAGGAAAACACCATAATGAGAATTGGTGGTGATGTTTGCACTGACTGAAGCTTTCTGTGAGCAAAATATCAGAAATTGAATTTTAGACTCTTCGGAGGCACACGGTGAATTTTTTGCAAGGCACTTTGAGGGTAAATTTGCTCACCTCCATAGCAATCTTGATGCCCCATCCACATCTACTGTGGGGTGAGGTTCCAGTGAAGTGTCCAGTGCAACTTCTGCTGCAACTTCTTGAGATCATATTCAGTTGGTCAGTTGCCTGCTTTGGATGGGGTTGTACTCCCTTTGAAAGAGCAGGTTCATAGTCTGGGAAGTGCTCCTGGATCCATCTTTGTCACTAGAGGCCCAGGTGACCTCAGTGACTAAGAGTGCATTTTACCAGCTTCAGCTGGTAAATATGTCACCCCACTGCTAAATTGCAATGGCTGGCTATTACGTATGGGGCTAAGTTCAAAGTTCTGGTTTTGATGTACAAAGCCTTATAAAGCTTGGGACCAGGATACCTGAAAGATTGCTTTACCCCTTATATACCCAGTAGATCACTGTGCTCTGCAGGTGAGGGCCTCCTACAGGTACCATCTTATCAGGAGGTCCATTCAGCACAATATAGAAAGTGGACCTTTAATGTAGTGGTACCTACCCTTGGGAATTCCCTCCCTTTAAATATTAGAAAGGCACCAGCTCTGTTATCTTTTTGGCACCTACTGAAGACTTTCCTGACCTGATGCTTGATGGGGTAAGTTTAACCCTGAAGGACCAGGTCTGCAGTCTTGGGGTCATACTTGACTCCCAGCTGTCCATGGAGGCTCAGGTTACAGCAGTGAGCCAGGCAGCTTGGTATCAATTACATCTGATATGGAGACTGCGTCCCTATCTTCCTGTTCACCTGCTCCCTCAGGTGATACATGCCCTGGTCACCTCTCGCCTAGACTACTGCAATGCGCTCTACGTGGGGTTACCCTTGAAAACGGTCCAGAAATTACAGCTGGTACAGAACGTGGCGGCACGCTTGATTATGCATAGCCGTCGCTGGGATCATATCACCCCAGTGTTGTTAGATCTTCACTGGCTACCAGTTGTCTACCGGGCCCAATTCAAGGTGTTGGTGTTGACCTTTAAAACCCTATTCGGTTTCGGCCCAGTATATCTGAAGGAACGCCTCCAGAATCACCGATTGTGCCGCCTGACGAGATCAGCCTCGCAAGACCTTCTCTCGGTCCCACCGGTGAGAACAGCTAGGCTGGTGCAGACCAGAGAGAGGGCTTTTTCTGTTGTGGCCCCCACCCTCTGGATCTCTCTCCCTTTCGATCTCAGACAGGCTCCCTCCCTGTCCAGCTATCGCCGAGCCTTGAAGACCTGGCTGTTCAGGCAGGCCTACAAGATTGGGACAGATTAATTTATGTTCTGAATTAATGAATGGTTTTTTAGCTTAAAATTTGATTATGTCGATATGTATATGGATTGTTTTTATTCTTGTTGTTCGTCGCCCAGAGTGTCCCTAACCCGGACAGATCGGCGGCTGAAAAATAAAATTTATTATTATTATTTCCTCTTTCAACAAGCCCTTTAAGTAGAGACTTTATCCCTGTCTGCGTCTGTACTGGAATTGCTTTTTAAGATGTTTTTAAAGCTTTTTTAAGAAGAAGTTTTTGATGATGTTTTGTTTTAATATATTTTAGTCTGTTTTTATGATATTTTAGAGTGTTTTTCGTGTATTTGTTTAGGGCCCTGGGAAGTACTGGGATGAAGGGCAGGCTATCAAATAAATAAATAAATAAATAATAGTAATAAATGTGAGAACCAAAACACAGCCATTGTTTGAAATTTACACTTATGTGAATTTTGTTATGCAGTTGGTCAGCCAAACAATGTTTACAAAAATGTATGTTGGGGGAAAGTGTACCTAACAATGAATGTGGATTCCTGCATTGAGCAGGAAGTTGGACTCGATACCCTTATTGGCCCCTTCCAATTATATGATTATGGATATATGACTGAAAATAACATACAGAAATGCATTATATAACAAGAAACTGCTTGCAAAACAGTGCACCTTAGTCAAAACTCTCTACAAAAATATGTTTATTAGGAGAAATTCACACTAAAATGCTGGAGAATTTTCATGAGGATTTTTTTTAAAAAAAAAAAGTAAATTGCTGCAGAAATGTGGAGAACTGAATTTAAGATTGGAAAAATGAAGAACTGAGTGAACTAAAACTGACAGATATTTCCATTCCTAATGAGGATGTCCCCACTGCCGCTTCCTTCCCTCCCCAACTTATTTTAGAAAGTAAGTGTGACATCCTTTCCTGGGTCTCCCTGGCAAGTTCCCACCTGCTTGTGGCTACTGCCTTTCACTAGGCATCACCAGGGACACCACCAGTCAGGACTGTCCTTTATATGGTTTCTCACTCCGCTCTAGCATACATCTCACTAGATCCCACTACTAGGCAGCACGACCAGTCACTTCCTATAACCAATACTCCCAGAAACTTTGCCTAAGTCTCTCTATAGCTTGTTACTTTGTGACTGTGTGCCTATGCTGTTCCCAACCCCCTTGTATCTTTATATATAAAGCATACAACTCTGGGTTGCTCTGGATACTTGACTTGTTACAATATCTTCCTTCACCGCTGCCACCATTAGATACAGTTTCTGTTCAGCCTTGGTAATTACTCTTTTCTGGTCTGTATATTACCCCAGCCAAGGATCAGGCCTTTGTTTTAACAACCCTGAACAATTTAGTGTTGTCAGCAAACTTGGCCACTTCACTGCTCACTCCTAATTCTAGGTCATTAATGAACAAGTTGAAAAGTACAGGTCCCAATACCGATCCTTGAGGGACTCCACTTTCTACAGCCCTCCATTGGGAGAACTGTTAAGAAGCTACCTGCTTCTTAACCAATTCCTTATCCATAAGAGGACCTCTCCTCTTATTCCATGACTGCTAAGCTTCCTCAGAAGTCTTTGGTGAGGTACCTTGTCAAATGCTTTTTGAAAGTCTAAGTACACTATGTCCACTGGATCACCTCTATCTATATGCTTGTTGACACTCTCAAAGAATTCTAATAGGTTACTGAGACAGGACTTTCCCTTGCAGAAGCCATGCTGGCTCTGCTTCAGCAAGGCTTGTTCTTCTGTGTGCTTAGTTAATCTAGCTTTAATAATACTTTCTACCAGTTTCCCAGGGACAGAAGTTAAGCTAACTGGCCTGTAATTTCCGGGATCCCCTCTGGATCCCTTTTTGAATATTGGCGTTACATTTGCCACTTTCCAGTCCTCAGGCATGGAGGAGGACCCGAGGGACAAGTTACATATTTTAGTTAGCAGATCAGCAATTTCACATTTGAGTTCTTTGAGAACTCTCAGGTGGATGCCATCCGGGCCCGGTGATTTGTCAGTTTTTATATTGTCCATTAAGCCTAGAACTTCCTCTCTCGTTACCACTATTTGTCTCAGTTCCTCAGAATCCCTTCCTGCAAATGTTAGTTCAGGTTCAGGAATCTGCCCTATATCTTCCACTGTGAAGACAGATGCAAAGAGTTCATTTAGGTTCTCTGCAATCTCCTTATCGTTCTTTAGTACACCTTTGACTCCCTTATCATCCAATGCTGGCATCTTCTTGGCCCTGGCGGTACCTTTTCTGATCTGCGGTATGCACTTCAGTTGCGCTTCTAATATAGTGTTTTTAAACAACTTCCAAGCATTTTCGAGTGATGTGACCCTCTGGACTTTGTTTCTCAGCTTTCTTTTTACCACTCCCCTCATTTTTATGAAGTTTCCTCTTTTGAAGTCAAATGTGACCGTGTTGGATTTTCTTGGCAATTGGCCATTTACATGTATGTTTAATTTAATAGCACTATGGTCACTGCTCCCAATTGGTTCAACAACATTTACATCTTGCACCAGGTCCCAGTCCCCACTGAGGATTAAGTCCAGGGTTGCCATCCCTCTGGTCGGTTCCATGACCAACTGGTCTAGGGAATAGTCATTTAGAATATGTAGAAACTTTGCTTCTTTGTCATGACTGGAACACATATGCGGCCAGTCTATGTCCGGGTAGTTGAAGTCACCCATTTCCTAGTTTGGTTGCTTCCTCAATTTCATATCTCATCTCAAGGTCTCCCTGAGCATTTTGATCAGGGGGACGATAGATCGTTCCCAGTATTAAGTCCCTCCTGGGGCATGGTATCACCACCCACAACGATTCTGTGGAGGAGTCTGCCTCTTTTGGGGTTTCGAGCTTGCTGGATTCAATGCCTTCTTTCGTGTATAGAGTGACTCCGCCACCAATACGTCCTTCCCTGTCCTTCTGATATAGTTTATATCCAGGGATAACCGTATCCCACTGGTTTTCTCCATTCCACCAGGTCTCAGTTATGCTCACTATATCAATGCTCTCCTCTAAGACCAAGCACTCCAGTTCTCCCATCTTGGTTTGGAGGCTCCTAGCATTAGCATACAGGCACTTGTAAGCAGTGTCACTCTTCAAGTGTCTTTGGCACTTGTGGGTTGGCCTGTGGTAATTTTGCCCTTCTGAATTTATATCCTGTGCCCCTGCTCTCACAATGCCTACTTCTAGGCCTACCCCTTTTAAAATTTCATCATTTCTTTGGTCTTTATCCCAGGGGGGAGGTTTATTCCGAACCGGACCTTCCTCAGCTCCTGTCGGGTTTCCCCCCTCAGTCAGTTTAAAAGCTGCTCTGCCACCTTTTTAATTTTAAGTGCCAGCAGTCTGGTTCCATTCTGGTTCAAGTGGAGCCCGTCCCTTTTGTACAGGCCCGGAATGTCCCAAAATGTTCCCCAGTGCCTAACAAATCCAAACCCTTCCACCCGACACCATCGTCTCATCCACGCATTGAGACTGCAAATCTGGGCCTGTCTGGCTGGTCCTGCGCATGGAACCGGTAGCATTTCAGAGAAAGCCACCTTGGAGGTCCTGGCTTTCAGCATCCTACCTAGCAACCTAGATTTTGCTTCCAGGACCTCACGGCTGCATTTCCTCATGTCATTGGTGCCAACGTGCACCACAACCACTGACTCCTCTCCAGCACTGTCTACCAAACTATCTAAACGACGGGCGATATCCGCAACCTTCGCACCAGGCAGGCAGAACACCTTGCGGTCTGCACGCCCATCACACACCCCACTGTCTATGTTCCTAATGATCGAATCACTGACTACAAGGATCCCTCTACCCCTTGGAGATAGCTGCTCATCCCCCAAGGAATGGGTCCCTTCTAAGGGATCGTTTCCCTCTTCCTCAGCTGGATGCTCTCCTTCCCTGAGACCATCATTCTCCATGATAGCAGAAGACCTATCATTGTTGGAGTGGGACACAGCTATAACGTCCCTGAAGGCCTCCTCCACACACCTCTCTGCCTCTCTCAGCTTTTCCAGGTCCACCACCTTGGCCTCAAGGAAATGAAGTCGTTCCCGGAGAGCCAGGAGCTCATTGCACCGAGAGCACACCCACAACTTCTGTCCAACAGGCAGATAGTCATACATGGTGCAGGCAGTGCAAAACACTGGAAAGCCCCCACACCCCTGCTGACTTCTTACCTAGTTTTGTTTAAGGTTTATTACGTCAATGGGTTGGAGACTGCGGTTTAGTTGAGGTCAGGGAACAGACGGGCAGAGTGGGGGGCCCTGCTGCCGAACTCGCCCTGCTGCCGAACTCGCCCTGCTGCCGAACTCGCCCTGCTGCCGAACTCGCCCTGCTGCCGAACTCGCCCTGCTGCCAAACTCGCCCTGCTGCCGAACTCGCCCTGCTGCCGAACTCGCCCTGCTGCCGAACTCGCCCTGCTGCCGAACTCGCCCTGCTGCCGAACTCGCCCTGCTGCCGAACTCGCCCTGCTGCCGAACTCGCCCTGCTGCCGAACTCGCCCTGCTGCCGAACTCGCCCTGCTGCCGAACTCGCCCTGCTGCCGAACTCGCCCTGCTGCCGAACTCGCCCTGCTGCCGAACTCGCCCTGCTGCCGAACTCGCCCTGCTGCCGAACTCGCCCTGCTGCCGAACTCGCCCTGCTGCCGAACTCGCCCTGCTGCCGAACTCGCCCTGCTGCCGAACTCGCCCTGCTGCCGAACTCGCCCTGCTGCCGAACTCGCCCTGCTGCCGAACTCGCCCTGCTGCCGAACTCGCCCTGCTGCCGAACTCGCCCTGCTGCCGAACTCGCCCTGCTGCCGAACTCGCCTTAACGCTTCATCAGCTAGGGCTCCCTCTAGCTCATGGAGCAGGCTTCCTCGCTAGGGTGCTCTGAATTTATATGTGTGGCTGGTCCCTCCCAGCTACTGCTGCCAGCCAATGATGTGTTAATTGAGGCTGATGGCTCAACTATCAGCTGGGGCTTAACTCTTTAGGATTATCTCAGGCTTCCTTCATTTGAAGGCAGGAAGGCAGGCTTCCTTCCTTAGCGAGGGGCGGGGCTGTTTATGGACTTTGACTAGTTGTACTAAGAAAGGTTAACTAGCTTTTATTCTATTGTTATTTTATTTGCTGACAACAACCACTTTTCTCAGTGCAAGTTCCCCTGTAGTTTTAAGTGGTGCCTTGCACTCTGGCCTGGACAAACCAGACTAGCTTTTGGCTGCTTTTAAGGGGCTGCAACTTCCAGGTGAGTCTTTTTGTTTGTTTGTTGTTTTCCCACCTAGAACAGCCTGACCTTTCTTTAACCTAGGGAAACAGAGCTTGTGGTTGTGTTTCAGGAAGGCTAAAGCTGCCCTTTTTAGCAACGACTGAGCTGACTCTCTCCCTGTATGTATCAGTGGAGTTTCCTTTTCCCCCTTCTCTCCGACTGGAATTTAGCCTTGTTTACAGTGTCCCCTGAAGCTTTCCTGCTAGGGTGGTGTTGAAAACTAGCTTTCTACAGGCTTCCTTCTCCTAGGATCTGTCTCCAAAGATATAGGTTCTTTCAGGATTTGGCTCCGAGCTCAGGGTGACCTTGGGCTGCCCTTATTACTTATTGCTCTGAGCTGTTTTAATTCAATTAAATAATGAAATAAATGGGAACTACTTACCCTCTTTTTGCTCTGCTGCTTAACTCGCCTTGACACTTTGTCAGCTGGGGCTCCCTCTAGCTCGTGGTTAGCAATTAGTTGTTTTCTTTTAGTCATGGATCCAAAACTACTTTTACTGAATTTTACCAAGAAGTTCCCAAGGATCCTTTGTGAAATGATTGCATTTGTCAATCATGTACAAGCATATTGGAGGGTAGACAATATACAGTACCAAACATGGAATAACAAGTTACATGAATATGTAGTTTCTATATAAATTGATACTTTTCTTTGAAATTGACAACCTTTCTGTACAAAATGACTATGTAGTCAATCTATTATATTTTTAAAGAATCTTTTCTGATTTTCCCTTTCATTTATTAGATTGTGCTATTAATAAAAATGCAAAAAAGATAATTTTACAGTGAGACACTGAAACTTCATAATGCTTTCCAAACTAGTATTGTATTTGAATAATGAGTCTAGCTTATGTTTTTAAAATCTCAGTGTGATTTATGATACTTGGGAAGTAGCAAGCATAAAGGCTAAAGAGAGGAAGAGTCTACTAAAATATCCATGAGGTTTTTTCCTCTTTTGAGATTTACTTTTCTGGAAGAAATGAAAGGTCTAAATTGTAGCAGGTAGTTTGCCTCCAATCAGCCAAAGGGCAGCTTCTTTGATGGTGTGCATTTGTCATTCTCCCTAAAGGGTTCTACTCTCTAAGTAGCAGTCCATATCCTTTGAACACGGTAAAGGCACTGAAGAAAAAAAGCAGAGCCTACTGCTAGCTGGAGGGCAATGCAGTTTCCCACAAACAGTATGTGAGGATGATGTACCAACTAGCCAAGGAGTGTTGTGATGGAACTTGGTTTATTTTAAGCCAGATGGCAAGCAACCTGCCTTCATAGCATTGCAAACTTCCTTAGTCTACTTCTTTAGCTGTCATTTGTTGGAGTGGAGAAACTCACAGAGCAATGGCATACATTGCATACAGTGACTTACATTTTTAAAAATATGTCATATACTGTTTCAGTGTGCCTTATTCAACTAGAGAAGAGGAGACACAGAGCTGTTACATTTGGCAGTGCTGTATGATCTCTATATATGATCTTTACTTCTAGCTTCTGTTGGTCTCAGAAACAAATCCACGTGGACAGCTGATGCAAATGGATCCAAAGTATAATTCTCATACCTACAGACCCCAATGATGTGGAATAGGGATGTGCACACCCATCTGTGACTACTAGATGTTGGATTGGGTTCATTGTCTTGTCAGTGCTATGCTTAGGTACTATTGAACTAACCAACTATATTTTATACAGAAGTAGTTGCAGAACATAGGCTGCAGCTTTGAAGTTGCTTAAAACACAATTGATAAAGCTTGTTGAATACATTAAAGAATCCTTCAAATGTCTGAAAATAGCTTTTAACAAAAGCACAATTGCATAAAAGTAGAAGGATGACTGCAAGTGGCCTAGTGAATTGTGCACTCATGGTGAAGAAATGTGCTGAATTTTTGATAAGGTACATAAATAATTGGCAACATGCATGTGCATTAGTGTTTCTTCCTCTCTCACTCTTTCCTGCCCACCAACCCCCATCAATTGCTTTTTATTCTCACACCCTCTTTCTTAACTGTCTGTGGTGCACTTCAGAAACACATGGAGTCCACATGAGAGCCCTCTTTCTTTGCTAAATCACATGGGCAGGTTCAGTAGCATGGTTTTTTCCCCATCCAGTAGTCACTTTCATTTCCAGTGGGGTGCCAACTGGGTGGAAAAGCTCCTGCTCATGTTGTTTACACTGCAGTTTAAGGTTGCCAGGTTCAGGGCCTGAGACTGAACCTGTATCTTTAGGAGAAGAGAAAGTCAGCCAAGTACAGGTGTTCTTGCAACATTGTAATGGGAAAAACCACAAGGTGGAATTCTCCCTTCCCTGTGCACAAGTTTTAAAGATACAGAAGACCTCTTGGAGGCCAGGCCTGGCTTTTCCCATCATGATAGATTTGGATGGTTCACACTTCCCATCTTCCAATCTGCTGTTTTCCATTCACACTAGTCGGCATTCCTCTCAAAAAGTTTAGTATCACTGTTTCCTTTTGGCCCCACCCTCTAATTTTACATGTGTACTGCCTCTGGTTACTCAGTAACCAGGCATGTGCAAAAATTCTTCACCTGCACAGTATTTCAACTCCTGCCCCCAACTGCTTCCAGAAGTTTGGCAGGTGAAAATAAGTGGGGTCATCTGTCCCCCCATTTCTCCAAGGTCTGTTTTTTTCAGAATAAATTTTCCCCCTTGCCTTGAAAAAACAATTTGCAATCCCCATGACTATTTGGATTTCAAGGCTGAAGCCGGGAGAGTGCCTCGGCATGAAATTGACATGGCATTGACTAGACCCCCCTCCTATTCCTAGTAAAAACCTTTATTTTTTTTTTTAAAAATTAGCTAGTTAGAAACAGGTTTTGTGTGTGTGTGTCTGTGACTCCTGTCACATCACTGGTAATTGGCAGATAAAACTATCTTGCTTTGCCAGAGTTGCCGGATTGCCTGCAAATCTTATGAAGGAATTTTCTTAGGAGAGAAAGAAAGTTTGTAGGACAACCGAGTGTGCAGGTGAGCAAGCAGAAAAACTTTTAAGGAATGGTCCAGGGCTAGGGAATGTTGTGGTTTTGGAGAGATGTGGAGGTGGCTCAGGCTACCCTGGAGCTGCTCCTTTCCCCCTCCGCTGGGGTGGTGTGCAGCAAACTGGAAGGGAAAAGCAGTGCCTCGTGGTCTGAAGAAATGCTAGCACAGTCGTGTGCAGGATTATTTTCTTATTATCTCAGGTGATGGGAGGATGAGGGAGAGATCAGCATGGGTGATGCATGTGTGCACGCTTGTGTGTAGCTGCTGAAGTTGTTAGTCTGGATCACAAAAGTGATTTCGGCAGAATTCATTATGCACTCTGAGCTATCCCATTTCTATTGCGCCAGGGCATTGCTGCCACTACCACCACATGCTTTGCAACCCAACATTCCCTTTCTTCCTGCAGATCAGCAGCACTGCTTCACTTTTGCAAAGCCTGAGGGAGTTTGGGTGGAAAGAGTTTGAACCGTGTGGAAGTTTAAAAAAGAAAGAAAGAACAGGAGTGAAGGAAGGAAGTTTACTGGGGGAGAAAGAGGCAAAAGACAGGAGGGCTGCAGCATTTCAGGAGCAGTCAGTCGGAAGTGCCTGGTTAAGCCGCTGGAAACAAAATGGAATTCATGGAGAGTTTAGTGGGTGGAAAAAGGGGAGTATCTGAAAGTGATGATCCACCCCCCCCAGCAAAAAACGTTGGAGCAAAGCACCTACATTGAAGGAAGGCAGAGAAGCCCTATGAGGAGAGACTGAAAGAACTGGGCATGTTTAGCCTGGAGAAGAGAAGACTGAGGGGAGATATGATAGCACTGTTCAAGTAAGGTTGTCACACAGAGGAGGGCTGGGATATCTTCTCGATCGTCCCAGAGTGCAGGACACGGAATAATGGGCTCAAGTTGCAGGAAGCCAGATTTCGACTGGACATCAGGAAAAAAGTCCTAACTATTAGAGCCATACGACAATGGGACCAATTACCCAGAGAGGTAGTGGGCTCTCCGACACTGGAGGCATTCAAAAGGCAGCTGGACAGCCATCTGTCGGGAATGCTTTGATTTGGATTCCTGCATTGAGCGGAGGGTTGGACTCGATGGCCTTATAGGCCCCTTCCAACTCTACTATTCTATGATTCTATTATTGTAAGCGGAGATGGTTTTTCCTTCTCTTTTCACATTTTCAGCAAATTGATTTAATATGGATTTAAAGGGGAAAGCAGTGACATACCTTCGCCTTGCCTGCAACATCATGTAAAACCCTGCAAATTAAACGGGGTGTAAGTAGCACCAATATCACAGTAAGTCACCATGTAAATGAGCTGCAAGAGTCAAAGAGGGGGAGCCCAAAATGTGAATTCTCCCTCCTCAGAACATTTGGCCTTTTTCAGGTCCAGACAACTTTGAGCCAAGCTGAAGAATGGGATTCACACTCTGCCGCTGCTACTACCTTCTTGTCTGTACCAGCCCCTCCATTACTGTTTCCTCAAAGCAAAAAAAAAAAGCCTAATCTTGGAGGGGGTAAAGAGGAGGTACAGGTAAGGAGGTGGTGGAGATATCACTTCCAAAAACATTAGTTGTCAAAATATAAATCCCATGTTCCCCTGCAAGAAATGACACTCTGCATATCATTAGCGTATTATTAGAACATGGTTCACACCCACACAATACATTAAAAGTACATGGCTTCCCCAAAGAATCCTGTGAACTGCAGTTTGTTAAGGGTGCTGGGAACTGTAGCTCTACGAGGAGTAAACTAGAGTTCCCATGATCCTTTAGAGCACACCTTGTGCTTTAAATGTGCTTTACATGTATGCTGTGGATGTGACCTTGAGGTCATCTATCCAGTGGAAGTTTCTCACTTTGGATGACTTGGGCACTGTCCCATTAGAATTCTGGGTCTCTTCTGTCCTCCACAATGCTGATATGCTTCCATTTTCAGTGACACAGAAGGGAAACTTCACTCACCAACTTGGTTTTTTTAATCAATTTTCTCAAATCAGCCAATCCATACTTTTAAAATCCTAGCCAACAGCAAACCATTGCTATAGCCAGGGTCCCACCCCCTATCTCCAGGGAAGAAGCAAAGTAAACACATAACATGTGATATATTAGCATTTTACTAGGGTGGCAGGCTACTAAGAATTGGAAGCTTTGCCTTTCCTTCCCCTTTACTGTCAGTGTCAGCAGTGAAGCGGCAAATTCAGAAGTGCAGAGTCCCTTCATAATAGTCACAGCCATGCTCTCTTCTAAGATTATACAACCTTCTAAAATTATAAAATAATCTGGCCAGGCTTGAAGGCTGCTTTCTGCTTCTCTGTCTCTGCCACCATTTGACTGTCCTTTCTGACTGTCAGATATATTCCTTGAATTACTGAATTCACTGTCTACATGTTTATCTCCTGCTGCTACCAAACTGCTTGGTGATGTAGATGGGATGCTATCATCACAATTTGCTGTCTCTTTTGCAATTACAAAATTCTCACTCTCCACAATTTGGATTTTTTAAGTAGGATCTAATAAAGGCTTGCTTGCAATTGACACTCATTGGGGCCTGTACAACTAACTCAGAAAATTCTGCAGCAATAAAGAAAACCATGAACTTTTTTTAAAAAACTGCTGGGTGCATAGGCTCCCCCTCCCCTTCTCTGAGGCTTTTTTGCTGCCAGGTTAAGACAAAGCCTGTTCTCCCTATCTGAAGGAATTCACACTCTCTAAACAGGCTGCTCATTTTGCATAGGGGTCTGTAAGCTTTTGAACTTTGCCATCTTCTCAAAGGTAAGAAGGGATTTTTCCACCCCCTTCTCTTATCCCCCTGTGCCACCCCCTCCACCTTCCACCCATAACTATTGTTTGAAAAAGAGAGGCTTTAGCTCATTCAGCCCTACTGCTGCTGCTGCTGCTGCTGCTACTACCACCTCCTGTAAAATAAGGAACTTCCTTTGCTGAGTTTCCTATCTTGGCTCCATACTAAGACTCAGAGTAACTGCATTTGGGCATTATCAGTTTTAGAAAGAAACCTAAGCATGGACATTCCTGATCCTAACCTCTGGTGTTGGCTGTGCCACACACTCATACATGCAGAGCTTGGAAGCAACTCATTACAAACAATGAGTTATTTGTAATTTATTACTTTTTTGAGTAATGAGTGGGTAACTTCACTACATTTTGCTTGTAATAGAACAAGTTGTAATTTCATTACTTTTCAGCTGCAACTGATTTTTTACAATAAAGCGGTATATAAATGTTATAAATAAAATACATAAATATGTTTTAGAGTCACTGTGGCCATTGGGTCTATTCCCATTTTCAGCAACAAAGGAATCTGCCGTATACCGACTCAGACTCAGATGGTACCATCTAGACATGGACTAGCATTGGCTCTCCGGGATTCCAGGCAATTTCCAGGCAGGAAAAGGACTAAACTGAGGCTTGTCCTCTTTTGTGATGTGTATGTGTGGGAAGATCCCAGGGTAGGGCTTGGTGAGCACCCTTAGATGAAAGGTGATACCTGAGACTTGCCTTCCAGGTTGTGAAGCCTGTTGGCTGGGTAGGGTTCACTTTTGGGGCTACCTTATAACTAGGGATGGGGGAGAAATTTGATTCTGTTTGCATTTAAAGCCAAATTTATCAAATTCACACTTTACAAAACAATAAGAGAACAGAAACACAGCTATTCTCAAGCATTTGCCCTTATCTGACTTTTGTGATTCAGTTCTCCAACCAAGTAACGTTTATATTTATTTATTTATTTATTTATTTTATTTTATTTTATTTATAGACCGCCCATAGCGAATAGCTCTCTGGGCGGTGAACAGCAGAGTTAAAATACAAAGTTACAATAAAACATACAAGGTCACAACAAGGTAGAGTAAAAAACATTGAATATAAAACATGAACGTTAAAATGCCTGGGAGTATAACCAGGTCTTAACCTGGCGCCTAAAAGAAAGTACCGTAGGCGCCAGGCGTATCTCCTCAGGTAAGCTGTTCCAGAGTTCGGGGGCCACCACAGAAAAGGCCCTGGATCTAATAACAATCCTCCTAATGTTTATAAAAATGCATATGTTAGGGAAAATGTGCACAAGAATATGCTGGTGAAAATAGCATTTAAAATGCATTATAACAGGAGAAATTGTTTGTAAAAAATGTGTACATTAGTCAAAACTGCATACAAAAATGTAGTAGGAGACATTCATACTAAAATGCAGAAGAATTTTCTTGAGGAATTTTTTTAGGAATGTGAAGAACCAAATTTAAGATTAGAAATAAGAGAAACTAAGAGAACTGAACTTGACAGATCATCCCATCCTTACTTGTAATACCCACTCAGAGTTGTGAGACCTTGAAAGGGAGTGGCTCAGGAAAGCCTCCCTAACCACACCTAGCGTTTGGGGTGGAGCTTGAACCATCCCTTTTCACATGGCAGGGTTGCCCAGTTCATTAACAGCTGGGTCCCATTCAACCACTCTGCAGATCATTTGCATAATCATTTGCATAATTTGCTTAATTTAAATATCTGTGGCCCTTTATTACCCACACTTCTCCTTGTCATACCTCTTCATTTCATGGCTGTGATTGCAATTACATGCCTTAGAAACACA
This sequence comes from Rhineura floridana, assembly GCF_030035675.1. NCBI lineage: Eukaryota > Metazoa > Chordata > Lepidosauria > Squamata > Rhineuridae > Rhineura > Rhineura floridana. Next base: position 937,475 of record NC_084489.1, on the reverse strand, counting down.
GAGACACATACCTACATGGGGCTTTTAATCCTTTGCTTCTTACAACTCAAAGTAGTGCAGAAAAGTTTAAAGAAACACTAGCTTCTTTCTATTTTAACAAAAATGACACACCTGAGGTCTTGATAACAGCACAATGGGAGTTGATGAAAGCTGTAGTGTATGAGGTTTGCATTAAATAATTAAATGAGATAAAAAAGAGAAATAGACAACAAAGAGAAACCTTAGAACAGGAGCTGACTAGATTATTGACACAATATGGTAAATCAAGTTCCAAGAGGATATGTAAAGAACTGAAAGTGAAGAGAAAGGAATTGGAACTGGGATGTTAACAGAATCATGGTAAATATATTACACACAAAACAAAGGTATTATGAATTTGGTTGTAGGGGCTCTAAATTATTGGCAAACAGAATTAAAAAGAAAAGAAAAAGAAGGTGAGTTCATGATACATCTGGAGGACAGATCCTTTACTTGGGGATCCCAAAATAAACTGAACAGCTTTTGCAAATTATTTTGCACAGTTATAGAGGAACAAGCAGGTTCCATGGCAAACAACCTTAATGAGAAAAGGAGAGTAAGATGGGTGGGAGTTTCCAAAAAAGTAAATTCTAAAGACACAATTGCAAACAATTCCAACAAAGAAAAAAGGGAGAAGACAACAGAAGCCGCTAAGGTGGCTCCACAGAAAGCTTAGAGGTCACCTGAAAACAAAAAAGGGCACATACAGGAAATGAAAGGAAGGCCAGACCACAAAGAAAGCATACAGACAGGTAGCATGGAATTGCAAGGATTGCATCAGGAAGGCTAAAGCTGAGAATGAGCTGAGGTTAGTGAGAGATGCCAAAAGCAACAAAAAGGCTTTCTTCAGGTACATCCATAGTAAAAGACAGAGAAAAGAAATGGTGGTACAGCTACTCAATGAAGCTGACAAAATGATAACAGATGACAAAGAAAAGGCAGAAGTGCTCAATTCCTACTTTTGGCTCAGTCTCAGCGGGCCCTAGCAAACGTGAATGTGAAGGGGCAGGAACGAAGCTTGAGATTGATAGACAAATGGCCAAGGCATATCTGATTAATTTGAATGAGTTCATATCTCCAAGTCCTGATGAACTGCATCCTAGATCACTGAAGGAACTGGCTGAAGAGTTCTGAGAGTTCAGAATCACTATATATTATCTTTGTGAAATTGTCTATTAACTTTGAAAAATGCTCTGTTAACAGGTGCACTTTGCCCTATTCATGCTTACTATGCCAACAGGAGTGGGCAGGGAAATGCAATGTCAAGCAGCCCCTTCTCTCACTACACAAATACCTAGTTAAATATTAGGGCTGTGCATGGCCCTCCCAATCCAGGGTCCAATCTGGTTTTATACCTGATCCCAATTCAGCACTTCAGAAAACAGTTCCTGGACTGGGATAGCCTGACCTCATTATTACATACTCTAGTGACTTCTCAGTCTGGAGTACTGTGATGGGGTCCACATGGGGCTTCCCTTGAAGACAGTCCTGTTCACCTAGGAATATTTGATGGCTAAAAGACATTGTTCCTGACAACCTTGAGATTATTTAGCTGTGAGGATATTTTGATTGTTTTTAATGGTTTTTGTACTGTTTTTATTGTTTTGCTGCTCTTTTGGAAGAAAGAGCAGGATAACAGTAACAACTAATAACAAATCTTAAATTGGATCCAGAGTCCAATTCTGCTTTTATTGATTTTATCAGTGTTCTATATTCATTCCATATTTTCAGTAATTTGTGAATTACTGCTTTTATTATTTCATTTCCCATTCTAAAGCCATTACTATCCCATAATAAAGCATGCAACAGAGCTTTTAATCAGAGCTATTTCAAACAAAGAAGTGGAAGAATTGGGACCACTGAACCAATCTGTTAACCAATTAAAGCAATTTGCATGGTAGTATAATTTTAGATTAGGCCTTGACTCTCAGTCTCTTTCCATTACAAAGAGATTCTCTATGGTGCTATTCAGTTCCTTTGGGTTAATGATTATAAAAATGTGTTTTATGTTTGATGTGTATTATTGCTTATGGGTTTTATTATTAATTTATAATTAATCTTATGCATTTTACAGGAGTTTTGTATTGCATTCAGTTTTATTAACATTGGAATATTTAATATAAATAATTAAAAATAAAAATAATAAGAACTTCTCCATCGGTTCAGTAAAATAGAACAAAGTCAGTTTCTAACTCAATAAAGAATATGACAGATGGTAGAAAGACATGATTCAGAAAAATTGAATCTTGGGAAGAAACAAATAGGTGGATATCTTGAAGTGTAACAGAAATTCAAGTTGCATTAGGCATTTCAGTTATGTTAGGTGAAAACAGACTAGAAGTATCACGTAAAAGAGCCAAGTTGGTGTGGTAGATGTAATGCTGGGCCTGCGCCAAGGACACCTGAGTTCAAATCAGTAAATATCAGTGGGTGACCTTGGACCAGTCACAACCTCTAAGGCCATTCCACCACAAAGTTTGTGGTCATTATAAAATGGGTATATCCAGGGGTGTCATTGGGGTAAGTATCTTTGGGAAGCTGCCAAGGGAGGCCACTGACTCTCTTTTACTGACATAGGTATAGTCCTGGTTTCGACTGTATTGGCCTCAGTCGCCCAGCTGGATGACCTTTATTAAGAGAGGGACAAAGGGACTGTAACTGTTACTCAAAGTCTGTTTCTTTTGATACCATTGACCATGGTATCCTCCTGCATCAACTGTGTGGGATGGGTATTGGAGGCACCAGAACTTGGAAAAGTTACTTTTTTGAACTACAACTCCCATCAGCCCCATCCAGTGGCCATGCTGGCAGGGGCTGATGGGAGTTGTAGTGCAAAAAAGTAACTTTTCCAAGCTCTGGGAAGCACCTTAATACACTGCCTTCATTCTTACCTGTCTGGTCAAGTCCAGAGAGTAGCACTGGGGGACTGCTCTTCATCCCCCCTGGCACTTGTACTATGGAGTTGTGCAGGGCACCATTTTGTCCTCACTATTTTTAGCATCTATATGAAGCCATTGGGAGGGGTCATTAGGAGCTCTGAAGCAAAGTACCATCAGTATGCTGATGACATGCAGTTCTATTTCTCCATAACATCTGAATCAGGAGAAGCTGCACAAGCCCTGGACCAGTGTCTTAACGCAGTAGTGGATTAGATGAGAGTCAATAAACTGAGTTTGAATCCTGGGAAGAATCCTGGAAGGCTTTGTGGGTAGGTAGTTTCCATGTCCAGAAGATAGGCCAATTGCTGGTTCTGGACAGGGTTGCACTCCCTCTAAAGGGATTTGTACTTAACTTAGGGATTTCTTTGGATACATCTTTGTCATTAGAGGCCCAAGTGGCCTCTGTGCCTGGAAGTGCCTTTTACTAGATTCAACTGTTACTTCAGCTACAGCCATATCTGCATCAAGCAGCCCCAGGCATGTGTAAATTACACAATAAAAGGCAGACATTTGCATTTTTAGGCAATTTCTAGGGTATTTTTGGCCCCCAATAGTTTTTTATTTCCAGAAGGAAAACAGTAGGTGGTAACTGTTGAAATTGGGGACCTTGTACAAGTGACACTTTGTGACTATGTCCTAGAAAGACACTACTGTAAGTCTACTCATGTGTAAATTGCACAATGAAGAGGTCACCTGAGGCCAAAAAGTGCCTCACAAGTCTGCATGAGGGTTAATTATCCTGACCACTGCCTGATTGCAGTACCAGAACCACACCCTTTTATCCCAGAAATGCTCCCTCCACAGGAGACAGACACCACAATGGGGAACAGCTCCAGGAAAGTGAGGTCCTGGATAATCCTGGTGGATGTCGAAGGTGCTGGCCAATGCTTGGCACACTAGTGGCTTTTTAAAGAATCATAACCTATTGGTAGTGTCTGAGTGTACATAACTTGGACCCTGAAAGTCACTGGGTGACCTTGGGCCAGTCACTGTCTCTCGCCTCAGAGGAAGGCAATGGTAACCCACCTCTTAATACTGCTTATCATAAAAACCCTATTCCTAGGGTTGCCTTAAGTTGGAATCCACTTGAAGGCAGTCCATTTCATTTTCAAGCATGATTGAATAGGAGTAAATGCCATTGAACTCAATAAGTATGCAAATGATCAAACCTGCCCTCCCCTCCTTCTCCCTCCCATCACCTCCCTTTTCCCCTTCCCTCCCTCTTCCTTCACCCCTTCCCACTCCCACTCCTTCTGCTCCCCTCTCCCCCTTCTTCCTTCCCTCTACTCTCCCCTCCCCCTCCCCCTCCCCCATGGTCAGTTTTACCTATCCTAGACATGATTGGACAGGAGTAAATCCCATTGAACTCAATAAGCATGCAAATGTTCAGGCCTGCCTTTCCCCCCTTCCCCTCCCCTCCCCTCTTCCTTCTTCTTCCTCCCCTGCCCACTCCAGGGTTCCCTTCCCATGGTCAGTTTTACCTATCCTAAGTATGATTGCATGGAAGTAAATCCCACTGAACTCAATAAACATGCAAATGATCAATCCATTCTCAGCAAACTTGCACAGGATCCCATTTCTTATCTCCCAGACTAAAAAGCAGGAAAATTCACTAATACGCAAACAAAAAACAAAAAACACCTTGCGGTTTAAGAATGTACCTATAGCCAACAGATACTTCTGTCAAACGTTAAAAAGCAAGGAAATTGGGCAGCTACAGTGAATGAACCAGGGGAGCAGGAGACCTGGCCTCCTCTCTGAGATAGTGTACTGCCCTACAAATTTGTCAAAATGCAAACACAATTTGGGTTGGTCTTTCACAGTCCAATCTACTTCCTGTGTAGCTTGGAAGAATTAGCTGTTTTATGGTTATTGGATTTTAAATGGCTTTATTTTTTGTTGTGAGCTGCATTGGTTTCCAACCCTACCTCACAGGGTTGTTGGAAAGACTCCATACACACCCACACACACACACACACACACACACACACACAGAGAGGATGTAAAAATACATATACCCCATAGCATTGGCAATCACTCGTGGCCAAGTAAGATTGTCTTCCAGGGTAAGGTCTTTAACGATGGGTCTGTAAGTGACTGTGGAGGCCAATTCTGGATCCACACAGCCTCCCACAGTGAGGACATAGGTTTCCAGATGGAAGATGGTCACAATGAGGATTTGCTTGATGTGCCTTCCGCTTAGCTCATTTGTCCCTTTCGCCCTGTACTCGTGCTTCTTCAAAGTCCATAGCACCTTTGATAATGGCCGACCTCCAATTGGGATGCTCATGGGCCAAGGCTTCCCAGTTCTTGATGCTCATGTTACATTTTTTTAGATTAGCGTTGAGAACATCATGCCAATAATGATAATGTTATTTGTTATTTAATTTAATTTTTGTAAAATGTATTGCTTTTATTGCATTTTTATTGTATCTTTAGATTGTATTTTTATACCTGTGTTTATTTTTCTTTGTAAGCCACCTTGAGGGTCTTTGGCCGAAAGGTGGGGTATAAATAAAATTTAATAATAATAATAATAACAACAACTAATAATAATAACATAATAACTGATATTCCATTTTCCATCCTTAAGTTGGGAGTAAAGCTTTGGAAGATGGTGATCAGGCATTTGAACAACATGGCCGGTCAAGTGAAGTTGATGTTGGAGGATCATTGTTTCAACACTGGTGGTCTTTGCTTCTTCCAATATGCTAACATTAGTCTGCCTATCTTCCCAAGTAATTTGCAGAATTTTCCGGAGGCAGTGTTGGTGGAATCTTTCAAGAAGTTGGGAGTGGCGTTTATAGATGGTCCATGTTTCACAGGCGTACAGTAAGGTCGGTAGTACAATGGCTTTGTAAATAAGCATTTTGGTCTCCCTGCGAATATCTGAATCCTTGAACACTCTATGCTTCATTCGGGAGAATGTGGCAATCGCAGAGCTCAGACAATGCTGAGTTTCAGCGTCAATGTCAGTATATTGTCAAAACCAGTTGGCCATTGCAGAACATTTTTTTTAAAAGTTAAGTATTAGTTTCCTGCCAAATAACAGCAGTGACACCTAAGTAAGCCCTGCCTAACTGCTTAATAAAAAAGGAACAGAGGGGGAGAGAAAGATTTACAACACAACTTTGTCCTTTGGATTAAGTGCTCTCTATGCACTTTCTTTTGTAGCTGTAACTATATTGTTTTACCATTGTCTGCCAAGACACACCCCTGGCCCAATTCCATCAGCTGTAAGATCTTCCCCTGCCATCCCCATACATAAGAGTGCCCCTGTTTTCTTCTGTGAAATTTTGAAGGGTATAACTACACATTCTTGCTAATAGGTCCCTCCATTTCTTCTCTCAAGAAATCTGTGCCTGCTTTTTTTTCTGATTACCTGTCATTAGGGATGGGTGAGAATTTAGATTCAGTTTGCATTTCAAGGCAAATTTATCAAATTCACACTTTCCAAAACAAGGAAAGGGGGAAACTATGATGTTAAGTTTACCAATTTTGATGTATCCAAGGGCCCCAGGAGGGGATACCTCAAACAACCCCAAATCCCTAGGATTTTTCCCAAGAGATGGCAGGCATAGGGTTCAAGCAACCATGTGAGTGAGAAGACCAACAACAACTCCTTGAAATAATAGACAAAAATGGCATCGATGGTTCACTTCTCAGACCTGTCTTAGGAAAACTCACTGCCAGCCCAGAGACCAAGGAACCTCAGTCTCTGCTTTGTCAGTCAACCCTCCTTCCCTCCCAATTCACTACTTATTTGGTTTACTGCAAACAACACCAAAACAACAACTTAAATATAAATGCTTTATTAGATTCAGAAAAGAGAAAAATGCAAGCATGCACACTCTCTTTCAATCAGCAAACCAAATGAAACTTTTACTTACTATCATTGAAGCCACCTAAGAAGAATCCTCAAAACTCAACCAGTGAAAGCAATACCTGGGCCCAAATGAATAGGCTCGAGCAATGTGGGCCTGCCTTTAGAAATCCAGAGTGCCACTCAGCTTCCTTGTCTGCACTTCTTATATACCATCTTAGATGTTCTACCCTCTTATCTAATAATGTATTAATTTATGCCAAATCTCTAAAGATAATTGGACACTGCCTTTGTAAAACCTTTCCTTTAGTGTGGTACCTGTTTACACCAAAATGTCCAACAAATTTCTCTTTTGTAGTTGGATTTTTAGTTACTGTCCCTTTTAAGTTTCCTTTTCTAGGGGTTCAGGATGTTCCAGACCCCAAGTGCCCAGCATAATGACCTTAATGTGACCTGTACTATTCATGCTTTTCCCCACTGTATACTTGAGCTATTTTGCCATTAACATTGACCCCAACCCTATGGACTTTAACGCTGTAAGTTTTATTTATGTTTATATATATTTATTTATAATAATTGTACTTTGCATTTTAAAGCTTCACCACCACCACCCATGCAAGCATGACAGGCTTTGGAAGCCAACTCCATTATTTTTGCTATCTGCTCTCCAAAGTAGGATGTCATTGTAGTTGCTTGCTTTAAGCAAGAACTTGTCACTGAAATTCATCCAGAAATCTTTACACAGCAATCCAACTCATGGAAGCTGGCAGAAGAGGAGTCGGTGGGAAGCTCCGCAGCATTCATTTCCTGTTTGGGAGCCACTAGGCTGGTGGAACATCGGCTCTCATAACTACTCCTACCGACAAATAAGTGCTCCCCATTGACTTCCATTAGAATTATTTTCTTAGACCAACCTTTTTCTCAGCATAACTTTGGCCCAGATTGGGATCGGCAGGAGTGCTCTGAATGGGAGTTGGTTGTCACATAAGTGTTCACCCTGGGCCCTGTGATGTTCCTGCTTCTATTGTAAATATGGTAAGTGCTGTTTATATAGAAGACATATGGTAAGTGGAGTGAAAGAGGAGGGGGAGTATATGAGCAGTAGAATGCTGGATGATTGGCTGAGAGTTTGAATGGCTGGGAGTATAAATGGAAGAATGACAGTTGAATCTGGGAGGTGGTTTTTAGAAGGTGTAAGGAGGTGGTGAATTGAGAGGTGGAGAGAGAGGTTGAGGTGGTGTTTAGTGGTGAATTGAGAGGTGGTGTTCGAGAGTGAGTCAGAGTTCTGAGGCAATTAGTAAGAAGTTAAGTACCTAACAGAATATAGATGAAACCATATGCTTGTGAAACATTCCTTAAGTAATCTTGTTATTTCTGATATTAAATAAATACTTGTTTGGTTTACCAAAGGCCTGATCCTTGGCTGGGGGAATATACAGACCAGAAGGGAAGGCAAGGTAATTACCAAAGCTGAACAGAAACTGTATCTAATGGTGGCAGCGGTGAAGGGAGAGATTGTAACAAGTCATGTATCCAGAGCAACCCAGAGTTGTATGCTTTAAATATAAAGATACAAGGGGGTTGGGAACAGCATAGGCACACAGTCACAAAGTAACAAGCTATAGAGAGACTTAGGCAAAGTCTCTGGGAGTTTGGGTTACAGAAAGTGACTGGTGGTTCTGCCTAGCAGTGGGATCTAGGGAGATCTGTGCTAGAGCGGAAAAGTGTAAGAATAAACCTGACGTTCCTGTCTGCTGGTAGCCCCAAGTGAGAGCTTCACAGGTGGTGCTGGGGAAGGACATCACATGTGGTGGCTGTAGCGGTGGGATACAAACAACAGAGAGTCCCTAAAAGTGGTGTGGCTAAAAGAAATAACAAATAAAGACTACTTGTGAGATTGACTGGCAAAGAGTGTGTGGCAAGGTGTGAGTGAACTCCTAAAACATCGCTGAATATATAAAGATGAAAAGAGAGGAGCTGGTGGAGAAGTGCATAACATTCAATTTACCTCACGAGGGTAAAGGGGTAGATGAATTGTGAGTAGCATTGATAGCATTCACATCTGTCCAACAAAAACAACCTGTCAGAGAAGAGACCCCAGAAGGGTACTCAAGCAATCCTGCTTATATAGAGTATTTAAGAGAGAAGTTAAGATGGGAACGTGAGGAAAAAGATAAGGATAGAAAGGAAAAAGATAAAGATAGAGAGATTGCAATGGTGAAACTGAGAATGGAGGCTGAAAGGTTTAAGATGGAGGCTGATGAGAAAGAAAAACAGCAGGAGTTGGAAATTGAGAGAATGAGAATGGAGTTTGAGGAGAGGGAGAAGCAACGAGCACTGGATGCTGAGATACAGGTGGAAAAGTTAAAATTTGAAAGAGAGAAGTTTCATTCTGATGAAACAAGAAAGGACAGAAATGAAACAAAAATAAAGGTTACACCAAAAGACTTTGCGGTATATGAGCCGGGACAAGATCCACAAATTTACCTCAACACCTTCGAAAAGGCAGCTCAGTTCTGGGGGCTACCGGAGGATAAATATATGCAATATTTATCAATTCTGATCAAAGGGGAATTGGCAGAGGTTTACCAATATTTCCCCTCAGACAGGCCTGTCACATATGCTGAGTTTAAAGAGGCAGCGTACAAAAAATTTAGACTGTGACCTGACTATTTCAGGAAGTTATTTCGAAACTGCCAGATCCAGGCAGGAAGGTCTTTTGTTGAACTGGGAGCAAAATTGGTGGACATATTTGGAAAGTGGATGGGGAGTGCAAAAGCTCAGTCAGTGGAAGAGGTGAAAAGCCTCATGATACTGGACCAATTATACCATCAGTTGCCACCAGAAATAAGGCTCCTTGTTAAAGACCGTTCCCATCAATCTGTTCAAGAGGCAGCAGAGTTGGCAGATCACTTTGCCTCAAATAGAACTGGCTGGGTGGGGAAAACATCAAGAGAGTTTAAACCCAGACGATATAATGGTGGCAGAAAGGATGTGGTACCACAGTGAGTGAGTCCTCCAATAAAGTCTGAATGGCATAGGACACCCCAGAGTGGATCTGTGTACCCCAAAATGGAGGAGAAATTATGTTATAAATGTGGTAGACCGGGGCACCTATGTTTTCAATGTGAGGTTGCCAACCCCCTTGGTAATCCTGCTCAGGGAAAGGCAGTGAAAACAGAACCAAGGGAGTTAGTAACGAAGAAGGTTCAGTTCTGCTAGATAAACTGGACAAATGTAAAAGACTTTGATACGAGTCTGAGGGAAGAAGTGAGTGTGCAAGAGGCAAATTATTGGGCATTGCTTGATACTGGTGTCGCTCAGACGTTACTGAGGCCACATTTGATAAAATCTGAGGAAATATTACCTCAGGAAATGGTGACAATCCAAGGAGTGAGGGGTGAACCAGAGAGCATACCCACGGCCCTGATAAAATTGAGGTGGAGAGGAAGGGAGGAGATATGTAAAGTAGGTGTTAATGCCCAACAACAAGAACCAGTGATACTGGGAAGAGATGTTATGGGGGCACAAGGAAAAATATATGTGGTGACCAGACAACAACTTGACAAAGCAACAGAGGCTGAAGAAAACAGGGTGGAACCTGTTTTCAAGCCTGAGGTCGCCATAGCAACCCCTAGCAGGCCTGTGGAGAGAGATACACTGTTTCGAATGGGGTCTGACACAGAGACACAAAGGTTCAGGGAGGAGCTGAAAAATGATAGCAGTTTGAATATAATAAAGGGAAAAGCCCTCCAAACCAGAATCCCCTTTACAGAGACTTTGAGAGATCAAACTGTGTGGGAGAATGGTGTGCTGTACAGACTGTGGATGCCTGCTGAGAGAGAGAATGAATGTGAACCAGTGAAACAATTGGTGGTACCTAGCAAATACAGAGCCAGATTGCTAGAGGTAGTCCATGATGTCCCATGTCCAGGGCATCTTGGAATAAAGAAGACCAAGAAAAGATTGGCTGCACACTATTATTGGTCAAATATTTCTAAAGACCTAAAACAATATTGTTTATCTTGCGACATATGCCAAAAGGTGGGGAAAAGTGGAGTAAAGACAAAAGCTCCATTGAAGCCCCTTCCTATAATAGGACAACCCTTTTATAGAGTGGGAATAGATTTGGTGGGCCCTTTTTCTAAACCCACAAGGCATGGCAAGAAATACCTATTGGTGGTGGTGGATTTTGCCACCAGATACCCAGACACTGAAGCACTAAGATCTGTGGAAGCCCCTGTAGTGGCAGAGGCTTTATTAAAAATCTTTATGAGGCTGGGTTTCCCTCATGAAGTGCTGACGGATCAAGGCAGTGTATTCATGGGAGAAGTGATGCAATGTATGTGGAGGTGTTGTGGACTAAAATATTTAAAGACAACTATTTACCATCCAGCAACTAATGGGTTAACTGAGAGATTCAATGGGGTTCTGAAGGGCATGATAAGAAGTTATGTTCAAGATCACCCACAAGACTGGGATGAACGTTTAGGGTGCTTCTTATTTACATACAGAAAAGTCCCTCAGGAGTCAACAGGCTTCTCCCCCTTTGAATTGATGTTTGCTAGAAAATTGAGGGGACCTTTGGAACTGCTAAAAAATTCATGGGGACCCTGGGAGAGTACAAAACATCTGTGGTCGATTTTGTATTAGACTTCCACAACAAGGTAGCATCAATGATGGAAGTTGTGCAAAAGAATTTAAGTCAAGCTCAGCAGAAGCAAAGTTACTGGTACGATAGAACAGCCAGAGAGTGTGTGTATGATGTGGGAGATATGGTTATGGCATTCATACCCAGGAAACATGATAAATTACAGGCCAACTGGGAGGAACCATATACCATAAGGGAAAAGCTTGACACAGTGACATATGTGATAACCACAGACCAATTGAAAAAGCATAAAGTGGTTCATGTGAATATGCTCAAACCATATCACACCAGGGATGCTAAAGTTTTACAGGTCACCTTGTTTCCTGAGGGTAGTGGTCCTGAACTTCCAGATTTGGTACAGGAAAGCAAAGCAAAAGGAGGGGTAGATCAATTGGAATGGTCGGAGGAGGTGGAGGAAGAAGTCAAGAAAGAGATTCTAAGAGTTTTAAAAAATTATGGGGATCTCTTCAGCAACAAACCTGGCTGAACCAGTATAGCCAGACATTCAATTGATACTGGAAATCATGCCCCAGTCAGATCTGTTCCGTACCGTGTGAATGGGAAAGTTTTGAATGAAATTAGAAAGGAGGTTGAAGACATGTTGGAACTAGGGCTGATCAGGGAATCCATCAGTCCCTGGGCCTCAAGTATTGTATTGGTTCCGAAAAAAGATGGAACCACGAGGTTTTGTATTGATTATCGATTAATCAATAAAATTACTGTCCCAGATGCGTATCCTATGCCTAGGGTGGACACAATGTTAGAGCTATTGGGAGCAGCAACCATTATCTCTACCATAGATCTGTGTAAAGGATTTTGGCAGATGGAATTAGACGAGCAATCCAGAGCCAAAACTGCCTTCAGTACACTAGATGGGTTATATGAGTTTGTGACTTTACCCATGGGACTAAGGAACTCACCAAGTTCTTTTCAGAGACTAATCAACACTGTGTTGCGAGGCATGTCAGACTTTGCTGTGGCCTATAGTGATGATGTGGCCATTTTCAGCAAGTCGGTGCCTGAGCATGTCCAACACCTGACAGCAGTACTAGAGGCATTTAAGAAAGCAGGGCTAACTATAAAAGCCAAGAAATGCCAGTTTGGATTGAATGAAGTGATCTATTTAGGACATAAGGTGGGGAGTGGGAAAATAACCCCCTTATGGAGCAAAGTTGAGGCAATACAATCGTGGCCTATCCCCTTAACTAAAAAGCAAGTTAGGGCATTTTTAGGTGTGGCTGGTTTCTACCGTAAATTTATAAAAGATTTTGGGGAAATAGCAACCCCTTTGCATGAGCTAACAAGGAAAAAGTGTGCTGAGTGTGTGGTGTGGACGGATGAATGTCAAAAGGCTTCTGACCTTCTAAAGCAAGCCTTGTGCCAAGGGCCTGTATTGATAGCACCAGATTTCGAGCAACCATTTATCGTGGCTACGGATGTTTCAGACCTAGCACTGGGAGTCGTCTTGCTACAAGAGAGGGGAGGCACCAGACATCCAGTGGCGTATCTTAGTCGCAAGCTGACATTGAGGGAGAAGAATTATTCGTCGGTCCAAAAAGAGTGCTTAGCGGTCGTGTGGGGACTGCGCAAGTTGCGCCCATACATGTGGGGATGAAGATTTACAGTGACAACGGATCATCGAGCATTGCTATGGTTAGAGACCATGAGTAATAATAACACCATGCTGCAGAGGTGGTCCTGGGCTTTACAAGAATACCAGGTGGACTTTAAGTTCATAAAAGGCAAGGACAATGTATTAGCCGATGGACTTTCAAGATAGATGGCCGGGACTGCAGTGACGTGACCCAGACGTGGGTGTGAAAAGACATTTTCCCCTAGAAACTCCTAGAGTAGGAATAACACTTTGCTGTTATTTTAAGGGGGGGAATGTGATGTTCCTGCTTATATTGTAAATATGGTAAGTGCTGTTTATATAGAAGACATATGGTAAGTGGAGTGAAAGAGGAGGGGGAGTACATGAGCAGTAGAATGCTGGATGATTGGCTGAGAGTTTGAATGGCTGGGAGTATAAATGGAAGAATGACAGTTGAATCTGGGAGGTGGTTTTTAGAAGGTGTAAGGAGGTGGTGAATTGAGAGGTGGAGAGAGAGGTTGAGGTGGTGTTTAGTGGTGAATTGAGAGGTGGTGTTCGAGAGTGAGTCAGAGTTCTGAGGCAATTAGTAAGAAGTTAAGTACCTAACAGAATATAGATGAAACCATACGCTTGTGAAACATTCCTTAAGTAATCTTGTTATTTCTGATATTAAATAAATACTTGTTTGGTTTACCAAAGGCCTGATCCTTGGCTGGGGGAATATACAGACCAGAAGGGAAGGCAAGGTAATTACCAAGGCTGAACAGAAACTGTATCTAATGGTGGCAGCGGTGAAGGGAGAGATTGTAACAAGTCACGTATCCAGAGCAACCCAAAGTTGTATGCTTTAAATATAAAGATACAAGGGGGTTGGGAACAACATAGGCACACAGTCACAAAGTAACAAGCTATAGAGAGACTTAGGCAAAGTCTCTGGGAGTTTGGGTTACAGAAAGTGTCTGGTGGTTCTGCCTAGCAGTGGGATCTAGGGAGATCTGTGCTAGAGCGGAAAAGTGTAAGAATAAACCTGACGTTCCTGTCTGCTGGTAGCCCCAAGTGAGAGCTTCACAGGTAGTGCTTGGGAAGTACATCACAGGCCCCTCCTCCAATACACTCCCAGAAGCCCCTTTTTTGGGCCTTATGCTGACTTCTGCCAATACCCCTTCTGCCAGGCTGGGCTTCCCTAGCAGACCCCTGGCTGAGTCGGCAGGGTCCCAGCTCTGCCGTGACAGAGCGGCTTCTGGCAGAGCCCAGCAGAGCTGGGACCATGCCAGCTCAGCTGGGGATCCGCCATATCCAACTCTTCTCAGCAGCGGTGTCACTAGCGGGAGTGCGGGGGGGTGCAGACCTCTGGTGCGTGCCCTCCCAGGGTCATGGATGAGGTGGCTGAGCTTGTGTGCGCACGCATGCAAGTGCTCACTCAAGGCCAGCCACCCCGTCCATGCCCCTGAGAGGGTGCGTGCTGGAGGGGCACCCAGCCGGAGAAGGCCTGGGAATGCCGGCACACCTCCTTCACCCCACCAATGCTGCTCCCAGTCTCGCCCGCCCGCCTGCCTCCTAGGAGTTGGAGCAGCCTTGCCAGGCAGCGGGGTGGGGTGGGGCGGCTCTGGGTGTCACCCCCCTCATGGTGACACCCGGGTGCGGGCCTCACCCTCCGCACCCCAGTAGTGATGCCCCTGCTTCTCAGTTCAGTGTAAATACAAGTTGGATTGTACTCTTAATCTTCCTTTTTAATTTATTTTGATCCTATACATTTAAAACACTGTTCCTGTATCTTACAAAACTTCATTCTCCTTTTATTTCACCTTCCACATAGATCATTTATAAATGTAGACTTACTATGGTCTTTCAAAACTATTTGAGGAGCACATGAATCACCTTCAACAGATGGCTCAGGTAGGTGCTCAAGATCATCTTTCCATCCATTCTCTATGAGTTTATTAAGAAGGTGTCCTAGTCTAAGGTCCCCTCAGAGTATTCAAAACCAGATTCTCCCCATAATCTCTTGTATCTAAAATATCAAAAATACCTTGTTCCTTCATAACTTCTTCATACCGATAGAGGGGAACATTTCTTCTGACCTCTGGTTACTATATATTAATTAACTGTTTGAAACCACAACAACCAGGCAAGTTCCCTGTTCTAGTGTTCAGATGTTCTCTCAACATCATAATCGACTTGAAGGCACATAACAACAACAACAACATACATGGATTCCCCCCTCCCCTTGCAAGCCTGAAGTCTGAACCAAAGTGGACCAAAGAACCCAGCCCCACTTACCATGTAGCCATAGAAATAATGTATACTCTTATAACAACAAGCAGCTTTGGCTCTAATTTTACATTTTGGCAAGATCTGAAGTATTTCCATCCCTCTGGTATAGCCAAGTGTGGCAAGTGGCACTAATAGAAAATCTGATACAGAAATTAAAGAGTGCAAAAGGACACAAATATGTGGAATGTTGAAGCTTCATTGCATATGCTGAGGCAGATAATAAAAATAAGGTTCCCAAAGGATTTATGGGTTTCATAAATGTGACCAGATAAAGTTAATAGATTATTTGTTTGTATGTTCATAGGTAGAGAAATTTATTTTCTGTATGCTGTATCCCTCTCAATCTTGGGTTATGTACATTTTGTTGTCAATAAAACAGTTGATTAAAAAACTGGGATAATGTATAACATAACAGCACAAAGAAAAACCTCAAGTAATGATACCTTAACAAATTCCTACAGCTATATGAGGACCGAAACACAGACATCCTTGAAATTCACATTTGTTTAAATTTTGTGATGCAGCTTGCCAATCAAACATGCATATATTAGGGGGAAGTGTGCATATATGAGAGAATATATGAGTGAAAATAACAGGAAAAAAGGCATTATATGACATGAAATGGATGCAAAAATGTGTGTATTTTTTAAGAAGTTCCCACTAAAATACTGGAGAATTGTCATGAGAATTTTTTTTTAAAAAAAATAGCAAATTGTTGCATAAATGTGAACTGAATTTAAGATTGGAAAACCAAAACTGACAGATCTTTCCATCCCTATCTATCATCATCATCACTAAGACCACCAATACAGTGCCTTCTATGGAGATGGACAAAGAGCAGGTATGACAGGTCCCTACCCCAAGGGACATACAATCTAAAGTAGACACAGGGAAACAACAGAGGAAGAGGCAGGGGTAGGCAAGGGGAAAGAAAACATGTGATTGTTCAATTGCACATATTTTGGCTTAGTTACACTATGGACTGGGGATATGATCCAAAGGCTTCCCAGAAAAGGTGAACTTTGAAGAAACATATATATGTGTCTCCACTACTCCCTTATTCCTCCTCCCTCTCCCTCTCCCTCCCCCCCTCTCCCTCTCCCTCTCTCAATTCCTCATCCTTTGGGCTCATCTGACACCAAACTTATTTTAACAACTTTCTTCTAATTCTGCACATTTTTGAGAGGCCCCTTTGCACTGAACTGCACTCCAAAGACCTCTGCTTTCTTCTACTCATCATCATCTTCCAGAAACATTTTAAACCACCTCCTCTTTGCTGATACCTTCCTCATGATTTGTTACCTCTAGCCCTTCCATCTTATGTCCTGCTTCCTTTCCTTGTATGCTGTCTTCTTATTTTATAAACCTGTGGTAGGGGCTGTCCAGTATTTACATCTGAAAGGCAGTCTTTCCACATGGACGTGTCCACTAAGAAATCTTTGTGCATTGCAGAGGATTTGGGGCATGTTTTAGGTGACATGCTCAACTCACATGGCATATTTGTTAGTATTGCTTGAACTGAGAGGACACTCAGCACCACCAACATTTCCCTGGGGCTACACTTCAAATAAGATCAGAAGAGGTGGGCAAGCTGAATTTTAGGAAAGCTTATCACCATTACTGATCTTATTCAGGGCCAAGACAAGGCCTATTCAGAGGCAAAGGACAAGATTGCAGAAGCTAACTAGATTGGTAGGTGAACCTTACTTCAACACTCCAGTGCACATGAGGGCAACGGGCTAGTTTAAGGGGTGCATGAGAGGCCAGTGGCACTTTTAGTACTGATCTCCAATGGGGACTCAGGAGGAATGATGGAGGAGGAATTTACTGCTGCTGCCCTCCAACATTTACCACCTGAGATGATTGCCTCATTTTGACTAATGGTAAGACTAGTTCTGTTCTCATTAACGAATTCCAGAATTTCACAGAATACAGTTTGAATCTTTTTGTGTCAACTTTAATAAGCACTCAAATAAATAACATAAATTGTGTATATAAATGTGTAAAAATTTGCATATTTAGATAAATAAATATATAAAGTATCATGTATAAACTGCTGCTGTGGTTTTGTTAGTCACTCTTCTAATCTGAAATATCTGACACCAATATTAGCAAAATAATATTCAGCATGGTGGCTATAGGGTTGTTTCAGTATAATTCCTGATATAATACCAATTTCTCCATTATCTTCCTACTAATTGCAGCTTGTTTTAGTTGGCTTTTGTTGAGCATGAAAGTAAATCCCAAATCCTATCTACCATTTATGGGAATTGCAGCCAATGTTCTGAAAAACCTCATTAATGTTTATTAAATAGTATTGTCTTAGCTGAACTGAATGGCACTCACTAGCTTCCTATAAATAGTACAACAGCTAATTCTTATTCTAGAGAGGGTATTCACTGATTGGCAAGTGATAAATATCTTATTTCCAAGTTCTTTGGAGTACTAGTGCTGGCAAAAACAATGATTATTTGATTAGTTTCTTCTTGGCAGATAATAAGTTCAGAATTTATTTACATGCTTACCTTTGATTGTCCATTACAGGCTGGGACATAAAAGTCTTTGCACTAATCACTGTTATACAAAATTTTAAAGCCTTCTCATATAAGCAGCCCAAAATGAATTTATCTGATCACCTGGGGCTCATCCAAATGACTGTTTAATGTGCAATATGATTGCTTTGTGTTTTGGTTAATTTTGCATGGTCCATATGACGTTGGTCATTTTTGCGGATTTTGTCTCACTAAAATCCGCATTTGCAATACCGTAAAAAATGCGATATCCTTTCCTAAACCGGGAAGCATCCGCTTTTCCTTCATGGTGCTAGGATTCAATACTGTGGAGTTTACAGCAGTAGGCAGTCCGTGGGCATTTCCACATGCCCTTTCATTCATTCCCAGCCAATCACATCTTTCAACTTTTGCGCATGTGCCTGTGAAAGCCCGCGAAAGTTGAATGGCAGTTCTTCACCGACAGGACGCCATTAGGCAGCCAGAAATCCATGTGCTCAGAAAGGCTGCTGCAGCATCTGCTCCTCCTGTGGTGACCTCCAGCGGGCGGGCTAGTCAGCTCCCTCCCTGCCATCCACAGCAAGAAGGGTGAGTGAGCGATCCCGCCATAAGAAGGGTGAGTGAGACAGCAATGGTGCCCTGTTTTGGGATGGGCTTGTGAATTTCTAACGCAGGAAGCCTGGGATCAATTGGAAATAAATGCCAATGACATGCGCGGGATGGGCAAGCACGCTTGTTTGGGGACCAGCGGGGATTTAAAGCGTGTGTTCATTTGAGTCTGTGGTTGCCACTTTCCTGAGTTGAGTTGCTGAGCATAACGTGCCGATCCTGTTTCTAATGCCACCGTGTGGATTCTCAATTTCCTTTCTGGAAACATGCCAGATTAACGAAGGGCTCGATTGCCATTTTGGCCTGTTTCTCTTATAAATCTCATGTTTTCTCGGCTTAAAATTTACTAGAATAATTATTGTATTTTTTGGAGAGGAGGAGGACGGGGGGAGGAGGAGGGGAGACACAATGAGGAAGATCCACAGAAGACTCTACAAGGGGCTGAAATTATTCCCTCCCCCTCCCTTTTCATTGATTTCGTTCCATTTTTGTAACTGCGGTGAAAGGATATTTACAGAGGTTTTTCAGTTTCAACCTGGTGGGTCCAGGCTGCTCTACAAACCGAACATAAACACACTTCCCATCGTCAAAAAGATGTGGGGTGCGAGGTGTGGGTTGGGGAATGTGCGTTCAGTGTCATCTATGCAACCCCAAAGCTGCATATGCAAGCATTCCAATTGGGGAATAAATTCTATGGGACCCAAGCCAGTGCCCCTCACCGCTGCCCCCTGCACAGCTGCCCCCTCAGGTTAAGAGCAGGGTGGCCCGCCTCACCCACTGCATGGCTTCACAGCCCCCCCCAAGAAGCCCCTTGCAGGGATAAGTCTCCCCCACTCAGTCGCCAGCCAAGTGAGACACAACAGCCCTGACCCTCTTCCAGCCTAGAAAGGTGGGGTGCCCTGCCCCCCGGGTGCCCTGCTCCACATAAAGCAAGCCCCACTCAGCGACGAAGACCTCCCCCCCAGCAAGATCACTGAGAGTGAGGTGGGGTTTTTTTGTTTTTTTTTAAGGGAAATCTGTCACAAGCGAGTCAGAAAACTCTCTAAGGGCATTTCTATGCCAAGATGTAGTGTCTGCAAAAAACAAAAAAGGCAATTCTGCCTGTAGAGCCTCCATTAATTTTCTGATTAAACAATATGTCACAGTTTGGCATCCAGCTTTAAAAAAGAATGGCGCTTTGGATGCTTCCGGGGCTCACTTGACACTGATTTTATGCCTTCTATGTTAAATTTTACCTTTGTAGTCCCTTTAGTACCAGTCCCTATATATAAGTGTGTGTGTGTGTAGTATTTTATGTATTTTAATTGTATTTTATGTATTTTAATTTATGTTAATGTTTTTGTGATTTTACTGTTTACAATTTTATTATGTACATGTTTGATTTTATTTTTGTAAGCTGCCCTGAGTGCCCCATTACAGGGTAGAAGGGCAGGATAGAAATATTTTAAATAAATAAATAAAATAAAAGATGAGAAATGGAGAGAACTTAAATTGCCAGATCTTTCCATCCCTGTCTATGAGGTAGGATAGAGCATCCAGTTCCACTAACACAAAACACTTAAAAATACTAATGCTCGGCTCAGCAAGCCTCATCATTTCATTGTGGGGAAGAAGAAAAACCCCAACCATGTCATTTGTGTCCTGTCATCATTCATGCGCCAGACACAATAACCCTGTGGACAGATGGCTACTAGATGCGTAATTAGCTGGCTCATTAATTTGTGAATAGAAACAATCAGGAAGCATGAAGATAACATCAGCAGTACTGGAAGTTATGTTAGATACCTATGTAACAGACCAATAAACTATTGTTATGCCAGACCTGAGCAATAATGTTAAATTCCGCCACAATAACTTGGCAGGATGGTAAAGATGTAGCTTTGCAAATAATGAATAGCCATGGACCTTGAAATATAAATGGTCTATCACACTGTACACAAGACAAAAACATATGGTGAACTACATCCCTAGGCACAACAGAAATTATGTAAGCAGTGTAACTAGGTAGTAGTTAGATAGCATAGTGCTGGTGTAGCCTTTATTGGTATAGCCTTAGTTCCCTCAAGTCTGTATCTCTCTCTGACAGGGAGATAGAAAATGCTTTCTAGCTTAACCACACTTTCAGTGAAATTTAATTGAAGAGTCATACCAAGCAGAGATACTTAATAATTCTCATATAGAGGCTTCATCAGCTGGACTTAGTCAAGTAGGTGTCGTCTTATAAAGTTGAGGAAAACTCCATATGCTTCATGAATTACGAAAGGCAAAAGAGGATTTCTCAATATCCCTGTATGTTGGCTCATCAGATTCACTGAAATAGCATGATCTGGGCAAAAGGGGAACATGTTTGTGCTCTGAGATAACATCACCTGGAATAGAAGAGGAGGAAAAAAGGGATCTGGAATTGGAACAGAGGGATCACTGTGTGATGATGTGGCATGACTAGGATGAGAATTTGTAGAAGTAGAATTGCCAGTGAAGCTGGGCAAAAAGTGAGAAAGACAACAGCAGCATTCAGTAATAGTAATGTTTATTAGTTGTAGTGGGTTTTCACAGTACTGAAAGTGTTTAACATATGTTTTCAATAATCCTTACAAAGAAGCCTGTATAGTATGGAATAATTATTATCCCCATCTTAAAGATGGCCGGCTGAAGCTGAAAGAGAGTAGCTTATCTAAGGCTACCAAATAAATTCATGGGCGGGGTGAAATATTATAGGACTTCCCAGCCCATAGCTCATTCTCCTAGCCACTGGTTCACATTGGCACATGTAGGAATCCTGTATTGTGGGCACTTCCACAACCAATTAATTTTGATAACTTAATTAGATGCATTAGTGATTATATATACTATTGATGTAAAAATTCAATCCAGCTAAAATTGTTGCTTCAGATACCTCTTCTAAGAGTGATATATTTCACCACCTAATTTCTAAAGAAACTGTGTTTGGTTGTCATTTGCCATTTCCTTTAATACAGATCATCCATGACCTCTTTTTTCAAATAATTGTGATTCTTCATTTTTAAGAGGTGCTTCATTGTTCATATGAAATTGTTTATGTGCTTTTGGGCACTGGGTATGTCTTGAAAACATGTAATTTTTCAGTGTTCTAATTTTATCCAACACGGCATATGTTATTCTATTCACGCTTCTGAAATATCACAGTACCTCAGAGCATCTGATATGAACAAACGCCTATGCCTACTTCTGCTGCATTGCTATTAGATTCGCTGGTGGGCATCTTAGTCACACTTAAATGAGTTTGCCAAACAATAATGGTTGGATTTCACACACACACATATTCAAATTTGAAATAATCAACAATGACTAATAGAGAGCTAGCGGGACAAGTGTAAATATATTCATATTTTAGTATCAACTAGCAAATTCCCATCACAATGATTTCAGGTTCTTTATGGAGAGAAAACCAGTGTCTTGCTCTGCATGCAGGCAAACTTGCACACCATTTTGGATTGGGCTGGATCCTGGATGGTTTAGAGCTTGGGATCCAAGCTAAAATGAATTATTAGGCGAGAACTATTAAAATCCACTGTCAAATTATGCCGTTTGCTTTATCACTCTGAAATCCTGGGTCAAATTTCAGCACAAGCATAGCTTCCACAGTTTATTGTATTGCACAATTCAGTTGTAGACTTGTATGTTGAGTAAGGGTATATAAAATCTGCCACTTACCTCTGTGTATATTTATTCCTTCCCACAGGATGGATGCAAGTTCGTGTGGATATCTGTTAGATATCCAAGCTGTATGCTTGATGACAGGGGAAGCCATTCTAATCTTGAGAAAAGTTGCTCCGATAGCTTAGACTATCCCTAGTCATTTGAAGGGTGTGTGTGTATGTGAACTGACATAAGCCCTCTCAGACAGCATAGTCAGGTACAGATAATGCATATGGGTGAGTCGTATTCATGTCCACTAGCCCCAGCATTGACATACATACATTCAACAGACTTTGTGAACATACACTACATGTATATAATCTATATGGTATTGACACCTTCTATATACACACATGTGCATTCACTGTTGAAAACACATAGGTTCATGTCAGGGCTTGCAGGTGCAATACAGATCTCCACCACCACCACCAAAAAAAGTTTTCTGAATAAGGCTAAAACACAGTGACTCTCGCCACATCTGAGTATTGTGGGGGATGATCAGTACTAGAGGACAAGCTGTATTTCAGGAAGTTTGTCCTGGATATTTTTCTTATATTCATATTCCCTATTTCTTCCATCATGGAAGCCAAAGTAGTTACACATGGTTTCCAGGTGGTCAACCATCCAGGCACTGAACAAACCCAGAACTTAATTTCAGAAAGATTGTGGAGTCATGTGCCTTCAGAGAATACCCTAAGAGTCATTGAGGGACCTCTGACAAGTTTCAGAAAAAATTCCAGGTTTCCTTCAGAACCCAGTTCAGAATCTACCATTTTATTATTCTGAAGCAGATTTGAGCTCTGTTTCGCTATTCAGTGAATGTGTTCCATTTTAGTACCATTCTGATGGGTCATTATCAGTCAACCAGTGGGGTGCATGGCTGATTGACAGAGTTCCTGTCTCCATGCAGAGTTTTATGTGCACAGAATTTATCTTCAGGCTGATGCAGCTCATGTGTTGGATAAGAGGCATGACCCATTTGTGCAACAGCAAGGCGGCAGGAGTAGCCCTGTGTGTTACTGCTGGCCCCTTCATGTGTTCAGGATGTTTACTGTTGAACAGGGCTTGGCTGCTACTCTGTGTTGTGACCAGAAGCCATATTTCTGCTTCACACACACATTTTTGAAACAGAAAAGAAGACTGATTTTTGTTTGGCTGCACAATACTTACTTCACACACACACACACACAAATGGCAGATCCTGTTCATGCAAAGGTTTTTATAATTCTTATGAATAGAAATATTAAGCATTAATTGCCATTCTGAACAAACAGCATGACTAATTGTGATTCTCATTTGATATACTGAGCAACAAGGTTATGCTCTATTTATTTCCCTGTTTTATCTGTGTTGTGGTGTGTCCAAAAGGAGATTCTCAACATAAACAGATTGAGCAGAAGAATATATTTTTACAAAACCCTCCTTTTGTTTCTTAATAAATACTTGCTACAGTAACCTCTAATGACTGTACTGATTTTTCCTTTCTGGAAAATAGTTGCATCCCCACCCACCTTCTCAATGAAACTGGGTTGTGTCAGTCAAGCTTATTTTTATTGGTTGGAATTAAAGGAGTGCAGCAGGTTAAAGAGCTTAAGCAGACCAAAAATAGAAAGGACTTTGGTGTTTGAAAAATGCTTCTTACAATTTTCAGCTTAAACTAGAGAGGATTTTAAAAGGGGTGGGGATGGGATTGCAGCCTGTAGAGCAAGGCAGCTTTAAGGAGAAAAATATTATAAATTACTCCGGATAATATGATTTTCGGAATGTAGAACTGTTCATTATCGGTTTAGAATTCTTATTTTTTATAAAATGATAGTTGCATCCAGTAAATAAAATATTATAATACATGATTTTGGCTTCAATATATTAACATTACATCATCTCATGTATTCCAGTTATCCCTATCTGAAGGGTACTTCCCTGTTTTCCGGCTCCTGTCCCTGATAAATTCTCTGGCTTTTATATGCTTGTCTGGAGAAGATCTGGGGGGGTGTCTTTTAAAAATGTGCTAGTGTGAATTTGAGCTCTCCTAACAATCAATCAATTCTGAAATGTACGTAATATAAAAAAGATCCTTTTATTCCTCATTTTCCCCCTTTCTATCTTAAAACATACGCATACACTTCTATGGTTCTGGTGTACCCATGGAGTATGCATTTGGGGCTGCATATTCTGGAAATGGGGCCCGTGTATCCAACATGTGGATGCACTTTTTATGCTGTTTCAGATATATTCAGGCTGAGCCATCTCTCAACTTAACCCAACCTAATTGGCTTTTTGAGGTGCTATGTTGTGTGAGAGGAAAAATAGAAGAATCCCATCCCATCCCAAGGAAAAAGTGGACTTTACAAATGGGATGAATAAGCCACAGGAAGAAAATGTTTCATACTTTTTTTCCTAACCTCAGATTTGAAGCAATGAATGCCTTAATTTTATTATTTATTTATATGAAGAAATTTGAATACCATTATTCATTTTTAAAAACTACAGTTTGCAACAATTATATATACAATAACACCATGTAAGTTTAAAATAAAAAAACATTGAGTAATTATTACAGAAAAATATCTTCTCAACTGCCCGCATAAGCCTGATAGCATAGAAAACTTTACAGCAGACATTTAAAAGTCAAAACAGAGGGTACCTGCTGAATCTCTATTGTCAGAGCATTCCACAGGACTAGGCCAATGACACTAAAGGCTTGATTTCTTGTTGCTATCAAATGAGCCTCACCATCTCGGGAGATGATCAATGATTTCAGTGATCGAGCTAGACCTAAGTTGTTCAGAGCTTTGTGAATTAATACAATGACCCTGTTTCTGGCTCAGCAGTACAGATGATTTAACAATGGTGTCACATGTTCTCAGCCATGTGCCCCCAACAGCAGTCTGGCCACCTCATTCTGCACTAGCTGCATCTTCCAAGCCAGTCCCAAAGGCAGACCCACATAGAGTGCATTCAGTAATCTAGCCTCAAGGTTACCAATAGGGCTGTGATTGGACTTCCCAATCTGATTTGTGGCTCTTATTTGTAAATACAGATAAAGCCCAATCTGGTCCAGCCAGATTCAGACCCAAACCGACCCAATGCAGATCTGAACCTGGACTACAATCTGGGTATCACAGATCTTCCAAAATCCTATTGATTTATATTGCAAAACCAAAAATTCTGTCTTTTCACCTGGGGTCATGAACATTGGAGACATAGTAGCTGCTATACAGAGGATTAAACCTGCCAAGTTGCAGGTGTATAGCTCCAGCGGGTTCATGCTAGCCACCTTTAAAGTTTAAAATGTTATTAAAATTACTAATCCAAAGGAGTAATGAGTGTGGGGCCTCACCCCTGAGATTGTGTGGCTCATGTAAGCCCCTCGCATGTTGAGAGATGATTCCTGAAGTGAGACTCTTCTCAATCTCTGCAGGTGCCCCACATGATTTAGACCTCTAGATGATCAGCATTCCAAATTATATGAGGAGCCTACGCAGACAGAAAAGGCTCCCTACACCAAAGGTTATTCCTCAACATATGAGGAGTTGGGAGGAGCCACACAACTTCAGGGGCAGGGCTAAAGGTGCAGCCTACAGCTCCTTTGTAGTCCCCAATCATGCAGATGCTGCTTGAATCGATCTTTCCAGATTTTTTTTCATGTGGGGGAATTAATCAAACAAGGTGTATATTGCAGTGTGTGGGAGTGTGAAATGGATTGTGCCCAGAATCTTCCAGAATCCTCCACAATTCTGTAACTATGCCACCTCTGGTGAGATGCATGAGCTGGAGGTAAACAAGCAACTTTAAAAGCAGTAAATGATATACCTATATATTTAACAGCTGCCTTGATTGTTCATGGGGATAGCAAAGGTGACTGGAAAGGGGGAACAGGGTTAATTAGGGTTGCTGAAAAATATTGGGGGGTTGACAACTGGTGCTGCACCTCCATGGTGGCCCATCACTAATGTTGATTAGTCTCGGCCCTTGAGATTCTGATGACAGCTAGTGTGGCACACATGTTAGAAAAGAATTGTAGAGGCAGTTCAAAGAGGGACCTGCCGGCAAAGCATGGGAACAGGAACTGCCATGCCCCTAGCATCCACTTATTATGGTAGATCTTCATTTGCACATCAAATTTCTATATCTTAAAGTAGAAACTTAAAATTGCAGCTGTCTGTTGTAAGCATACTAGTTGTATTGCATGCAGCCATTTGATATCATTTGTTATTGTGAAATGCTAGAATACTATTTCTCTGCATTATACTGCTGTAGCTAGGAAGACATGAAATATAGCATTCCTTCCACTTCAGATCTGCTCTACAAGACAATTCTTGGTGGGGGATTAAATAGCTAGTCTAAACTGCCACCAAGAGGTGGTAGAGGAAAACAGACTCTGTACTCAGCAACCAGATTAGAAAGATATGTTGAAGTACTATCCCGTCTTAGGGTATTTGGCAGAATGCACAATGAAGTAATGAATCTGTCAAACAAATTAGATAAGCGTGGAGCAGCAACATATTATACAGCCACGAGAGTGGCTCTAGACTATAGTCAGCATAGATATTTTGCATTCTGCAATGTTAAATTGAAAATACCCCCGTGCCATTCTGATCCTTCCCATAAGCTCATTTCAAAACAAAACCTTACAACACTTATAGTCCTGAACTCAGAAACGCTTGCTTAACAACCCTGTCAATTTTCATGGCGATACACAAAACAGTCAAAGAAAGAGAGTTCAAAGTGTAAAAAAAAGAGAGAGAAAAACCAGAGCCCTTTAGGACATTTTCCTGTCAGAGTTCTCATAATCTGTTGAAATTAATTAAAAATCAGCTATGTTCACAGAGGACCTGTAATCCTATTGAAGACCTTGCTCCATACGCTGACCTTCATCTGCTGAAGTTTCAAAGTTTAAAAAATGACTGGCTGATTTTAAATTAATTTAAGAAATTTTAGCTTGAACTCAATGATAAGGTCGGGCATGTTCAGTAAGAACCAACTGTCAGTGTTCTAAAAGCCAGTCTCACAGCTGCTGGGCTTGCCTAATCAGGGGGCCACACCCACACCAGACCTTTGTTTCACTTGAGACAGGCATGGCTTCCCCCAGAAAATCCTGGGAAGTGTACTTTCTGAAGGGTGCTGAGAGGAGACTCCTATTCCCCTGGCAGAGCTCCAGTGGCCAGAGTGGTTTAACAGTCAGCAGCTCTGATTGAAGCTCTTTGAGGGGAACACGACATCTCCTAGCAACTCTCAGCACCCTTCACTAACTACACTTCCGAGGATTCTTTGGGGGAAGCCATGACTGCCTAAACAGAAACAACAGTCTGATGCAGATGTGGCCAGGGACAGCTTTGTTTTAAATTTGGGTGGGAGGTTACATGTGCCCACTGTAGAATAAAAAGATGGGGGAAACCCTGAAAAAGAATGATACTGTTCACAATGTTTTCCTTTTGGAAAGGGGCTTCCCCTCTATAATAATAATAATAAATAATAATAAAATTTTATTTTTGTGTCGCCTATCTGTCCGAGTTAACGGACACTCTAGGTGACGTACAACAATATAAAATACAATATACATATCAAAAGCAAACACAATCAGTCTAAAACCAAGCTTCAGTAAAAACCAGAAAACTAATCCACCCCAATCTTATAGGCCTGCCTGAATAGCCAGGTCTTTAAGGCTTGGCGGAAACCTATCAGGGAGGGGGCATGTCGCAGGTCAAAAGGAAGGGAATTCCAGAGGGTGGGGGCCACAATCGAGAATGCCCTCTCTCTGGTCAGCACCAGCCTAGCTGTTTTAACCGGTGGGACCGAGAGAAGGTCTTGTGAGGCTGATCTTGTCAGGCGGCATAATTGGTGATTCTGGAGGCGCTCCTTCAGATAAGCTGGGCCGAAACCGTATAGGGTTTTAAAGGTCAACACCAACACCTTGAATTGGGCCCGGTAGACAACTGTGTCCACCCACCCAATCTCCTCCCCCTCCCCTTCCTGCCCTCCTCCTCCCTCTGCCCCTCCCCCAAGTCAGTTTCACATATCCTAAGCATGATTGTACAGGAGTAAATTCGACTGAACTCAAAAAGCATGGAAATGATCAAACTGGCCCTCCTCTCCTCCTCCTCCTAACCCCTCCCTCTTGTCCCTTCCCTCTCCCTTCCTTCCCCCTCCCCTTCCCCCTCCCCATCCCCTTCCAATCCCCTTCTTCCCCTCCCATCTGCCCTCCCCTTCCCACTCCTCCTCCTCCATGGTCAGTTTTACCTATCCTAGGACTACGACCAGGGAGACTAGGGTTCAAATTCCCACACAGACATGAAGCTCACTGGGTGACCTTGGGCCAGTCACTGCCTCTCAGCCTCAGAGGAAGGCAATGGTAAACCACTCTGAATACTGCTTATCACGAAAACGCTATTCATAGGGTTGGCATAAGTCAAAATTGACTTGAAGACAGTCCATTTCATTTTCAAGCATGATTGCATGGAAATAAATCCCACTGAACTCAATAAGTATGAAAATGATCAAATCTGCCCTCTCCTCTTTCTCCCTCCTATCACCTCCCTTTTGCCCCTTCCCTCCTCCTTTCTGCACCCTTCCCCCTTCCCTTCCAATCCCCTCCTTCCCCCTCCCACTCCTTCTACTCCCCTCTCTCCCTTCTTCCTTCCCTCTACTCTCCCCTCCCCCATGGTCAGTTTTATCTATGCTAGACATGATTGCACAGGAGTAAATGCCATTGAACTCAATAAGCATGCAAATGATCAGACCTACCTGTCCCCTCTTCCCCTCTTCTCTCCCTTCCTCCTCCCTTCTTCCTCTCCTCCCCCTTCCTTTTTCTTCCTCCCCTGCCCACTCCAGGGTTCCCTTCCCATGGTCAGTTTTACCTATCCTAAGCATGATTGCAGGGGAGTAAATCCCACTGAACTCAATAAACATGCAAATAATCGAACCTCTCTTCCTCCTCCACCTCCTGCCTGCTCCCTTCCCCCTCCTCCCCTGCCCATTTCCTGTGGTTAGTTTCACCTATCCTAAGCATGATTGCAGGGGAGTAAATTCCACTGAACTCAATAAGCATGCAAATGATCGATCCATTGTCAGCAAACTTGCACAGGATCCCATTTCATACCTCCCAGACTAAAAAGTAGGGAAATTCACTAATAGGCAAAAAACCTTGCAGTTTAAGAGGGTACCTATAGTCCACAGATATTTCTATGAAACTTCAAAAAGCATCTATATGAAGCACTTGGGAGTGGTCATCAGGATCTTTGGGGCGAGGAGTCAACAGTATGCTGATGATACCCAGCTCCATTGCAAATACCTTTTTTTTAGGGAAGGTAGAGAGGGTTGTGGCATAGCAATTGCAAGTACTCGATGAAACAGATTATCTTGACCCATCACAGTCTGGGTTCAGGCCTGGTTATGGGACTGAATCGGCCTTGGTTGCCCTGATGGATGACCTTTATCGGGAGAAGGACAGGGGGAGTGCTTTTATTCTTACTTGATCTCTCAGCAGCTTTTGATACCATTGACCATGGTATCCTTCTGGGCTGACTCGGTGAGATGGGTATTGGAGGCACTGTTTTAGAGTGGTTCCGATCCTATCTCCGAGGTCGCTGTCAGAGAATAGCATTGGGTGACTGTCTTTTGCGCCCCCCCTGGCAGTTGTGTTGTGGGGTGCTGCAGGGTACCATCTTGTCCCCCATGCTGTTTAACATCTATATAAAGCCCTTGGGAGCAGTCATCAGGAGATTTCGGGTGAGGTGTCACCAGTATGCTGACGATACCCAGCTCTATTTCTCCGTAACATCTGAATCGAGAGAGGCCGTGCAAGCCCTGGACCGCTGCCTGGACTCAGTGGTAGGCTGGATGATGGCCAATAAACTGAGTCTGAATCCTAGCAAGATGGAGGCACTGTGGGTGTACCCGAGTTCGGATAATTGGTCAGTTGCCTGCTTTGGATGGGATTGTACTCCCTCTGAAGAGCAGGTCTGTAGTCTGGGGGTGCTCCTGGATCCATCTTTGTTGCTAGAGGCCCAGGTGACCTCCATGGCTAGGAGTGCCTTTTACCAGCTTCGGCTGGTAAGACAGCTGCGGCCGTTTCTGAACAGTGATAGCCTGACCACTGTTGTCCATGCACTGGTACCCTCCAGGCTGGATTACTGTAATGCACTCTATGTGGGGCTGCCCTTGCAGTTGGTCTGGAAGCTGCAGCTGGTGCAAAATGCAGCAGCAAGACTGCTCACTGGGGCAGGGTATCACCAACATGTCACCCAGCTGCTGAAAGAATAGCACTGGCTGCCTATTTGCTACAGGGCCAAGTTCAAGGTTCTAGTTTTGGTGTACAAAGCCCTATACACCTTGGGACGAGGATACATGAAAGACCATCTTACCCCTTATATACCCAGTTGATCACTGCGCTCTGCAGGTGAGGACCTCCTGCAGATGCCATCTTATCAGGAGGTTTGTTCTGCACAATATAGGAAATGGACCTTTAGTGTGGTGGCACCTACCCTGTGGAATTCCCTCCCCTTGAATATTAGGCAGGCACCATCTCTGCTATCTTTTCGGTGCCTTTTGAAGACTTTCCTCTTTCAACAAGCCTTTTAAGTTGAGACCTATCCCAGTCTGCATCTGTGTTAGAATTGCTTGTTAATATATATATTTTAATCATGTTTTAACCCTTTTAAAAATTCGAACCCTGGTCTCCCAAGTCATAGTCCAACACCCTAACCACTACACCACACTGGCTCTACATAACCTGTAAACTAAGTGACTAAGTTGTAGTCCAGCACCTTAACCACTACATCACACTGGCTCTTTACACAACCTGTGAAGATATTTATAGTGCAATCCTATGTTTGTTTACTCAGAAGCAAGTCCCAATGTATTCAGTGGGGCTTACTCCAGAGAACTGCAGCCTGAAGTAATAAGGAACTTGTTCTTTTAACAAGCCTTTTAAGTTGAGACCTTATTCCAATCTGTGTCTGTGTTGGAATAGCTTTTTAATATATTTTTAAACCTTTTCTTTTTTTAAAAAAGATGTTTTTAAAGCTTTTAAAAAGTGTTCTTAAAGATGTTTTGCTTTAATATATTTTAAAGTCTGTTTTTATGATTTTTAAAGTGTCTGTAGTGCTTTTGTTTGACGCCCTGGGCTCCTACTGGGAGGAAGGACTGGATATAAATCAAATCATAAATAAATCATAAATAAATAATCTTCATGCACACAACCCAAAATTCAGAATCATGCCACTTTAAGCTGTTTTGCAACTGTTTATAGTTTTATGGTTATTGGGTTTATTTTTTATTGTGAGTTGCCTTGGTTTCCAATCACCAACCCTACCTCACAGGGTTGTTGGAAAGACTCCATACACACAGAGAGAGAGACACACAGACACTTGCAGGTGTAAAAATACACCCCATATAATAGTTTATTGCCAAAACCAGTTGGTCATTGCAGAACTTTAAAAAATAAAAATAAAATTAGCATTAGTTTCCTACATAATAAAAGCAGTGATACCTACGTAAGCCCTGCCTAATAGCTTGAAAAATAGGATTGGAGGAGAAGAGAAAGATTTACAACACAAACACAATTATTTGCCATGTTTACTCAAAAGTCCCATTAATTTACAGCACAATCCTAACCATGTCTACTCAAAAGTAAGTCCTATTGAATTCAATGGGGTTTACTCCAGGTACATGGGATTAGCATTGCTTTACTCCCAGAAAAGCAAGTATCAGATTAAATACTTTCATATTGCAAAGGTTTTCAAAGCACTGCCCTCTTCAACAGCCCAGGGTCTGACTCTTGCATGCAAGAGGGGGAAAAACTGAAAGCCATATACTTACTTACTCAAACTGAAAATCTTATAACCACCATTTTCTGACATTGCAATGAAGTCTAGGGACTGCCTGAGTCAACCAATCACAATCCTGGCTTCACTTGTTGGCTACAGTCCTGAAAGGGTGGGGTTAAAGTGATGAGCTGCTATAACAGATCTGTTAAACAGATTTAACAGTTGTGGGGGGGCAGTTGACTTTTTGGTGTATAGCTTGGGAACCAGACCTCCTAGAAACTTTTTTTTAATTGAAGCTGAGAGTCTGGAGAATAAGGTGAATCACCCAGAGACCAGGAGGGGATCCCAAAAAACCAGAGTATCTGGCCGAAAACCAGACATCTGGTAACCCTACTCCTGAGGTTTCTTTCTCTGACCAGCTATAGCTTCAAACTACGGCCTCCTGTTTAAAGTCATTCCTGCGGAGAGGCTGTTGTTGTTTTATGTAAGAACTCTGAAGGACTATGGCCTTGACTGTCTCCAATGTGAGATCAGGGTCATCTTGCAGTGTCTCAGATAGGGGGCTGTCTCTGACCCCTATCACCAGTCTATCTCTGATTAGTTTCTCACTCATTTCCCCTTATCTATGGTGATGGGTGAGGACATACAGGGCTGAGATATAATCAGATGTAATCAGATACTGACTCTCCTTACTCTTGCTTGTGGAAGAGGAATTGGGCCCACTCAAAAATGATAATGCAGTGAGGTAGAAAATGCCTATCTAACACTTCTTTGACTGTTGCTCCTGTGGCTGCAGATCTAGGCCAGATGTCTGGGAGACCCTTTGTAATCTGGTTATCCAAAGTGGCCAGAGTTCAGGGTGCTGGAAATCAAACTGGTGGAAATTGCTGGGGGTGCAACTTGGAAATAGACTGGGGTTGGGGTGGCTCAGTCTGCAGTTCAAAAGGGCTATAGATGACTTGGACTCACCCTTACAGATTCTTGTAGGCTCTCTTAGTTCCAGGCCTCTCTTCTCTTTCCTCCCCTTTTATTTCTCCTTTTCTGGGGTGAAATGTTTGTAGCTGCAGTAGTTGAGCCTTGCTGCAGGCTCTCTCAGTGCTACTCCTTTCCTTTTTGGTTATTTGTAACAGTGATAAACACTGTGATTGAACAAACTAGACTTTCTAGGACTCATGAGTGGTAAGCTGTGTCCCTCTTTCTGTTTTGTGAGGCTATCAGAACACTATAGGGCAGCCTTTCCTAACCAGTGTGCCTCCAGATGTTGTTGGACCACAATTCCCATCTTTCCTGACCATTGGCAATGCTGGCTGGGGCTGATGGGAGTTGTGGTCCAACAACATCTGGAGGCACACTGGTTGGGAAAGGCTGCTATAGAGGATATAATTAGTCTCCACTTCTGACACCATGTGGGATTAACAGAGAGCCAGGACACCATGTTGGGAGAGGTAAAACATAACTAACTTTATTTTCCAGCTTGCAACCTTTAAACTTGCTGCACAGAGCTACCTTACTGGCCCTTGTGCTTATGCAGCTAACACCACACAATTAGCAAATATTTCTAAAAGGTGTGTGTTAGGTTCCCCAAGTCAGAAGCATCCCAAACCCTGAGATTTCAGGAGTGGGCACTAGTGATGTCATTAACCATGATATATTAAGCATCAACCACAGCTGTTAGAGCATGCTACTCAAACAAAAATAATTATCTGATTGGAAATTAAGATAGAAATCTTAGCTAATTGAGGGTGTTCCCAGATCTAGCTAAAGTGACAGGATCATTCCTTCTCACCTCCTTAAGGAGCCTGGGTAGGGAACATTTAATCTTGCCTATTTGCTTCTGGCAAGAAGAGTTTACATGCCCTCAGGCCAGGACAGTCACCAGAAGGACATTGTAGGAAGAAGGGAGCATAGTGTTATGGAGATAAGAATACTCAAGAGTAAAGATGGATGCCCCTGAAGGCTGCAATTCTAAAGACTTTTACTAAGGGACTAAGTCCCATAGAACTCAATAGGACTTACTTCTGAGTAGATTATGCTTTTGGTAAAGCTTCACTAGGGCTCTTCTGCAAAGATATCTGTATCAAAGCATAGCTGGTAACCCCCTGCCTGGAATGCTCTCCCTGCCTTTTAAGGAGGCTGCTCCAAATGTTTTTACACACTTGACTCTTCATTGCAGAGAGAGGTTTGAGAAATGAGTAAAAGTTAAGATTCTCTGCCCTTTCCTGCCTACCCTATGGGCCATGGCATGATTGCTGACATGAGTGAGACGGGTGCCACATAATACTTGTTCTGTTCTTGTAAAAAAACTGAGTATGGCAGCACCTACATGTTGGAACTCCCTGCCTATTGATATTAGGCAGGCACCTTCATTGTACTCTTTTCAGCATCTGCTAAAAACATTTTCTTTTTAGGCAAGCCAACCCAGCCATGTAGAAGCTATTGTGCTTTTTATCTGTTTTTAACTCATTGTTTTTTACAATAAAGTTTTTTACAATAAAGCAGTACATAAATATTGTAAGTAAAATACATAAATAAATTTCAGAGTCACTGTGACCTTTGGGTCTCTTTCCTCTTTTAGGAACAAAGGAATCTGCCTTAGTACCAATTGGCTGCGTCGATTTATTTAGCTCAGTACTGATGACATGGACTAGCATTTGCTCTCCAGGCAATAGTCTTTTATTTATTTATTTATTTATTTATTGCACTTGTATACCACCCCATAGCTGAAGCTGTCTGGGTGGTTTACAGCAATCAAAAACATTAAAACAAATACACAATTTAAAAACAAATTTTAAAAACAATTTAAAACACAATTTTAAAATTCAAAACAATATAAAAACAATTTAAAAACACAGTCTTTTCCAGAGATTGGTTCCGAGAGTTCTTCAGCCAGTTTTTTCAGTACTCTAGGAGGCAATTCAAAGGGCAAAGCGTAGGGCAAAACTATCACTGAGCTACAGCCCTCCTCTTCCTGTTTTAAAAAAGTATTTATTTATTTATTTATTTATTTATTTATTTATATACCACCCCATAGCCAAAGCTCTCTGGGCAGTTTACAGTAACTAAAAACATTAAAAACAAATATACAAACTTAAAACACATCTTTTAAAAACAATTTAAAACACAATTTAAAAATTTAAAACAATTTAAAAACACATGCTAAAATGTCTTTCTTTTCAATTCACTAATAAATGCACAGCATACCTAGGGCAGATACACACCATTCATTTAAAGCACATTACACACACATTTGAAGCACATGATTCCTACCACAGAATCATGGAAACTGTAGCTTGTCAATGGTGGTGGGAACTATAACTGTGAAGAGGAAACCACATTTCCCAGGATTATTTGGGGGGTCGTGCACTTTAAAGGTGAGTTGGATGTGCTTTATTATGTGGATCTGCATTACTTCATAAACTTTGCCTGCATATAAATCATTTTAATTCATTTTTTTAAATGGAAATAAGCTACAAAGTTTACTCGGTGACCATGGACTACTCACAATCTCTCAGCCTAATCTGTCCCTCAGGATGAAAACAACAGAGGGGGACCATGAAAGGAAGGAAGAAGGGCACACTTAAAATGTAGAGAAAATAATAATGTACAACCACAGTGTGAAATCAGATACATATTGAGATACAGTATGAAGACATATTTATATAAGCATGAATGTCAAAGATGTTTATTATTTACACAACCTGCAAAAATATTTATAGTGCAATGCTACGCATGTTTACTCAGAAGCAAGTCCCAATGTATTCAATGGGGCTTACTCAAACAGGGAAGTGTGCACAGGACTGAAACCTCAACTGATAAGAAACATCACTCACCCAACCCAAAATTCAGAATCATGCTGTTTTAAGCTGTTTTGCAACTGTTTTATACTTGTTTTATGGTTATTGGATTTTAAATGGATTTATTTCTTGTTGTGAGTTGCCTTGGTTTCCAACCCTTCCTCACAGGGATGTTGGGAAGATTCCATATATACATACACAGGAGATGTAAAAATAGATACAGTCCATATAATAGTTTATTGTCAACAACAATTGATCATTGCAGAACATTTTTTAAAAAAAAAAACAGTTTTAGGTTCCTAACAAATAAAAGCAGTGATACCTAAGTAGGCCCTGTCAAATTGCTTTTTTAAAAAAAGGATTGGAGGGGGAGAGAAAGACACAACACAATTCTTTGCTATGTTCACTCAAAAGTCCCATTGATTTCCAGCAAAATCTTAACCATGTCTACTCAAAAGTAAGTCCTACTGAATTCAGTGGGGTTTACTCCCAAGTGTGTCAGATTAGCATTGCGGCTTTACTCTCAGAAAAGTGAGTATAGGATTAAAGCTTCATATTGGGAAGGTTTTCAAAACAGGTTATGATTTAGACAAATAAACTGCCCTCTTCAATAGCCCCGGAAAAATTAAAGTTGTTTAATCCTTATAATTAGAAAAGATTAACACATTGTAATGGCATCATAAGCTACAGCATTACACTTTTCAAATTTCTGTTCAAAAATTATTTGAAAGATACAATGTATAATATGCTATCTTTGCAAGTAATTAAAAAAACCTGCATGTACACTTTTATTATAATCATAACTGAAATGGTTTATTCTGCATGCCTACTCCTGCTGTGATCTTCAGTTCTAGATTTACTGCTGCAAGTTATACACTCACTCAACTTCAGATGTTGTTATGAGGTATCAAATATTGGGAATTTTTAATCTTTGATTCATCTCAGTGAACCAGAGTTTGAAAAGGCCTGCAACAGCAAAGATTCCTGGGAAACAGCCCCTCTGTGACCTCTGAGTACATATCTTGCAATGCCTGAAGCTATAGACTTCCTGACTCATGGAAATTTGGGATTTGTCACCCAGTAAGAATAGGTGCTCCTTTCAAACAAAGGAAATGTTTATGATAATCTAGGCCATCACGAGGAAACAGAATAGCTCCTTTCAAACTAGGAGGTGTTGTGCATTTCTAAGCCTATGGAGAAGACAGGATGAACTCCTGTCAAACAAAGAAACTGTTTTACACAAGGATTATGATAATCTTAACCTTGAGGAATCATCAGGAATCTACTGCAGGAGATCACACCTATTATCTGGGAACTGATCAGGAAATGAGTGGGCTCCCACCTTCCTGATCACATTTACTTTGGGTTTACTTTGGGGTCAGTTTAGATAGGAAAAAGTATAAAACATGAGGAGTGAGAAGGGGAGTTCAGTTCCTCTTCTGGGGGGCTGCGACAACTGCTTTTCTTATCAACGCACGCTAGCATCTTTGGGACAATTTCAGAGCTATGGATTTGGGTGAGAACTTTCAGATCTGGCGCTGGTTACAAAGGGTGGAGCTTTTGCTCATTGGGCTAGATACGAAAGTCTCTCTCTCAGTTTTAGGCTTGCAGCAACTCTCCAGGAAAGGTATATGCAACTATCTGGGCCTTTTTCTTTCCTTTTTTCTTTCTTTCTGTGTGGGTGAGTTTAATGTGAAAGTGTTTATAGGGCTAGTCTCTTTGCTTTAGTCTATCCAGTGTTGCTGAATGAATGAATGAATAATAGTTAGAAAGCTGCTCATTGTTAACTGCAGTTGTAAACTGCAATATTTTTCCTTGTTCCTTCTCTTAATAAAACCACTCTTTATTTTACTTGCAGTGTATGTGTCATTGGGTTAAGGGTAAAATTATACATGTTCTGGGGGTGACGTGCGGGTAACTCCAGCAAAAGATCCTGCTGCTCTCTTTGGGGAATTTGGATTTCTAGTGAGCTTTGCTCATGAGGAAGTTCAAGGTTCCTTTGTAACAATGTACAATGGGTTCTACCTATTACCTGGAGGTCAGTAAATCTCTTATCAGTCACAACCCTGACTTCACTTATTGGCTAAAAACCTGAAAGGACAGGGATTAGAGCAGCTGACTTCTATCAAAAGTTGCAGGGGGTGCAGCTGACATTTGGGTGTATATCTTTTGAACCAGACCACCAAGAAATGTTTTTTTAAAATGAAAGCTAAGACCCGGAGAGGACCCACAAAAAACCACTCTCTAGGCAAAAACTGGAGACCTGGCAACCTGTGCGTGTGTGTGTGTGACTATGCACTCATGCATGTAATTTCAGCTATAACTTCAGTGCACATCAGCTGTACTACCATGTAAAACACTTGTATCAGTCAGCAATGGATGACTCACAGCTGAATGTGTGGGCCTCATTGACAAGTATTATATTTGAGCTGAATGTCAGGTCACATCAAGTTTATTGGGGTGGTGTTTGAGCTGTAATGGGTCATTCACACATACAAGTCACCACTGGAAGCTGCTGAAGTCATCAAATGAGTAGCATGCATGTATGAACTAGTCCTCTGGTGCAACTACATGGCCATTTTAGGTCCTTTTAAGACTTGACTGGCAGGCCTATTCTTCGGCATCTGAATGAGGGCTATAATGACTTTCTACATGTTTCAAATTTCAGTTCCATTTCTGGGACAAAAGCAATAAATGCTGCTAGCGAAGCAAAGGGCATTAATAGTAACAAAACTGTTCACATCTGTGTCCTTTTTGGGGAACTGACAAAAAGGTTCCAACAAATAAAAACTTAGAGAGACACGAGAAAACAATTGCCTTCTTTAAGTCTGAATTTAGTACTGAAATCTGCTACTTTCAAAAGCAGAAGCCAGTGACATTTAAGGCAATTATCTCCTCAGTATTCAATGCTCCCTGATTGTGACAGCAACACAATGATAGCATTCCATTCATGGGTCTGGTCATAGACAGAATGACAGATGGTATCTCCATTTCAGTGTGCTGTCCTAAAAGGGATTTTAAAACCAAATGAGGAGCTTTCAAAGGAGATGTCAAGGGATGGAACGTGTTGATTATTCATGTAATTTAGATGATGTGAAATCACAACCAATAAACATATTCATATTCACTGAAACCTAGTTCCAGTGCATGAAAATTGACAGGTTGGCTCCTTTTACTGGAGTGGCAATAATGCCCTTTGAGGCAGACAGCTCAATATTGTTCCTATAGTAGGTAATTGAAACCATGCAGCTTGATTTAGTGGCCTGCTGCCCAATTTTATTACACAACTATCATCATCATCATCATCATTATAGCAGGTCCCAGGGCAGGTTATAACAATATTAAAATAATTAAAATAAATTACGATCACAGGAATAGGGTTGGTCCTTAAAACATATATCACAGATATCAAAGGCCAGGGTCAAGAGGTGTGTCTTCAGGATTTGCTAAAACTGTACAATGAAGGTGCTAGGTGCACCTCTGGATGGGATTCCACAACAGGGGCCACCACAGAAAATGCCCTCTTCCAGGCCACCATCCCCATAACTAATGAGGGTGGCAGAGCTACCAAGAATGCCCTCTCTGCTGAACTTAACAGCCAAGAGGGTCTGTAAGGAAGGAGATGGTCTCTCAGATATTATAGAATATAATGATATTTATATGATATTTAAATGGAACCATAGCCAGTCATCTGAGTGGTGCATTTTGAACCAGTTGAAGTTTCCATGTTGTCTTAAAGGGCAGCCTTATTGCAGTAATCCATTCTGGGGGTTACCAGAACATGGAGTACTATGGCCAAATCATCTCTGTTCAAAAGGGGCCATTGCAGGCAATAATCACAATGTCATATGAATAAAATAATCACAGTTTCATCCACAAGAGATGAAATCTTATATCAGCCTTTCTCTAGGTGTGATGGCTGACAAATAGGGCCTTTCTCCTATATGAAACTATAGTATAGTTTAGAAATCAGAAACTAAGGAAGGATGTAATCAGTATCAAATCATTGTGGCTATGTGGTAGTCGCTGAGTAATTTCATTGGGCACAATTCAACCTTGTCATATATGGGTGAGAAAGTGCAGTCATGCAATTAAGCACATTGCTTGCTATGGCTCTCACACCCTGGAAAGAGCCATCTCGTGCTGTAAGGAATCCAGCATGTCTGCCAGGATATCTTGTAGTTACCAGGCTGCATCTGAGTGGTTGGGAAGAAGTACACAGGGACCTCATAGACAGCCCTGTAGCCAGCCCTCCTTTTTAAGTGGGGCAGCCACATTTCTAGGTGGAGCATTTGGAAGAGGGAGGCACATAGCACCAGTCAATCCTCCCCCATCACTGGGGAAGAGGACATGAGGGCCAGGACAGGGAAAGGTAGTGACCTTCCCCCTCACTCCTCCATCCAGAGAGTGTGTTAACTTACATGAATGTAGTTTAATCTGTTGATTTGTCTCACCTTTTTTTTAAGACATCCCAAGGAATACCTGACCTAAAAGCTTGACTTTGCCTATAGCTAGAGTCCTCTTTCACCTGTGGTCTGTTCCTGTGTTCTGATTCTTATAAACTGAACTACTTCGTTAAATACAGTGAGCTCCTGAGCTTGGCTTTGATGCTGCATTAGGTATCTCAGGTTTAGATTCCACCTGAAAAACAAACTTGTCCATACTACAAATTTAGGAAAGGGCATAGACAAAATAAATACTTTTGGATGTTTTTGTTAATTCTTCCTTGAGGTTCTCTCCTCCTAGTCTTATTCCTGGCCTTTAGATTTTCTTCCTATTGGGCAATAGAAAACTTTCTAACTGGCTGCTATATAAAGGACTAACTAAGCAATTGGAAACTAATTATGGAAAGCAATTGGAATTTTTTTACTGTTTGCTGGGTTGATTTTTTATACAGAAACCTGAAAAGGCCTTGCACTAAGTGTCACATATTGGGAAAATCAGAAATTAGGTCTGAGTTACAGCCTACATTGGCAGCCAGCCAGCTAGCTAACTGTAGTGAACACAGCAATATTTCTATTCCTCTAGGGCTGTTTGCCTCCTTTGCCATCAGGTACTTAAGAAAAAGAAGAAAAAATAGCCACTATGATGGTGAGTGCTTTAAAAGAGTAAAGGGTAACTTACAGTAGCCATTTTTTCCAGAACACTTTATCTCTATATTTCAGCCCTTAGCAATAAACACCTAACCCTACTCTCCTCATCATAATAACTGCAGAATAAACTAACTCTTACTTTTTACTGCAGGCAAACATGCTTCTTTATTGCTGGCTGGGTAGAAGACACAAGTGAAACTGAAACAGAAAAACAGAACAAAGGAAAGTCCAAAGAGCGGACTCTAACTCTAGCCCATAATACAAAGTTCTAATATTTAACTCTTCAAGGGCTGTTTTTTTTCTGGATCAGTTATAGGGCGATTGTGA
The DNA here is from genome assembly GCF_030035675.1 of Rhineura floridana. Classification (NCBI taxonomy): domain Eukaryota; kingdom Metazoa; phylum Chordata; class Lepidosauria; order Squamata; family Rhineuridae; genus Rhineura; species Rhineura floridana. The sequence continues at coordinate 896,398 of NC_084489.1, read as the reverse complement.
TCATGAAAAATCCACCCTTGAGTGAGCAGACCTTTGGGGATTCTTCTTTGGGGACCCTGCACTGAATTTTTGAGAGGGTCCTATTGTTAAATTACTCCTGTTCTTAAAACAAGCCACCATTCTTTAAATAGAGTTAAAAATTAAAAAGACAATCTCCCCCAAAAATATCCTAGGGGGAGGATGAAGCACAGCTCTAGGGGTTGGTGCCCCCATTTCCCCTCCTGGCTACAGACCTGCTCCTGGATCTTGCAACCAGAATGTGGTTGGAGGAGCACTGGCTCAAAGCAACTTTCACATAAAGCCCTGAATAATTTAGGCTCAGGACACCATAAGGACCACCTTTCCCCATTTATCCCAAGCCAGTCATCTGAGAGAGCGCTATTAATAGTCCCCCAAGGACTAGATGCACAAATCACATCAGTGAGTTCTCCTTATGTGAGTTCTTCCCTGTCAATTCTTATTGTTGTAATATTTTTATGTAAACCACTTTGTGAGGTCTGTCTGAAAAGTGATATATAAATACTATAAATAAATCCATTTTGTATGCTAAACTTATGATGGGAAACGTCCAAAGAAGCAAAAATAAGGATGAGAGTGTTTTGTTTGAACCTTCAGATAAATGTAAAACAATTTCCCTGGGTGTGAATTCCACCTTAGATTAATCACAGTTAAGTTGTCAAGTTCAGAGTTTGCCAACATCAACAGCTTTCTTTGCATACTGCTAATTAAGCCCCAACAGTTGAAAATAGCTTAATTTTTATTACTCAGTCCTTGAAATTCTCCTCTTTGTAAATATTGACTTCACACTAGCATCCTTATCTCCACCTTTCAGTGTTTGCCATTAAAAAGAACAACACTATCTGTTCTTATCATTAGGTAAGTAATTATGATTTAAAGCTTGAAACAAGGAAATAGTGACATAGCAGTATCTTCTAGATGAACTCGTAGCATCTCAAAAAAAGAAAGCAAAACCAAGGTTAGTTCAGATAACTTTGCACAACCAAAAACATATTTCCTCTCTCTGTGTGTGTATACACATATGTCTTGTTGTCAGCCTGTATGCTTTCCAGTGTTTTCTCCTCCCATATTTTTTCAGACTTAATTTCCAGTGGTTGTTTTATAATAAAAGTTATTTTAAACATGGGTTAAATTTGGGGGTTTTCGGGGGCTGTGTGCCATTAAATAAAAGTTTCTTGTAGGACTGGGACAACCCTTTCTCCAGATTACTATTTCACCCAAATCAGGGGAGAACCATTTCAACCCCCCGCAAAAAAAGTAGGGGACAATTTGTAGGATTTGGGATTAAATGGTTGCCTTGTTTCATGGGTGGATGAAAGAGGTGTTTAGGGATAAATTCACTGTGGTGGTAGCACTTTGCTCCCTCTTCTCCCTCTTTTCTATACTTTAAAAATGTTAAAATGTCAAATAGAATGTTCCCATTTTTAAAATGGACGTGGGTTTGCCCTCACCCCCCCCTCAAAGAGATTGTCAGGAGATGGTTTCCCAAAGACAGGAGGCTGAGGGGAGGGCCACATGGTGGCCTAATGGCCAATTGGAGGGGTGGTTGACCATGGCTTATAAGCCAGCTCCACCCCCAAGCTTTCCTTATTGCTTCTCTTGCAATGCCTGCCTGCCCTCCTTCCCCATATGCAGCGTGGGCTTTGCTAGTTGCCTGTTGAAGAAGGTAAGTAGGATTTTGGGGGGTGGGATTCCTTGCTTGACTTTAGGGTTCCTCCTTTTTTTTTGCCTACTTCACATGGTTCCAGGGAATTCAGTTGGCTTTTGGGAGTGGTGTGGTTTGTTTGCCTTTTGGAGTTGTAAGAGTCTGGGGAGATGAGGAAGTTGGGGACAAAAATCCTTAGGTATATTTAGGCATTCTTGGAATAAGGATACTCTTTAGGGATCTCCCAGTACTATATGCCGGGGGGGGGGACTGGGGAACCTGGGAGGACTTTTTCACCTGCTGTGTTCATTCTGGGTGACCGATGGTCCAGTGGGACCTGGGTACACATGTTGGGTCCATACCCAAGGCTCACCTAGGGAATCATTTCTTCCCCAACCTTTGCTGGGGTGCTGTAGCTAACAGCTTCTCTACCATAATTAATTAAAATCCTCAGCTGCCTATACTTCTGAATTCAGTTAATTTGGGGTTCAGTTCCTCCAAGTTGTTATTTAATAAATCTAACCTTTATTCCAGTGTTTGTGTCTCATCGTGGGTCTTCTTTGCTCTGCATATCCATCCATAAAAAATGCCTCCAAAGCAAGACACTGTGTAATATGCATTCCCATAGCTGCCCATGGGAAACCAGCAAGCAGGAACTGAGCACAAGAGCATTTCCCCTCCTTTAGCTTGCAGAACTGGTATTGAGAAGCATTCTGCCTCCAAATATGGAGGCAGATCATAGCCATCATGGCTAGGAGCCCTATCCTCTATGAATTTCTCTAGTTCTCTTTTAAAGCCATCCAAGTTCTCTGTTAAAGCCATCCTGGAGGAGCCAATTTTACTAGTTTAACTACATGCTACATGAAGATGTCATTTATTTTGTCTGTCCTGAATCTCCCAACATTCAGTTTCATTGGATGTTCATAAATCCTAGTGTTATGAGAGGAAAACGTTTCTCAATCCACTTTTTTCATTTCATAAGTAGTTTTATACATTTCTATCATGTCACTCCCCCTCTAGGATGCACACGTTAATGTGGTGAGGGGTTTGGAGAGTGTTGAAGAAGCTGAGAGTAATGCCGTCAGGTGTCTAGACCAAGAGGTTAGACTCCTAGCAGGGGCACCCATGGCGGAATGGTCAAAGCTGAAACACCAGACTAAGATGCATCCAAACTTGGAGGAAGGCAATGGTAAACCACCTCTGAATACCTCTTATCACAAAAACCCTATGAACACAGTATCCAAAATGCAACACGAGATGTACGTCGCCTAGAGTGGCTTCGGCCAGATAGGCGACACAAAAATTAAATTTATTATTATTTATTATTATTATTATAGTGCTGGAAGATGAGACCCCCAGGTCAGCAGGCACTCACTGAGCTACTGTGGAAGAACAAAGGACAAGTACAAGTAGCACTGTGACTAATGGAGCAGCTGGGTCAAAGCTGAAAAGCTGGGTCTGCAGTGAGCCAGGCAGCTTGGTACCAACTTCATCTAGTACAGAGGCTGCAACCCTATCTTCCCATACATCTGCTCCCATGAGTGATACATGCCCTGATCTCTCGATTAGACTACTGTAATGCGCTCTACGTGGGGTTACCCTTGAAGACGGTCCGGAAACTTCAGCTGGTACAAAATGCGGCGGCACGCTTAATAAAGCAGACCCGCCGCCGCGATCATATCACCCCAGTGTTGATTGAATTACACTGGTTGCCAGTTGTATACCGGGCCCAATTCAAGGTGTTGGTTTTAACCTTTAAAACCCTATATGGTTCCGGCCCAGTTTATCTGAAGGAGCGCCTCCAGTATCACCAAATATGCCGCCAAACAAGATCAGCCTCACAGGACCTTCTCTCGGTCCCACCAACTAAGACAGCTAGGTTGGTGCGGACCAGGGAGAGGGCTTTTTCGATCGTGGCCCCCACCCTCTGGAACTTACTTCCCTTTGACCTTCGGCATGCCCCCTCCCTGTTGACTTTTCGCTGAGCCTTGAAGACCTGGCTCTTCAGGCAGGCCTATGGGATCTCTGGGGTGGGTTAGGTTTTACACTGTATCAGCGTAAGATGGTCTTTAGATGAGATGTTATGACATTAATAATGTGATGATTATGTATATAAGGAGATTGTATTTTATATTGTATTTTATATTGTACGTCGCCCAAAGTGTCCGTTCAGTCGGACAGATGGGCGTCTGCTAAATAAAATTTTATTATTATTATTATTATAAAGGAAGCCCAGAGGCTGATGTGCACAGATGTGAAAGGAGAGTCTGGAGTTGTACGATGCACACAATAGGAACATGGAATGTGAGAAGCACGAACAACGGAACGTTAAAGATTGGTTTAAATTTCCCTTTAATTTCTCTAATCTTTTGGAATAGGGCTCTTGTTCTATCCTTTTTGTTGTCCCCTTCTATTTCTATACAATAACTATTGTAATAATTCTCTTTGTCCCTACATACTAGTCACTGTATTGTTGGATTTAGGGTTCTAACCACGTTTCTATCTCCTTTTTGCTTTTGCTTTCCTTCTCTCTTTACTAGGGGTATTGTCTTTTTGCATTCTTCCCTGATAATCTCTCTGACTTCACTCCATAGTTCTTCTGGTTCTCTGTCAACTAAGTTTAAAGCCTCAAACCTGTTCCTTCTTTGATTTTTATATTCTTCTGGGATGTTATTTAAATTGTGTTTTGGTATTATGATTGCTTTGTTGTTGTTCTTAAGCTTTACTCTGATTTTCAATATGACCAGTTCATGATCTGTACCACAGTCTGCTCCTGGGTATGGAGCTTTTCCATCTTCTGCTACCAATAATATAATCAATTTGATTCCTGTATTGACCATTTGGTAATGTCCACATGTACAGTCGTCTTTTCAGTTGCTAAAAAAATGTGTTTGCAAGAAACAAAGTATTGGCTTCAGAGAATTTGGTAAGTCTTTCTCCTGCTTCATTTCTATCTCCTAAGCCCCATTTCCCCACAAGTCCTAGTTCTTCTCTGTTCCCTACTTTTGCATTCCAGTCCCCCATGATTATCAGAACATCTTGTTTTGGTGTGTAATCAATTTCTTCCTGTACTTCTGCATAAAATCTTTCCAATTCCTCTTCTTCTTCATTTGCCATTGGAACATAAACTTGGATGATGGTTATGTTAATAGGTTTCCTGTTAAATCTCATTCATATAACTCACTCAGACCTTGCGTTATAGCTCTCAATTGTTTTTGCGACATCACTTCTCACGTCGAGGAACACTGGATTAAACTGAAGACTTCCATTATTGCAGCATGTGAACAAGCTATTGGATACCAAACTAAGAAACATCAGGACTGGTTTGATGAGAATGATAATGAGATTGAACATATCATTGACAAGAAAAGGAAAGCCTTCCAGATATGGCAAAAAGACAATAACTGTGCTGCTAAGGAAAACATCTATGCCAGTGCAAAGGCTGAGGTCCAAAGAAGAACTAGAGAACTTAAGAACGCCTGGTGGATAAATAAAGCTCAAGAAATCCAGCATTTTGCAGATCCTCATGATACATGGGGCTTTTTTAATGCCACAAAGGCCATCTACAGGCCAACAAATTATTGTACAAATCCCTTACGTTCAATAGATGGTACCAAACTTCTGAAGGATAAAGAATCTATTGCACTGCATTGGAAAGAGCATTACCACGACCTCCTTAATCGTAACTCTTATGTAGCTGGTGAGATCTTCTCGCAAATCCCTCAACAACAAATTAGAGATGAGCTTGCAGTATCCCCTAATTTGGATGAAGTCAGTAAAGCCTAATCAAATGAAGAATAACAAAGCTAGTGGACCTGATGGGATTCCTGCTGAAGTCTTTAAAGAAGATGGGCCTGAACTTACACAACAACTTCATAAGCTCATCGAAAAAATCTGGATGAGGGAGGAGATCCCAGAAGACTTTAGGGATGCCATAATTATCACCCTTTTCAAGGAGGGTGATAGAACAGATTGTGGGAACTACCAAAGCATCTGTGTTCTAGCTACTGCAGGTAAAATCGTTGCAAGGATCCTCACAAATCACCTCCTGCCGATCTCAGAAGACATCCTCCTTGAATCCCAAAATGGTTTCCACCCTTCCAGGGGGACAGTGGACATGATCTTCACTGCACAACAGCTTCAAGAAAAATGCAGGGAGCAAAACCGACCTCTGTATATGGCATTTATTGATCTGACTAAGGCCTTTGGTACTGTAAATCGAACTGCTCTCTGGACCATTCTTCTGAAAATTGGATGCCCTGATAAATTTGTGAATATTTTGTGACTCCTCCATGACAACATGATGGTGACAATTTTGGACAACAATGGCTCTCAAAGTGACCCATTCAAAGAGGGATCAGGCATCAAACAGGGATGCGTCATTGCTCTGACCTTATTTGCTATTTTCATTGCCATGATTCTACACCTTATTGAGGGGAAACTTCCCACTGGTGTGGAAATCGCATATTGAACAGATGGAAAGCTTTTTAATCTCAGTAGGCTGAAAGCAAAAAGTAAGGTAATTACAACCTCAGTTGTAGAACTTCAATATGCTGATGGTAATGTAGTCTCCACATATTCAGAGGAAGATCTTCAAACTATCCTAAATGTCTTTGCAGAAGCATATGAAAAGCTTGGCCTCTTGCTTAACATCAAAAAAACCAAAGTGCTTCATCAGCAAGTGCTAACCAGTCCCTCTGTAGCACCATCAATCCAGCTTAATGGTGTGACGCTGGAGAATGTTGATCACTTTTCTTATCTTGGCAGCCATCTCTCTGTAAAAGCTGACATCGACGCTGAAATTCAGCATCATCTGAGCTCTGCGAGTGCCGCATTCTCCCAAATAGAAGCGTAGAGTGTTTGAGGATCAGGATATTCTCAGGGAGACCAAAATGCTTATTTACAAAGCCATTATACTACCAACTTTACTGTATACCTGTGAAACATGGACCATCTATAAACACCATTTCCAACTTCTTGAAAGATTCCACCAACGCTGCCTCCGGAAAATTCTGCAAATTACTTGGGAAGATAGGCTGATTCATGTTAGCATATTGGAAGAAGCAAAGACTACCAGTGTTGAAACCCTCCAACATCGACTTCACTATATCGGCCATGTTGTTCGAATGCCTGATCACTGTCTTCCAAAGCAGCTACTTTACTCCCAACTTAAGGATGGAAAACAGAATATTGGTGGACAGCAAAAGAGGTTTAAAGATGTTCTTAAAGTTAATCTAAAAAAATGTAACATGAGCATCAAGAACTGGGAAGCCTTGGCCCATGAGCGTCCCAATCGGAGGTCGGCCATTATCAAAGGTGCTATGGACTTTGAAGAAGCACGAGTACAGGATGAAAGGGACAAACAAGCTAAGCGGAAGGCACATCAAGCAAATCCTCATTGTGACCATCTTCCATCTGAAAACCTACGTCCTCACTGTGGGAGGCTGTGTGGATCCAGAATTGGCCTCCACAGTCACTTACGGACTCACTGTTAAAGACCTTACCCTGGAAAACAATCTTACTCTGCCACGAGTGATCGCCAATGAAATGATTTATGGTGCAGAGTACAGTGAGCTTTTTCAATATCAGCTTCTGCTACAGGTTCTGTGAGGTGCAGTTGCATAAGTAAGTCAACAATAAAAGAAATCATATCTCCGTTTTCAGTCCCTTCCAGCACCCCACATATGTGCAGATTGTGTCTGTGATTGTGATCCTACTGATCTTCCAGTTTAATTTGGAGATCTAGTACTTTATCCATTAACTTGTCTGTTCTCATCTTTTGTCTTAAAGCCAGCTCAAAAACTTCATAAGCAGTTGTAGCGATTTCTGCAACTTGGGTGGACAAATCTTTAAATGACTGTTGAAGGGGTTTGAGAGCAGCTTGCCAACTCTCCATAATATTAATTCGTATTTCATAGAATCATAGACTCATAGAATAGTAGAGTTGGAAGGGGCCTATAGGCCATCAAGTCCAACCCCCCGCTCAATGCAGGAATCCAAATCAAAGCATTCCTGACAGATGGCTGTCCAGCTGCCTGTTGAATGCCTCCAATGTCGGAGAGCCCACTACCTTCCTAGGTAATTGGTTCCATTGGCATATGGCTCTAACAGTTAGGCGGTTTTTCCTGATGTCCAGTCGAAATCTGACTTCCTGCAACTTGAGCCCATTATTCTGTGTCCTGCACTCTGGGATGATTGAGAAGAGATCCCGGCCCTCCTCTGTGTGACAACCTTTCATGTACTTGAAGAGTGCTGTCATATCTCCCCTCAGTCTTCTCTCCTCCAGGCTGAACATGCCCAGTTCTTTCAGTCTCTCCTCATAGGGCTTGGCTTCTAGTTCCCTGATCATCCTTGTTGCCCTCCTCTGAACCTGTTCCAGTTTGTCTGCATCCTTCTTGAAGTGCAGAGGCCAGAACTGGACGCAGTTTTCAAGATGAGGCCTAACCAGTGCTGAATAGAGGGGAATTAATACTTCACGTGATTTGGAAACTATCCTTCTGTTAATGCAGCCTAATATAACATTTGCCTTTTTTGCAGCCAGATCACACTGTTGGCTCATATTCAGCATGTGATCAATGACAATTCCAAGATCCTTTGTTGCATTTGTGCAGCTAAATCAGCCAGAGAGAGTTCAGCAGTGGCCTTTGACAGTTTTCCTGCCTTCACTTTATTAGTTGCCATTTTGAGTGTGTCAGTTTCACACACACACTGAGCTGTCAAAAGTTGCAATGTAACAGAACAGGCTAGGCGAAGTAAAATAAGAGCATTTGTGATCTCCTCAAGTCCCCTAACCAATGCTACTCACAGGCCATGAAAAGTATAGATCATCCATTCACAGTAAAAAAGAAATGAGGAATATCACTGAGATCCAGGGTTAAGAGGCATCTTGGCAGTGGGCTAGCTATGCCCCCCCAAGCATATTATTAATCAGTTTCAGACCCTTAAAATAGGCTATAAATAGGGCATTATAGTGGTGATTGCTACTGGGCAGTGTCAGATATCCAGCAGGAAGAGCTATATAGGGAATGTGTACAGAAAGCACCAAATATGGGCAAGCCTTTGATCTGTGAGAAAGGAAGCCTTATCTCCTTTCGCTGTATGCCCAGAAATTTATGTGGGTGCTTATTTTTTATGGGCTGCCTGCCAAGCCTTTGATCTATTATATGTAGGTATTTAACTTGATGGGCTGCCTGCCAAGCAACTACTCGTGCTGCTGGGTAGTGTCAGACAGGATGCCCCATATAAGGGCTTCTGGGATGACAGATGGCTGGGCAGATCCCACATGTGGAGGTGCTGCTTATGCGAAGAGCACCCTGCCCATCATGGGTGGGGCAGGTCCTCCCTGGATGGGTCCTCCCTCCCCTCAGGTAGACCTGGCCTGCAGACCAAGGACCAAGGCTACCCAAAGATCCCTACAGCTTATGGTGGGTAGACCAGGCCTCTCAGAAACAAAGTGGCCAAAAAAACCCCACATACCATGACGTGTTTCATTGGAAGGGCATGTGCTTCATGGGCGGAGCTGGCAGGTGAAAGTCCCATTGAATTCCTTCTATCCTCAAGGTAGATCTGGCACCTGAGAAATGCAAAGCTTTCCTTTGAGTAGACCTGGTGGTTGAAAGAGTGAGTGAGAGAGAGACCACCACCAATGCATTCCAAAGGGATACCTGGTGGCCGAGAGTCCCAGTGATTTTTATGTGTGGACCCGGCAGCCTAAAGTCCCAATGCTTTCCTACAGGTAAACCTGGAGTCTCAAAAACATGAAAAAAGCTGATAGGAAAAGTCCTAGTGATTTCCGTTGGTGAGACCTGGCCAGCAGAAGAGCCCAGTGCTTTCTGATCTGTAGACCTAGAGTCTCAAAAAACAAACATAAACAACAACCACAGTGATCAATTTATTTCAATGAGTAGATCTAGGCTCTGACAGTCCCCATGCTTCCCGATGGGTAGATGTAGATGCCGAAATTAAAGCTAGCCATCTCTCTGTCACTGCCTCTCATGGCAGACAATGACACACTTTAACCATGTGCTCTGTCCAGAAGGGCTTCCTTGCCCTCTCCTCAACCTTTCCACGCTTTTTTAAAAAAACCACTGTACTATTTCTCAGACATTCAGCATAAGAACATTAGCTGGGCCTCTGGAGCGTAGTGGTAAATTCAGACAAGCAGGGTCTTTTTGTGGAAGTCACATCACAGCCATGCCTCCGGGATCTGCCTTCCCTTCTGTAACTGCAAAATCATAGAATCAGAATAAAACTGCTGTGTGCACAGCTTCCCCCACCCCTCCCCCCAAATCTCTCTATCTCTGGGCTAAATGCTGCCAGAAACCTTTCGATTTTAAGAAATTCCGGAATTTTAAGAATTCTGGAACGAAGCTGAGCATGGGACCCAGATTTGGCAGACCCAGATTCCAGAATGAAAGCAGGTGCTTTGCTAGGAAGCTCACTCACGCTTGCTCCTCACTTACCCTAGGAGGCCATTGGCACGGAAGGGGACTAAGCTACTGAGAAGACTCTTCTCTATCTGATCAACTCACCTCATTTCACTCTGATTGGCTCCAATGAGCATGGAAAGACCAGGATAGATATTGTTAGCCAACTCCTTGGCTAGCACACTCACATTTCATGTTGACTAGCTTGTACATAGGGACCCTGCTGGGACCCTGCTGGCAAAGAAGTTAGGGGAGCAGCAGGCAGGCTTTAGAAACACTCACTGGATACCAGAGCTGGCTCAGGGAGGGGTGGGGAAAGGGAGTCAGCCAGCCACACAGACACTCTGTCCCTCCCTCACCAAGCTCATGGTGTCTTGCCTGCTGACATTCAAGGATAAAGCCTCTCTGACCTCTAGGTATGAGGAAAGAAAGGCTGCATGCAGTTTTGGGGGCTTTTTGATTTACCAAAACCCAGGGTGGGTTGGGGGAGGGGGAGAGGTGACATGGCCACCTGTCAGGTATGCTTTAACTTGGATTCCTGCATTGAGCAGGGGGCTGGATTCAGTGGCCTTATAGGCCCCTTCCCACTCGACATTCTGTATGAAATGACAATAAGTATCACACAATCGCCACATAGGCAAAAATTTGGAATTCATGAACATCTGCTCTGACTCTCTTACCACTTGCAGCCTCAGGGAGATTCTCTTCTGTTTGAGTCCTCCTGGGCGTACATGGTTCCTCTGGCATTTGATGGTTTCTGTTATTTATTGTGCTTGTCCTTCCTCCTTATGTCAGCCTTTCTTTAATTTTCAAAGGGATTGGGTGGGATGGGTTTCCTTTTTGTGTGGGGTTTTTTTTTTGTATAAATTTTGTTTATAGGGGTTGCAACAACAACAATAATAATAACAATAATAATAATAATCATTAGCTTAGCAATAGGTATTGTCTTCTCAGGATCTTATAATCTTGTGCCAAGTCATTCCTGTTGACTACTCCTGGCAGTTCTTCTGGTGTCAATGGGGTGTAGTATCTACCCTCATCAACCCAGGGATCTGTTGCTCTTACAGCCACTGGTCCATACTTTGTTACTCCAGGTGGATGCTGTGGTATGGCTCCCACCAAGCTGCCACTCTTGCCTCTCTGGTCCTAATACACACCTCTGTTCTAACAAAGTCATGGTTGTGGGCATCCATCCATCCTGTAGCTTCATCTACGTCTGCTCTATATATATTATGGTAGTATAGCAATATTCTATCATCTAGTTACCATTTGTCATCTCAACGACTATGTATTCTCTGTCTACAGGTTCTCTTTCACTCCTCAAAAATCAGCCATAAAGCTTTCTCTTTCAGCAAACCACTGTGCCATGATTAAAGTGTGTCTTTCCAAGACTTATCAAGCCTTGAAGTACAGGTATATCTATATATACTGTCCCTGCTTCCTAACTCTCTGGTTGAGGTCACTCAAGTTTTTCCATTGGTACTAAAGTTCTATCAACATTTCACACCAATTTTTAGAAAAGTTGATTTGCTGCAGTTTATCAGGGCACAATTGCTGTTGTCCCATCTGGTCCCTGTTGGTCTCCATCTGATATTGGCAGGGCCAGCCCCCTTGGCAATGGATGCACAGGGTCGAGGGTCCTTGCTTTCTCTCTTCCTCTGTGTCTACATAGTGTTGTGTGTCAAACATTAGTTCACCTAAGCTCACAGGTTATCAACAGCAGTTGTCTAGTGTAGGCAGAGAATAGAGCCCACTCAAGAATGCTTGAGGCTTGGGATGTACCAGACATTTTCTGTTTGGGAGTCAGACTTCAGACAGCAGAACAGTCTTCAAAATATATGCTATTTATTCATATATTGCACACTACAACTAATACAATGCAGTCTAGGTGGCCTTAGCCATTATTGCAGAAACAGAACAATAGAAATATATATCAGCATGAAAGAAGTTGCTGGATAACCATTTAACATCAAAGTATAAGACTCTGAAGGCACATCTTAATTAAAACAAGCTACAATAGTTGAAGGACTGAACTGTTAAGTCATATCAGAGAGCCAAAGTACCTGGAAATACATGTCATGATACATCACCCATCAGGTGTCAAGGATGGAATAGATGGATGGTTCTCCTGCGTTCTTCGACACACACACCCCACTCTAGCAGACCTGAGGAGTAATGAGTGCTGTACAACCTGGCCTTTCTATACACTTTTTTATCCAAGGGAAGGATTGTTCCCATGGCTTTATCTGCTACTGCCTATTAGAAGCAGCACTAGCTGCCTCCTTGTTGTCTCTTTCTGCCTTCTCTCTATGCAGCCTCATCAGGCTGTCCATCAGGTCATTAGCCAGATGCTCCCAGTGAATATTCTATTTTCAGCTCCCTGGAAAATCTGCTTTAGCCTGTCTGCAAGTATTAGCCACACCATATTGTGAACTTCCTCTTACTTCATGTTGACAGCTAACATGACACATTGACTGTCTGCCCAGACATCTTATCTCTATGTCTTCCAGCTGTTTTCATAGGAAAATTACAGCTTTAGCCAGGAAATGGAGAAAAAGGGGGGCAGTTTTAAATTATTCCTTTCCTTACTATTACGCTCGATTCCAGAAAGGGAGCCTGAGAAATGGCTGCCGCATCCAAGGAAAGCACCAGGCTTGCAAATTACCCACTCCCAACCCAGGAAGGTAGTGACGAAAAATAATTCAGGACTCTTTCAAGGCCCTGTAAGTGGAATGAGTACACTTTCAATCCTTTAAAGAGGATCCATTGGAGGGCAAGCCTGGTGCCAGCGGACTTGGTAATTCCAGCCCTAATAGCATATATTAAAGTTGCTGCAGTTAAAAAGCTCATAGTTGGATCATGGGATCAAGCTGGCAGTCTGCCATGAGGTGAGCTACTGCCTGTCCCACCCCCTGCCTCTGGGAGCTCCCTCAGTGCTCTTAACTGAGTGCCCCAGGGTTCTGAAGTGTTTACTTTGAAAAAAATAGTGTTCAAAGCAGCCAGTCGTCAGAATATTTCAGCTAGGAATAATGGAATAGGACTCTGATTCTATTTTGTTGGTTTTGGAACTGGGGCCATGATTTAGAGGGCTGGCTGGGGGCATTCATATTGTGCCACTAAAGGTGAAATTCTTGGACCGATGCAAGAGGAACCAGAGCAAAAGCATTTGCCAAGAATGTTTTCATTAATCAAGAATGGAAGTCAGAGATACAAAGACAATCAGATACCATTGTAATTCTGACCATAAACAATGCCGACTAGCAATCTGACAGTGTTATTCGCATGACCTGCCAGGGAACTTCTGGGAAACCAAAGTCTTTGGGTTCCGAGGGAGTACGGTTGCAAAGCTGAAACAAAGGAATTGACAGAAGGGCATTGCCAGGAGTGGAGCCTGTGGCTTAATTTGACTCAAAATGGGAAACCTCACCCGGCTGGTACATGGAAAGGATTGACAGATTGATCACTCTTTCTTGATTCTGTGGTGCATAGCTGTTTTTAGTTGGTGCAATGATTTGTCTGGTTAATTCTGATAACAAATGAGACTCGAGCATGCTAACTAGTTATGTGACCCCTGAAAGGTCAACTTCTTAGAGGGACAAGTGGTGTTCAGCCACCTGACATTGAGCAACAACAGGGCTGTGATGCCCTTAGATGTTCAGGGCTGCACATGTGCTACACTGACTGGCTCAGCATGTGTCTACCCTACACTGACAGATGAACCCCATTTGTGATGGGCATCTGTTGTGAGCCATGCTAGCTGGGGTGGACCGACACACAGGAGGGGGGCGAAGAAGTCTTGGACTGGGACATTCCTATTGGAGAAGGACCCAGTGAAGGGGAAAATGTCAAAGCAAGACCCCACTTTGGATGCTGATGGGTCACCACCAGTCCCAGGACAGGCCCCCGAACCAGCCACCCACTTCTCCAGCTGACGCGGTGCATCCCCCTGTGCCTCTGCCACCGCCAGACAGCTCTCCACCCACAGAGGGAGAGAAAAGGATGGAAGCCAAGGCCCCTCCTTCATCCAGGTCCAGGAGATGGATGCCGTGAGAGATTCAACAAACCCAGCTCAGGAGGAAGCACATTCGCGCACGCTTCCAACCATGACTCGGGGCACATGCAAGAAGGGCTGCCCAGCCCTACTTAAGCTGGGGAAGGGTTAGTTGCTGAGTCAATGTCTTATTGCCACCAAGTAGTGCCAAGTTAGTTAGAGAGGGATGCTGAGTTCTAAGTAAGCTGGAGCGCTCTGAACTGAAATTTTCCATTACTTCAATAAAAGAAAAAACTACAGTGGTGTCTGAGTCTGGGGACAGTATCGAGGATTGCAATTATTCCACATGAACAAGCAATTTCCAAAAAGTGCAGGTCATAAGCTCTTGTTGATTAAGTCCCTGACCTTTGTACACACCACCCATTGCTAATACCAATTGCATGGCTTAGTGAGGTCCTTGGATCCTGGTGCTGGTGGAGCACTGAGAAGATAGTTGAACTTGACTATCTAGAAGAAGTTAAAGTTGTAATAAGGTTTCCGTAGGTGAACCTGTGGAAGGATCATTAATGGGACCAAACTGCCAGAGTGTGAGGACCCAGACAGCAACATTCAGGCAAGGCTTGAAGCCCCAGAGAGTGCACACATTGAAGCTGTGGAAATGGGACCCTGGGCATGAGCTCAGGGCTGGCCGACTGCAGGACATCAGCAGAACTCCCCTTCTTCCCTGCTGCTCAGGAAAACACTCTGCGTCAGCTGGCCCATGCCTCCAGCCCTGAGCTGTGGGCCATCCAGTTTGCCTTGCCCACCCTTTCTGGACAGGGGAAGGAAAGGTGCAGTGCATAGTCGGCTAGAGGGAGGAATGGCAGATGGACTGGCCAATGCAAACAGCAAAGGGAGGGTGGGTGGGGCAGTAGGTCCAGAAAACAAATGGGAGAAACCGGGCTGACAGACGGAGGGGGTGTGCACACCCTCCACGTCCTGTGACGAGTGTCAGGTGCACCTGGGCCTCCATTGCACTTCCTGTCTGCCCCACCGACCCATCGGTGTGGGAAGGGAGGTGGGGGTGGGGAGATGCCAGAAGCCTGACAGTGGGGCCCATCTGCTGAAGCATGGGAGGCAGCTGTGTCCATAGGTCTGGTGGGGTTTGCCTGGCATCACCTTCAGCGTTGACCACCACACAGCACAAGTGATCACGATCTGGTGCCCTGGCCTCAAGACCGGGGACCAGGTGAACAGCCGCAACTGGCCTATATTTGTGGGCCTTCTCACCGAGGCATGCTAGCATTTCTCGACAGCCCATGTGCCTCTGCCCACACCCCCTCAGGCACACCAGGCCCTGCAGAGAGAAATTCTAGAGGCCCACAGTCATCTCTTCCTTGATGTGTCTCCTCTGGCATGGAGAGCCCAGCATCAGGCCAAGGCAGGGGCTGGACATCACAAGTTTTCCTCATGTGCAGGGAGGTTGGACACTCATTTCCCTCCAACCAGGATCCAGGTACCTGGTGACCTCTGGGGCAGTGTTTCAAAAACTTGAGAGGCAGTCTTCTAAGGCTGCCGAGTCCAGCCCCCTGCTCGATACAGGAATCCAAGTTAAAGCATATCTGACTGGTGGTTGTGTCACCTCTTCCCCTCCCCCACCCCATACAGAGTTTTGCTAAACCAAATGCCTGCATGCAGCCTTTCTTTCCCCATACCCAGAGGTTAGAGAGGCTTTGTCCTTGAATGTCAGCAGGCAAGACACCATGAGGGAGGGACAGAGTGTCTGTGGCTGGCTGGCTCCCTCTCCCTGCCCCCTTTCCTGAGCTAGCTCTGGTATCTAGTCAGGCTTTATGAGCTTACAGGTTGGGTTTCTGTGAGGCCAGGGTGCTGCTCCCTCCCTCCCTCCCTGATGTTGGTGGGAGAGGCTTTATGAAGTCAATGAGTGAGTGTCTCTAATGCCTGCCTGCTGCTCCCCTAGCTGATGTCAGCAAGGAAGATTTTATGAGGTCAATGAGTGAGTGTCTCTAAGGCCTGCCTGCCTGCAGCTCCCTCCCGCCGTCCCTCGCTGATGTCAGTGGGGAAGGCTTTATGAGGTGAGTGAGTGAGTTGTCTCTAAGGCATAATGTCTCCAATTATGAGGAAGTGGAATTTGTTACACATATAAATAGAGATGCTGTGGGTAGGTGGTTCATGAGTACGGATAACTGGTAAATTATCTGCTTTGGATGAGACCCAGGTTTTGTGTAGGTGTTCCTGGATTCAGCTGTGTTGCTAGAGGCCCAGGTGAGTTAAGTGACTAGGAGTGCCTTTTACTAGCTTTGGCTGGTAGGACAGTTATGGCAATTTCTGGAGTGGAATAGCCTGAACACTGTCAGCCATGCACTGGCAACCTCCTGATTTGATTACTGCCCTTGAGGTTGCCCCAGAAGATGCAGCTAGTGCAAAATGCAGTGGCTTGCCTGCTCACTGGAGAGATATCATGTTATGCTGCTCCCAATTAGCTACCGAGCTAAGTTCAGGACATTGGTACTGGTGTACAGAGCCCTATATAGCTTTAGACCAGGATATCTAAAGATTGTCTCACTCCTTCTGTACCCACTCAATCAGTTTGCTCTGCAGGAGAGGAGGGCTTCCTTCACATTC
Source organism: Rhineura floridana (assembly GCF_030035675.1). Classification (NCBI taxonomy): domain Eukaryota; kingdom Metazoa; phylum Chordata; class Lepidosauria; order Squamata; family Rhineuridae; genus Rhineura; species Rhineura floridana. The sequence continues at coordinate 879,696 of NC_084489.1, read as the reverse complement.
CATCCCATTGGGAGGCCCATTCTGTATGATATGGGGATAGGGCTTTTGATGTGGTGGCATTTACCCTTTAGAACTCCCTCCTGTTACAAGCAGGCACCATTTCTATTGTCTTTTCGGTGCCTATTGAAGTCCTTCCTTTTTCATTGTGGAGATCTTTATCCCAGTTTATATTGATTGATAGACAAATGGTCAAGGAATACCTAATCACTTTGAATGAGTTCAACTCTGCAGGGCCCCATGAACTGCATCCTAGAGTATTGAAGAAACTGGCTGAAGATCTGTTGGAGCCACTGTCTATTATCTTTGTGAAATTGTGGAGGATGGGTGAAGTGCCAAATGACTGGAGGAGGGCTAATGTCCCTATCTTCAAAAGGGGTAAAAGGAGGAACCTGGGGACTACAGACCAGTCAATTGATCCCTGGGAAAATTCTGGAGCAAATTACAAAGCGATCAATCTGTAAGCACCTTGAAAACAATGCAGTGATTACCAGAAGCCAACATGGATTTATCAAGAATAAATCCTGCCAGACTAATCTTATCTCATTTTTTTTATCAGGTAACCTCCTTGGTAGACTGTGAGAATGCTGTGGACATAATATCTATAATCTAGATATATCTATCATAATATATAAAGCTTTTGACAAAGTGCCCCATGATATTCTAGCAAAATGTGGGCTGGATGGAACAACTATCAGGTAGATCCACAGTTGGCTACTTTACTCAAATCATGCTCAAAGAGTGCTTATCAATGCTTCCTTCTCAAACTGGGGGGTGGTAACAAGTGGGATACTTAAGGTTTCACTCCTGGGCCCAGTGCTCTTCAACATTTTTATTAATGATTTGGATAAGGAGGTGCAGGGACTGCTTACCAAATTTCCAGCTGATACAAGTGTGGTGTAGTGGTTAAGGTGTTGGACTACGACCTGGGAAACCAGGCTTCAAATCTCCACACAGCCATGAAGTTCACTGGGTGACCTTGGGCCAGTCACTGCTTCTCAGCCTCAAAGGAAGGCAATGGTAAACTACCTCTGAATACCACTTACCATAAAAACCCTATTCATAGAGTCGCCATAAGTCGGAATTGACTTGAAGGCAGTACATTTACACATTTTACAAAATTGGGAGGGATAACTAATACCTTGGAAGACAAAAAAAATTCAAAAGGATCTTGATAGGCTGGAGGAATGGCTGAAAACAACAGAATGAAATTTAACAGGGATAAGTGCAAGGTTCTGCACTTAAGGAAAAATAAACCAAATGCACAGTTATTTGTGGAAATTAATTCCATTTAATTATCCATGTGTAGCAGAAGCAGTTCATTTTGATGGGCTTCCACCAATATCAAGGATCCTATATTTGGGAAACCAGAACTTAATACATTGTTTGTGAAATAAAAGTTTAAGATGTGGATAATTTATTTTAAGTGGTAGCAACTACACATACCTGTTTGACATAAAAAGTAGAAAATAATGAAGCTTCTGGAGTTTGCAGTTCTCAGCTCACTATTGTATTTCAGTAGTAATTTTTTCCAATTCCTGACCACTGAAAAATCCGAAGTAGTTAGTTGTTTCTTCATTGCACCACAAGATGGTGATATGAATCCACACTCATATTAACAATATATAATATGGGTACATTCAGAATGGGGCCAACCAAGTGTCCATCCAACCTGATATTCTGTCCCAGAAAGTTGTCAGGTTTGTATGCATCAGTCAGAAAACTTCTTTCTTTAGGACAACAATGCAAACATAGAGACAAAAATCAACACAAGAATAAAAAGGAAAAAGGACTCAGGAAGGAGGGTGGGATGGGGGACAAGGAATCCAATATCCAATCCATTTGAACTAGTCTCTTGGTCCTTGTATCCAGTGCTGTCACCTGTTGTTTTTATGCAAGGAAGTTTATTTTAAATGGTCAGCAGTCCAAGTATCTGTATACAAATCCTCCCATTGTTTCTAATAACAAAAACTACTCATTAACTTGTTTCACTCTTTGTCTCTGCCAATACAGAGATTTCGGGACAAGCTAAGCATCAAGGTAGATGCCGTAAACAGTCTGCATTTTGCAAAAAGAAACTTCAGGTGAATTATATGCATTTTTTAAAAAAAGCAAACTGTTAAACTTGTGCTAGTTTTTTCCCCTTTTGGTTGTCATTCACTTTTCGAATTATATTGTTCATTATAGTTGTTCCTTATCCACTTTTCTAAGTCACTCATTTTTTTCTTTATACTTCGCTAAATCCGCTCTTAGCTTCAGTTTCTAAGCCAAAGGTTTCTAATCTTACTTAGCCTTTCATTATATGGAAATTATTCCATACTGTTGCCCTTCTTTGCCCCTTTTCCAATTCTATTGTATGTAGTTTGAGACATTAACCAGCTTCACCATGCTGCTTAAATGTGGGGGAGGGAGTAGGAGCTACAAAGTTTAGGATAAGTATCATCACAGAAAAATGAATATAAAGGTGGCTCTTAAGCATTATGTGTTTGAATGACTTCTTAAACAAAAGTTGTCAGAAGAGGAATTTGTGAAACTCCAATGGAAAAGTTCACTAGTTTTGTTGAAAGTCACCTCAAACTTCCTGAGATGTTTTGACCAACTAGGTAACTCCAAATTCACCTTGGATTTTGCTGTAGGTAGAATCCGCAGGCAGCCTCAGTCACCTTGCACTGACGGAATTTCATAGTTTTACTTTTGCCTCATATTTTTTTCTTGACAAATTTGTTTCAAAATTCAACTTTAGGCCAACTTTGGTGGCCTTACTACCAATGTAAATTTGGCCTTATCAAAAGTCATTTTGTTGTCCTTGAAAATCCCCATCCTGAGAAATCCACTTGTTTTATCATACTTCTTGTTGCTTCCCTCTGAATTCCCCAGATGTGCTGCCCAAGTAGTCTCTAAATCCACCTCAAAAATTTGTATTATGACAAACTAATAGCTGGTGACAATTGCTTTAATTTGTAATACAAATTCTAGTTAGGCCTCCTGCTAGGAATCCTGCCACTGAATCCAGCTTTGGAAACCCACTTGAAGAGGCGACAAACAGATGAAGAGACGGAAACATTTAAGAGCCGGGTCAATTTCTCTTAGTAGTTTCCATTCCACTACATTCTATTGTACAGAATTTCTTTATTTGATTCCATTTATGAATTGCTTCCCATAATATATTTCAAAATAAAAATGTCAATAAAAACAATCCCATATGTAAAAACAATTTCAAGTCTGATAACAGATATAGAATCGTAGAATTGGAAAGGGCCTATAAGGCCATCGAGTCCAATCCCCTGCTCAATGCAGGAATCCAAATCAAAGCATACCTGACAGGTGGCTGTCCAGTTGCCTCTTGAATGCCTCCAGTGCTGGACAGCCCACAACCTCCCTAGGTAATTGGTTCCATTGTCCTACCTCTCTAACAGTTAGGAAGTTTTTTCTGATGTTCAACCAAAATCTGGCTGCCTGTAACTTGAGCCCATTATTCCGTGACCTGCACTCTGGGACGATCAAAATGAGATCCTGGCCCTCCTCTGTGTGGCAACCTTTCATGTAGTTGAAGAGTGCTATCAGTCTTCTCTTTTCAATGCTAAACATACCCAGTTCTTTCAGTCTCTCCTCATAGGGCTTTGTTTCCAGTCCCCTGATCATCCTCGTTGCCCTCCTCTGAACCTGTTCCAGTTTGTCTGCATCCTTCGTAAATGCAGTGTCCAGAACTGGATGCAGTACTCAAGATGAGTCCTAACCAGTGCCAAATAGAGGGAAACTAATATGTGATTTGGAAACTATACGTCTGTTAATGCAGCCTAAAATAGCATTTGCCTTTTTTTACACCCACATCACACTGTTGGCTCATATACATTAAAACTGTTAATAAAAGTGAAAGTTAAAAACAAGTTTTAAAAAATTCAGAATATAAATAAAATCAACAAAGCTACATTATAAGCTAAAATTACAGATTAAAATACATGTCAACTTTATGTGTCTGGATAGGCTTGCCTAAACAAGAACATTTTTAGCAGTATAGTATAGAAACTTTATTGCAAACTGAGCCATTGGCCATGTGCAATTATACATACATCCATACATGCACAAATGAAATTATAACCACTTAAAACTTTTAGAGACTCTTTTATGACAGTGCTTCCTTGACAAAAGAGTCTCTCGTTTTTTGAGCCGCCAAGGCAAAATTGGCGACCGCGAGGGTCACAGAATTAAAATTATCTGCTAAAAGCGCATTAACCTTCTCTCTATCTGTACAAGGCGCTAAAGAGTCTAATAGAAAAGATGAAAATTTCCACCTAGGATTATCATAAAGCGGGCAATAAAATAAATAATGAACAATATTCTCAATTGTCTTACATCCATAAATACAAAGGCGCTGCACCACTGGTATGCCCCGAAAGCGGCTGTCAAGATAGGCCGTAGGCATTACTTGAAATCTCAAGGCGGTAAAAGCTCTTCTTACAGGGGCTCTATTAAGTACTTCTAAGTAATTTGCTATTGAATGGTTCAGTTTGAAACCTGGAAACCAGTTGGAAAAGTGGGCCGTTACAATAGACGCGCGATCCTGAGTTGCGTCGTAATCATAAATCCAATTACGAAGAGCGGCTTTACTTAGTTCCAGTAATTTGGCTACGGAAAGGTCGTATTTGGAAAGTAAAGTATGACATTCTTTCGCCCATCCTCCATGGCACATTTGATCTTGCCAGCATTTTTTAACCAAGTCTGAATCATTCATATTAAAAATTCAGAGCCAATACTGGAAGTAGGCGACATCAATACGTGCCATTAATGAGGGTAATCCTAATTCAGCTCTAAGATGGGCTGATGGAGTTCCTGCAGGCAGACCTAACATTTGTTTCATAAAGACGTTCTGGATTGATTCTAAATTAGTTCTCACTGCAGGTCCCCACAATTCTACCCCATATAGAATCTTGGGAAGTATTTTAACTTTTAATATATTTATCATTGGGTAGACAAGTTGGCCCTCACTAGAAAAAAAGAATCTTTTAGCTGAGTTTAATGCTCGGGAGCCGGCTAGGGTCACTGATTTTAACTGTTGGGTCCAAGCATGGCTGTTGGATAGAAAAATGCCAAGGTATTTAAAGGTAGAAACCTGCTCTAATGGAGCCCCATTTATTAACCATCTACTTTTGGTTTTCATATTTTTGCCGCAGACCATGATTTTGGATTTGGATTGGTTGATCATCAATTTCTGAGAGTGACAATACTCCAATTTTTGGAGCATGAGTTTGAGACCTATTTTAGTTAGTGAGCATAAGACCACGTTGTCGGCATATAGAAGGATAGAATTTTTTTTTGTGCCAATGGAAGGGGGGAAGAAGGAGGGGGATGATAACGCCACTACTATATCATTAATTAAAAAATTGAATAGAAAGGGTGCCAATAAGCACCCTTGTTTGACCCCTCTATGGACTGGGACTTTTGAAGATAGAGCACCATCCTTTCCTGTACGCACTTGGATGACAGTATTTTGATAGAGGGCTCTAATCAACCAGAGCAATCTTTCATCTATGTTGGTTTGAGCTAGTTTTTGCCAAAGAAGCTCTCTGTCAACTGTGTCAAAAGCCGCTGAAAAATTGATAAAGGCGAGATGCAAGGATGAAATGGCTTTTGATCTAGTTTTCCCAATTAAATGTTGCAGTCTTAGGCAGGCGCCAAAGAGGATACAGCAAAGGTGCGTGCCTAATGTCAATGGGCAGGGAGTTCCAGAGGATATGAGTGCCACACTATAAGACTGATTCCTTAAAAGTGTGGAGTGAACTTTATGTGGCACTTGTAAAAGTACCAGTTCCACAGATCAAAACAGTTGAATGGGCATATATGAGGTCAGGTGATCCTTCAAGTAAACTGGTCCTAAGCTGTTAAGGGCTTTGTCTCTACTCACAATAAAGGTACAAGGTTGTTGTCATGTTGTAGTTCACATGGCCACAGACAAACCGTAGTGATATCTAGTGTGATAACAGGTGGTGGATGGGTGGCCCAGGCAAGCCACAGAGGGACAGGAGGAGCTGGGGCAGCCCCCCCCAGCAGCTGCCCAGCTCTGCTGGATCCTCCAGCGCCTCCAGTTGGCAACCCTAGGGCCACTGCCCCAGGGTCCAGATCCCAAGGCTGGCTGTTTCTGCTTCTGGCTGTCCTCCTCGCGCTGTGCTTCATGTTCCTGCTTCACTGGGGCCAACACTTCCTGGTGGTTGGTGGTGGTGGAGACAGCAGTGGATCCTAGGGCTACCGGGTGCCACTCCCAGCTGTGCTTCTCCTCCTTGCAGTGCTTCTCCTGATGCTATCGTACCCCAGTCCACTCGTCTCCCTGCGTGGCCCTGGCAGCAGAGCAGCAGCAGCAGAGGGACAGGATGAAGAGTTGCCCAGGGAAGGCAGCACTAAGTGAGAGAAGCTGTCTGCCTGGATGGGACATGGTTAAGGAAAGGGGGTTAAGGGAAGGCCGGGTGAAACAGAGCACAAGGGAAGCCCCGTGCAGAGTGCATTGCAGCCATCCAACCTTGAAGTCACCAGTGCCTCAATTACTGTGCTTAAGCTCTCCCACTCCCAGTCCAGGAATGGCCACATCTGTTCTCTCAGCTGAAGTGGGTAGAAGACATTTCCACCCATTGAGGCTACCTAGGCCTCCAGTGACAAAGTTAGATCTAGAAGCACCCCCAGAATGTGCACCTGATCCTTTTGGGGGAGTACAATCCCATCCAAGGCAGAAAATTGGCCAAGTTCTCAGACACGGGAACCACTCACCCCCATTACCTCTGCCTTGCCAAGATTTAAGCTCAGGCTATTTGCCCTTATCCAACCCACCACTGCATCCAGGCACCAGGCCAGGTAGCCTCTCCTGATTCAGATGTTATGGAGAAATAGAACTAAGTGACATCAGCATACTAATAGCACATTGCCCCAAATCTCCTAATAACTTCTCCCAGTGGTTTCATTATACAGCCATGAGAGGGTTGCCAGTAGGGTTGCCAGGGCAGAAGTATCCCAAACCCTGCGATTTGGAGGGGGGCTGAGTGATGTCATGGGGCGAGTCCAAGTGACATCATGGGGTGGATCTGAGTGACATCATGGGGCACGTCTGAGTGACATCATTAAGCATGATACATTAAGCATCAACCACAATTGCTTGGAGCATACAATCCATACCAAAATTTCTCTGATTGGAATTTAAGAGAGAAATCTTAGCTAAAAGATTTCCCTGGGTAGGGAACATTTAATCGAGCCAACTCAGTTCTGGCAAAAAGGGTTTAAGTGCCCTCAGGCCAGGCCAGTCACCAGATGGCCACTGGAGGAAGAAAGGAGCCTAGTGTTGTGGAGATGTTAGATGGGAGCACTCAGGAGGAAAGATAGATGTTCCTGAAGGCTGCAATTCTAAACACACTTACTAAGAGACTACGCCCCATAGAACTCAATAGGACTTACTTCTCAGTAAATATGATTTAGATTGTGTTGTTGGTAAAGCAACCCCCTGCCTGGAATGCCCTGTCCCTACCTTTTAACATCCAAATTTCTTTACAGATTTGACCCTTCACTTCAGAAAGAGGTCTGAGAAATGAGTAAGAAGATTCTCTACCCTCTATGTCTCCCCCGTGGGCTGCTATAAAGATTCCTATGAGTAAGGCAGAAAACTCAGCATCCCACAACTAGTCAGGATTCATAACCAAAACCCAAAACTAAAAAATTCCTGGCAGCCAGTCAGCCAAGGCCACAGAAATCCCCATGCAGTTACTACAGAATGCTGTGGCATGATTGCTGACATGAGTGAGATCCTGGCAGCACATAATTCCTCTGCTCTGAAATAGCACTGGTTACCAGTTTGCTACTGGGCCAAGTTCAAGGTGTGCTTTCCATGCTACGGGTGCCACACAGTACTTGTTCTGCTCTTGTAAGAAACCAGTCCTTTAGTGTGGCAGCACCTGCGCTTTGGAACTCCTTGCCTCTGACATTAGTAGGTGCCTTCATTGTACTCTTTTTGGCACCTTCTAAAAATATTTTTGTTTAGGCAAGCCTACCCAGGCATGTAGAAGCGATTACTTTTTATCTATTTTTAACATTGTTGGTTTTATTGTTTTGAACATTTTTAAATCCCTTTATCTGCTTTTGCCAATAATTTTATTGTTTTAATTCCTGCTATAAACCACTTTGAAGTTTTTTTACAATAAAGCAGTATATAAATGTTGTAAATAAAATAAATAAATAAATTTTGGAGTCACTGTAGCCCATAGGTCTCTTTCCCCTTTTGTACCAAGTCAGGCCATTTGGTACCATCTAGCTCAGTACTGATGACATGGACTAGCATTGGCTCTCCAGGATTCCAGAGATTGAATTTTGGACCTTTGCATGCAAAACATGTGCCCTATCACTGAGTCACGGCCCCTTTTAAAAATGTATCTTTTAAAATTGTTATTTTCAATTCACTAATGAATGCACAGCATACTAGGGCAGATCCACACCATGCATTTACAGCACATTCAATACACATTTGCTTTAAATGTATTATGTGGATCTCCATTACTTCATAAACTTTGCCTACGTATAAATCATTTTAATTAAATTTTAAAATGGAAATAAGCTATAAAGTTTACTTGGTGACCATGGGCTACGCAGCATCTCTCAGCCTAACCTATCCCTCAAGGTGAAAAGAACAGAGGGGGACCATGACCACCCCAAGGAAAAAGGGTACACTTAACATGTATAAATAATAATTTACAACCATAGTGTGAGATCAGATACAATCAAGACATAGTATGAAGAAATATTTATATAAGCACGACTGTCAAAGATGTTTATTATTTACACAACCTGTAAAGATATTTATCGTGTAATCCTATGCATATGGCCATGCCGCCATCAATGTGGGGGGGGGGAGGCTTTGAAGCCATGCTAGGTCTTCCCTGGCATGGTTGCACTCTAAAAATTATATCCAGGTACTTCACCAAAGTTGCTACCTGTGATGTTCCTGATTTGTAATGTAAATATGGTAAGTGCTGGTATAATATAAGACATATGGTAAGTGGAGTGAGTGAGGAGGGGGAGTACATGGTCTGTAGAATGCTGGGTGATTGGCTGAGCATTTGAATGACTGGGAGTATAAATGGAAGAATGACAGTTGAATCAGGGTGGTAGATGTTGGTTGGTGTTGTTGGTGTTTGGAGGTGGATGTTGGTGAACAATATAAGGTGGCTGTGGAGAGAGTGAATTAGGAATTCTGAGGAAATTATTAAGTAAAGTACATAAGAGAACATATATGAAACCATATGCTTGTCAACACAGTCTTAAGTAATCTTGTTATTTCTAATGCTTAATAAATATTTCTTGGTTTACTAAAAGCCTGATTCTTCAGCTGGGATACACAATCCAGGGGGGATGGCAGAGTAACTAAGGCTGAACAGTAATTGTATCAAATGGTGGCAGCAGCAGAGGAAAATATATTGTATCCAATACCACAGAGAAACCCAGAGCTCTAAGCTTCAGTGCAAGAGGCTGCAGGGGGGGTTGGGAATTACCTATACCCATAGACACAAGGTATCGAGATAGCCTGGCAGAGACTAAGGCATAGTCTAAAGGTTATAAGGGATAGAGTGTTGGGTAGTGAGGCCTAGCAGGGGGATCTTTTGAGATCTGTGCTAGTGCAGTGAAAGGTAAAAATAAACCTGATGTTCCTCACTGGGGGTGACCAGAGGTGGGCTGTATATCATAAGGTGGGCCTGACAGTGGTAAGACATCACTAGTGGTCACAGCAGCGTCACTAGTGGGAGTGCGGGGTGTGTGGACCTCTGGCACGCGCTCCAGGCTGGCGGTGGAAGGCCCGTCCTGGCTTCACTGCCAGTGAGCGGGCGTCTGCTTTCCGTCTCACCCACCCGCCTCCGAGGAGGAGTTGGCTGCGATGACCCGGAGTGCTTCTCGGCTCCTTTGCTGGGCAATGGCACAGGGCAGGGCGGCTCTGGGTGTCACCCCCCTCAGGGTGTCACCCGGGTGCAGTCCGCACCCTCCGCACCCCGGTAGTGATGCCCCTGAGTGGTCACAGGAGGGGAAGGATGTCACACTACCGTCATAGGCTGACACTGGAGCACTACCCCCATGTAAATTAAAATTCCAGCCATCCAATTGCCCCACTTCCTATCTACCTTCTTCCTCTTAAACTTCTTGTTGTCTCTTTCCTCCTGCTTATCCTTTTCTTTCTGTTAGGGCTCTATGTATAACAAGGAAAACACATCCACATATTCCCCTTTCGAGATACACTCCTTTGTAGGCAACAACAAATGAGCTGCTAGGGGAGCTGACGTCTCCCCAAATGGTATGGTGCCAGCCCAGACATGAGCCAAAGGATGAGCAGGGAGCTGAGCCGCCCCTACAAGGGGAGCACCTGCACCTTCCAAACCAGTCTGCAGGCCTCATTCATGGGCTGCTGCTGGACTGGAGGAGACATACCCCTACCATAACCAGCAGACACAGCCCCTGCATAAGGAGGATAAGGCCACCCCTGAGCTGCTCCCCAAGGCATGGCCCAAGGCCCCATCCCAGGCCACCCAGATATTCCCCACACATTACCTGAAGGAGTGGACTCACCAGAAACCATAGCAGCTGCAATCACCTCCACTGCAGGACTCCCTGGAGCCACCGCCTCCACCTCAGGTGCTAAATAAGCAGGTGCAAACCAACCTGAGGAGCCCTCCAACACAGCTAATTGGTCCAAAAAAGAATTCCAATCAGTGTCATACTGACCTTTCATATCCTGTGAACTCTTAGCTGCCTTAAGCTTCTTCCCACTAGCCTCAAGAGGTTGCCTATTCCACCTCTTCAGCGACTCAATACGGGCTAACACAGAAACCACGTCAGGCATCGTATCCTCTGAGGATGAAGGCTCCTGGGAAGGAAGAGGGGGCTGTGGGGCTGGCCTCTTCATGGCCTTCCCTTTCCTCTTTGGGCCACTTGCACCCTTCTTGGGATGCATAGCAGTATGCACTAGGCCTACCCCTACTGAAGTAAGCAAAACTGCTGACTCAAATGGACACCCCAAAATGGCTGCCCCCCACAAGGTAGCAGAATGTGCACAAAATGGCTGTTCCTAAATGGCCACCGCACCCCAGGCACAGAAATGTTCTCAAAATGCCCACTGCACAGCAGCAAAATGTGCTCAAGATGGCTGCACCAAAATGGCCACCACACACAAGACAGCAAAATGGACTGAAAATGGCTGCCTCAAAATCACTGCCAAGCATCAAAAGGCAGCAAGATGAGGCTACCCCAAGATGGCCACCGCACACTAGGCAGCAAAAATGAGCACAAAATGGCTGTGCAAGCCTAAAAGGCAGCAAGAAGAGTGACCCCACCAAAATGGCTGCCCTATCCCCAAATGTGGGAAAATGCACATGGCGAAGAAAACCACACCACTGATCCCCACCAGACCCAGACTCAGCTCCCTTATCCCAGTGGGCACTAGAGGAGCAAGGTCCACCCCCTGGCACCCTGGAAGGTCCCAGATACAGCCAAATGACAGCCACAACCAAAGGCCACCACCAGATCCAACTGCACGCCCACTCCAAACCTCACAGGCCCCTAAGAGCCCACAACACTGCTCAGCCTCACAGCCCCCACCGCCTCACACAGCCCTGCGCTGCACCACCACTCAGCCCCGGGCTTGCCACCACCGCTGCAGTCCCATGCTCCTTCATCGCCACCATTGCTCAGCCTCGACCCATCGCACAGCCTCACTGCAGCGTCACGCAGTCCTGCACTGCTTTGCCACCACCACTCAGCCTCGCATCACCACCTTGCACCTCTCTCAACCCCTGCGCTCCAGCTGATCAGGCCCCAAGCCCAGGCCTCCATGAACAAAGGTAGGCCACAACCTGCTCAGCTGTCATGCAAGTAACTTTGAACGAGTTCAAATTGGCAGGGCCCACTAATCTGAATCCTAGAGTATTGAAGGGACTGGCTGAAGAACTCTCAGAACCGCTGTCTATTATCTTTGCAAAATCATGGAGGACTGGTGAAGTGCTGGATGACTGGAGGACAGCTAATGTTGTCCCTATCTTCAAAAAGGACAGGAAGGAGGAACTGGGGAACTACAAACCAGTCAGTCTAACATCAATCCCTGGAAAAACTCTGGAGCAGATTATAAAGCAGTCAATCTGTAAGCACCTTGAAAACAATGCAGTGATTACTAGGAGCCAACATGGATTTATGAAAAACAAATCCGGCCAAACTAATCTCATTTTTTGATCGGGTAACCTCCCATGTAGACTGCGGGAATCCTGTGGACATACTATCTCGACTTTAGCAAAGCTTTGGACAAAGTGCCCCATGATATTCTGATTAGCAAGATAGCTCAATGTGGGCTGGATGGAACAACTATCAGATGGATCCACAGTTGGCTCCAGAATTGTACTCAAAGAATGCTTATCAATGGTTCCTTCTCAAACTGGGCGGAAGTAACGAGTGGGGTACCACAGGGCTCGGTCCTGGGCCCGGTGCACTTCATCATGTTTATTAACGACTTGGATGAGGAGGTACAGGACATGCTTATCAAATTTGCAGATGATACAAAATTGGGGGGCACAGCTAATACCGTGGAAGACAGAAACAAAATTCAAAGAGACCTTGATAAGCTGGTGCATTGGGCTGAAAACAACAGAATGAAACTCAGCAGGGATAAATGCAAATTTCTACACTTAGGAAAAAGAAACCAAATGCACAGTTATAAGATGGGGGATACATGGCTCAGCAATACAACATGTGAAAAGGATCTTGGAATTGTCGTTGACCACAAGCTGAATATGAGCCAACAGTGCGATGTGGCTGCAAAAAAGGCAAATGCTATATTAGGCTGCATTAACAGAAGTATAGTTTCCAAATCGCATGAAGTATTAGTTCCCCTCTATTCAATACTAATTAGGCCTCATCTTGAGTATTGCCTCCAGTTCTGGTCCGCAGACTTCAAGAAGGATGCAGACAAACTGCAACAGGTTCACAGGAGGGCAACAAGGATGATCAGGGGACTGGCAACAAAGCCCTATGAGGAGAGACTGAAAGAACTGGGCATGTTTAGCCTGGAGAAGAGAAGACTGAGGGGAGAGATGATAGCACTCTTCAAGTACATGAAAAGTTGTCACACAGAGGAGGGCCAGGATCTCTTCTCGATTGTCCCAGAGTGCAGGACACAGAATAATGGGCTCAAGTTGTAGGAGCCAGATTTCGACTGAACATCAGGAAAAACTTCATAACTGTTAGAGCCATACGACAATGGAACCAATTATCCAGAGAGGTAGTGGGCTCTCCGACACTGGAGGCATTCAAGAGGCAGCTGGACAGCCATCTGTCGGGAATGCTTTGATTTGGATTCCTGCATTGAGCAGGGGGTTGGACTTGGTGGCCTTACAGGGCCCTTCCAACTCTACTATTCTATGCTTCTATGGCCCAAAAGAGGCCAAAGGGAGATGGAGCAGGGCTTAAATAGCCCCCTGCTCCGCCCCCATGTATGACATGGCATGCGTGGCCACACTACCATCAATGGGGGGGGCTTTTAAGCCATGCCAAGTCTTTCCTGGCATGGCTGCAAAACCCTGCCAGCACCAGAGCCCTTCGGTCTGGCACTGGCGGGCATTGTACAAACACAGTGAACAGCCCTACTATGTTTGTTAGCCATCATCCAACACATCACCACCAGTCCAGGGCTTGCATAGCCTCTCCTAATGCAGACGTTACAGAGAAATAGAGCTTGGTGTCCCATATCACCTAATGACTTTTCCCATCCGCTTCTTACAGATGCTAAATAGCACTGGGGGCAAGATTGGACCCTGTTGCACCCCACAGAACAGCTGCCAGCGGCCAAAACACAATCATCCAACACCATTCTCTGAAACCAATCCTGAAGACAGGATTAGAAGCATTGTAAAACAGCAGCTCTGATACTCATCTCGCCACTTCAGCTCAGGAGACTATCAGTGACATCAAAAGTCACTGAGAGTTCACGTAAGAATACAAAGGTTGCACTCCTTCTGTCCCTCTGATAACAGTCTTCCATCCCCTCCTATAAAGATCCTGCTGGGGGTTAGGAGATCCTTTAGAACATAATGGGATACGTCATGGAAGGCTATAGTTGCCCTTGACTTGCATGAACGAGACACTTTCAACTAAAACAAGGCAAACACTGGATACAACTTTGTATTTATGCTGAATTACACCTTTTTGAATGATGAAACTGATAGTTTTGTTTGTATTTCATTTTATGACACCAGTGCAGCCATATATTTTGCATTCCATCACACTCATTCAATAATTTCTTGAATGCCTTATGGGTACAGTAACCATCAGCCAATTCAGGCTGCTTATGCAATACTGACTGAATATGGATAGTGGTAAGTGGCGGTAATGCAGCTGAAGCTCTGCTCATGGCCGGAGTTCGATTCCAACGGAAGGAGGAAGTCGAATCTCCAGTAAAAGGGGTCGAGGTCCACTCAGCCTTCCATCCATCCGTGGTCGGTAAAATGAGTCCCGGCCTATGCTGGGGGGTAAAGAAAGGTCGGAGACGGAACTGGCTATCCCACCCCATATATACGGTCTGCCTAGTAAATGTCACAAGACGTCACCCTAAGAGTCGGAAATGACTCGCACTACAAGTGCAGGGACACCTTTACCTTTTTATAAATAAGACATCACACTAGGCAAAATCTGAATGAATAGGACTTAAGATAACACAGCCATTGTCATAAAGATTTTCTCATAACTGAATCCATGCTTCAGCAGCAATTCTTTCTTACATTTAAAGTCATATGTTCTAACAGATCCGTTCCAATAGATAGTTGACACAATCAAACCTATCCTTGTGGCGCCAAACAAATCCTCTATGACAAAAGGTAATGTTGTACAGTATTATGATTTTCTCACAAGTGTAAAGCTTCTATAACAAGAGTTAACCAGAGTCACATCCACACCATACATTTAGAACACATGGCTTCCCCCAAAGAATCCTGAGATCTGCAGCTTGTAACTCTGTGAGGGGTAAAATACCCAGGATTCTTTGGAGAAAGCTGTATGCTTTAAATGTGTTTTAAATGTATGGTTTGGATGTGACCCAGGTTGCAAGGAGGACAGTTAAGAAAAATAACTCCTTGTCAGTAGTTAAATCTCTTATTTCAAAATCCTTTTTGAAAGCCAAAAATTTGACACCATTTTTTTCTTTGATTCTGCTGGGATATCAAATCCAAACTAATGACAGCTCCAACGTTTATTATACAGCCAAGACAGGGTTGTTAAGCAAGCGTTTCTGAGTTCAGGACTATAAGTTTTGTAAGGTTTTGTTTTGAAATGAGTTCATGGGAAGCATCAGAATGGCATCGGGGGTGTTTTCAATTTAACATTGCGGAATGTGAAAAATCCCCGCTGGCTATAGTATACTGCCACGAATTTCCTGAATTGGGCAGATAGATGCCATTTAAATGCAAGTGGAATATCAGAGCACTTTCACTGCCAGAAGATGGCACTCAAACATTAGTAAAACTAAGCAAGAAAATGATCCAAATTGTTCGAGAGTATCCCTCTCCAGATGTGGACTTCTCTGTGGCCCAGGCAGGTTTCAGAATGTAGTGGGAGTATTTTCACATTTACTTGTTTGTTTAAAATTATAGTGTACCCTTGGTCAGCACTGATATCATGACCTTTGTCGGGAGAGGGACAGGGGGAGTGTGACCCTGTTGATTCTCCTTGATGTCTCAGCTGCTTTTGATACCATCGACCATGGTATCCTTCTGGGGAGACTCACGGAGTTGGGAGTTGGGGGTACTGCTTGGCAGTGGCTCCGCTCCTACTTGGTGGGTCGTCAACAGAAGGTAGTGCTTGGGGAACACTGTTCGACACCCTGGACTCTCCATTGTGGAGTCCCACAGGGATCGGTACTGTCCCCCATGCTTTTCAACATCTATATGAAGCCGCTGGGTACGGTCATCAGGAGTTTTGGAGTGCGTTGTCACCAGTACGCTGATGACACGCAACTCTATTTCTCCTTTTCATCTTCTTCAGGTGAGACTGTTAACGTACTAAACCGTTGCCTGGCCGCGATAATGGACTGGATGGGAGCTAACAGACTGAAGCTTAATCCAGACAAGACCGAGATGCTGTTAGTGAGTGCCTTCTCTGCCCAGATGGTGGATGTTCACCCTGTTCTGGATGGGGTTACACTCCCCTTGAAAGAACAGGTTCGTAGCTTGGGAGTTCTTTTCGACTCTTCCTTGTCTCTTGAGGCTCAGGTAGCCTCAGTGGCAAGGAATGCTTTTTACCATCTCCGATTGGTAGCCCAGCTACATCCCTATCTGGACAGTGACGACCTCGCCTCAGTAGTTCATGCTCTGGTAACTTCTAGATTGGACTACTGCAATGCGCTCTACGTTGGGCTGCCCTTGAAGACAGTTCGGAAACTACAGTTAGTCCAGAATGCAGCGGCCAGATTGTTGACGCGGACAAGAAGGTCCGCTCGTATCACACCTGTTCTGGCTCGTCTGCACTGGCTTCCTATTTGTTTCTGGGCTAAATTCAAAGTGCTGGTTTTGACCTATAAAGCCTTACACGGCATGGGACCGCAATACCTGGTGGAGCGCCTCTCCCAATATGAAACTACCCGTACACTGCGCTCAACATCTAAGGCCCTCCTCCGAGTACCATCCCATCGACAAGCTCGGAGGGTGGTGACTAGAAATAGGGCCTTTTCGGTTGTGGCTCCCGAACTGTGGAATGGTCTCCCCGATGAGGTGTGCCTGGCGCCGACGCTGCTATCTTTTTATATTCCCAGGCATTTTAATGCGTATTAGTATATGTATTTGATGTATTTTGCTACTGTTTGATTATTTTGTTTACCTTTGTTGGTTTGATTTTATTGTATTATTGTATTTATATATTTTGATTGCTTTATTGTATGTACACCGCCCAGAGAGCCCTTGGGCTTAGGGCGGTATATAAATTAAATTAAATAAATAAATAAATAAATAAATCATGGTGGGGCACAACATAAATTATAAGCAGCCACCAGTAAATATATATATATATATAACGCTAGCAAAGAGAAACAGCTAAAAAACAGCTGAGCACAATGAGAAGTTACTCATTAAAATCCTAAAATGTCTGAGTAAGCACATATGTTGTCATTTAGTGTCAAAATGACAACAAAGTCAACATTGGAGTCTAGGGTTGCCAGGTCCATGACCTGAGACTGATCCTGTATCTTTAGGAGAAGAGAAAGTCAGCCAAGTGCAGGTGTTCTTGCAACTCTGTAATGGGAAAAACCACAAGGTGGAATTCTCCCTTCCCCCTGCACAACTTTTAAAGATACAGAAGACTTCTTGGAGGCTGGGCCTGGCAACCATCTTCTCCTAAAGATACAGGATCAGTCTCAGGCCAAGAACCTGGCAACCCTATTGGAGACTGAAGTATCTGTAAAGGGAAGATACTCCACAAATGGGGCTCCACCACAGAGAATGTTCTGTCCTGCATCACCACCAAATGAACCTCCCCTAATAGAGGGATATGAATAAGATCCCCCACTACCACTGATCTTTTTTTAATTGATTTTTATTGCAACTTTATCAAGGATAGAAGAAAGGAAAAGGAAAACACAAAGAAAAAAAGGGGGCAGGAAAAAATCCATCCGTTCACTTTAATAATACATTAATGATCAGTACAGGCGTTCAAATGAAGTGGATGTTTATAGACCCAGCACTGATCCTAAAGCTTAGGCAGGCTGATAAAGGTGCTCCATCAGGTAACTGGGTCTTAAACTATTTAAAGATAAAAACATGAACCTGCAATTCAATTTCCAGCAAATAAAACTTGATTCATCTCCCTGTCCACTATGGGTGGAATTTTACATAGGGGTTTTTTTGTCATAATAATTATCATGTTTACTACATAATTTCACACCATTGTCTGCATCTCCCTCATCTAGCTGTCTTTGAAATGTTTTGTGCTTATTCACAGCAACTGAATTTTGTCAGGAACTTTAAATGAGGTTGCTAATGGCACATCAATTAGCCATCTCCCCACAGGGAACCTTTTTAGTGGAAGAAGGCTACCTTTAACAGTGATCTTCCTCTACTTTGCAGTGAAAAAAAGTGGACAGACTATATTTACTGTTTCAGTGATGACAAACACACCTACATACTTATGCATATTCTGATATACATATACATTTGTCTCAGTTTTTATATCTGTCTAAAGGGAGGGTGATTGTGCTATAAACCATGTCATTTTGACATGATATACATTATAATATTTACATACCACTGAGCAGTTTAAAAATTTCCATCAAAAAAGCCCTGCCCACTATCTATATGCCCATTGAGTTGTTTACTCGTTACACTGAACACTCATACAGGGTGCCTGTACAGAGTTGCAATTATTTATTTATTTATTTATTTATTTATTTATTTATTTATTAGTCGCCCATCTGGCTGGCTGTCCAGCCACTCTGGGTGTCGTACAAAATAAAAACATACAAATACATTAAAACATTAAACATCTCAACAATAATAATAAAACCTAACCCAGTGTGAAAGAGTATACCCATGTTCATTTTCAAAATATACACATGCTCTTGTACCTTTTTAAAGTAGTGTTTGATTAATGTGTAGATCTGTAAGCATAATCTGTTCATGAGCCTTTAAATTTTTTCCCCATATTAGTCCATTACCTCATGCAGGGGCTGTTGTCAAGGGGAAATGAGGCTACCCAGAGGGCACATTCTCTGTGGGAAAGGCTAGGCAGGGACACATGAAGGAGGTCAGGGCAGAAGGAAAGAAAACAAGGAAGGTTCCAGCTAAGCCTCGTGAGTGGAGATGACACGAAGGTGACAGGAATGAAGTGAGGTGTGGAATTACGGTTGCCAGGTCAGAAGCATCCCAAACCCTGAGATTTCACAGGCAGGCCCTAGTGATGGGAGCGGACCCTAGTGATGTCATTAAGCATGATACATTAAGCATCAACCCCAGTTGCTTGGAGCATACCACTCAAACAAAAAAATTCTCTAATTGGAAATTTAAGATAGAAATCTTAGCTAAGTGAGAGTGTTTCCAGGGCCAGCTGAAGTGACGGGATCATTCCTTCTCACCTGCTTAGAGAGCCTGGGTAAGAAACATTTAAACTAGCCTGCTTGCTTCTGACAAGAAGGTTTAAGTGCCCTCATGCTAGGCCAATCACCAGAAGGCCATTGCAGGAAGAAAGCCTAGTCTTGTGGAGCTATTAGATGGGAGCACTCAGGAGTAAAGATGGATGCCCCTGAAGGCTGCAATTCAAAACAAACTTACTAAGGGACTAAGCCCCACAGAGCTCAATAAGACTTACTTCTGAATATATAAGATTGTGCTGTTGGCAAACCTTGACTAGGGATCCTCTGCAATTATATCCATATCAAAGCAGGGCTGGCAACCCTCTGCCTAGAATGCCCTTCCTGCCTTTTAACTGGCTGCTCCAAATGTCTTCACATACTTGACTCTTCACTGCAGAGAGAGGTTTGAGAAAAGAATAAGAATTAAGAAGATTTTCTACTCTTTCCTGCCTACTCTGTGTGCCGCTATAACCTCACTTTGACAGCCAACCCAATTCCAGTGAGTTCCAGTGAACCCAATTTCACTGACAGAGGAAACAATCATGGGTTGGTCTACCTTCACAGGTAGTAGACTGGGAAAAACAGCAATTGAAGCCACACTTCCCAGTATGTAAATTATCTTACCACTATTGGGCAAGAAACAAACCATCATGCAAATAACAAGGTGTATCATCAGTGGGTTTAAGGGGGTTGAGCTGACCACATGGAACCACTGTTGTTGCTTCTATGGATGTAAGGGAATAAGGTCAGAGGTAAATTAAATGCAAATAGAAAAAGATAGTGATAATTTCCTAAATGCAACACCATACCAAGATTCTTATGAAAAAGACAGTAAACCGGTCACTGTTACTAAACAAAACTAAAAAGGTGTCAGCTCTACATTGCGTCAGCAGTGCCGATGGGGGCTGGAAATGCCTGGGTGGTTGGCAGGGAAGCAAAGTCCTTAGCCGGCAGTCTGGCCATAAATCTGCCAGGTCTTAGGAGGAGGGGAGCTGATAAGGGCCAGGCTTGTCCGAAGCGTACTTGCCGAGTCAGGAGTCCAGAAGTGAGGTCAGTAGAGGTCCGGGATCAAGTGCCAAGGGGTCAGTCCGAAAGAGGGTGCCAGGAAACTAGGAACACACAAGCCATGCCTGACGTTGCAGTCAGCAACAAGCTGCAGCCAAGGTGTGCCTTATAAAGAGCAAGGTTGACAGCAGGTGTGAGTCCTCAGCGTTTGGGCCTTAAGGAGACAGGCCTGCCTCTCTTCTGCCTGACCTTCTGCTGTCTACGTTCTGCAGGTGAGGGGGGAGTATCCTGTTCACTGTCTGTGTCTGGCTGCAGGGACTCTGCTGTATCTGGGGTGCTCTGCAGCTGAGGGGGAGAAGGAGCTGGATTCTCAGGAGGCTCCTCCATGTCTCCTTCTGAGTCTGCTGCTCCTGGGTCTGCTGCTGTTACTCCCGAGTCATCCTCATCTGAGGAGTCCTCTGACGGGGCCATGACAAAAGGTCACAGCACAAGGTCACAGCACAACCTGACCCAGGGGCTGCAGTTAGTGCAGAATGCTGCAGCATGATTGCTGACATGAATGAGGCCCTATAAGCATATAATAGAACTCTGTACTTGTTGCCAATTTGCCATCAAGCCCAGTTCCAGATGTACTTTCCATGTTATGGGTTCCACATAGTACTTGTTCTGCTCTTATACGAAATGGATCCTTTAGTGTGGCAGTACCTATGCTTTGGAACTCACTACCTATTAGTACTTCATTGTACTCATTTTGGCACCTGCTAAAAACATTTTTCTTTAGGCATGTAGAAACTATTATGTTTTTGTTCTATCTGTTTTTAACTCATTATTGGTTTTATTATTTTGAATGCAGTTTAGTCCATGACCGTAAATAAAAATCAATCAATCATTCATTTTGAACGTTTTTAAATATGTATCTTTAACTGTTTTTTGCCAAGAATTGCATTGTTTTAATTTCTTCTGTAAACCCCTTTGAGATTTTTTACAATAAAGCTGTATATAAATGTTGTAAATAAAATACACAAATACTGTACATTTCAAAGTCACTGTGGCCCTTGGGTCTCTGTCCTCTTTTAGGCACAAAGGAATGTGCCTTATACCAAGTCAGCCCATTTGATACCATGCAGCTCAGTACAGATGACATGATCTAGCACTGGATCTCCAAGATTCGAGGCAATAGTCTGTAGAGACTGAATTTTGGACCTCTGCATACAAAGCATGTGCCCTACCACTGAGCTACAGCCCTTTTTCTAAAAGTATCTTTTAAAATTGTTCTTTTCAATTCACTAATGAATGCACAGCATACTAGGGCAGATCCACACTATGCATTTAAAGCACATTCAACATACATTTGAAGCACATGAATCCAACCACAGAATCATGGGAACTGTACTTTCTTAAGGGTGGTGGGAACTGTGAGGGGGAAACTACACTTCCCAGGATTCTTTGGAGGAGGTCACGTGTTTTAAATGTGAGTTGGATGTGCTTTAAATGCATTACTTCATGAACTTTGCCTGCATATAAATCATTTTAATTAAATTTCAATATGGAAATAAGCTACAAAGTTTACTGGGTGACCATGGGCTATGCACCACCTCTCAGCCTAATCTGTCCCTCAGGGTAAAAACAACAGAGGGGGACTATGACTGCCCTAAAGAAGAAGGGCACACATAAAATGTAGAGGAAATAATAATTTGTAATTTACAACCATAGGGTGTAATCAGATACACATCAAGACACAGTATGAAGAAATATTTATATAAGCATGGGTGTCAAAGATGTTTATTACTTACACAACCTGTAATGATATTTATTGTGCAATCCTATGCATGTTTACTCAGAAGCAAGTCCCAATGTATTCAATGGTGCTTACTCAAGCAGGGAAGCATGCACAGGACTGCAATTCAGTGATAACGAACTTAACTCACCCAATCAAAAATTCAGAATCATTCCACTTTAAGCTGGTTTGCAACTGTTTTATGCTTCTCTTATGGTTATTGGATTTTAAATGGCTTTATTTCTTGCTCTGTTTTCCAATCCTATCTCACAATGTTGTTGGAAATATTCCATATAAACACACAATGGAGATGTAAAAATACATACACCCCATATAATAGTTTATTGTCAAAACTAGCTGGCCATTGCAGCACGTTTCTTTAAAAAAAACAAAGTACTAGTTTCCTGCCAAATAAAATCAGTGACACCTAAGTAAGCCCTGCCTAAATGTTTTTTTACAAAAAGGATTGGAGGGAGAGAGAAAGATTTACAACACAATCCTTTTCTATATTCACTCAAAAGTCCCATTGATTTTCAGCACAATCCTAACCATGTCTACTCAAATGTCCTACTGAATTCAATTGGGTTAACTCCCACATATGTGGAATTAGCATTGCAACTTTACTCCCAGAAAAGCTTCATATTGGGAAGGGTTTCAAAACAGGTTATGAATAAGACAGATAAACTGACCTCTTCAACAGTCCAGTGAAATGTAAACTAGTTTGACTCCTTAATTAGAAAGGTATAACACTGAGCATGTACAATTTTTAAAACTTCTGTTCAAAAATTAATTGAAAGAGGTCTTTTGTATCTTTAAGAAAACCTGCACTTGGCTGACTTTCTCTTCTCCTAAAGATACAGGATCAGTCTCAGGGATTGAACTTGGCAACCCTAGACATGAGCAATAGCTACAAAAATGATTTCTTCCATTTCCTGAAATCAGTAAACATGTTTAGCTAACACTTTGCTCAGAAATGTTATCCATTTATAAACAGTGATATTAATTATCCATTATTCCAAACAAACAGAACATTACAATGAGCCTTAGTAGCTCAGGCTACATTCCTAAACATACCTACTTGGAGGTAAGAATTGAATCCAATGGGGCTGCTTACTTCCCATTAAGGAGCTGGCCTGCAACCTTGACCCTTTGCACATTTATTCATAAGTAATTCCCACTGTGTTTAATGTGGCTTGCTCCCTAGTAATAGGCTGCAATATACTCTAAGCCAGCCTTTTCCAACCAGTGTGTCTCCAGATGTTGTTGGACCACAACTCCCATCTTCCAGACCATTGGCAATGCTGGCTGAGGCTGATGGGAGCTGTGGTCCAACAACATCTGGAGGCACACTGGTTGGGAAAGGCTGCTCTAAGCAGAAAAGTGACACAAATAGAGCAGGATCCTGGAATTTGGGAGCATATCAACACCATTCAGTATCTGCTTTACTGGACAAACCTCATAGCCACTACATACAGAGCTAGTCCCACAGTGAATACCTCTATTGTCTATTAATGTATATGGCATGTGTAGCCTTAAAGTGCAATCCTATCCATGCCTTTTCAGAGGTAAGTCCAACTGAATTAATGGAGCATATTCCCAGCCTTAGTCTATTTTTTTTCCTAAAAAGTAAATCCTGCAGAGTTCAGATGAGATTTCTCCCTAGTTAATATATACAGCATCAGTTGTATATAGGTGGCCAGGACAGAATAGGGATTCTGTTAGTGTACCGCCCACCCTGCTGCTCCACAGTCTCCCTACCTGAGCTAGCCAGGGTAGTCTCGGGGTTGGTCCCCTCGGCTTGTGGTATTGGGTGACTTCAACATCTACGCTGAGACTGCTCTGTTGGGAGTGGCTCAGGACTTCATGGCCTCCATGACAACCATGGGTCTGTCCCAAGTAGTATCTGGCCCCACTCATGTTGCTGGTCACACCCTCGACCTGTTTTCTGTGTTGGTCGGGATGACGGTGATTTTGGTGTGGAAGAACTTGCAGTGGTTCCGTTGTCATGGACAGATCACTACCTGGTTGGGTTTAGACTCACTGGGTCTCAGAGCCTCTGCAGGGGTGGGGGACCGATTAGAATGGTCCATCCCAGGAGGCTGATGGATCCAGATGGTTTCCTGATGGCTCTTGGAGATTTTCCTGCCACCTTGGCAGGCGATCCTGTCAAAGCCCTGGTTGACCTCTGGAATAGAAAAATGGCCAGGGCGGTGGACACGATCGCTCCCGAGTGTTCCCTCTTTCGGAGTGGAGCCAAACCGGCCCCATGGTTTTCCAAGGAGCTGGTGGTGATGAAGCGTGTCAGACGGGGACTAGAGCGACGTTGGTGGAAGACTCGGAGTGAAGCTGATCGATCTCGGGCTAGAACCTATTTGAAGGCCTACTCCGAGGCAGTACGGGCTAAGAAGAAATCTTTTTTCTCAGCCTCCATTGCATCTGCTGGGAGCAGTCCAGCGGAACTGTTTTGAGTGGTTAGGGGGCTTTTAAGTTCTGGCCCCCATGAGGGTAATTCTGACCACTCAGCAGACCGCTGTCAAGAATTTGCACGGCACTTTGTGGACAAAGTCGCTCAGATTCACTCTGACTTGGATGCTACAATTGATACAGTCTCTGAGGATGTAACTTCGGCGCCTGTTTGTCCAATTAAAATGGATTCTTTTCAACTTGTTTTGCCCGAGGATGTGGACAAGATCCTTGGAGCTGCGCGTGCCACCACGTGTGTACTGGACCCTTGCCCTTCCTGGCTCATTAGAAGTACCAGAGGGGGACGGGTCGATTGGGTCAGGGGAGTAGTTAATGCCTCTCTACAACAAGGCAGAATTCCATCATGCTTAAAGGAGACCACTGCTGAAAAAGCCCTCCCTGGATCCCTCTTTACTAGGTAACTACCGGCCAGTCTCAAATATTCCATTTTTAAGCAAGATAATAGAGCGTGTGGTGGTCACTCAACTTCAGAGATTCCTGGATGATACGGATTATCTGGATCCATTTCAATCTGGTTTCAGGCCTGGCTATGGGACAGAGATGGCTTTGGTCGCCTTGGTGGATGACCTACGCAGAGAACTGGACAGGGGGAGTGTGTCTCTGTTGGTTCTACTGGACCTCTCAGCGGCTTTCGATACCATCGATCATGGTATCCTTCTGGGCCACCTTGCCGAGATGGGACTTGGGGGCACTGTGTTACAGTGGTTTCAGTCCTTCCTGGAGGACCGAACCCAGAAGGTGGTACTGGGGGACTCCTGCTCAACCCCTTGGCCATTGACCTATGGGGTCCCTCAGGGTTCCATTTTGTCCCCCATGTTATTCAACATCTACATGAAACCTCTGGGAGAGGTTGTCCGGGGTTTTGGGGTTCAGTGCCATCAGTATGCTGATGACACTCAACTCTATTTCTCTTTTCCACGTGAAGCCAAGGAAGCCGTACAGGTCCTAAACCAGTGTCTGGCATCAGTGATGGACTGGATGAGGGCAAACAAGTTGAGATTAAATCCTGACAAAACAGAGGTACTCCTGGTCACTCGGAGGGCAGATCAGGGAATAGGGATTCAACCAGTGCTGGATGGGGTCGCACTTCCCCTGAAGTCTCAGGTTCGCAGTTTGGGTGTACTCCTGGACTCATCTTTGAATTTGGAGGCCCAGGTTGCTGCTGTATCCAGGAGCGCATTTGCCCAATTAAAACTGGTGCACCAGCTGCGCCCATTCCTGGAGCTGCCTGATCTGACTAGGGTGATGCATGCCTTGGTTACATCCCGCTTAGACTACTGTAACGTGCTCTATGTGGGGCTGCCTTTGAAGACTGTTCGGAAACTTAAATTGGTACAAAGAGCTGCAGCCAGAGTGCTAACCGGGGCTGGTTACAGAGACCATACAACTCCCCTGTTACAACAGCTCCACCGGCTGCCAATTTGTTTCCGGTCACAATTCAAAGTGCTGGTTTTGACCTACAAAGCCCTATACGGCTCAGGTCCAGGCTATTTGACAGATTGTATCTCCCTACATGAACCTGTCCGGGATTTGAGATCTTCAGGTGAGGCCCTTCTTGTGCTCCCCACACCTTCGCAAGCACATATGATGCTGACACGAGATAGGGCCTTTTCGGTGGCCGCCCCTAGGCTGTGGAACTCCCTTCCAAGTGAGGTGCGATCAGCTCCCTCCTTGCCGTCTTTCCGGCGACAAGTAAAGACTGTTTTACTTCAACAGGCATTTGGGATAGAGAACGACCAGGATTAAGTGTCATAGGTTTGGTGATTACATTATATGATTTTATTATTTTAAATTGTCTGCTGTTTTTAACGTATGTTTTATGGTTTTAATTTTTCTCATAGTTTAATTCTATTTTTAATTGTATACTTTGTATGTTTTAATGGTGTTGTTTTTAGTTGTAAGCCGCTCTGAGTCCTATTGGAAAAAGGGCGGGGTAGAAATGATGATGATGATGATGATGATGATGATGATGATGATATGCTTAATGGTTGAAATGCTATTTTGCACTTGGGAGTCTTCTGAAGGTTTGGCTTTTTGACTTTTTTTCTGGCCATATGATATGCAGAAATCGAAAGAGACAAAGTTTTCCTCCCAGGGAGTTCACAAGGACCCAGCCAGGAAAAGCTGGGGATTCTACACATGCCACATCACATTTCAAACCTTCCCATTCCCTTCACTTTTTAAAATAAGAGTCAAAACCCAATCTTATGCAGAGCTTGGAAAAGTTACTTTTTTGAACTACAACTCCCATCAGCCCAATCCAGTGACCATGCTGGCTGGGGCTGATGGGAGTTGTAGTTCATAAAAGTAACTTTTCCAAGCTCTGATCTTATGTATGAGATTTACACCATAATCCTACGTCTGTGTACTCAAAAGTATGTTTCACTGGGTTTAGTGAAGTTTACATCCAAGTGAATGTGCATATCATTTTGGCAAGATGATAGGAAGTCAGCAGAAAACAAAGGGTGCAGGAATCATCACCTCATCATTTGCACTGTTATTACAGTCCACAAAATGAAAACAAAAGCTATGTAACCCTGTCAAGAATGCCTAGTTTGAAAGGTTAAACACTAAAATAGTTCTGAGGCAAGGAAGTGTATGTGTGTGGGGGGGGGGAATCTTGTCTGAAATGGGGCCTCTGAGAGACCATGAGATTGTAGTTCTCACAGGTGAAGCTAATTAATTAGGCTACTAGCAAGAACACCTAGACAGTTTTGGGTATTTTATGTGTGACTGTAAAGCTCTCTATGTTTTACCTGCCCTCAGGGGTGTGGGTTTTCAGGAATCATTTTACTGCCATATTTTTGTACACTTATATTTTTTATTCTAATAAAGCTACATCTTATTTACCAGTGTGTGTTCATTGTAGGGGAGATTTGTAGGGGAGTCCAGCACCTTGGCTATTTAGCCACAGACCACCAGATATTGGATATTTTGCCTAAAGGTTCCAGGACAAGGACTGTACCTTTGGCTCTTGTCTTT
Organism: Rhineura floridana; assembly: GCF_030035675.1. Lineage (NCBI taxonomy): Eukaryota > Metazoa > Chordata > Lepidosauria > Squamata > Rhineuridae > Rhineura > Rhineura floridana. Next base: position 852,346 of record NC_084489.1, on the reverse strand, counting down.
GGAACCCTTGGCAGATCTATTTCTGGCACTCTAGGTTTCCCCTTGGCCCAGAGTGGATGGCCAGGTTTAATGGGTGGTGGCAGTCTACCTACCTTGCAGGGTTGTTGGTTTACTCAGCCATGATAAGGAGAGGCATGGGTTGTGCCTGGCCAGGGTCAATTACCCTGGGTTTGGGACTGAGTTCTGGGACTGAACTGGCAGCAGTTCATGACATAACCATGTAAAACATACATAACCAATATAACAAAGATGTTGTGCTTCTCAGCAATGTAAAATAGATGCCTGGAAAGTGTTATCATAGTGCACCGACAAATATATTGTATTTTCATTTATGATTTAAAGGGATTTTCATTAGTTGTCATATGTGCTTGGACTTCAGTAGGTTTTATGAATGCTAAATTAGGGCATAGTAATATTTGTTGTATATAATAGATGACAAATAGCATCCTAGGTATATCAGTGGTTTTATCATGGCTTTAAAATTTGTAACATGGAAAGCTAAGGGTTTAGGCTTTCCTAACAAAATAAAAGTGCTTTTTAAACATAAAAAGATGTAGAGCTGATGTGGCACTATTGCAAGAGAGACATCTTTCGATGGCAGAGAAAGACAGACTTTGTAAAGATTGGGTAGGGGAGGTATATTGCCAAGGGCAGAGGTTCTTATAAATTCAGATAAGACAAAGAGCACACCAGGGCCGTTTCTGGGTATTACACAGCCACAAGAGTGGCTGTATACTGTAGTCAGTATGGATTTTTTGCATTCCGCAATGTTAAATAGAAAATACCCCCCATGCCATTCTGATGCTTCCCATAAGCTCATTTCAAAACAAAACCTTACAAAACTTATAGTCCTCAACTCAGAAAGACTTCCTTAACAACCCTCCAAATTTTCATGGTGATACACAAAACAGAGAGAATTGAGAGTTCAAAATGTAAAACCAGGAAAACAAACAAACCCCTTTTGGACTTTTTTCAGAGTGCTCATAATTGGTTGAAATTAATTAAAAATCACCCATGTTCACAGAATACCTATTACTGACTTTGCCCTAAACGCTGACCTTCATCTTCTGCAGTTTAAACATTAAAAAAATGCCTAGCTGATTTTTAATTAATTTAAGAAATTTAGCATTGAAGTCAATGATAAGCCCGGCCATGCTCAGTAAGAAAAAAAGGGGGAGAACCCCAGAATGTCAAAAGAGGGAAATTCCAAATTATGTAGATTTTTTAATTGATTTCTATAAAAGAGAATAAATTTCTTTCAAATCAAATACCCAACGCGTTTCAGCCCTACACAAGGGCTTTCATCAGGGGCTATAAACAAATAGAAAAACATCATTTTGACAGACATACACCTCATATTTTTTGATCATGCTCAGTAAGAACCATCTGTCAGTTTCTAAAAGCCAAACTCACAGCTGCTTGGCTTGCCTAATCAAGGGGCCACACCCACACCAGACCTTATTTCACTTTAGACAGTCATGGCTTCCCCCAAAGAATCCTGGGTAGTGTCATTTGTGAAGCATGCTGAGAGGAGACTCCTATTCCCCTGAGAGAGATCCAGTGGCCAGAGTGGTTTAACAGTCAGACACTCTGACTGAAGGTCTGTGAGGGGAACAGGGCATCTCCTAGCAACTCTCAGAACCCTTCACTAACTACACTTCCCAGGATTGTTTCATAGAAGCCATGACTGTCAAAAGTGAAATAAAGGCCTGGTGTGGATGTGGCCCGGGAAAGCTTCGGTTTAAATTTGGGTGGGAGGCTACATGTTCCTGCTGTAGAATAAAAAGCTGAGGGAAACCCTGAAAAAGAATGATCCTGTTCACAATGTTTTCCTTTTGGAAAGGAAAGGTGCTTCCCTTCTGCTCAGTGCTCACCCACCCAATCTCTTCCCTCTCCCCTCCCTGCCCCTTCCTGCCCTCCTACTCCCCCTCCCTGCCCCTCCCCCAGGTCAGTTTCACATATCCTAAGCATGATTGCACAGCAGTAAATCCCACTGAACTCAAAAAGCATGCAAATGATCAAACCTGCCCTCCCCTACTCCCTCCTATCCCCTCCTTATTGCCCCTTCCCTTTCCCTCCCTTCACCCCCTTCACCCCTCCTCCTCCTCCCCCTCCTCCTCCCCCTCCTCCTCCTCCTCCCCCTCCTCCTCCTCCTCCCCCTCCCCCCTCCTCCTCCTCCCCCTCCCCCCTCCTCCTCCTCCCCCTCCCACTCCTCTCCACCCCCCTCCTCCATCTTAATATTTTTGCTTCCTCCCTGCTAAAACAAGATCAGCACATGTCTTATATCTGTTTGGCGCTGCTTTCAGGTGCTGCCACCACTCACCATATGCTCAGAGGCACATGTTACCAAATTCTTCCAAGCTACACAGGAAGTGGATTAGATTGTGAAAGACCAACCCAAATTGTGTCTGTATTTTTACAAATTTGTAGGGCAGTACAGAGAGAGGAGGTCAGGTCTCCTGCTCCCCTGGTGCATTCACTATAGCTGCCCAATTTCCCTGCTTTTTAAAGTTTGATAGAAATATCTGTGGGCTATAGGTATGTTCTTAACCTGCAAGGGTTTTTTGTCTATTAGGAAGTTCCTCCTTAACCCAGGAGGTAAGAAATGGGATCCTGTGCAAGCTTGCTGATAATGGATTGATCATTAGCATGCTTATTGTGCTAAATGGGATTTACTCTCGTTCAATCATGCTTAGGAAAGACAATACTGACCACAGGAAAGGAAGAGAATGGGGAGGGAGGAGGGCTGGAGTGTGGAGGACAGGAAGAAGAGGAGGGGAGAGGGGGAAGTGGAGAGGAGATGGGGAGGTCAGGTTTGATCATTTGTATGCTTATTGGGTTCAATGGGATTTACTCCTGTGTAATCATGCTTAGGATAGGTGAAACTGACCTGGGGAGGGGCAGGGAGGGGAGGAGGAAGGCAGGAATGGGAGGGGGAGAGAGGAAGGGTAGGGGAATGGGAGGGGAGGAGATTGGGTGAGTGGGTACTGGGCAGAGGGAAAGCCCCTATCCAAAAGGAAAACACTGTAAACAGTATCATTTTTCAGGGGTTTCCCCTCCTTTTTATTCTACAGCAGACACCTGTAGTCTCCCACCCAAATTTAAACCGAAGCTATCCTTGGCCACATCTACACCAGGCATTTATTCCACTTTAAACAGTCATGGCTTCCCCCAAAGAATCCTTGGAAGTATAGTTTGTGAAGGGTGCTGAGAGTTGTTAGGACATGCCGTATTCCCCTCACAGAGCTACAATCCCCAGGAGAGGGGCTTACTGTTAAGCCACTGGAGCAAGCATCTCTGAGTTCAGGACTATAAATTGTTTAAGTTTTTTTTAAAAAAATGAACTTATGGGAAGCAGCAGAATGGCATGTGTGGTATTTTCAATTTAATATGGTAGAATGTGAAAAATCCATGCTGGATATAGTATACAGCCACTCTCCTGCCTCTATAATTCTGCTGATTAAAGTAGAACACAACACTGTACATACAACACCGAAAGAAATAATCTCGGTGCTTCATAAGTATTTGTCTAAATTCTATAGGAAGGATAGTGACCTTGCAGCCTTGTGAATATGATTTTCCCTCTCTTGCAGTTGGTTTCCCCATAACTAGATATGCAGCAAAAAAAACATTCTTGCAAAACCATTACAGATGGAATAAATTAAGAATGGTATTCATGAAAGAAAGACCAGGAAAATGCCAGGGTTAGATGCTTTTTCCATTTGCATAGGACATATTCAGATTTCTTGGCCCCTAAACTTCTTTGTGTTTTTAAATTAGGCATAAGGCATACTAAAAGTATCTTAAGCTTGACTAGGTTGTGCCCAGTTCAAACATTCAACAACTTGTTCCTATGCACATATTCAAAAATAAATCCCACAGTTCTGTGCAATTACTTTCATTAAGTAAGATTAGGATTGTTCCTGGGAAGCCCAGTCCAGTACATGTTTACTCAGAAATAAGAAACAAAGTTCATTGAGGCTTACTCTTGAGTATATGAGCACAGGATTCAAACTGATTCCACTTGTTAGAAAGTAAACAAGGCTTGTCTTATTGTTTTATATTATTATTTGTATTATTTTAAATTGTTTTTAGATTTTTAAGTGTCTTTTACAGTTTTAAGGTTGTGCATAGTTTAATTCTATTTTAATTGTACGTTTTTCTATGTTTTTAACTACATATAGTTCTATTTGTAAGCCGCCCTGAGTTCCAGTTTGGAAAAAGGGCAGGGTAAAAATAAAGTTTCAATTCAATTCAATTTACTTTGGCACAAACTATACTATTATGCTGTTAGGCTGCCAACCCATGCACACTTAACTGGAAATAAACCCCAATGAACTGTGGGGTTTTCTCCCAAGTAAACATACATAAAATTAGAACTAGGCATGTTGGTTATGTGACAAAGACAGCTGATGTCCTATTGTTCTCCACCTCTGAATCATATCAACCAATAAAATTAAATGGTGGTAATTCAAAATGGTAACTGCCAGTAAAGGCTGTTGAGTCTAATTATTTTTTAATCAGACTGCACTGAGTGCATTTATAACACTAACTATTAGACAACACTGTTCATTTGCATCAGAGTTTAAAGTTCATCATCTGTTAGAAGAGACAGAATACAATATGATTAATCTGAAAAACAAATTTCGGAGAATAATAGGAGTGGTTGAAGCAGAAAAGTGCTCACATTTTGTTAAAACCTCTAGTTTCCCTTCAGCCCTTACTTAAATCACACTCCAGCCATTCCTCAAAGTCACAAAGTCTTCCAAGAACTGGTTGACTATTAAAAAAAATAAAAAATAGGGACATCAAATGTAAAAATCTTCAAATGTTTGAAAGTAACTGTAAAACTAATAAGACTGGTTTGCCTCACACATTTAACTGATGAAATCTCATTTACACATGGAAGTCATAAGTAGATGCTACAGTCAGTGAGTTGTAGACATGAAGCTGAATACGTGGACTGCCTCCATGGGATAGTTAGCATTGATTGGGGGGGGCTATTTAACTCTTTCCCTGTTCACTGTGTTTTTCAGTTTCAAATAGCCGCTTAGTTGTCCCCTTCCCCCTTGGAATTACAGACACATGTTTATCCTTCTTCATCACACATGTCTGCAACCCTGCACAAGGAGCAAAGACAGATAAGGGGACATGACATGGAACAGGAAAAACAGGCTTCAAAAGGCTTAAGAACTCATTCCTACTGCCATTTCTCAGCTTGAAAGTTGCTTTTCTTTATTTAAAGCAACTGTGATTGAAATGCTTACATGTGCTAATAATGTGGTTGAACTCTCAATGGGTGTACTCTTAAATAAATGGTTTGGGCATTGTGGCAAGTAGACCCTAAAAGTGCTGGTTGACATCTGCTTAACCCTCTCATACTGAAATCAGTGGGACTTTAGAGTGCTTAACATTGGGTGGGTAATGCCCTCATTTTATCTAGTGCCTTTAAGGCACCAAATGGCCAAATGAAGGAAAAGCAAAGGAAGGGAGGAATTACTGTGAGGAAAAAGTTGAAAAATGCTAAATGATATTTGCATAATAGAAAACATCAGTTTTGGGATTGCCAAAAAGTATTCTGGCATTAAGTGCATTTTTCAGATATTCCAGTGAAGCACTATATGATATCAACAGCACTTAAAAACAACTCAGTTTTATTAGTATGCATCACCAATGAAAATCTAATTGTCCATCAGACTGAAATAACTTTCTTATGTTGTTGTTCTTGGATGAAACAGATTATCTTGCCCCATCCCAGTATGGATTCAGGCCTGGTTATGGGACTGAGGGCTCATCCAGATGACTGTATAATGTGTGACATGATCGCTTTGTGTATTCATTATTTTTCGGTTGTCCATATGATGTTGCGCGCTTTTGCGCATTTACGTACGGTTAAATCCGCTTTGGCATCACCGCGAAAAATGCAATTTGCTTTTTTAAACCAGTAATCATCTGCTGCAACATTAGGGGCTTGGATGCAATACCGTGGTTTATAGAGATGTAGGCGGTCCATGGGCGGACCTTGGGCGTTTCCCAGTACCCCTTCCGTCATTACCATCCAACCACAGATTTTCACTTGTGTGCATGTGAGCGAATGTGCTTGGAAAAGCCCGGGAAACTGCACTTCCGGGAAGGGTGACTTCGCTTGTGCCTGCTTTTGGGACGGGCTCCCGCCTCAAAAGAAGCTTATTCAGATATAAATCAGTCAGAACATTTTTTTTTGACTGATGAAATTTCTCCCGGGCAGGGAGAAACATAGAGATCAACCTCAAAAGCCTGTTTTTGTTGGGAGGACTGGATTTCATTAATTTATGAGATAAGGTCCAGCCAACAATGCCGGATGGACTTCCGAACAAGCTCTATCTGCTTAAGCGATACGTTTATCTTTTCTTTAAAGAGAGAACGGACTAACAGGCAAGCACCCTTCTTTCTATTATTTTTTTTACTTGGTTTAAATTGTTGCAGCAAAAGGAGATTTGTCAGATTGATCGGCTTTGGACAACTTCTGGGTGAGCTATAACTCTTCTCTGTTATTCACGAAATTAACAGCTTATCTCTGTTTCTATTGCAAAAACCTGTCCTGGAAGTGCATTCTAAAGATATAAACAGAAGAGGGATTTCTATTCCTGATTTCTATTCCGAGGAATATTATATTGTCTGGGACTATTCTCTTTTTGGTCTATTTTATTTTGACGAATCTGCTTCTTCACGATGCCACTAACTGTTTTGATGCTGGGAACTAAATTTGTTTTGCATTCTTGAACATAGAGAGATAAGGCAGGCTGCTCTGTTTATACTGTGATGTCATCAAGCCTGGAATATTAACCCAATTGTTGCTGAAATAAGAAGTGGTTCTTCTTTATTTTTGTTTTGCTTTGTTTTCGTGGTTTTAAAAATTGCAATTAAGAAAGTGGCTGAGAATCTGGAAGTAACTATGTTTCAGAAAATAATGGATGAGATTGAGATAACAAAACAAACCCTGTGACAGGGTAGTAAGGAGCTGAAAATTGAACTGAGCAAAATGACGCAGGAGCTTAAAGAGATAGAGGATCCTGTGAGAGAGGAGAATGAGATCAGAGATGAGAAAAGAAAAAATAAAGGGAAGATACAAGCCCTGGAGATTGGAACAAATGTGGAATTGGAAAAAGATCTGGAGTTTATGGATTTTAGAAATAAAATCTACTGTTTGGAATTTAACGTTATCTCTGAAGAAATCAAATAGGTCAGGTGGTGATTTTTATCCAATTAGGTGACAGGGATTAGTGTGTATATAAGACCGCTCCTCCCCTGAAGACTTGCCTTTTTTGCCTTGCGGCACCTGCCCTCCCTCCATTATCAGTATGGGCTTCGCTAGTCGCCAAAATGGGGCTGAGTAGGAATTTTCTTTGCAGGGGATCATGTATTCAGAATCCCTTTGGTTTCGCCTACTCCATACTGCTTGGGTTGATTTGATTGGCTTTCAGGGAGTGGTCCAGGTTGTTCTGCTTTGGCTGGTGTGGAATTCGGACAGGTGAGGTAATTGGGGAAAAATTGAGGAGGCAGAGACATTTAGGTAAAGGGCACTCCCTAGTGAATCAACAGTGCTTAGTCTGGTGGGGGTCTGGGAAGTGAGTTCAACCCCCCGCTCAATGCAGGAATCCAAATCAAAGCATTCCCAACAGATGGCTGTCCATCTACCTCTTGAATGCCTCCAGTGTCGGAGAGCCCACTACCTCTCTAGGTAATTGGTTCCATTGTCATATGGCTCTAACAGTTAGGAAGTTTTTCCTGATGTCCAGTCAAAATCTCGCTTCCTGCAACTTGAGCCCATTATTCCGTGTCCTGCACTCTGGGACGATAGAGAAGAGATCCCGGCCCTCCTCTATGTGACAGCCTTTCATGTACTTGAAGAGTGCTATCATCTCTCGTCTCAGTCTTCTCTTCTCCAGGCTAACCATGCCCAGTTCTTTCAGTCTCTCCTCATAGGGCTTTGTTTCCAGTCCCCTGATCATCTTTGTTGCCCTCCTCTGAACCCGTTCCAGTTTGTCTGCATCATTCTTGAAGTGCGAAACCAGAACTGGTGCAGTATTCAAGATGAGCCCCAACCAGTGCAGAATAGAGGGGAACTAGTACTTCACACGATTTGGAAACTATACTTCTGTTAATGCAGCCTAATATAGCATTTTCCTTTTTTGCAGCCACATCACACTGTTCGCTCATATTCAGCTTGTGATCAATGACAATTCCAAGATCCTTCTCACATGTCGTATTGCTGAGCCATGTATCCCCCATCTTATAACTGTGCATTTGGTTTCTTTTTCCTCAGTGTAGAACTTTGCATTTATCCCTGTTGAATTTCATTCTGTTGTTTTCAGCCCAATGCGCCAGCCTATAAAAGTGAATTTTGTTTCTGTCTTCCACGGTATTAGCTGTGTCCCCCAATTTTGTATCATCTGCAAATTTGATAAGCATGCTCTGTACCTCCTCATCCAAGTCGTTAATAAAAATGTTAAAGAGCACTGGGCCCAGGACTGAGCCCTGTGGTACCCCACTCGTTACTTCTGCCCAGTTTGAGAAGGAACCACTGATAAGCACTCTTTGAGTACGATTCTGGAGTGAACTGTGGATCCATCTAATAGTTGTTCCATCCAGCCCACATTGAGCTAGCTTGCTAATCAGAAAATCATGGGGCACTTTGTCAAAAGCTTTGCTGAAGTTGATATTATTATGTCCACAGCATTCCCACAGTCTACAGGGGAGGCTATCCAATCAAAAAAATGAGATGAGATAGTTTGGCAGGATTTGTTCTTCATAAATCCATGCTGGCTCCTAGTAATCACTGCATTGCTTTCAAGGTGCTTAAAGACGGGCTGTTTTATTTTTCCAGGGATTGATGTTAGGCTGACTGGTACGTAGTTCCCCGGTCCCTCGCTCTCCTCCAGTCATCCGGCACTTCACCAGTCCTCCATGATTTCGCAAAGATAATAGCGGTTCTGAGAGTTCTTCAGCCAGTTCCTTCAATACTCTAGGATGCAGTTTATTGGGCCCTGCCAATTTGAACACATTCAAAGTGATTAGGTATTCCTTGACCATTTATCTATCAGTCTCAAGGTCCAATCCTGACCCTTCTACTTCATGTTTCCCGGGAGGGTCATAGAACCTTTTTTGGGAGAAGACTGAGCCAAAGTAGGAATTCAGCACTTCTGCCTTTTCTTTGTCATCTGTTATCATTTTGCCATCCTCATTGAGTAGCTGTGCCACCATTTCTTTTCTCTGTCTTTTACTATGGACACACCTGAAGAAAGCTTTTTGTTGCTTTTAGCATCCCTTGCTAGCCTCAGCTCATTCTCAGCTTTAGCCTTCCTGACACCATCCCGGCACTTCCGTGATACCTGCCTGTACTCTTCCTTTGTGGCCTGGCCTTCTTTCCACTTCCTGTATGTGTCCTTTTTTGTTTTCAGGTCATCTCTAAGCTTTTTGTGAAGCCACATTGGCTTCTTCTGCTGTTTCCCCCCTTTTTTCCTAGTTCGACTTGCTTGCCATCGGACTTTTAAAATTTCCTTTTTTAGAAACTCCCACCCATCTTGGACTCCTTTTCTCATTAAGGTGGCTTGCCATGGAACTGTACTTACAATTGTTCTGAGTTTATTAAAATCAGCTTTCCTGAAGTCCAGGGTGAGTGTATGGCTACTCTCAGCTTTGCTTCTGTTAAAATCAAGAATTCAAGTATGGTGTGGTCACTTTCTCCCAGAGTTCCCGTAACTGCCACTTCATCCACCAAATCATCTCTATTGGTTAGAATCAAGTCCAGAATAGCTGATCCTCTGGTTGCTTCCTCCATTTTCTGTAGGAGGAAGTTATTGTTGGCGATTGCGTGAATAGGTCAAACGTGGTTTGAATTCAAGCGCCGTATAGAACAGGAATAAGACAGGCCAGGCAAGTTTCTTGTAAGAGTCTTTACTAGGCAAAGACATTAGACACAGCTCTTTCCATTGACATTTCTTCCCCCACTCTGAGTTCCTGCCAGTTTCCCACCTTATCACACTCTCAGCCAGCCACTGACCTTGATAGTCTGGCACTCTGTTCTCACAGCTTAACCCTTCTGCTTCAGGTTTCTCTCTCTCTGCTAAAAACCTTGTCTGTGAGTCTCACAGCCTGCGTCACTGACCAACAGCCCCCACCCGAGACTTACAGACTACAAAACTTCATGTTACAATTATTACATTTCTACAACATTAACATTTCATCACAATACATTTCAGTACATGGTTTGATTTCTTACAGTTTCTATTTACATTTTCAGTTCAGTTCAGTTTCTCTTTTCTTCTTTATTTACACAAGTTTCACAGATTCATGTTTGTTCACTTTCATTTGATGATACATTTACATTTCATTCCTCAACACAAAACTTCCACATTAGATCCATTGTTTCTTTATCTATTGGTCCCTCTTTTTCCCATTCTACTGGAAATTCATCTGTTTCATTATTCAGTTGTGTAACATTAAATGCAAATCTCTGAGGAGGTTGACCTTTCGTTTTTCTCTCTGATTTCCTGACATTATCTATTTCCATTTCTTCTTCACTTTCAATTTTATTTGGACCTGCACCACTAGTACTTGGCATTTCTGTATCATGTGTTGTTGTGTCTTCACTTCTCAGTCTTTTAACAGTACGTTTGCCACTGTGTATTAAATCTGTCAATGCAGTTTTTAATGGAATTTGTTGTCCAAAAGGAACATCCGCAGCTTCCTGTTTGCTTTCACTATCTAGGATAACTGTTTGACTGTCTCTCCAAGGTTTATCTATCACCTTTATGTTTCTGCTTAACACCACTTGTTGTTTCTCAGGCAACCAAACTCTATAATATGAATTCTGAAATCCAAAAATGCGTCCTGCCTGCGCTTTTGACTGTTTTGCAACATGTACCCAGCATTTTGCCCCAAAACGTTCTATGTGTTTCACCCTGGGTTTTCTTCCAGTCAGTTTCTCATAGGGAGACATGCCTATTGTTCTGTGCATTAGGCGGTTCTGAATATAAACAGTGTACAGAATACATTCACCCCAATAAGTGTTATTCATATCAGCATCTGCTAGCATTGCTCTCAATGAATCCTGCAATGACCGGTTCCTCCTCTCTGCCGTTCCGTTGGAGGATGGGCTGAAGGGAGCAGTGAGACTTTGAATTATCCCCTTCTTTTCCAAATATGTTTGAAATGAATTACTGGTAAATTCACCACCTCTATCTGATCTGATATTTTTGATAACAACCCCATGTTGTGTTTCTGTTCTCTGTATGAATGCCTTTAATTTCTCTTCTGCATCACTTTTCTTTTTCAATAAGAACACATGTGTAAATCTGGAGAAATCATCCACAATCACTAAATAAAACCTTGCTCCACCTTTTGAGCACTGAAAAGGTCCAGCTAAATCCACATGTATGAGCTGATAGGGTTCAGTAGTCGTGCTTTCACAGCTCTTATTTACTGGATTCACAGTCATTTTTGTTTTATAGCATACCTCACACTCATCCACATGCTCACAGTGTGTTAACTTCAAATCTTGACTATGTTTTGGGGTGTTTTGTATCTTTTGGAAATATGCGTGTGCCAGTTTTCTGTGCCATTCATGGACACAATTATAATGTTTCTCTTTATTTACTGCTATCCAAGCACACATGTGTTTATCAAGATTACACTCAACCATAAACATTTTATTCTGTAATTTCCCTTGCATGCATATTTCACCATCTTTTCTCACAAAACATCTATCCCCTTCAAATGTAACTTTGCAACCTATTTGAGCCAATTTTCTCACTGATAAAATGTTATATTTTAAACCAGAAATCAATAATACATCTGTTAAAATTCCCAAATTACCCATCTTCAGCATGCCTGTTGCAATCGCGTCCTGAGTCGATCCGTCAGCCAGATAAAGCTTCTCCTGCGTCGGCTTTGAAGTGTAAAATAAACTAGAGTCTGTGATTAGGCAATTAGACGCTCCACTGTCAAGAAGCCATTTAGAGTTAATCAGTTTATTGCTCTCCTTAGAAACAAAGTTCACGCTTGCTCTCTGACTTTCAAAGTCCCTGTAATTCCTCTTCTTTAAACAATGTCTCTGTATATGCCCACGTGATCCACAAAAATAACATGTTTTAGTCTCTTGCTTGCTTCTTTGATTTTGGTGTTGTACAGACACAGTCTCAGTCTCTTTTAATTCTATTTTCTTATTCTCTTGTCTCCTATTCCACTCTTGTTGAAGTTTCTGTTCCACAAAGTCCAAAGTCAGATTCCCGTCAGGTTGGGTTTCCAGGCTAGAGACCAGCACGTCCCATTTTTGATCCAATGAAGATAACAGGAGATAAACCATCTGTAAGTCATTATGATGCACGCCTCGATCTTGGAGCTCAGCATTTAATCTACGAAATTCAGCCAAATGCTCTTCCATAGTCACATCATCTGTAAAACGCATTTGATATAGCTTCCGTGCTAAACACAGCCTGCTTCCCGCAGTTTGCTGTACATGCGCGGCTCTTAACTTTTCCCACATCTGATTAGCTGTCGGCTCATTACTCACCAGCAACAGTTGTGAATCTGATAGCCCCAGAGTAATAAAAGCCTTCGCTTTCTCATCTTTCTTCAGCCACGCTGCTGAAGGAGCTGCCGGAGGGTTTTTTTCCACGACATCATTCAAATCCTCTTTAATCAGAACTGCTCTCATTCTCCACTTCCAGCTGGAGTAGTTTACAGCATTCAGCCTCTCCATCGGCATCCCGGAAGACAGATTTACAGCCATGTTGCCCACTCTTACTTGCCTCTTACTTGCGCTTTGTTTCTCTCTGCAACAACACCACTTCACCGGCTCTTGAACCCGCTACCACGCCTGATAAGCTGGGCCCATAACCCCTGTTGGCGATTGCGTGAATAGGTCAAACGTGGTTTGAATTCAAGCGCCGTATAGAACAGGAATAAGACAGGCCAGGCAAGTTTCTTGTAAGAGTCTTTACTAGGCAAAGACATTAGACACAGCTCTTTCCATTGACATTTCTTCCCCCACTCTGAGTTCCTGCCAGTTTCCCACCTTATCACACTCTCAGCCAGCCACTGACCTTGATAGTCTGGCACTCTGTTCTCACAGCTTAACCCTTCTGCTTCAGGTTTCTCTCTCTCTGCTAAAAACCTTGTCTGTGAGTCTCACAGCCTGCGTCACTGACCAACAGTTATCTCCAACACAGATTAGAAATTTCTTGGAGGGGGAAGAATTTGTCTCCCAACAGATATCGGGATAATTGAAATCCCCAATTACTACTACATTATGCCTCCTCGAAACATTGGCAATTTGCTTTTCAAAAGTTACATTCTCATCTTCTTCTTGATTGGGTGGTCAGTAGTAGACTCCAAGCACCACATTCCTTTTGTTGCTTGCCCCATTAATTTTAATCCAGATACTCTCGGTGGAGCTACCAAGCTCATCTTCCTGTATTTCTGTGCAGGGATATATATTTTTAACATATAGCGCAACTCCACCTCCCTTTTTATTCCTTCTGTTCTTCTTGAACAAGTTGTATCCTTCAATTGCTGTATTCCAGTCATGGGAGTCATCCCACCAAGTTTCAGTTATACCTATCAAGTCGTAATTGCCTTCCTGTAGTAAGAGTCCAAGTTCGTCCTGCTTGTTTCCCATGCTCTGCGCTTTTGTATACAGACATCAAAGACCATGTGATTTATGGCTTGGCTTCCTTCCTGCATTTTTCTGAGGGCAGTTACTGGGCCCTATTAGAGCCGATAACATTATACCATATTTGTGTCACGAGTCTTCTTTGGCGTGGTGGCAATTACAATAGTTATTGTATGAAAATAGAAAACAACAAAAAGGGTAGAACAAGAGCCCTATCCCAAAAGATTAGAGAAATTAAAAGGAAATTTAATTGAAGTGTAGGGATGTTGAACAGGGGAACACACTGACAGACTGAGATAAAATAAATGGAAAAGTGAATCAATACACTGAAGAATTCTGTGAAAGGGATGCAATGATGACAGATTCATTCATGGAGGAACCATATGATGAAGAACCAGAAATTTTACAATGTGAGGTGAAAACTGCTCTTAAATTACTTGGAAGAAACCAATCACCAGGAACAGGTGGCATCCCAATATAGTTGCTACAAGTTACTGAGACTGAATCTGTCCAAATTTTGACAAAAAAATGGTCAAAAAATATGAAAAATAAAACAATGGCCCACACACGAAGCGTTCAATATACATCCCAATTCCAAAAAAAAAGGGATCCCAGGGAATGCATTGCTCAAGATTCTACAACAAAGGCTCTTATCATATATGGAACAAGAAATGCCAGATGTCCAAGCTGGATTTGGAAAAGGATGAGGCACCAGAACTCATATTACAAACATATGGAACGAACCAAGGAATTTTAGAAGGAAATCATCCTGTCCTTTATAGATTACAGCAAAGCCTTTGATTGTGTAGACCATAAAAAACCATGGAATGCTTTAAAAGGAATGGGGGTGCCACAGCATCTGATTGTCCTGCTCCGCAACCTATATTCTGAACAAGATGCTACTGTAAGGACAGAATATGGAGAAAATGACTGGTTCCCAATTGGAAAGGGTGTGAGACGGGTGTATTTTATCACCCTATTTGTTTAATCTATATGCAGAAAGTTTCATACTGAAAGCAGGATTGGACCAAGATGATGGAGGTGTGAAAATTGGAGGGAGAAACATAAATAATTTAAGAAGACAATACCATACTTTTAGCAGAAACCAGTAACAATTTGAAACAAATGCTGATGGAGGTTAAAGAGGAAAGTGCAAAAGCAGGACTACAGCTGAATGTCAAGAAGACTAAAGACTAAAGAAGACTAAAATAATGACAACAGAAGATTTATTTAACTTTAACGTTGACAACAAGGACATCGAACTTGTCAAGGATTACCTTGGCACAGTCATTAACCAAAATGGAGACAATAGCCAAGAAATCAGGCTAGGATTGGGGAGGGCAGCTATGAGAGAACTAGAAAAGTTCCTCAAATGCAAAGATGTATTGCTGAACACTGAAGCCAGGATCATTCAGACTATGGTATTCCCGATCTCTATGTAAGGATGTGAAAGTTAGACAGTGAAAAAAGCAGATAAGAGAAAAATCAACTCATTTGAAATGTGGTGTTGGAGAAGAGCTTTGAGCATACCATGGACTGAGTAAAACACAAATAGTTCAGTGATAGAACAAATTAAACCAGAAGTATCACTAGAAGCTAAAATGATGAAACTGGTTATCATACTTTGGACACATCATGAGAAGACATGATTCACTAGAAAATACAATAATGCTGGGAAAACAGAAGGGAGTAGAAAAAGAGGAAGGCCAAACAAGAGATGGATTGATAACATAAAGGAAGCCACAGACCTGATATTAGATCTGAACAGGGTGGTTTACAACTGAGGCAATTGGAGGTTGCTGATTCATAGGGTCGCCATAAGTCATAATCGACTTGAAGGCACATAACAACAACTTCCTTAAATTTCCTTTTAATTTCTCTGATATTTTGGAATAGGGCTCCTGTTGTACCCTTTTTGTTGTCCTCTTCTATTTCTATACAATAACTATTGTAATAGTTCTCTTGGTTCCTATGTACTAGTCTCTGTATTGTTGCACTGAGGGTTCTAACCATGTTTCTATCTTCTTTGGCTTTTGCTTTCTTTCTCTCTTTAACCATTTTAAGAGTTTCATCAGATCCATTGAGGTTTTTCTCTCTTTTTAACTAGAGGTATTGGCTTTTTGCATTCTTCCCTGATAATGTCTCTGATTTCATTCCATAGTTCTTCTGGTACTCTGTCAAGTAAGTTTAAAGCCTCAAATCTGTTCCTTATTTGATTTTTATATTCTTCTGGGATGTTATTTACATTGTATTTTGGCATTATGATTGCTTTGTTGTTCTTTAGCTTTACACTGATTTTCGATATGACCAGTTCATGATCTGTACTGCAGTCTGGTCCTGGTCTTGTTTTCACAGAAAGTATGGAACTTCTCCATCTTCTGCTACCAATTATATAATCAATTTGATTCCTATATTGACCATTTGGTGATGTCCACATGTACAGTCATCTTTTCCCTTGCTCAAAAACTGTGTTTGCAAAAAACAAATTATTGGCTTCGCAGGATTCTATAAGTCTTTCTCCTGCTTCATTTCTATCCTAAGCTCCATTTTCCCATAATTCCTAATTCCTGTCTGT
This sequence comes from Rhineura floridana, assembly GCF_030035675.1. Taxonomy (NCBI): domain Eukaryota; kingdom Metazoa; phylum Chordata; class Lepidosauria; order Squamata; family Rhineuridae; genus Rhineura; species Rhineura floridana. Next base: position 836,117 of record NC_084489.1, on the reverse strand, counting down.
TCCTTAGTTTTGCATTCCAATCCCCTATGATTATCAGCACATCTTGTTTTGGTGTGTGATGAATTTCTTCCTGTACTTCTGCGTCAAATCTCTCTAATTCCTCTTCTGTGTTTGCCGTTGGAGAGTAGACTTGGATGATGGTTATGTTAATAGGTTTCCTATTTAATGCCATTGATATAACTTCCTCAGAACTTGCATTATAGCTCTCAATTGTTTTTGCTACATCACTTCTCTCTATTAAATCAACCCAGTTTCTCATTTCTGGCATACGATATTTTGTAGTTGCCTGATTGAAAATGTCCTATTCCCATCCATTTTAATTCACTCACACCAAGTATTGTAATGTTGATATGTTCCATTTCTTGCTTGATAAATTCTAACTTTCCCTGGTTAATGTTGGATCAAGGATCCCTGCTGTCACAATTTCTAGTATGAATGTATGCCAGAATATGCCACTGAATTCCATGATTGCTGCTTGGTAAGTATGTACCAGATTTCAGCCTGAACTGCTGCCACAAAGGACTTTAATGTATTATTTTAACTGATTTCATTTATATTTTGATTTTATTTTTCAAGTTGTTTTAGCCTGGACCTACATTAACTACTTTAATGTATATTTTATATGTTTTGCAAGGTGTTGTAAGATTTTGGAGGTTTATTTACAATTTAGCAGTATACAAATTCTGTTAAATAATATAAATAAATAATAAAACAAGAGGATATTATGAGGAGCTCCCGAAAGATCTCTCCAAACTGGGTAAATTGTAAATTTCTGAATGCATTGTCACTGCTGCTAGTAAGAAAAATGTGAATCGTTGGCATTCTGATAAGGAGGTATCATAAACAGATGTATGAAGATGTAACAAAAGCAAAATCTGAGAGCTTAATTTGATAATAAGATAGTGGATGGTGAAGAAATAAAATAATAGGAATTGGGTGAGATATCAAACACTCCACAACCTCCAGCCAGATAAATCTGCTAATAAGAAGGGGTTATTTAGGAAATGAAGGTCTCTTTCCCTGTATGCCAGAAAAGGTAAAACTATAATTTTCGATTCCCAGTACCCTGGACATTCCTTAGACTACCATGAACGATTCATATCTTTCTGGTTACTGGCAGCAAATTTTTCAAGTGAGCAGCATCATGATACCATTTCAAATTTGGTATTCCTACACCCCCTTGTGCTGCCCTCTTACATACAATAGATAAAGTCTAGGTGTTTTCCCTTTGTGAATGAACCTCAGTAACAAATTCTGCCAACCTTAATTTCTGGGTGGCATTTAGGATTGTCCTAAAGAGGAAACGGTAACTTTGAAAGAACCATCATTTTCACTGTTGCAACTCGCCCCATCCATGAAAGAGGCAAGTGTTTCCAATCCAGCAACAATTTTCTTATCTTCTTTGTCAAAGGAATGTAATTAAGTGATTCTGTTTCGCTTACTTTTTTTAGGAATGAAAACCCCAAGATATTTGAGTGTAGAAAGTTTCTGTTTCAGAGTTTCCCATTGTAGAATTGCTTGTAATTTTGGAGCCAAATTAAAACATAACATTTCTGATTTATCAAAATTAATTTGTAAGCCAGCCAAAAAGCCATATTATTTTATAATTTCTATTAGCCTAAGAATAGCCTGTATAGGGTTTGTTATCAGAACAGCAACTTCATCTGCAAAGAGATTTAACAGATGCGATTTACCTTTTAAGCATAAGCTCTTAATAACATTATCGGCCCTCAAAATTTGGGCTAATTGCTCCATTGCCAAAGCAAAGAGCAAGGGTGAAGAGTGGGTAGCCCCATTTTGTACCTCTCCCAATTTCAAACATCAGAGAGTCTGTTCCATTTACCTGAACACACTCTCTTGAGCCTTCATACAGCATTAAGCCTTTCTTTGTGTTCCGTGGAAATATTTTTCTATGCTGTTCTCTGTAAATACTCATTTACTTTATCAACATTTACATTCACCAATGAATATAATGATTTCTGGAAGAGCTGTGTAATTTTATCTCTTGCAAAAGTTCTAATTCACCCTTCTAGTAAAATAGAGGAGACAACATTCCTTTGTTTCATTTTTATAAGCCTACTTGCCAAAAGACGTTTTTATTATCAAATTCATAGAAAGTCTGATTAACATATTGCAGAGAGGTTAGTACTGTACTCAAGGCATCATATTCTGCCTTTTTATCAAAATGTGATATACCATACTGTTGTTCCTCTTATACATATTTTCTAGGGAAATTATTTCATCGAGAAGTAATTTCCTTGAGTGTTCCCTAGCTTTCTTGAGTCTACTACTTTCCAAAATGAATTTTCCTCCGAGAACTACCTTTAAGGTATACCAAACCAGACCAGCTGGCAATTGAATTGTGTATCTCAAATAACATTTTGATTGTTTCCAGTGTTTCATCTCTAGCTTATTTTCCAAGAGTAATAGATTTAAACACCAAGTGTACAAACAAGGTTTTGATGGTGCCAGTTCCAAAGTCATATGTACAGGTGCATGATCTTGTATCAGTATGTAACCAATATTGGTGGACTTCAAATGAGATGAAAGTGAGGAGGAAATTAGAATGTAATCAGTTCTAGCAAAAAAACACCCCTGTTTACATGTAGAGCATGTGTAGTCTGTACTAACTGGATGATCCAGATGCCAAACATCCAGAAAAGTATACTTAAGGAAGAGATCTTTTAACTTCTCACCTGAGGTAAAAGATATCCTGGATTTTTTCTGTTTTGTCTATATTTGGATTAGCAACTAAATTCAAATCCCCCCAATTTTACTGAGACTTCCTTAAAGCTATATAAAAAAGTTTCATTTGAGCCAAGGCACAGCAGAGCACAGCAGAACATATTTGCAATGCATGGCTCATTATGAAGGCATAACCTCAATGAGATGATTACTCACTGTGAAGTAATAATCTCTGCTCATGAGCAGAGTACATCACACCAGAGTTATCATTATCCTGTCTGACATTAAGGAGAGTATCTTTTGGGTCTGGGGAAGGATGTATGTAAGTAAACATAAAATAAAATAAAATAAAATAAGTAAAAATAAAAATAAAAAAGTAAAAAAGTAAAAATAAAACTAAAAATTAAGTAAAAAATATGTATTATAGAAATGGACTCACACTATGCCCAATGTTACTTTCTTGCTTCCCACCCCCTCACACAAACACACACATCCATCGTCACAAAACAAAACAAATCACTCCTCAGAGTAGGAAATTCCCTGTTGAATTTTTGGTTATCAGAAAAGCTATGCAGAGATCTGGCCTTCAAGGTGAGAGCATGCTCAAAACAGATGTTCAAAACAGGATACTACATATGCTGTGCTCCCCTCATAACAACAAAGGGAGTGAAACTTTCAGAGCAAGGGCTGGAAAAACTAGCAGTCCCTCTAATAAACAATTGTCAGTCATATATTTTTTTCTGCCCAGAGACACATCTCATAGGTATATTTTTGTATTAGGATTAGTTTAGCGGTGCAGACACTTGATTGGTCAGAGAACAGGAGATTGACAGAAATGTTTCCTAAAGCCTCTGTAAGTTTATAGAAGTAGAAAATATGTGTGGGATAAGAAAGAGTATACAATTTTGAGATCTGAGGGGTTTTTTTAATTGCTTGACAGTCTCATTGGGAGAGGTGTGCCCCAGTAGCCCTAATGGATAGCCTGAATTTATTTGAGGGTTTTTCATAATCTAAAGTAGCACATATCTTAGAAGCAAGATCTCAGAGGCCCAAAAAATTGTTGTTTGAATAGATGAGTTTATTGCATCTTCTTTGACAAAAATAAATATAGCAATGCAGTTCTTTCAATCGCCACCCACAGTATAATGAACAGTATTTGTTTCAAGGCTAGTGAGAAAATCCATTTTATACCAGAAGAACTAACCGTATTTTTCCGCCTATAATTTGTGCACGAGTAAGTGCTACATTTAGTTCTTGCATTAAATTTTAACTGCAATTGCAATGAAAGCGCTGTTCTCGAAAGGCAATTTACACTTCAAATCAGGCTAAGAAATTATAATTGCCTGTAGGGCCTTGGCTTAAAGGATGGCTGGGGAGAGGGGGGTGGAATCAGTGCTACATCTTAAACAAATAATTCCTCAAGAGTTTTTACTTTGATACCAGAACAGAATGTATCTCCAAGTGCGAAGCATTTCTTGTACAACAGTTAAAATAGAGTGGGCCAAACTGGAGTACAGCTTTTATTTAAAAACTAACTGTACATAAATGACTAATTGGACTCCATTCCCAAAGCTTTGTTTCAGAAAGGCCAACTGGTTACAAGCTCTGATGGAAATGATGTATTTATGGTGTAGTACTGTCTCATGGATTCCTTGTCCAATTTATAACTAGTGATAGGCGAGAATCTCATTGAATTTGGATTTAGTGGATTTTTCAGTGGTCCACATTCTGCATATTCTCCACCTTTGTGGAGTGATCCTGTTTGCGCCAAACTTCACTGGCTTTCCCGAAAACACTGGATTTTTTCTGACTTGAATATGTCCTCAAATATATTGTTTGTTTATTGATTTAACTTGCAGTACAGCACAGCAGTACAGGTTTCTCTCTTTCTCTCTCTCTCTGACACCCAAATTCACTTGAATAATCCAAGTACCAAATGGAATGAAGCAAGCTAAGTCTCACCCATGTTAAGGACTCTAGGCGATGAGGAGGAGGTGAAGGTTGGGGACACAAAGCTGCTTTCCTCCTTTACTTTCCAAAAGGAAAAAAGCCAGTGTCTCCCTGCTTGCTAAGGTGAAAACTGACCAATCTCAGTCACAGTGGAGAAGGTGGTGGCAAAGCCAATCTTCCTTTCAAAATATTGATAAAGAAAAATGGAGCCAGTGCCACATCCAACTGCCCTTCTGAAGCAACTCAAAGGCAAGGATGTTTGCTGTGCCAGCAGGGCCTGGAGAAGGAAATGAAATGTATGTGTCCTTTCTCCACCCGTTCCAGGTGTTTTTGCTGCTGAGATGGAGGGCCACAGGACAGAGCTGAATGGGCTCAGGATGTGGTATAAGTGTCCTTCCCCTAAGTTCCACCCCCAACACGACCTTGGAATGCCCCTTTTTGGGGCCTTCTGCTGGCTCCACTTGCCCTGGTCTTGGCTTAGTCAGCTGGGCCTTGGCTACCCCTGGGTGGCAGTGTAGTTTCCCAGCAGCACTGTGGCTATGTCAGGGAACTTCTGCCGGTAGAGCCTGGCAACGCTTCCCCCCTTCCTCCTCCACCACAGCTACACTGCATCCAGAAGCCCCTCAGTCTGATGTATCTAGGAGGTGGATTGTGTCCACAGGCAGAAAGTGAGAACAGAAAAAGTGAGAAACAATCTGGATATTACAACTCCCCAGTGGCATCACTAGGGTTGGTGTCACCCAGTGCGGTAACTCATGGTGTCTAAAAAAAAAAAATCAAAGGAAATTGGTTCCAGGGAGATGCTTCATCAGAGGAAGGCCCCCCCAGAAATGAAACAAGGCCACAAAAGGAGCCCTTGTCCAAGAAGAGAACCTAAACAGAGACAAGTTTGGTAAAGCTTTCATAATAAGGAGAGCTGCTTCAGGACGGGGCGTGCTTTTCCCCCTTTCGACTCCTCCACCGAAAAAAACACCAAAGAAAACCCCTGCAATATGATTTCTTTTCTCCTCAGGGGATGGAGGGGAGGGGAGAAAGAAAACAGCCTGCAGTTGTTATAAAGCCAACTCCAAAAACCTTGCTAAAGCTAATGGGACTCAAGGCTGGGACATACCTCACACCCACACCCCCAAAAAGAGGAAAGGATTAAGTGTACGGCTCTGAATCACTAGAAGAGGGGGCAGCAGCCAGCAGCAAGAGCGTGGGTGGGGAGGGGGAAAGGAGAATAGATGCCCAGGCACAAGAAATGAGGTGCAGGGGCAAGGAGACAGCCTGAGCTGGAGCAGCAAGAAAGGGAGGGCAATGGCAAGCGCAGCTGGGCTTCCCCAGAAAGGCCGCCCTCTCCGCTGCAGCCCACGGGAGAAGCCGGCGGGTGGGGGGCCCAAGGATCGGCTAGTCTGAACTGGGAAGGTGGAAGCTGTGCCTGTTCCAGATCCTCGTGTGTTGCAGCGCGCCCCAGTCCAATAACTCCTCCTCCTCCAACGCCCTCCGAGCTCTCGCTCCTCCAATGGCTCTTTTCAGCTTAATCAACCCCAAGCCAAGGGCACGGGGAGAGGCGGAGAAGGAGGCGCCTTCCCGGTGCCTAGGGGCAGCTCTGGGTGTCACCCCCTCTGATGGTGTCACCCGGTGCGGTCCGCACCCCCTGACCCCCCTAGTGACGGCACTGCAACTCTCCAGCAATCCCACCAATGTTCATTGCAAAACTGAAATCTGGTGACATGATATCCCCTATAGAGGGATTAACCCTGCCAAATTTCAGGTGGGTAGTTCCAGAGGTTTTCATGCTAGCCACCTTTAAAGTTTGCTTTTCCCAAGAAAGAGTTGTTTTTTTAAAAAGGCCTCTGTCATAGAGAAGGAAGATTACCAACAGCAGTATGACTGAGGGAAAAATAAAAACCATCAAAACACGTTAAGCATTTCTGCCTGTGATGACAGGCGCTATCCCATTCAAATAAGAAAGCCACCACAGAGCCTAAATTTGTAAGATAATATGGATTTCTATCTAAAGGGGAGGAGTCTAGTGTATTGGGCCACTGTTATTATCTGTGATTGTTTGAGTATGTCTTTAATCTATTGTTCTGCCAGTGATTATTTAGGGTTGCCTGGAAAACATATTCAGGCATGCCCCCTGTGGGTTTTTCTTCCTGTTCTTTCTTCTTGTTCTGGAATATTTAGTAAAGAAAAAGCTGGCAGCAGATAACTCTGACTCCTATGTCTTTTTGGGTAAAGGGCAGCAGGAAGAGTTAACACAAACAAGTTTAAATTTTACTGGACAGTTGAAGAAGGCAGTTTGTCTTATTCTGTTTTGAAAACCTTCCCAATATGATTTTTTTTTCTGGGAGTAAAATGTAATGCAGAAGGGAGTAGAAAAAGAGGAAGGCCAAACAAGAGATGGATCGATTCCATAAAGGAAGCCACAGACCTGAACTTACAGGATATGAACAGGGTGGTTCATGACAGATGCTCCTGGAGGTCGCTGATTCATAGGGTCGCCATAAGTCGTAATCGACTTGAAGGCACATAACAACAATAACAAAATGTAATGCTAATTCTACATACCTGGGAGTTAACCCCATTGAATTCAGTAGGACTTACTTTTGAGTAGACATGGTTAGGACTGTACTAAAAATCAGTGGGACTTTTGAGTGAACACGGATTGTGTTGCAAATTTTTCTCTCCCCCTCCAATCCTTTTTTTAAAAAAGCAGCTAAGCAGCGCTTACTTAGATGTTGCTGGTTTTATTTGGCAGGAAACTTAATTTTTTTAAAAAAAATTCTGACAATAAACTATTATATGGGATGTATGTATTTTTACATCTCCAGTGTGTGTATATGGATTTTTTCCAACAACCCTGTGAGGTAGGGTTGGAAACCAAGGGGGCTCACAACAAGAAATAAAGCCAATAAGCATAAAAACAAATATTCAACTGTTACAGAACACCTTAAAGTGGCATGATTCTGAATTTTGGATTGGATGAGTGAAGTTCCTTATCACTGAATTGTAGCATGCTTCCCCGTCTGATTGTGAGTGAAGTTCCTTATCAGTGAATTGCTGCATTGTGCATGCTCCTCTATTTGAGTAAGCCCTATTGAATACATTTGGACTTTTTTCTGAGTAAACATGCATAGGATTGCACGATAAATTTACAGGTATCTGATTTCACATTATGGTTGTTATTATTTACAAATTATTTACATGTTAAGTATGCCCTTCCTCCTGGTCCTCTTCTGTTGTTTTCTCCATGAGGGGCAGATTAGGCTAAGAGATGGTGAGTAGCCCATGGTCACTCGGTAAACTTTGTAGCTGTTTTCAATTTTAAAAATTAATTAAAATGATTTACATGCAGGCACAGTTTATGAAGTACAATGCAGATCCACATATATTTAAAGCACATCCAACTCTCATTTAAAGTGCATGACTTCCCCCAAAGAATCCTGGGAAGTTTAGTTTCCCCCTCACCATTATAGTTCCCACCACCCTTAACAAACTACAGCTCTCATGATTCTGTAGTGGGATTCACATGCTTCAAATGTATGTTGAATGTGCTTTAAATGCATGGTGTGGATCTGCCCTAGTATGCTGTGCATTCATTAGTGAATTGAAAAGATCAATTTTAAAAGGTACTTTTTTTAAACAGGGCTGTAGCTCAGTGGTGAGGCATATGCTTTGCATGCAGAGGTCAAAAATTCAGTCTCTGGAAGAGACTATTGTCTGGAATGGTTGACAGCCAATGCTAGTCCATGTCATCAGTACTGAGCTAGATGGTATCAAATGGTCTGAGTTTATATAAGGTAGATTCCTTTGTGCCTAAAAGAGGAATGAGATCCAAGGATGAAAGTGACTCTAAAATTTATTTATGTATTGACTTCCGGGAAGTGGTGCTGGCTGGTGGTTGTCTCTGAGGGAGCTCTGCCTCAGAGGAAGCTTTTTTCAGGTTAAAAGTCAGCCAAGAGGAATCTTGGACTGGCTTAAATGTTCTCCAAGGTACAGGAGAACCGATCAGATCTACCACAAGACTTCGTTGAGCTGTCGGCGGCTGGAATTGATCAGGAAATTCCTGAGATAAGAAGGCAAGCCGATCGGCTGAAGACGGAGTCAGGATTTTCACGCAAGCTGGACTGGAATGAAGCGAAGCGTTTTTTCTTTTCTTAAAAAAAAAAAACGTTCTTAACCAGCGAGCCCACTTCTGCCTAAACCTTATCATTTGGCTTAAATTACTGCAATAAAAGGGATTTGTTTATGAATCAGCAATTGAGAAACCTGGGTGAGTCATACTTTTTCTCTTTTAAATATAATTAAGGAAGAAAGAAAATATAAACAACTTATTTACTTTTCTACGACAAAAAGCTGGCGTGAATTTGGACTTTTAAAGTTTAAAAACGGATGAGAGGTAATTATTATATTTTGGACTATTTTTCTCTTTGGACTATTTCTTGTTGGATGAATCCGCTGCTCGTATATGCTACTAATTGTTTAGTCTTGGCAACCAGAATTGTTTTGCATTCTTGGATGCAGATAAGGACTGTGTTGTGCTGGCTGGATTCCAATTACAGGCCTGGAATATTAACTCTTCTTTTTGGTGGAGGGAAAAAAAGAAGAAATAGACTGCCCTTAGGTTCTGAAACAGTGATTAATTTTAGAAATTAAAGGCCTCTTTTTGAAAATGACAACTAAAAAAACAACTAAGGCCCAGGGGCGAAGAGGTTCTATTGATACACAGGAAGAGGATATACCCCCAGAAATGTTTCAAAAAATAATGGAAGGGATTAATGCTATAAAACAGGAAATTAAACAGGAAATGAAAATTGAATTGACAGATATAAAAGACTATATTAAAACACAAGTGGATGAGATTAAAGGGACAATTGGGCAAATAAAGGAGGATGCAAAAATTACTAAAGAAAAGGTACAAACTTTGGAGAATAGAACAGATATACTAAATCTGGAATTAGAAAAAAATTTGGACTATTTAGCTATGACTGAAATGAGAAATAAAGAGCATTGTTTGAGATTCCGTGCAATCCCTGAGGAAACAGGTGAAGACATTAGAGACAAAATTGTTAATGCTTTAGTAAAATTTCTGGACTTGAATGAAGATAGGATGGAATTTGAAATAGACAAAGTTTATAGAATTAACTCCAGATATGCAACAATGAAAAAAATTCCAAGAGATGTGCTTGTTCACTTCGTAAAGAAAACGACCAGAGATATGGTTTTACAGCAACACTTTAAATATACCTTTAAAATTGATGGTAAGGAAATACTGGTGATGAAGGAAATTCCTATTAGACTTTTACGTAAGAGAAAAGAATATGCTTTCCTTACAGAAAAACTTAAGCAATGCAAAATTCAATTTAGGTGGGACGTTCCAGAAGGAGTGATTTTTACATTCAGACAACAGAAATATAGATTGAATACTGTTCAAAAAGCAAGGGACTTCTTGAGAAAAGCTTCAAAAGATATGGAAGAAGATAAACTCAAAGATATGGATACAGTTCCTGGGAAACAAAGTCAACAAGGATACGCAGAGGAGGGGAAGGAAGATGATGGATCAAAAGGAGCATTAGGCAAATTTTAAAATACACGCTTAACGATGGATTACAAATACCTAACTTGGAATATAAATGGAGCCAACACGGCGCAGAAGAGAAAGAAAGTGTTTCATTATTTGAAAAAATTAAAATTGGATATAATTTGTCTACAAGAAACTCATATTCAGAAGAAAGATTCTAAATATTTGATTTGTAAAAATTTGGGTGAAGAATTTATTTCAGCTGGACCAAAAAAAAAAAATGGAGTTGTTCTCTATATTAATCCACAATTGCTTCCTAAATTGGTATTATTGGACGATAGTGGTAGATTTGTGGGGGTTGAAATTACTTTACAAGGTACAAACATTTTGATAGTGGGTATTTATGCCCCCAATGAAGATAAAACAAGGTTTTATACAGGACTTATGGAAAAATTGTCAGAGTTCTCATATGAGCATTGGTGTGTCATGGGTGACTGGAATGGGGTAATCTCACCAAAAATTGATAGGCTTTCTGAAAAAAATATCAAAGAGACACAAGGTAAATTACCGAAGATTTGTTTTGAACTCATGGAACATCTAGAATTGGTGGATACCTGGAGATATATAAATGATAATGCAAAGGAATTTACTTATTTTTCAGAAAGACATAAAACATTTTCGAGGATTGATATGATTTGGATGTCAAAAATTTTAGCGAAGGATATTTTTAAAATGGATATATTACCAAAAACTTTTTCGGACCATAATCCTGTGATATTAACTTTAAAAAAAAAAAATCTTGGATTTAGATGGAGACTAAATGAATCTTTATTACAGAATGATAAAGTAGTACAAGAATGTAAGAAGAAATTAAAGGAGTTCTTTGAATATAATTTACATAAAGGAACAAGTGAAAATATTGTTTGGGATACAAGTAAGGCATTTATGAGGGGATACTTTATTAAATGTAATTCTGAATTAAAAAAAAAGAAACAACAGAAAATGCAATTAATTTTGGAAGAAATAAAACAAAAAGAGGAAGAATTGAAAAAGAATCCAGCTAAAGTTTCTATTGTAAATCAAATTAAAATGTTACAGAAGCAAGTATCAATGTTGACAGTTAGAGAAATTGAAAGGAAATTAAATTTTGCTAAACAAAGGACTTTTGAATTTGCAAATAAACCTGGGAAATGGTTAGCATATAAATTAAGAAAAGAACGTCAAAAAAATATTATTTTAAAGATACAAGAAGGAGATGAGACGCTGACAGACAATGTAAAAATCAAAAAGATTTTTCATCAATATTACTCAACATTGTATAAGTGTCAAGAAATTCCATCTGAAAAAATAGAAGAGTATTTATTTAAACAGAATTTGCCTAAAATTACAGATTTTCAGAGACAAGTTATTAATGGCCCTATTACGTCAAGAGAGATATCTGAAGCTATAAATAAAATTAAATTAGGAAAGGCACCAGGACCAGATGGGCTATCTGCAATGTACTATAAATGTTTGGAGGAAGAACTCCTGCTACCTTTACAGTCTACAATGAATTCTATTTTGCAAGAGGGAAAGATACCGGATAGTTGGAAAAATGCTAATATAACATTAATACCTAAAGAGGACCAAGATTTAACTAAAACAAAAAATTATCGGCCAATATCTCTACTGAATAATGACTATAAAATTTTTACAATGATTTTGGCTGAAAGATTGAAAATAATATTGCAACAATTTATTCAGGAAGATCAATCAGGGTTTTTACCTAAAAGACAATTACGTGACAACGTCAGGAATGTTTTGAATGTGTTGGAATATTTAGAACAACGAAATGATAAACAAGCAGCTCTGATTTTTTTAGATGCTGAAAAAGCATTTGATAATTTGAATTGGAAATTTATGTTCCAGGTTTTGGAGCAAATGGACTTTGGAGACAACTTTATAAAATGGATTAGATCGATTTATACATCACAGAAGGCCCAGATAATTGTTAATGGAGACTTAACGGACTCATGTGAAATACAAAAGGGTACAAGACAGGGATGTCCATTATCTCCCCTTTTATTTATTCTGGTTTTAGAAGTGTTGCTTAGAGATATAAGGCAAGATAAAAGGATTTCGGGATTAAAAATAAAAAAAGAAGAATATAAATTGAGAGCATTTGCTGATGATTTGATAATTGTACTAGAAAACCCTTTGGAAGGAATTCATATACTGATGGACAAATTAAAAGAATTTGGACCTTTAGCAGGATTTAAGATCAACAATCAAAAAACAAAGATGTTGGTGAAAAATTTAACTTTAAGGGAACAGAAAGAGTTAATGGACAAGACAGATTTTACAATAGAAAAAAAGTTGAAATATCTAGGCATCATTATGACAAATAAAAACTCAAAGTTGTTTCACAATAATTACGAAAAATTATGGACAGAGATTAAGAAAGACTTGCTAAGATGGGATAAACTACAACTGTCATTAATGGGTAGAATATCTGTGATAAAAATGAATGTATTACCGAGAATGATGTTTTTGTTTCAAACAATACCTGTAATATCCTCTGATTTACCTTTTAAACAATGGCAAAAAGATATTTCTAAATTTGTATGGCAAGGAAAAAAACCAAGAGTTAAATTTAAATTACTTCAAGACGCTAAAGAAAGAGGAGGACTGGGATTACCAAATTTGAGACTTTATTTTGCTGCCTGCTGTTTAGTCTGGATAAAGGAATGGATCTTATTGAGGAATAAAAGACTATTGGATTTGGAGGGCCACAATCTGAAGTGGGGATGGCATGGATATCTATGGTATGACAAAGTAAAAGTAAATGTAGACTTTAATAATCATTTTATAAGACGTCCTCTGTTGAAAATATGGAATAGATACAAACCAAGGTTTTATTCGAAAATACCATTATGTGTCTCAAGTCAAGAAGCGTTTTATAGAAGAGAAATGTCTGGAAAAGAGAAATGGTTAACTTATCAAGAACTATTAGAAAATGTACATGGAGAATACATAATGAAAGAGAGAGAACAATTGATAAAGGAAGGATATAGTTTTCATTGGTTTGCATATTTACAATTGTTAGAAAGATATAAAATGGACAAGAAAATGTATGGGTTTGAAATAAATAAATCTGATTTTGAAATAGGTTTGTGTACAAATGATGAAAACATAATTGCAAAAATGTATAAACTTTTATTGAAAATGGATATGGAGGAAGAACAAGTAAAAGAGTGCATGGTTAAGTGGGCAAAAAATTTTGGTCATAACATACAAATGGATCAATGGGAAAATATGTGGAAAAAAGGCTTGAAATTTACATTATGTTATAATCTTAAAGAAAATTTTTATAAAATGATGTACCGTTGGTACATGACTCCAGAAAAGCTGTCAAAAATGTATAGTAATGTCTCTAATGTTTGTTGGAAATGTAAACAACAAGAAGGATCTTTTTATCATATGTGGTGGTCATGTAAAAAGGCGAAATTATTTTGGGCACAGATAGGTAGGAAGATGCAAAAAATTCTAAAGATAAATATTCAGTCAAAACCAGAATTTTTTTTATTGGGTTTTATGGATAAACAAATAGAAAAGAAATATGGAAGAATAATATTATATATGATTACGGCAGCAAGATTATTATATGCACAAAAGTGGAAAATGGAATCAACACCAACAATGGAAGAATGGTTATTGAAATTAATGGACTTAGTAGAAATGGATAAATTGACATGTTTACTTAGAGAAAAATCGACAGATACATTTCTTAAGGAATGGAAACCTCTCTTAGACTTTTTGTTGAAAGATCAAAATAAAATGATGATACTGGGATTTGACGATTAATTAAGACAGCCTATGGAGAAAAGGGACTCTGTATGTATACATTAAGGGACAGGTTTGATGTATATTATATACTTATAGCTGATCTGCGACAAATCGGAAGTCAACTATTTTATTTTCATTTTTTTGTTGATGTATTGTTATGTCTTTTTGACTTTGTTTTGTTTGTTTTTGGAAAAATTTGAATAAAAATTATTAAAAAAAAAAAAATTTATTTATGTATTTTATTTACCACACTTATGTACTGCTTTATTGTAAAAAAAACCCTTAAAGCAATTTATAGAAGGAATTAAAACCCTTTCTGGAGAGTTACTGATATTTGCTAAACATTGCCTGTATGCTATAATTTACTACTTTTCCAAAATATTTCTGATAGCTTGGATTTGATAAATTACAACCGATTCTGAACTGACAGTTACAACAGGGAATGTAAGGGGTTTAGGAACAGTTACAAAAGGGGGGGGAGTATGGATCATTTTAAAATATGCTAATAGCAAAGTCATCTTTCTGCAGGAGACACACCAGAAGAGAGTAAGACACTACTCCATACTACCATCAGCGAATGGCCAATGGTATGAGGCTCCTGGACCCTCTAAATCAAGAGGAGTGGCTGTGAGGGTTGGCAATGATTGGCCTTTATTTTGAAACATACACTAAGAGATGACAAAGGCAGGCACCTTTTCCTTAAAAGCACTCTAGGACAGGGGGGGCTTTGCTCTAACCTTGGGAACAACTTACGTTTCAAAAACTAATCAAATTAGTTTCTTCTCACAAACTCTCAAGATACTTGATGGCTTTAAGGAAGGCTCAGTAAAATTGGGGGGATTTGAATTTAGTTGCTAATCCAAATATAGACAAAACAGAAAAAATCCAAGAGATCTTTTACCTCAGGAGAGAAGTTAAAATATCTCTTCCTTAAGTATGATTTTCTGGATGTTTGGTGTCTGGATCATCCAGTTAGTACAGACTACACATACTCTACATGTAAACAGGGGTGTTTTTTTGCTAGAACTGATTACATTCTAATTTCCTCCTCACTTTCATCTCATTTGAAGTCCACCAATATTGGTTACATACTGATACAAGATCATGCACCTGTACATATGACTTTGGAACTGGCACCATCAAAACCATGTTCGTACACTTGGCATTTAAATTGATTACTCGTGGAAAATAAGTTGGAGATGAAACACTGGAAACAATTAAAATGTTATTTGAGATACATGATTCTACTTAATTGTCAGCTGGTCTGGTTTGGGATACCTTAAAGGTAGTTCTCAGAGGATTCATTGAAATGAATGAATGAAAATTCATTTTGGAAAATAGTAGTGTAAATGGACAATGGGAGTGTCCTTCAAGAGAAAAAAGTCAGCATATGAGAAGAACAGGGGAGAATCCCAGAAGGGAGGAGAAGGAGGAGAGGGACTGGAGTGCAGAGCTTGGAAAAGTTACTTTTTTTGAACTACAACTCCCATCAGCCCACTCCAGTGGCCATGCTGGCTGGGGGTGATGGGAGTTGTAGTTTAAAAAAGTAACTTTTCCAAGCTCTGCTGGAGTGACAGAGAAATATCAACAAATAAACCAGGATGATTTAGGGAATCATCCCTAGGGATTTAGGGGGAAAAGAGAGATTAATAAGGAAAAGAAGAGGACAAAGAGGTGAGCTACAAAAGGATTTTGGGCTGCCTCAGCAAGGTGAACAAAGAGGGGAAAGGGGAAGAGTGATATGACAGAAATGTCTTGGGTTGTCATCCCTAGAGGCAAGCCAAAAAGAGGAAGAAGGGTGAAAAAGCAGACAAGAAAGAACGCTGTATGTAGAACAAAAGTAACGTGGCAGAGTTGGTGATAAAGGGGGCAATGGAACTCTTTGAGTAAGTTCTCCACCAGGAGGTGCTCTCAGCAAAAGACCACCTGGAGTTGGGATAAGAGCTGGAAAAGTGGCAAGCCAGCCAGAGGTGCTTTTTCTGGTTTAGAAGAAGAGACCTATTGTACAATAAAATGTAATTCACTCAGTTCAGGGAGTGGTTGGCTTAATTCCAGGAGGAAATGATAGAGTGGAGGGCAGCAAGGCCAGATCTGGAAAGCACAGGCCTTGGTGCATGTACATGATGAGCAGGAAAAGGTTCCTTATTTTACGCTTGCCAAGCTAATGCAGGATGCTGATATTGAAGCACTTTGGGTAACATTTGGTAATGGTTGAGCAAGTGGTAGGTGTGACCTATTGGCCACCAGCACAATGGGCCTGCATTCTGGCCCCTTTTTAATGGGGTCTGTGCAGGCAGTATACCATTCCCTAAGAGCAGCAGATGCCCAGGACTATTCAAAGCTAAAAACGCCATCATTATCAATTTACAGAAGAAATGAACCTGGCCTGGAAATGGATTACAGCTAATGGGGCGGGGAGGGGAGAGCCCATGATGGACAAAATCATATTGGAGCAGGTCATCCCCCAGAAGATAGAGCTTGGTTATTTAGCACAACCCTCCAATATTTTGCTGCAGCAGATGTTCCCGTTCAAGCAGTGCCTAAACCTGAGAGCAAGGAAATTAGAGGCAGCGTGCTTCTGAAAACCAGTTGCTGGAAGCCTCAGGAGGGGAGAGTGTTCTTGCACTCGGGTCCTGCTTGCGGGCTTCCCCCAGGCACCTGGTTGGCCACTGTGAGAACAGGATGCCGGACTAGATGGGCCACTGGCCTGATCCAGCAGGCTCTTCTTATGTTCTTATGAAACCAGAGTGGGAATTGTAGGGGACGGGAGACTTAGTAGACACCCCAAGGTGGCTTGGGGGATGCCTCAGGGAAAGGTCTTACACCAATTCAACATATGGTCCTCCTGGAAGAGCAAGCTGCAAGGGACATAAAAATTTGGTGCACAAGCAAGCCTGACTGCGCATAGTGAGCGGAAGGATCCCACAGCCATAGACATTGGGTAGTGTTTGTGAGATGTCTGTTTCAGCTATGGAAGGATGGGGCATTACCAGAGGGACAGCCCTAGGATGGGATGTAACTTGATTGCCCTGCCATCGAAGAGGGGGAGCAATGGGTAGAAGACAACAATCCCTTATAAGTAGCTGCAGGGCCAGACCATGGAGGAGGGAGAGGAAAAGGAGGTACCATACCACAGGGCCTCTGCTATTGCTTCAAACAGCCACTTTTCCCTTTCAGTATCCTTGCTGTCTCCCTGTATTCAAACTTCTCCCTCCTCTATTTCTCAACTGCCTCATCTGAGATAGATAAAGGGATGTGGAGCATTCAGATATTCCATAGCACCTCTCTGCAGAGTGGTGGAGCGCCTCTCCCAATATGAAACTACCCGTACACTGCACTCAACATCTAAGGCCCTCCTCCGAGTACCATCCCATCGAGAAGCTCGGAGGGTGGTGACTAGAAATAGGGCCTTTTCGGTTGTGGCCCCCGAACTGTGGAATGGTCTCCCCGATGAGGTGGAGAAGATAGCAGCGTCGGCGCCAGGCAAAAACCTTTTTATATTCCCAGGCATTTTAATGTGTACTATTAATATTTATTGATGTATTTCACTGCTGCTTTGATTTTTGTTTACGTCTGTTTGATTTGATTCCATTGTATTATTGTATTTATATATTTTCTGATTGTTTTATTGTTATGTACACTGCCCAGAGAGCCCTCGGGCTTAGGGCGGTATATAAATTAAATTAAATAAATTAATTAAATAATAAATAGCACGCAATATATTTCATTCCTGGTACCATGTGTTGTCAACAATAATAAATAATAATAATAATAAAATTTTATTTGTTAGTCGCCTATCTGTCCAAGTTAACGGACACTCTAGGCAACGTACAACAATACAAAATACATAAATCAATATACAAATCAACAAGTCATAACATCAATTCATCTAAAACCATCCTTCAATTAATACACCATAAAACTAGTCCACCCCAGAAATCCCATAGGCCTGCCCGAATAGCCAGGTCTTTAAGGCTCGGCGAAAAGCCATCAGGGAGGAGGCATGTCGGAGGTCAAAAGGAAGCGAGTTCCAGAGGGTGGGGGCCACGATTGAAAATGCCCTCTCTCTGGTCCGCACCAGCCTAGCTGTTTTAACCGGTGGGACCAAGAAAAGGTCTTGTGAGGCTGATCTTGTTTGGCGGCATAATTGGTGATACTGGAGGCGTTCCTTCAGATAAACTGGGCCGAAACCGTATAGGGTTTTAAAGGTCAATACCAACACCTTGAATTGGGCCCGGTAGGTCTACCAACACTGGGGTGATATGATCCCGGCGACAGCTCTGCTTTATCAAGCGTGCCGCCACATTCTGTACCAGCTGCAATTTCCTGACCGTTTTCAAGGGTAACCCCACGTAGAGCGCATTACAGTAGTCTAAGCAAGAGGAGACCAGGGCATGTATCACTCGTGGGAGCAGATGTACAGGAAGGTAGGGTTGCAGCCTCTGTATCAGATGTAACTGATACCAAGCTGCCCAGCTCACTGCCGAAACCTGAGCCTCCATGGACAGCTGGGAGTCAAGAATGACCCCGAGGCTGCGGACTTGGTCCTTCAGGGGTAATCTCACCCCATTAAGCACCAAGTCTAAATCTCCCAACCTTCTCCTATCACCCACAAGGAACACCTCGGTCTTGTCGGGGTTTAGCTTCAGCCTGTTCTCTCCCATCCATCCACTTACGGACTCCAGGCATTTGGACAAGGTATTCACAGCCAACTCTGGTGAGGACTTAAAGGAGAGATAGAGCTGAGTGTCATCCGCATATTGGTGACACTGCAGCCCAAAACTCCTGATGATGGCTCCCAGTGGTTTCACATAGATGTTGAATAGCATGGGGGAGAGGATAGAACCCTGTGGCACTCCACAGTTGAGAGGCCAAGGGTCTGAAACCTGATCCCCCAGTGCTACCCATTGATGCCTACCGGAGTTCTAGATTCAATGTTGGAATTTAGAATAGGTATTTTATTAACAAGAAAACACCAATATATGTAAAACATCCATCAACTGAACTTAACCTTCTCTACCTGAACAGGCTTACTTTTAAGATTCTATTCATCTTAAAATACAGTAACAGGGGACATGGCTTGCTGTCTGGCAAAATGGCTGCCTAGATCTGTTACTCCTGCACCCAAGTGGAGTCGTCACCTTCTCGTGGTGAGTGGGCTTGTGTGTTCCAATGAACCCTGTGAGCAATGCCATCTGGAGTCATGTACTCCCAGGAGGGTCACCCATGGCGGTAAGGTCAAGGAAGAGGAACCAGACAAAGAACGATCCAAGAATGTCCTCAACGGCAGAACAGGCAGAGGATAACAATGTGTATGTTACAAAGGCTGTGAAGGCGGATGAAGGCGGCAGCAGATAAAAGACTTCCAATCATGGTGGTATCCATGCCATTGGATCAAAGCCATTGTCTGTCAAGATTGTGTGTTGATCATAGTGCACCAATATCCTCACATAAAACAAATTCACGCACAGGGGTCTTCCAACCAACCTTATTTTGGAAGACAATCTTACTCGGTCATGACTGATTGCTAGTAGTAGCAGTAGTAGGAACTAATTGTTTGCAAAAGGTAGACATAGACTTCTGCGATTCAAATATCGATATGGGTAAAGGAACACAATCCGCTTCTAGTAAGAAGCAGAAAAAAATCTTCTAAAGCAATCCAGATTGAAGCAGAGCCTTCTGAAGAATTGGGGGGCTCTAGTGCAGAAGAAACTGAGATGGTACATGAAGGCCTTCACTCTGGGGTGCAAAATTGACAACTGCTATGTCAAACTCAGGGGAAATGGATGAATACTTTAAAATCATGTGAAAAGAGCTAGCACTAGTTTGGCAAGCAGCGCTTGCTCCGATATTTTGTAAATGAACAGATTTAGGTCTCAGATGATAAATGTGGTGACCACCACTAATGAAGCTAAGGATCTTAGTTTGAAACAAGAATCTAAGCTGATGCAGTTAAAAATGGCTTCTGAAGACCTGCAATTAAAGTGGGATAAGCAGGAGAACAAAGCCCGCAGAGTAAATATTCATGTGAAAGAAATCCCTGTTTCTGAGGAGGGGGCTGCTACTGTGGACTTTACAGTTCAATGGTTTAAAGACCTGCAACTACATGTGGAGGTGTCCCGACAAGATACAGAACAAGTATTCTTGGCCCCAGGACCAAGATCTCAAACTAGCAGTAATGAATATGACCTTGTAAGATGTGTGAAGCCAAATCTTAAAGATGCAGCCTATAAAGCCCCAAGAAATTACCGAGTGCTGAAATTGTTGGGTATTATAAAAATACACACAGAAATAGGAACTAATTTGGTTGGTCCTATTTTTTAGCAGAGTTGTAAAAATGCAAGCAGCAGAATGAGAATATAAACCAGCCCATCTTTCTCTATATAAATAACAACAGACACAATCCTTTAGGTAAAAGAAAAGAATATTTACTTACGACCTTTCATATGTTTAGAAGAACATGGGCTCTAGCTTGGAAGAAAGAAAAACAGGAAACTCAGTCCATCTTAGTCTTTGTATTGATGCACTCAGCAGAGAGCATCTTGCTATGCGGCCTCTCTCAAAGGTAGGAAGATCAGCAATGGAGGATATTCAAAAATCCCCCAGGACAAAGGAGGAGGAAGTCAGGTAATTAAACCCCACCCATTAGGAAGGTACATCATGGTAAACAGGTACATGGGATATTCCCCAAATATCCCTTA
Source organism: Rhineura floridana (assembly GCF_030035675.1). Lineage (NCBI taxonomy): Eukaryota > Metazoa > Chordata > Lepidosauria > Squamata > Rhineuridae > Rhineura > Rhineura floridana. The sequence continues at coordinate 815,447 of NC_084489.1, read as the reverse complement.
AAGTGACCATGCAATATTTGCCTATTCGAACAGAAATATGGGTCTACAGATATACAAGTCTTTCAAGATGTTTGCATGGACACCCCGAAAAGGTGGCAAAACTTGTTACTGAGGTTTTCCATAATTCCAATACCAATTTAAGTTAGTGAGCCTGTATCAGAGTAAATTCCTCTGGCGAAATGAAGGAGGCAAAATCATTATTAACTGATTTACGTCTTGAAGTCCCTGAGGAGCTGTTGACAAAGAGCAGGAAGGGGCATGAAGGACAGACAAGATTTAAAGTGGGAAACTCAAAAGGTCAAGGTGAAAGCTAAGAAAAAACGTCAAAGAGAGGAGAGACTGGGACGATGTGGTGCAGAGAGAACATCCAGTCCTAGATCCATCAGCGAAAATGACTAACCTGCATTATACATCTGTCAATTTATTCAAATGTTTTACTTGAACCTTTCGGTTACATGTAATGCCCGAGCATTATAGAAGTCTGTCCTGATGTTTTTATTTATTGAAGTTGGTATATTTCAATTGGGTCAGGAGGGGTGCCTGGGTGTTTTCTTGCAATGGTATAACTTTTTCTGTCCAGTTCTGCAGCCCGGAATTTCATCGTGAGTAGTTCCACAGTGCACGCCCTGGAATTTCACCACGGGTAAGGGAGCATTACACTGTCCCATTATTGAGGCCATTTGTGAAAGGCTTACATCCGCTGGTGTGGAGGGGGAATTGTCATTTTTCTCTCTTTTTACCCTTCACTATCCTTTGTTTTGCAACAGTTTGATACAGTTTTTTTTTCTTCTCATGGATAATTTTCACAGGTGGCAGCTGAACAGAGCATACTACGAGTTCGGAAATAAAAGCTCACGTTTGCTGGCAAAGGCATTATGTTAAAAAGTTAGGTCATAACAGAATCTCTAATGTAAAGGATTTGAAGGGCTCCTTATGTTTTTCTGTCGATTTATTCAAATGTTTTACTTGAACATTTGTGTTACATGTGATACCTGTGTGTTATACAAGTCTGTCCTGATGTTGTTATTTATTGAAATTTATTGGTATGTTTCACTTGGGTCAGGATGGGTGTGTGTGGCTGTTGTCTTGCAATTGTATCACTATTTCTGACTCCAATAGTCCGGTCCTGGAATTTCACCACGGGTAGGGGTAGCATTACACTACCCCTTTTTAAGGCCATTTTTGAAACCCTTATACTCGCTGGTGTGGAGGGGGAATTATGTTTTTTCTCCTTCTCTCTTGTTATCTTCACTAGTCTTTTTTCTCAACAGTTTGATACAGTTTGTTTTTCTTCTCATGGATAATTTTCAGAGATGGCAGTTTAAGGGGCAGTATTATTGTATGTTGCCTTCTAGCTCTAATAGTTAATTTGATATTTTTAACTTACAGTGTTAAAGCATTGGGCATGATGCACAAGCGGCCTTGCATGGCATCTGTTCTGAAAGCTGAAAACCATTATGTAATTTTCTTCCCAGAGACACATCAGAGGACACCACACATAAATTTAATTAGATGAAATTGGTTGAGTGATCCCCTTTCTTTGGAATTGGGATGTACATTGAACGCTTCCAGTCTATGAGCCATTGTTTTCTTTTCCATATTTATTGACAAATTTCTGTCAAAATTTGGGCAGATTCAGTCTCAGTAGCTTATACGAACTCTATTGGTATGCCATCCATTCCTGGTGATATGTTTCATCCAAGTATTTTAAGAGCAGCTTTCACTTCACCTTCTAAAATTTCTGGTTCTTCTTCATATGATTCCTCTGTGAATGAATCTGTCATCCATGCATCTCTTTTATAGAGTTCTTCAGTGCATTGCTTCCATCTTCCTTTTATTTCATCTAGGTGAGTCAGTGTGTTCCCCTGTTGATTATCCCTACTTGGTTTAAATTTCCCTTTCACTTCTCTAATCTTTTGGAATAGGACTTTTGTTCTACCCTTTTTGTTGTCCTCTTCTATTTCTATACACTAACTATTGTAATAGTTCTCTTTGTCCCTGCATACTAGTCGCTGTATTGTTGTATTTAGGGCTCCAACTGTGTTTCTATCTCCTTTTGCTTTTATTCTCTCTTTAAGTATTTTAAGAGTTTCATCAGTCATTCATTGAGGTCTTTCTCTCCTTTTATTAACTGGAGGTATTTTCTTTTTGTATTCTTCCCTGATAATGTCTCCATAGACACTCCATAGTTGTCTGGTTCTCTGTCAACTAAGTTTAAAGCCTCAAATCTGTTCCTTATTTGACCTTTATATTTTTCTGAGATGTTATTTAAATTATATTTTGGCATTATGATTGCTTTGTTGTTCATCTTTAGCTTTATTTTGATTTTCAATATGACCAGTTCCTGATCTGTACCACAGTCTGCTCCTGGTCTCGTTTTAGCAGAAAGTGTTGCAGAGTAGAGATATTAGGCACTTGAGCATCTGAGTGAGCTTTGTGTGTTTGAATCTTTGCTAAAGATCCCATCTTCTGTGGAATTAGTCAGATTGAGACTTTAAGCTTTTAAATAAGAAATAACTATTTAGGAAGTACATACTTGATAGGAAAGAGTTCTACATCTAGCTAACTCCCTCATGCTGGGAGGAGAGAGATGGACAAAGGGAAGATGTCTGCTCTCAAGAGAATAAAGAAGAAGCCGGAAGATGTTTATTTATTTATTTATTTATTTATTTTATTTATATACCGCCCTAAGCCCGAAGGCTCTCTGGGCGGTGTACATGTTGTCAACATCCTGAGAATATCAGTCTAACAGGAAGGGTCAGCAGGAGATCAAAGGATAGGTATAGCCTAGCAGGAGGTCTCCTCTCTATCTACCCTTTTTAACCCCGTGCAGTCTCAACCCACCAGTTCGAGTTGAACCACATATTCCAACACCCCTTCTCAACTATAACTGTGTTCACTCTACAAGGTTCATCTTCTGGTGTCAGACTTTGCCCAAAGGCTTTGTCAATGCATCAGCTGTCATCTCTTCCGTTGGAGAGTAGGTCATCTCTAGTAATCCTTTCTCCCTCATGTTCTTTAGGTAGTGGAACATCACATCGATGTGCTTCATGCGAGAACTAAAAGAGGAACTCTACATGCAACAACCGCCAGGGTTTGAAATACCCTAAAAGGAAACCCTATGCAAACTACAAAAGAACATCTATGGACTGAAACAGGCTGCAGGAGCATGGAACGAAAAGCTGAACCAAATGCTCTTGAAATAAGGCTTTGAAAGCACCACTTTCTGGAACTAGCCATCCAAGTAGGAGTGGAACCACTGCAATGAAGTGCCCCCACTCAGAACCCCAAAGGATACTATGGGTGACAGTATTGAAAGCCCACAAGAGATGAAGGAGAAACAATAGGGTCACAACTGTCTCACTCCCAACACAGGTATTATCATCAGTTTCTATTTGGGTTTGGGCAATTTTGAAAAACTAAAAATACTAGGAATACTAGGAATGGATCCAATAGGGTTATACATCAACTACAAGATTTAGTTCAAACCCTGATTTAGTGCCTCAGAAAATAGCCTGCCTTGATTTGCAGCACTAAGGTCAATTTTTTACTTGTGAAACCTTCTAGATCAGATTTAGGGAAAAGTATGAGCTGTTACTAATCAGGGGATGGAGGTGTAGTGCTCTAGGAGTATGCTCAGGGACTAGGGCCCCAGTCCCATGAGGTATTAGCATGAAACCACAGTAACCACTGGAAGGCCTAAGGGCCTATCAAGAAGCTTCCTTGGTGGAACTTTCCAACATATTTTTGCACCATGGCCTACATGCTTTCTCATAGCCATCTAGGCCCAATTAGCAGACTCCAGCTTGTGGCCTTGAGCAGCACTCTCACTAGATCACAGATGGCTGCAGCATGATATCGTGTCTCTGCTGATGAGAACAAGCGTCTTCCCAGCAACAGAGGCCAAAGAAACTGGATTTCTTGACATTATCTTCAGTGGGTCTTCTATGACTAGGACGAACTTTGGCTACAACCCACTGAAAGGTATTAGGCCTGTTCTACTGATGGATTCTCAGTGGGAAGTTTCTTTGTACTTAATTGAATTCCTTGTTTCTTCCCTGAACATTTCTGTTGAGTTTTCTTTAAGAAAAAACTGCAAATTCTCCTCAAATGCAAATTTTCCCCAAAAATTCACCTTAACAGAAATTAGGTGGCAATTTATAAGAATCCTTTACCCATCACTATTATAGGAAGTATCAACATAGCAACTTGCTATTTGGCAGCCTCTAAGTCAAGACAAGAGGGGCAGAGTATTGGTCCTGGTTTGGTTCCTTTGGAGTTCATTTTGACAGTGTTCAAAAGTCTTTGTTTAAGTGTTCAAGAATCGGAGATGTTTTCCTCAGGATTAAGAAGGGAGGCTTTGTTTATGGCCATTTTATACAGTAAAGGGAAGTTCAGGAGGTTCACAATTTAAATTGTGTTTATGTCAGCTACGGCCAATTATTTGCAGAACCTTGACAATTTCCAGCCGTTTCAACAATAACACTGTATTTCTGCAGTGGATAATTCTAATGAAACTTTGAGCTGCAAAGTTCAAGTGGATTGTGATAAGAGGATAGAATAATTTTTCTCCATCCTCAACAGTATGTAAGTGTTTTATGAGAATTATTCTGAAGAAAAGGGGCTAGGGAATTAGTCATAAATTGAGCAAGCAGGATGCATCTCATTTAAGACAACATTTCAGAAAGGAGTGAGCTTTGAACACAGTGTTAACAACTTTGAGACATGTGAATATACTTCTAGAATGTACCATCTGTCTCCAAACAGCAGTTTTTTTTTAATTAGATGTACCTCATTTAGGAGGGCTAGTTTTCAAAGTGAAGTGGATACTGTGGGGGAAGAACATTAATTTGGTGTGTATTGGTTCCATTTTAAAAGAACAAGAATCTAAAACACCTACGTAATTTGTATGGTGCATAGGATACAAAGAAGCAGAGGACTAGTTTCACATTCCCAAGGGGGTTTGGACATATTTCTTCTTATGCTGCCTGGCCAACAATTTTGAGCTTCAAGGAAAGGGGGAACTTATGTAAGACATGGCTATCTGTTGTTCAGTAGAAATAAGAAATCTATATGGTACGGTTTTTCTCAGAAAACACACCCCAGCAAAATAAAAATAAAAAACGTCATTAGGTTTGCATTAGGGTTAGAGCTTGGGTACACCTTTCTGGATCTTAGCTGATGGCTGTATACAAGATGCAGAGGAAGATAAACATACATAACAGTGCAATCCATACGTTTCTGCCAAAAAGTAAATCCTATTGAATCCAGCTGGACTTACTCCCAAGCAAGTAGGTATGTTGGAAGTAGGTAAATAGGATTACATCCTTAATCATGAAGTAATTGGTCCTTTAAGTGCAGAACATGTCAAGAGTAGTTTAATACAGCTGAGAGACAAACTACCAGTAATATACAATGGATTTTGTTTCTCAGTACAGTTTTTTATATGCACATGTATGCTACAGACTGTACAACCAGCTTCTTACAGTAGTTTTGTGGCAGAATAAGTTAACTGTACTTAGGTCCCACTAAGATCAATGAGCTGGATTGCATGGCACAGTAAGGCAAATCATGGCTTAGTAAGACCACACAAACATGCAGGCTTCCACAGAGGAACATACCAGGGAGGAGCAAAGTGCAGCAACCTCCTTTCCAAGTGGCCCACACATTCATTTTGTCTCACTATCCAAAGTTTGGCTTGCCATGTCATGTGAGCCAGGTCAATGTAAAAATTGGTTTCAGTTGGATTTAAATTGGACTAGTTTGGTTGGGATATAACCGAGTGACATTTTCCCAAGTGAACCTGAATTTAGGAATAGTCAGGCTGCATACTATTTAAATTAAGAGCAGCATCAGGAGCAGAATGGCAGAGGTCCAAGGCAGCAGAAGGGCATGCCATGCGGCTTTGTCAGCAAGCTAAAAGGTTAAGATTTTTTGAGCTACTGAAAAAATGACTACACATGGACATCACCAAATGGTCAATATAAGAATCAAATTGAATATATAACTGGTAGCAGAAGATGGAGAAGTTCCATACTTTCTGCAAAACAAGACCAGGACCAGACTGCAGTACAGATCATGAACTGGTAATGTCGAAAATCAGAGTAAAGCTAAAGAAGAACAGCAAAGAAAGCATAATGCCAAAATACAATTTAAATAACATCCCAGAAGAATATAAAGACTGTGCCAGATACTGCCTCAACTACAAGTCTTGCAAGACCCTCTTCCTGCTGAGTGGCCTCTGACCACCTGGCCTGGGAGAGTGGGACCCTGACTGACTGACTGCAGCTATAAAAGCTGCTACTGCCTAAAGCTGCCAGAGACCAGCTTGCCTGAGGGGCCAAAATGTAATTCTGCTGGTCAAGTTTGTTTTGCTATTATTAGGATTATTTATTTTATTTTATTTAATTAAGCTTATATACCGCCCGACTAGCAACAGCTCTCTGGGCGGTGAACATTAAAAATACAATAAAAATAACACAAAACTGTACACAAAACTGTACAGTCTAAAATCAAAATATAATAATTTACAATTAACAGGAATTAAAATGCCTCAGAGAAGAGAAAGGTTTTAACCTGGCGCCGAAAAGATGATAGTGTCGGCGCCAGGCGCACCTCCTCGGGAAGACCATTCCATAGTTCGGGGGCCACCACTGAGAAGGCCCTAGATCTTGTCACCACTCTCCGGGCTTCCCTATGAGTCGGAACCCGGAGGAGGGCCTTCGTAGTAGACCGCAGTGTACGGGCCGGTTCATATCGGGAGAGGCGTTCCGACAGATATCGTGGTCCCGCGCCGTATAAGGCTTTATAGGTAAGTACCAACACTTTGAATCTGGCCCGGAAGCATATTGGAAGCCAGTGCAAACGGGCTAGCACAGGTGTTATATGCTCAGACCGCTTAGTTCTTGTTAGCAGTCTGGCTGCCGCATTTTGCACTCGCTGTAGCTTCCGAATCGTCTTCAAAGGTAGCCCTACGTAAAGCGCATTGCAGTAGTCCAGATGCGAGGTTACCATAGCATGTACCACTGATGAGAGGTCCTCCTTACTCAGATAGGGATACTCAGATTATGTTTTTGTAGTTTATTGTTGGACATTATGTATTATAATGGTTTCAATTTTTGTATGTTTCTTTTCTTTAACATTGCTTCTCTATTTGAATTTTCTTTTGTAACAGTGAATTTTCTTTTGTAACAGTGGATTTGTATTCTTTTTCATGTTGTGAGATACCTTATGGAAAGGCAGCATACAAACAAATCATCATGATGACAACGATGACTGGGCTAGGCCTCCTCTACGGCAAGGTCAGTGAGGGTTTAGAGGGAAAGGGGTTAAATGGCAAAACTGGTGAGAACCTTGAAGCACCTCTAGAAGATGGGGAGCTTCCTCAGACCTTGCCATCAAAGCCTGAAAGTCAGATGAGGGGAAAAAGAGTCCTCCTTGAGGACTGCCCCATTCACAGACCTAATGGATCAAGGCTGGTGTGGAGGGTGATATGGGCAGAATTCGCTGGGCACTGTTACTGTGCCAATGAAGGGCCAGGACTCTGGGCCCTAGAGCTAAGATTACTCACCCAGAAATCTGGGGTGTTGGTTTAAGTTTCATAGTACTGAAGATTTTTGGAGCCTGCACTGATTGTTTATTGATTATTATTATTTAATTAGTTTCTCTCCACAGATCTTAATTTGGATAATTTGCTTGATTGGCTTTAACTGATTATTTCATTTAATTGGCTCAATTGATTTAATAAAATGTTGTCCATTCTAAACCCATATACTGTGTCTGCCTTAGCATTTTGAGTGGGTCCAGATGCAACAGACATTTTGCTTTCTATGACAGCACCCAGTCTGTTTCACCTATAAGCAAAAGTGTTGTATGAGAAGGTACTGTTTTAAATGTGGATGTTTTTGACCAACCTTTTGCGGTGGTGGATAGACTGGCATGTAGTGTCTGTCCCTGCAGAAAGGAATTCTAAGGGCATTGATGAGCTCATTTTAGATAAGCCTCTTCAATCTCCATATTACCCAAATTAGTACTTCACTACTTATGTGTACTTCACTACTTACAGCACCCAAACTGCATCTCACAACTTAACTGACGAATTAGATTCCTTGAATATCCAGCAGCAAAAGTAGCATTTGGCACAAATTGTTTGGCAAATGAGTTCTATGTTGTATTAGAGGGAACCCACATCCAGTGCAGATATATTTTTGATGCAATGGATATGCAAGTACATATAAACTTGATACCACCCAGCATCCTATGATGTTTGCATCACTTGCAACTATAATCACCCACAGAACAAGGGAGCTCTGCAAAGCAGTTCTTTCACAAACTTTCAGACATCCAACTCTATACAAAAATAGAATGAGCCAGTACAACAGAAACTACTGGTTACCATTTGTTGTGAAAGAAGCTGTATTTCAGGAACTTAAAAAATTAGTGCAGAATGACATCACTGAGGCTACTGATTGTTCTGAGCGAGTTTCTCAAATTATTGTGAAGAAGAAGAAAGGAGACATCTGTCTTTTTGTGGACAAGTGGTAGTTGACAGTTTCCCATTCCCTCACATAGGTCTAGCATTATAAATGTAAAACAATATTTATAAGCAATTTTTTCAAACATGGTATTCTAATAGCAGGATAATCACTTTGAAAAATTTCTGTACAAGACTGAGTTTTGGAAGAGTGTCCCAAAATTAAATTTATTTATTTATTACATTTGTATCCCTCCAGGGATGAAAAGCAGTGTACACCTCCGCACCTCCCTTCACAACACTGTGTGAAGTAGGTTAGGCTGGAAGTCAGTTCCAATGAGTTTTGTGGAAGAGTGGGAATTTGAGTGATGGTCCTCGTTCTACATTCTTTCTAACTACTACTCCATGATGCAACTGAGTTTATGCTAAAAAAGGCCTTGTTAATGACATTTTTTGTCATATACCATCTCTCAGTCCATCAGCTCCCAACATATAAAGTGAGTATGGGATAGCTAGAGTTCTGAGATGATAAGAATGGAGTGTGTTATTTCAGATTGCAAGTGGTGGATTACATTACTCCCAATGGGGAGAGGGCAGATTTCTATGAGGGAGCAAGCTGCAGCGGAATCTTTCACCCTGATGTGGTGCTGTTGTGCTTTACTTACTGTTTGGATGCCTGGACTTTTTTTCTGAGAGGCAGAATTCGAATTGTTCCCTACCTGCGCTCTGAAGTGGTACATTCCATCACCTGAAGATGCTGCCACCTCATTCCTCTGCCAATATAGACTAGGCTTCAGTACTGCCTAATTGTAGCCCCAGTTTTAAATGGGCATCAGTAAAAATGTAGTTTCTGAAATTCTAACAATAAAAACATTCAGAAGTAATTCAGTGTTGCTCAGTTTTTCAGACTGTATAGTGTACATATGATAAAACCTATTTGCAGCCTAAGGAATCAGATAGTTGCCAGCTGTTTTAGGGGCAATAACAGAGTTAGGAGCTAAAGTAGCCTCTTCTAACAGAAAATTATTGTCTCACCACATTTCAGAAATAACACTTTGTTACTGCAGTGCAAGCCTTTATAAGTGGATAAGTATGACTAACCTACTATTTCTGGAATTTTGTGTAGAAATTCTGGAATTCCCTTTACTTCAACATTTTGCTAACTTGGGGTCTGAATTAGGAACCTGACATCATACTAGCTCAATACCCACAACAGGCACAATGAAACCAGAAACACTGCCTTTGGTTAATGGGCAATAGTATGGATTTGTTGAATGGACAAAAGATAATCCTATTTATTCCAAAGTTCTGGCTACTCATGGAGATCTTTGGACAGACTGGTTGGACTTTTCTAATTATCAGTTCATAATGCAATAAATATGTTTGAGAAGGCTCATTCTCAAACTTAACTAGTCCTTATTCAGGGTGGGTGGCAGGATTATATTGTGTTTTCAAATAACTCATCACATCATTTTATAGCCTGTCATGAAATTTTCTTCATGTCCTAGCAAACCAATTGGCATGATTATTGTGGTGTGTAATGTGGTTGCATAAATGTGGTTGGCACTATGCCAATGTCAGGAGCTGCTGGGGCGCAAGCTGGGAACCTTCGGATCTACATGGCTTCATGTGGTGATCCACTGAACTGTGCATTGCAACATCTTGGTAGGCAGGCTAGTATCCTCAGGTGGCATAAGGAGCTCACCCACCCAGACTGGTCATTGTGTCTTCCTTGACAAATAGGACTATATGAGGGCTTCCTGTTTGAGTCAAACCTTGTTTGAGCAACCAGACCTTCCAGAGCTCTTGTGTGTGCTTGTATCTCATAGTTGTCCTTTAATTCATGCTTCTAGCTTGTTTCTTGGTTTTGCTTCCAGAGTTGCCTCATTCTAAGACTCTTTCTGGCTTCATCCCTTGGCTCCTAGTTAAGAACATAAGAAGAGTCTGCTGGATCAGGCCAGTGGCCCTTCTAGTCCAGCATCCAGATGTCACAGTAGCCAACCAGATGTCTATGGGAAGCCGGCAAGAAGGACCTGTTCACAAGAGCACTCTACCCCCCCCTGCAGTTTCCAGCAACTGATATTTGGAAGCATATCACCTCCGACTATGGAGGCAGAACATAGCCATTATGTCTAGCAGTCCTTGATAGCCTTTTCCTCCATGAATCTGTCTAATCCTCTTTTAAAGCAACCCAGGATGGTGGCCCTCACTGCCTATTGTGGGAGTGAATTCCATAGTAGAACTATGTGTTTTGTGAAGAAGTACTTTATTTTGTCTGTCCTGAATCTTCCAACTCTCAGCTTCATTCGATGTCCGCAAGTTCTAGTATTATGAGAGAGGGAGAAAAACATTTCTCTATTCACTTTCTGTGTGCCATGCATCATTTTATGCACTTCTATCATGTCACCCCTCAGTTTCCTTTTCCCTAAAGTAAAAAAACCCAAATGACGCAACAGTTCCTCATTGGGGACTTGCTCCATCCCCTTGATCATTCTGATTGCCCTTTTCTGAACATTTTCCAGCTCAACAATATCCTTTTTGAGGTACAGTGACCAGAACTGTACACAGTATACCAAATGTGGCCACACAGTAGATTGGTATAATGGCATTTATGAGATCAGCAGATTTATTTTAAATACCTTTCCTAATGATCCCTGGCATGGAATTTGCCTGTTTCACAACTGCTGCACATTGCGGCCTATTGCCGAAATAAAACACAGACGCCATTCCTTGGGTAAATCATGGGCCACTTTATTAAACAGAATCAATTGAATAATGAACCTGCAGAAGGGGAAATTAAGTGCTGGAGCATTCTGGTGATCCAGGCAAACCCTGTTTGCAGCTATCGGGTGACCAGACCTTGCCTGAGCCCAGGTCTGCCCTGTGCCAGCCCCCAGCTCCAGCCACACCCTGAAGATGTGTAAGGGGTCCAACCCACATCACCGCCCCTCGGAGCCCTGAAACTCTGAGCGGATGAGGCACGTTGGCCCCAAAGGCCCAAAGTACCCTGCCCCCGGGCCGTGTAGCCCTGAGCTGCAGGTCTCCGGACCGCCTGTCACCCCCAAAGGTGCCTAAAGGTGTCACCTGGCTGCCCTTTCCCTTTAACCTTCCCCCGCACTTTTTCACCACAAAAAGGGGACAAGCCTCTGCTTAGTCTCCCTTTACCCCACAACCGATAAGAATCTGGTGTAAGCCCTTCTGCAGGTCCCTAAGAAAGATGTCATTGCCTATGTCAGTCAAATGGATGCTGTCTGGCCAAAACAGCTCCAACCTGTTGTGCCCAACCTCTGGGTGGTGGATGACAGAACCCCCCAAGTCCCTGAGGGCCCTCTGAATTTGCCTATTCACCTTCTTCCGGACCCTGTCCACCCCACGTGGATCACCAGTACAATTCCATTTCTTGCACGGCAGGATGTCCAACCACACCAAGTGCACCCCCGGCCAGCGACATGCAATGGCTCGGAGGTCACCACACGCCTGTTCGCTTAGGGCCTTGCCCTTCAACAGACCCAAGTCATTCCCCCCAAGGTGGATGACCAGCACCTGGGGCACTGCCAGTTCCACAGCCGGCTGAAACAAGGCCGGCAGGAGCCCGTCCCAACGCATCCCCGATGTCCCAGCCACTGCACTGAGGCCCATTGACTGAGCCCCAGCTGCGTGCCAAAGCGAGACTTCGCCGCCCTGCAGTCTGCCCAGAAAACCATGCTGTGGCTGCAGAGGAGGATGCGCGCCTGCTCCGATCTTGTCCAGCAGTCTGTCGAAACAACAACAAACGACATCAGGGTAAAGGGGGCAACATCTAGCCGCTGGTGTCGTGCATGTCAGCAAGTGATCTAACGTAAGCCTTGTACGCGTCCGAGGACCACCTGCCCACTGCCTGAAGCCTATCCTTGGAGAAGCCCAAGAGGGCTGCTGTGGAGGCCGCACCTATCCGGAAGGAGTGTGTCCCGAACTTACTGGGGTCCACGCCTAAATTCCGCAGTGCAGCCTTTGCCACAGACCAAAACTGGTACCTGGTAAAGGGCTGGGAGTTCCCGTGTATGAAGTACCCTGACTGCAGCCCCCTCACTGCCACTAAACTGTGCAGGGCTGTCACCGGGCAGAGTTCTTGCTGCTGGCATGGGGCTAATACCACCAGGCGCCCTTTACTATGTTGGTCCGTCTTGGACCACTTGAGTTGTATGAGGGCTCGCTCCGCCTTCCAGGTGAGGTCGGAAACCAGCAGAGCCCAGAGGGAGTCATCAGTCTTAGAACCCGCCACCACCTCCCCAATTCAGAAGCCCCCCCAAAAATAGAGTGAGGGCCGCAGCATGATATAGCAGGGCCTCAAAAGGAGAAGAACACAAGTACATCCACTGTCCCTGCAGGCCAAACAATAGTTCTGGGGAAAAGGGGAGGTGGGCATCCGGGGGGCATGGGCTCTCGTGGGACCAACCCTCCAGCATACGGCAGACCCTAAAGTTCCCCATGTGGTCCTGAAAGCCCCATGACTTCGCTAGGAACGAGAGGCCTGAGAGCTTACCTTTGATGGTCCTGACTGACAGGCCTCTCAGTTTCCCCTCCACGCAGAACTCCATAAGATGCTCCACGGTGATGGGCCACTCCTGGGTGTAGCCCCTGGACTCTCTGAAGTTTGATAGATCCCTACCTGCCCCTTGGTAGCCAGCCAAAGTGCTGGGCACCACGGAAAGCCTTATGGCCCTTTCTGATTCAGTCCTCCAATCTCCCATAGCACTGGGGGGACCAATTCCAGCAGAGCCCTTGCCCCCAGCGCCAGCTGGCAAAACCTCTCCATCTGGTTCCATGATAGAGCATCAGCAATCCTATTGTCAATACATGGAACATGGTGTGCCAGGAACTGGATATTATAGCGCAGACATTGGAGCACAAATGCTCGCACCAGATGCATAATGTTGGGGTTTCTAGGAGACAGGGTGTTGATGACATGCACCGTAGGGAGGTTGTCGCACCAAAACTGGACTGAGGAATTACCCAGCTTGTCGGGCCAGAGGTGTACGGCCATGACAATGGGGAAGAACTCCAAGAAAGTCAGGTCTCTGGTCAGCCCAGCCTGCACCCAGCACCGTGGCCAGCTGCCATGGCACCATGAGTCATGGAGAATGACCCCAAAACCGAAGGAACCTGAGGCATCGTAGTGCACCTGTAGCTCTGCCTCCAACAGGCGATCCCTTCTCCATAGGGAGACCCCATTAAATTCACGCAAAAAGGTGGACCACACTGCCAGGTTGGCCCTAAGAGCAGCTGTCACCCGTGTGTGGTGGTGGGAGCATGATAGGCTGGACATGGCATCATATACACGCCGCAGGAATGCGTGCCCGGGTGCTACAACCCTGCATGCAAAGTTCAGATGGCCTGCCAACTGTTGGAGTGTGGCTAATGTCACCTTCTTAGACCCGACCACCTCTGAGATTTCCCCCCTAAGGGCCATCAACTTATCCTGAGGAAGCCTGCAGCATTGGGCCACTGTATCTATCTCGATGCCCAGAAAAGTGAGAGCGGTGGATGGGCTCTCAGTTTTCTCAGCCGCGAGGGGGATGCCCAACTCCCCAGCCAACCCTGCAAAATGTGCCATAAAAGCCCTACAGGTGCCCGAGGCTGCAGGGCCCTCAAACAGGAAGTCATCCAAATAGTGTACCACTGATTGCAGGCCTGCACGTCTCTTGACTGCCCATTCCAAGAAGGAGCTGAAGCGCTCGAAAACCGAGCGTGACATAGAGCAGCCCATAGGCAATGCCCTATCCACATAATACTCACCCACGAAAGCCAAGCCCAACAGCTCGAAGTCCTGTGGGTGAACTGGCAGGAGACGGAAAGCTGACTTGATGTCATATTTCCCCATAAGGACTCCAACCCCGCAATCCCTGACCATTCGTACCGCACAGTCAAATGATGTGTAGCGGACAGAGCACAGCTCCGCTGGGATGAAGTCATTGACTGACTCATCCTGAGGAAAGGACAGGTGGTGTATGAAGTGAAATTCACCTGGTGCCTTCTTGGGGACGAGGCCCAGCGGGAAAACTTTGAGTGAGGGGATGGGTGGTGCCGCAAAGGGGCCCAACACCCAGCCTGCCACTATTTCTTTTCTAATTTTTTCCTTCACAACTGATTCTATGCCCACCACTGACTTAAAGTTGCAGGACATGAAAGGCCGCTTGGGACCCGAATAGGGGATCTGAAAACCCACTGTAGAGCTTTCGAATAAAAACTGGGCATCTTGGACTAGGGGGTAAAGGCGGAGTACGTGTTGGAGCTCAGCGAGTTTAACTGGGCTGGGGCCCTTTCCCTGAGCTGCGCCTGCAGCTCCTGGCTTTCTTGTGCCAGCCAAATCCCTGGGCCCACCCCTGAAGGGGCGGCCTCTGGGACAGCTAGTGCAGGCGTGGGCCCCCCCACATATGGCACATTCATATCTAAACCTGCATGGGCTCTGACCGAAGTGGCCGCATGAGCTGAACTCCCAGCAAAGCAGGCGGGGTTGAACCCCCTGCCCCGCAGGTCCGCGGGAAGGAGCTGCAGATGCCTGCCGCCCCAAGAGATGGCCACTGTCTGCCCTATCACCTGCCATGGGCTTAGAATGTGACATAAATTGCAGCCACAGGTCAGCCTCTTTTTTGTCCCAGGGGAGGGAGGTGTCAAAGGCCGCCCTCATACGGAACGCCTGGTCATAGTCCAGCCATGCCGTCCCCTGGAACTCAGAGTAGCCCCGATAAATGATATTGAGGTATTTAATCAGTACAGAGGCCCTCTGAGGCTGCCTCTGTATTACCACCCCCATGTACGTAAGGAATGCAGGCAATCAGTTAGCCCAAGAGTGCTCTATGCATCGCCGCTTGGGCCTATCGGGTTCTGCATCTTCCCCCTTCTCCTTCTCCTTCCTAACAGGTTCTCTGTACAGGAGTGCAAATAGGTCAACATACTCCCCCTTCCATATTCTCTCCTTCGTAGCAGGCAGCAAGTGAAAGCCTAGTGGGGCAGATGTCTCCCCAAAAGGTATGGCCCGCTCTCTGACTGATCCCAGGGGGTCGGATGTCTCTGTAGGAGGGTTGGCAGACAGGGAGGGCAGATTCCCCCCTTCCACTGCCATCCAGGCCTGCTTGCAGGCCTACCTTAGGGGATGCTGCTGCTGTGGTGTACCCTCCCCACCCTGTGGGAGTCCCTGCCTGCCCGTATCTCTCGGTTACAGCTGGTGTGGAAAAGGGCCAGTAGGGGTACCCCCAGGGGGGCCAGCTCCACTGCTGCTGCCCTTGTTGGTGTGGCCCCGTGTGCTGTCTGCTGAAGGTCCCTGTGTGGGCTGCATTGTCGGGGCTGCTTGCAAGGTGGGAGCTGCTCCTGTGTCTATGCTGGGCGTCCTCGCCTCAGCCCTGGTCCCAGCCTCAAGTGCATCCAGTCGCACTAAGATAGAAGCAACAGCCCCTGCGTCAGCCCCACTCACTGGACGCTGCATTTTCCCCCAATAACGTTTAGGTGGTGGCTCATTTGCTTTCCCCATCACAGGTTGGGCCTGAGGCACGCTAGGATGGTGTGAGCCATGCTCTAGGGCCTCCAACCTAGCCAATATGGCCACCCATGGTGGCCCCTCCTTCCACCCACCGCCGCTGGGGGTGGGTGTCCCCCCCATTTTGGGGCCCTTTCCTTTCCCTTTTGGCCCCCCTTGCCCTTTTTTGGGTGGCATCCTTAGCTGATTTGGGTATTGCTGGCCCAAACCCTGTTCAGAGAGAGAACATGGGAAAGGGGAGATTCACTAAAAGGGGGCCTAGCCTGCTTATTCTTTGCATCCCCCGCCTCCCCTCGCACCCAATTATCCAGAGGGAGCCTGATTGTCCCGCACCCGCCAAGGGTCGATGGCTGTGGTCGTGCACCACCCGCCACCCCCTCTGAAGAACCCCTCAAATAAAATTGCCGCCTGAAGGCCGCCTAGCCTGTGCTCCTCGCTGCCGCCGGATCCGATCCTGCGCTGCTGCCAAGGTGCAAAGGCCTGGAAGGGTTGCCGCCGCTGCTGCTGCTACTGCCAGGAGATATCCTGCTTCGGCACAAGTCCCCACTGTGCCACAGGCCTCAGCCGAGGCCTCACAGTAGCTGCTGTTGCTGCCGCCACCGGTACCACAGGGCCTCACCAGACCCCAAAGCCTCGCTGCAGCCGCAGCCCAAAGGAGCCCTGCTGCTGCGCAAGCCTCGATGCCGCCACCAAGCCTCGCTGTGCCCAGCCTCACCACCACTGCCTCTCCATCTGCCAAGGAGACTGGGGGGATCGCCACCGAACACCAGGCCTGGCTGAAGAAAAGCCAGCGGAAGCCCACGTGCGCCACAAAAGGAGCCGTGCCGTGCCACCAAAGCTGCTCACCGGAGCTGTTGCCACCAAAATTCAAATGGATGGCGGGAAGCTGGCAGGGCGGCCTTAAATGGCCTTCAGCCACCCCGCCCCCTTGCCGCGTCATACAATGGCGCAACAGCGCGCTGTGTGCGCACGCATTCCCCAAGATGGCAGCCCAGCATCGGCTGTGGCCGCAAACTCGCCCCTTCGCCCGGTAAGTCCTGGGTGCAGAACGGGATTGGGGCGACATAAGTCATTGCATTATCCACTACAACCCCAAGGTCTCGTTCCTGGTCAATCATCACCTGTTCAGGCCCCATGAGCTTATATGTGAAAATATGTTCTGCTCCACTATGCATTACTTTACACTTGTTTATATTGAATTGCATTTGCCATTTTACTTCCCATTCATTCAAGGAGAGTTCCTGCACACAGCACATCCCTGACATTCACTAGAGATGTTGATATAACTCAACCCATAGTGATGTCCCTTGTTTTATAAAGCTTTACAAGCTTTCTAATCTTTTAAAATTCTACCCCCTCTTACTTTTAGGGGTTGAATGCTTCCCAAATATACAAATCAAGTAAAGGAATGCTCATGTAGCCCTTTGAAAATATTTTTTAAAAATGAACACATCTCACAGAGTTCTGCGCTGCCATTTTGTGAACTTTTTGTAATTTTTGTCCCATTTCCCCCCCTCCAAATTTATAGGTTATGTGTTCCCCTTCTCATCTAAGAGTACCATCTTTCTTGGTTTTTAAGAAAGCAAAAGCCACAAGAATAACTATCCCCCATATCACCAGTTTACATTGTTGTTATATCACCCTGCTGGAGCTAGACTAGAGCCAGCATGAATCGACTTGGCTGTTTTAGTATCTTGAACTGCCCAAAAATGCATGCTCAGAATCACTTGACATGAGTTAGCCATCTCAGAACTACATAGTACAAGAGTGTATTTTTAATCTTTTCAATATATGGTAATAGGTGACGCTGCAATAGTATTCCATATTAGTTATTGAGTATAGAACTAGGTTGTAATCGTGAATTAATGAGTACAAGTGTGTGTTCTTTATGTGTGAGATGTTAAGAATCCAAATAATCTATGATCTGCCATACAACCCTTCCTATTCTTGACAAAATTTATGTTTGGATAATGCTTAGAGAAATGTCATTATGGGATTCCATTTTTAGTTGACTAGGAGTGGGAAAGTAATAGATTTTTCCCTCCAGCTATTTGGACCAAAGCTGTCATTTCAAGAATACAAAGAGAAAATATAGAATCATAGAATCATAGAGTTGGAAGGGGCCTTGTAGGCCATCGAGTCCAACCCCCTGCTCACAGCAGAAAATCCACAGCTAGAGCATCTCCCGCAGATAGCTGTCCAGCCTCTGCTTGAAGACATCCAGCGAAGGAGATCCCACCACCTCCCTAGGCAGTCGGTTCCATTGCCGAACTGCCCTTACTGTCAAGAAGTTCCTTCTAATGTCCAATCTGAATCTACGCTCCTGCAACTTAAAACCATTAGACCTAGTCCTACCCTCTGGGGCAGCAGTGAACAAATCTGTACCCTCCTCTACGTGACAGCCCTTCAGGTACTTAAAGAGTGCAATCATGTCACCCCTCAGCCTTCTCTTCACCAGACTGAACATGCCAAGTTCCTTCAACCTTTCCTCATAAGACTTGTTCTCCATACCGGCTATCATCCTCGTTGTCCTCTTCTGAACCCACTCTAACTTGTCTACATCTTTCTTAAAATGAGGCGCCCAGAACTGAACGCAGTATTCCAGATGAGGCCTGACTAATGCAGAATATAGTGGGACTATTACTTCCCTCGACCTGGAAACTATAGCTCTGTTTATGCAGCCCAAAATTGCGTTTGCCTTTTTTGCCGCAGCATCACACTGCTGGGTCATGTTCAACTTGCGATCCACTACAATTCCAAGGTCCTTCTCACACGCACTACTGCTAAGCCGGGTATTTCCCATCCTGTACCCATGCATTTTGTTTTTGTGGCCTAAATGCAGAATCTTGCATTTGTCTTTATTGAATTTCATTTTATTAATTTCAGCCCAATTTTCTAGTCTATCCAGGTCCCTTTGGATTTTATTCCTGTCTTCCATTGTGTTAGCTATCTCTCCCAGTTTCGTATCATCCGCAAACTTCATAAGGCTTCCCTCCACCCCATCATCTAAGTCATGATAAAAATGTTGAAGAGTATCGGCCCCAGGACAGAACCCTGTGGCACTCCACTCGAGACCTCCTTCCAGTCCGAAGCAGAGCCACCGACGACCACTCTTTGAGTATGGTTTTCCAACCAGTTGTGAATCCACCTGACAGTATTTCCATCTAGTCCGCATTTGACAAGTTTGCTAATCAAAAGTTCATGGGGGACTTTGTCAAACGCTTTGCTGAAATCTAGATAGATGACATCTACAGCATTTCTACCATCTACTAAGCTAGTGACCCGATCAAAAAAAGAGATGAGATTAGTTTGACTGGATTTTTTCTTGACAAACCCATGCTGGCTCCTACTAATCACAGCATTGTCATCTAGATAGTTGCCAATGGACTCTTTTATTATCCGTTCTAATATCTTTCCCGGTATTGATGTCAGACTGACCGGCCTGTAATTCCCTGGATCTTCTTTTTTACCCTTTTGAAAGAGCGGGATGACGTTTGCCCATCTCTAATCCTCCGGCACCTCTCCGTTCTCCAGGATTTCTCAAAGATGATGGCAAGAGGTTCCGAGAGTACATCCGCAAGTTCCTTCAATACTCTGGGATGCAGTTCATCAGGCTGAATATACTGAAGAACCAAAAAAGTGTGAACAGAAATAGACTTGAAAAACAATGTTATCCTCTTTTTAACATACTCCTATTTAAAGAAAATGGCTTACTACCATGAACATGCCCGATCTCATCTGATCTCTGAAGTTAAGCAGGGTCATACCTGGATGGGAGACTGCCTAGGAATACTAGGTGCCCTAGGCTCTTACCATGGAAATCCTATGAATATATCCCACAGATTCATATGGTCGCCAGAAGTCATAATCGACTTGCAGGCATATAACAATTTAAAGAAAACTCACACCATAAATCTAATCTTGTTTAAAGGAACTTGATATTTAAATAAGTTTTCCTTGAAAAATCTTGACACGGCTGACCTTGTGAAGAAAAGGTGAGAAAACTGAACAAGTCCTGTTTAGTTTACAAGGCTTCATGGAAATATTTTTGTTTGCTGGAACTCCCAAGCAGTGGGTTTCATACTGTGTGTTAAGCAAGCCAAATTGTGAAAGAGGAACACAGAACAGAAATAGCATGCATTCAGAATTTTTACTGTTTATAATGACTGTATTTGCAAGTAATGCTAAGCCAAACCATGGCTTAGTGCAAATGCACTGGCTCTCGGAGAAGAGATTGCAGCTGCTTTGCTCCTTTATCTTCCCTTTAGCTTAACATGGCAGCTAAACTAAAGTTTGCCTTAGCATGCCATCCAAACCCAGGATTATGGTGAAGCTCACTCTTAAGCTTAAGGCCATCGTAACCAATGATCTGTAGTCAAGGTTTGTTCTTGATTAATTTATTCATGTGAAAATAAATTAATCAAGAACAAGGATATGCATCTTGGTTATAATTATTTATCACAATTTTTTGGCAGGGTGAGCATTGGGCTGGATCCATAGACAGTGAAGGGACCCCCATATGGAGGCTTGGGGGGTGGCAATTGGCCCTAGCTAAGGGTGTCTGGGCAGGCTGCCAGCAAGATCACAAGGAATGGCCCATGTTGTAGTGAGACCCAGAGTCTAGCATCCACCTTCTTAAGGGGGCCCAGCGGTCTGTGTTGGCCAGTGGGTGGGCCTTGCCCTGCAACACACAAAAAACTTGGATATATCTGTAACCAATAAAGTTCATTTTATTATTTATTTATTACATTTGTACCCTGCCTTTCTTTTTTCATGAAACCCAAGGCGGCTTACATATGGTTCCCAGGTGGTCTCCCATCCAGCCAATGACCAGACCAGACCCTGCTTAGCTTCAGCAGACATTGTTTAACCCACATACTGGTCTCATGTGTTTTATCGCTCCCAGATGAAATGCTACATGCTCTGGGGCACAATGGAAGAAACTGAGGGCTGTTCAGCAGATACAATGATTTATCTGTGGCAGTATGAGATTTCCAAGCAGAATACAAATCAAGTGGCATTGGATTATTCCTGGACACATTGCTATCTTTAACCTGGGGAAAGAAAAGGTGAAGTCACTTTACTTAATGTATTCTTTGTCTGTCACACAAAGATGCCCACTTTGTGCCTTACGAGACAAAAGAAATTATGTATTGTGACAGGTGGCACAATCATTGACATTTTATGTTGTTACTGTAATACACAATCATGGCTAAGGGAACAAGTAGTGTTCCATGAATTTAAACTATTTCCATGTCAGGCAATGCCTTTAACACAACTGCTTCTGTACATCTGGCTCATATGAGCCCATTCGTATTAGTTTCATACTAGCAGCCGCTCTTCAGCATCCATTCCTTTTCTTTATATTCTCTTATGTAGAAAAATTAACTAACTCTTCTTATATCAGCCTGAAGGAAACTAGTGGAGCAGCGAACTCTGCAAATGATCTAAAATGTAAGATGTTTTCCTTAAACAAAAAGAGATAATTACAGTATATTTCAACAATATCATAGATACAGTGAATGCACTAACCCTGTATTGTGGTTTGCCAGGTACATGAGAGCCCCTTCACCCTATTTTTATAATCCAAGGCAGACAACACTGACAATTGTGAAGACTATCTCATCATTATTTTTATAGTTGTGCAATTAATTCAATTCCTTTCAGTCCACTTTTTATTAAAACCATACAGATTTTGCCTGAAATCCTGGATTCCTGCTGCCCATCACTGTAGGCAATACTGAGCAAAATGGAGTCAGTATAAGGCAGTTTCCTGTCTTCCAGTCTTCCTAGACTTGCTTAACTTCTTCCTTTAATATACTGAGAAAGTTGTCTCCCAGAAAAGAAAACTAAAAGTTAGCTGTAGTAGTCTCATCTGACAAAGGCAGGCACGCCTATGAAGTCCGTGACCAAAAAAGCCTATCAGCCATGCAGGGTGGTTTGCCCCCACACCCAAGAAGACTCGTGACACAAGTTGGAATAATGTTATATTTATTAAATATAACATTCAACATCAAATGCAAATAAGCCAATTCACCAGATTAAATTGCTTCGGGCAGGTGAGACCTCCTACATATGTGGGAATATTCCCACGCCTTCTAAAGGCAAATAATTCTCTTCAGACCTTAACTCCATAGCCAAGGACGTGGGGGAAAACCTCCCTCCTTGCTGCTGAAGTCAGTTGTGGTTCCCACCTCCGCACCATGGCCCCGCCGTACAGGCGTTCACCCTGATGTGCAAGCAGGTCCCACAAGGACACTCCTCAGTTCGCCAC
This sequence comes from Rhineura floridana, assembly GCF_030035675.1. Taxonomy (NCBI): domain Eukaryota; kingdom Metazoa; phylum Chordata; class Lepidosauria; order Squamata; family Rhineuridae; genus Rhineura; species Rhineura floridana. The sequence goes on along the minus strand of NC_084489.1, from coordinate 793,187 downwards.
CAGGCATTAAGCTTTGATGGTTCCCTGGGGAGTGCCCCTTACCTGTATACTTTAACCGCCTCAAAATAACCCAATATACCTCACCTGCCCGAATTCCATGCCACAAGAGGGGATCAGCTCAAGCTTGGTCCCCTCAACCCAATGAAGAAAACAAACTCCCTAAACCCAACCTCAAATCCTCTAAAAACAAATCACATCCCCACTCTGACAGGTGGACACCGTCGTCCCTAAACAATTGAGGGGAATAAAACCTTATCCTATCATGGGATATGCACGCCCCCCCAAGGGATAAAACCAAATCCCTGACCTTCCTATTCACCCATTTGCGCGACCTATCAATTTTGTTTGGGTGAAGTGCACCCCTCCATACTCGTCTCACGAGCATATCTGACCACACCAAAATTAGATTAGGATAAGAACGCCTAAGCCACGTGAGATCACGATTGAAGCAGCAAGTCCATACCGGGGTGCTGCACAAGGTCATTCTCCCCCAAATGAATTAACAAAATATGCAGCTGTGCCACTGACGCCATGGTGCGGCACACCAATGGCAACAACGCATCCCATGACATGCCCCTCTGCGCCTCCCAGCTAACTATCGCTGATGCAGAAAGCTGCAGCTGCGTCCCAGAAAACGACAAAGAGGCCCTCCGATGCGCCCAAAACAAGATGGAATGGCCACACAGAACGATCCGCACCGGGACTGGAAGACTCAAAATACCTAAAGAAAAACAAAATTAAATACAACATTAATACCGGACATAAGACTGAAAAGCAGAGGAACGCCACCTGCCAATTGCCTGGATATCGCCAACGCTCATGCCCACGAGGGCAGCGGCCGTGGCCACTCCAATCCGAAATGAATGCAGCCCATAGACTCCAGCATCGCGACCAGTGGCCAACAAGGCCCGCCGAACAACGGCCCAAAATTGGAACTGAGTCAGGGCAGAACCATCCGCATGTATAAAAAGATAACGCAGGCCCACTGGCCTTAGAAGCAAGAATTGACGCATGGCAGCTACAGGGCATAATTCCAAAACCTGGCAGCTGTGTAAAGACACAAGACTGCCACGGCCCTTCTGATCAGTCTTAGAGACTCGCAGGGAAAACCTAACCATATCAGCACCTAACGTGCAATCGCCAGAGCATAAGGCCCTGTAAGACACATCGCGCTTAGAGAGGACTAACACTTCACTAGGGCGAAAAGCACCATAAAACATCGTCAGACTTACTGCGGTGAAAAGGTGCGCCTCATACTGAGATGAGCATAAAGAACGAAACAATGCCAGGATCTGAAGGAGGACATCGGGCGTGATTGGCCTCCTCCGGTCAGCGGGCCTGGGAGCGGAACGCGACCAACCCTCAAGGACCTTTCTGACCCTAAAATCTACAGAATGATCCGGCAGTCCCCGTGCCTTAGAGATAAAGGCCAGCGCAGAGAGGTGCCCAGCGATAGTGGAAACAGAAGAGCCTTGCCCTTTCAAATGCATCATATGCTGTAATAATTGATCCACGGGAATAGGCCACGCCATAGATAAAGCAGCACTGATTTGGAAAGCCTGGAACTTCGCAAAGGCACACTGATACGCTTTCTGAGTACTGGGAGCAAGAGCAGATGCAAGAGCGGCCCCAACTTCTAAACGCCAAGGTTCCATAGGAAAGGCGGGACCGGGACAGGGTCCAGAGCCGCTCCAGGTGCAAGCTCCCGAAAACGCGCCATTTGTAATCGGGAAAGAGCATCAGCAACGCTGATTTGCAAACCTGGAACATGCCGAGCTACGAAAAGGATATTAAATCGCAAACATTGCAATACAAATGTGCGCACTAGTCGCATAACACAAGGAGATTTGGAAGTCTGGGCATTAATAACACACACAGTAGACAGGTTATCGCACCAAAAGTGTACTGTACGGTTTTTGAATGCCTGCGGCCAAATATGAACCACCACAACTATCGGGAAAAATTCCAAAAAGGTCATATCTCCAGTGGTCCCAGAGGCCTGCCATGAGTTAGGCCACCTATCAGCGCACCACTGCGACCGGAATATGACACCAAAGCCTATACCCCCGGCAGCATCAGAATGTACCTGTAATTCAGCTTCCAAAAGCAATTCATCACGTCAGAAGGAAAGACCATTAAAGTCCTCCAAAAACGTAAGCCACATACATAAATCAGCTCTCATTCCAGCGGAGACTCGAATGAAATAGGATCGAGAGCGCACACCTTTCATGGCGTCACAGAGATGCCTGAGAAATGCACGCCCTGGGGAAATGACTTTAGAGGCAAACGCTAGGTGTCCCACAAGTTCCTGTAATTGAGCTAATGTAATCTTTTTTAATATAAGTACAGTCCGGAGACGCTGCCGCAAAGCAAGCAACTTGTCCTGTGGCAAACAGGACGACTAGGCAATCGTATCTAATTTGATACCTAAAAAGGTAAGTGAAGAAGAAGGGCCCTCAGTCTTTTCAGGAGCTAAGGGAACACCCAATTCAGCGGTTAGGGCCTCAAAGGAGTGCATCAAATATAGGCAATGGGAAGACCCTGCCGGCCCTACAAACAAAAAATCATCGAGATAATGAACTGACAGAGAAGAAGTCCTCCTTCTCAGCGCCCACTCTAAAAATGTGCTAAATGCTTCAAAAGCAGCACAAGACACGGAACAACCCATTGGCATGGCCCTATCGATGTAAAACTGGCCTTGAAATTTGAAACCCAATAAGTCAACATCATCAGGATGCACTGGTAAGAGACGAAACGCAGATTTTATGTCGCATTTCGCTAATAAAGCACCTTTACCAGCTCTGCGAACTACTCGCACAGCCTCATCAAAGGATGTATACCTAACTGATGCATGACTTGGGGAAATGCCATCATTAACAGAAGCACCTTTGGGGAATGACAAATTGTGTATGAGGCAATATTCGCCCGGCTGTTTCTTAGGAACAATACCCAAAGGAGAAATTCTCAAGTTCCCCAAAGGAGGAGAAGTAAAGGGACCTGAAATACGATCAGCACTTATCTCCTTCCTGATTTTGGCCAACACTATAGGGGCCATATACGTGAGAGAGGGCTGATTCTTTGATGAAATAGCAACCCTGGGGCCCTGAAAGGGTATACGAAAACCTTTAGTAAAACCCGCCAGCAGAAAACTAGCAGCAGACCTATTGGGGTAACCTGCCAACAAGCGAGCCAGGGGAATTAATTTAACAGGGCTACTGGCCTTGCGATGTACCGCCACTGTTGCCAGACCCACGTTTATGCTGCTGGTGTTCCCCTGTGCCCTGGCGAGCCTGCCGGGCACACTGACAGGAAGAACTGGGGTGGTTGCCACCACACAGTCCGCAAGTGTGTCAAAACCTACATGGACGCCTGAGGCATCGGCCACTGCTATTAAACGTCCAACAGACCTGCTGGGATTGAACCCACTGTCCGCCCTGACCAGAGCCAGTGGCGGAAGTCTGTGCTCGCGCTAACAGGTGTCCACTATCTGCCCTATCACCAGAAGTAGGCCTGGCCACAGTCATGGAGCGAAGCCACAAACCGGCATGCTCCACGTCCCAACGAAGGGTGGGATCCAATGCCACCCTTTGCCTGAAATTTTCATCGTACCGCAACCACACGGTACCCGAAAATTCTCGAAAAGCCCGATGAATGATATCCTGGTATTTTATCATAGATAGGGCCCTCGATGGATAAGCCTGCGTCATAACTCCCATATAAATCGTGTAAGCGTTCAGCCAGTTAGGCCATACACGATCGACTCTCTTTTTTGTGACCACCTCACGTTCCTTGCCATCCTGACCCTCTTTAGTTTTAACCTCGTTCTCACGAAAAAGAAGAGTAAATAAATCAATGTACTCTCTCCGCCAGATTCTTTCCTTCGTTGTGACCAATAAATGGTCACCCAAAGGAAGAGAGGTATCACCCTGAGGATAAACACCCTGAGGATAAACACCCTGAGGGAGAGGCAAAGAAGCAGTAGGAAGACCCAAGGCAGCCGCTGATGGCTGCCAAGGAGTCACAGCAGCAGCAGGCCAAGGGAGCTGTGGTTGGTGTGGAACTAAAACTCCCCCCATAAACACCACTGGTTGGGAGCCACTCGGCAGCTGAGAACCAACCAAAGAGGAATCTAAAGGACTAACACCTGCAATGTTATTCTGTGTAACAGGAATATGTGGTGCGAGTGTCTCACCTGCATAAGCAGCCGGAGAAGCAACAAGCGGCGAGGTCACCAAAGCAGAGGGCTCGGACGACCCAGGCAAGACACTGGACTGTGGAGACTGAGCCTGTCCCTGCAACAACCCATCTACAGCGGGACATGAAAGCATGGGAAAGGAGGACGTAAGCGGAACCACAGACGAAGCCACTGGAGATGGGAGAACCGCAGGCTCCTGTGCCGGTGCAGCAGCCTCAAGAACGCCAATCCTAGAAACCAAAGAAGCAAGAATACTTGACTTAGTGCTCTTCTCTGCGAGGCGGGCACACTTCTTACCTGTAGGGGCGGTACTGGGCCCCGCCCCTGCGTCACAAGGCTGCAAACGCTCCCTTTCCAGCGCATCCACGCGCGCCACCAAAGCACGAATGGTGCCCATATCCTTCTCTTTGTCAGACGACTGGTGATGCTGGGCTGAGGGGCGCTTAGAAGCCTGCTTCACTACACGAACGCCTTTCTTCTGTTGCACCTTCCTAGGCGGCATGTTTCTTCGCCAGTACCAGAAATATAACAGCAGGAACAACAATTAACGATTAACAAGTAACCAAAACCACAAAGAAAACAGCAATCAACTCAGCAACTGGGTTTATTTTTCCTTTTTTTTAAAAAAAAGGGGGGGATAAAAGGAATATTATATCAACTATAATAAAATATATTTAACTATTGATGTATTTCCCAAGATATATAAATATTAATATGTATATACTACTTAGTATAAATATTGAAAGAACAAAATGAAAACCGAAACTTATAAACAAAGCTCAACAATGAACACAACAAACAAATGAACTATGAAACAACAATAAATTACAGGGAAGCTAGAATATTAATTACAAACACTAAAAGAATTAGAAAGTAATATACGAGGAGATAAAATGCAACGCAACCGAATGGGAACAAAAAGAAAAAAGGGGGGAGTTAAGCAAACGGAACAATTCCTTAGAAACCAAAAAGTAACAGCCCCAACTAAACGTTCCCAATTGTTGAATCACTAAGGAAACTACCCCAACTTAAGTAAATCAAGCGCAGAAACGCCGGGGCTCCGTAGAGAACGATCAGCTGTGAAGCGGCGAAAAGCCGCCGGGCGCATGGGCAGACGCCCGCAGCCCAGCTGATCGGCGGGAATTCGAGCCAAACTTAAATAAAGGGATAGAAGCACAGGACGGGAGCAGGCAGCAAGGACAAACAAACGAAAAACACAAGAAGGGAGCAAAAAGCCGCGAGGCGGCAAAAAGCCGCTGGACACGTGGGCGGATGCCTGCAGCCCAGCTGATCGGCGGGAATCCCAGCCGAATTAAATAAATGAATAGAATCACAGAACGGGAGGAAGCAGCAGGGACTAACAAACCAGCCAATAAGGAATGTAAACGACCACCAAGAGATGCAGGTGGAGCCCTTGCAAACACGACGCGCAAAGGTGCAGCGAGGCAAAAAAGGCAAACGCTGAGGGAAGGAGCGGCTTTAAATACTCCGCTCAATCCCAGACCTAATTGGCCCCTTGATCTCACGTGGCACACTTGAAAATCTTCTAGATCATTCCTGAGCCTTCTCAAACATTTTGGGTGGAGGCAAAAACGCCCCTTAATAGGAACGACATTGTCAGAGACTTGACAAAGCTCCTATTTGTTGTCTATATGAAATTACAAAAATGCAGGTTGTGAAGTACTTACAGACCACAGTACTTGGCTGGTTAGTGTTGTTTGGAGGGGGGAGATGATTATCTTGTGAAAGACTGATGGGTAATTTTGGGGCTAAGGGCGTGTGCAAGAGGTTGGTTAATCTATGTGTGCTGGTGAATCAAATGGGAAGGGGGGGTCCTTCCATGAGGACTGAGATGAGAGGGTGAAGCTTCCATACAACATCATGGGGTTTTTCTTTATTGCTGTAGCTTTCCAAGGCCCCAGTAGTGTCAGTGGCATAACCGAAGAAGCAGTGGGAGGCATGGCATAACTCACACAGGGACCCTGCACCTCTCAATTCGACATTACACTACTGCTTAGCATTATATGCAAACCAGGTTGTCATGTCTCAGAGCAGCTTGGAAGATATGTTGATGAGTAAACAGAACAGTCCTGTACATTTAAAATAAAGGCTACTAAATTAATGTCATAATGCTGTCTCTTCCATCAAATATTTGTGAATCATTTTATTTCCCTTCCTAGCTATGTTCAATTAGGTATTAACTTATTATTTTTATCTTCTTATTTTTATCTGCTGTCTTCATATGTTTCAATTTACTTTGTTAGTAAAATTGATAGTACCACTGTACTATAGTACAACTCACTGTAGCAAAGAAATCACAAGACTTTTGCCCCATAACTAGTACAGAGAACAATACTCGTCACATAGCTCCTCCAGAAGTAGAGGGGTAGCTCTACTAATAGCAAAGTCTTTACTTTTAAGCATATTCAGACATATAAAGACACAGAAGGGTGATTATTTCTTAAAGGTAGCTTGGGCACTCGAAAATTAACCTTAGCTTCTCTCTATGCTCCCAACAAAAAACAACTACACTGTCTTTCTTCTTTATCAAAACTTCAGAGTTTTGCAGAAGGTGAGCTAATAATAGGACGAGATCTTAACTGGGCTGCCATTTCCACATAGGATAAATCAGTAAACAACAGGTCAAATACCATTATTCAACCCAATAAGAAATCTAATTTTTACAAACTCCTATCCAAATTTAATTTTAGTGGATGCTTGGAGAATATTACACAAATCAGAGAGAGATTATATATATTATTTGTGTAGATATAGATGCTATTACAGAATAGATTACCTCCTGATATCTACTACTTTACAAACGTCACTACAAGAATCTCAAATTGGGCTGTTTATGGTATCTGATGACTCTCCTGTATGGGCAACAATAGATATAGGGGGACAAAGAAAGGGTTGCTCCATCTTGGCAATATGATAATTCCTTACTCATGAACCAACTAGTCACAGAGTTAATTCAAGATTTGAATGGCTGGGAGTATAAATGGAAGAATGACAGTTGAATCTGGGAGGTGGTGAATTGAGGGGTGGAGAGAGAGGTTGAGGTGGTGTTTAGTGGTGAATTGAGAGGTGGTGTTTGAGAGTGAGTCGGAGTTCTGAGGCAATTAGTAAAAAGTCAAGTACCTAACAGAATATAGATGAAACCATACGCTTGTGAAACATTCCTTAGGTAATCTTGTTATTTCTGATATTTAATAAATACTTATTTGGTTTACCAAAGGCCTGATCCTTGGCTGGGGGGATATACAGACCAGAAGGGAGGGCAAAGTAATTACCAAGGCTGAACAGAAACTGTATCTAATGGTGGCAGCGGTGAAGGGAGAGATTGTAACAAGTCATGTATCCAGAGCAACCCAGAGTTGTATGCTTTAAATATAAAGGTACAAGGGGGTTGGGAACAGCATAGGCACACAGTCACAAAGTAACAAGCTATAGAGAGACTTAGGCAAAGTCTCTGGGAGTTTGGGTTACAGAAAGTGACTGGTGGTGCTGCCTAGCAGTGGGATTTGTTGAATCTGTGCTAGAGCTGAAAAGGGTAAGAAGAAAACCTGACGTTCCTGTCTGCTGGTAGCCACAAGTGAGAGCTTCACTGGTGGTGCTGGGGAAGGACGTCACAAAGAGCAATCAAAATTCTAAACTTCTATCTAATTTATTGAGACATAAACTCTCTCTCAAAGAATTTGGAACAGTAAGCAAGAAGATGGACAACTCATTTATAAAACCAAAGTAATTCACTCTGCCTTTAAATCTTATTATCAAAAACTCTATCAAGCCCCAAAGTCCAATAATGTAAACATTACATCTTTTTTTATCAAAGCTTAAACTCACAAAGTTGGATGCTGATCATTGAATCATCTTAAATAATAAATTTACTGAATATGAAATTGAAACCATTATCAAACAGCTTAAAAATAACAAAGCCCCAGGCTTCTCCACTGATTTCTACAAGAAATTTAGGACATTGCTAGTGCCCAAATTAACGTGGTAATTTAATGCAATTTGGGAAGGTAGTGAAATCCCTACATCCTGGAAATTCACACACAAATCCCCAAACCAGGAAAAGAGCCCTCTGATATGAACAACGTTTGACTAATTAATTTGTTGAATCAGGATGAAAAAAATTTACTTCAGTTTTAGCCAACAGACTTAACCTCATTATGCCCACTATTGTAAACACAGAACTTCAGGGGCATCACTACTGGGGTGCGGAGGGTGCGCCCTGCACCCGGGTGTCACCATGAGGGGGGTGACACCCAGAGCCACCCTGCCCCACGCCGTTGCCTGGCAAGGCTGCTCCAACTCCTCCTCAGAGGCAGACGGGCAGGTGAGACCGGGAGCAGCGTCGGCGGGGCGAGGGAGGCGCACCTGCTTTCCCAGGCCTTCTCCGGCTGGGTGCCCCTCTGGTGCACGCCCTCCCAGGGGCATGGACGGGCGCAAGCCCAGCCACCTCATCCATGCCCCTGGGAGGGCACACACTGGAGGTCCGCACCCCCCGCACTCCAGCTAGTGATGCCGCTGCAGACCTTCATGAAAGGGAGAAATCTCGGATCCAATCAGGCTGCTTTTAAATATTATCTGGAACAGCAAACAACAAAAACCATTAACAATATTTAAGCTGGATGCTTTAAAAGCTTTTGATTCTTTACATTGGAACTTTTTAATACAGGTCTTGCAACACTATAGATTTGGGGATACATGTATTAAACTCATTCAAAATTTATATACACAACGCTTGGCTAGCATTAGAATTAACACGTTTGAGTCAGGATACATAAAAATCAAAACAGGTACAAAATAAGGATGCCTTCTCTCACCCTTATTATTTGCCCTTACCATGGAACCTTTGGGACAAGCAATGAGAGAGGAAGCTACTATTAAAGGTTACAACATGAATGGAACCATGAATGGAGACCCAGTGCCTGCAGGAGGAAGGGGAACACCACCATCCCTTCCAGAGAAAGAGAGCCGTTTGCTGCTGCCGCTGCTGCCGCTGCTGCTGGTGCTGCCGGGCTACCACCACCACCACCCTCTCCCTGTTGGACTCTTGTGCTGCAGGTTGCCACGCCTTGCAGGACCAGGCCCCAGGCACTCAGCCAGCTGTGGCTGATTTCTTCCACCTGTCCCTTCACCTGGAGGAAATACGTTAGCTGGCTGGCTGAGGGGGCTCCTGCTTTGTCTGCCTTTTTCTGGGTTTTCAGTCATGTGCCTGGGAGAGAGGACTCAGAGCCAAGGGGGAAGATTTGAGGGGGGCCCAGTTAGAGTAGTGACGGGTAGAGGGAGATATGGCATTGTGAGGAGGACTTGCCAGGGAAGGGGAACGTGGCCCAGGCAGTTAATGGCTGTGCCTTGTTCTGGTCCTCCCCACACCCGCAGGTTTGTTGGTTGCCCTATCAGCCAGCTCTCAGGCCTCCAGATGCTGCTCCTAAATGCCAGATCAGTGCATAATAAGATCTCCCTCATTCACGATTTAATTGTGGATGAGGCAGCCGATCTGGCATGTATAACCGAGACCTGGGTGGGTGAGCAGGGGGGAGTCAGTCTCTCCCAGCTATGTCCACCAGGGTACCTGGTCCAGCATCAGGGTAGACCTGAGGGTCGGGGAGGGGGGTTGCTGTGGTCTATAGGAGCTCCATCTTCCTCTGCAAGCACCCTGTCCATGTGACTACTGGTCTGGAGTGTTTGCACCTTATGTTGGATCAGCGGGACAGACTGGGGATTCTGTTGGTGTACCGCCCACCCTGCTGCCCAACAGATTCCCTAGCTGAGCGGACAGAGGTGATCTTGGGTGTACTGTTGAGATTCCCCAGACTGTTGGTTCTGGGGGATGTCAACATCCATGCCGAGGCCACCTTATCCAGGGCGGCTCAGGATTTCATGGTCTCCATGACAACCATGGGACTGTCCCAATATGCCATTGGCCCAACACATGTAGCAGGGCATACTCTAGCCTTGGTTTTTGCATCTGGACATGGAGTTGGTGATCTGAATGTGGGGGGCCTTACATCGGTCCCTCTGTCATGGACAGATCACTGCTTGCTGAAGTTTAGACTTACAGCGGCTTTTCCCCTCTGCAAGGGTGGGGGACCTATTAAGTTGGTCCGCCCCCAGAGACTAATGGATCCAGATGGTTTCCAAAGGGCTCTGGGGAGTTTTCCGGCTGATAGGCCTGGCACTCCTGTTGAAACCCTGGTTGAACTGTGGAATACAGAAATGACCCGGGCGGTTGACATGATTGCTCCTGAGCGCCCTCTCCTGTGTAGAGCTCGTATGCCTCCATGGTATACCCCAGAGCTGAGAGTGATAAAGCAATATAGGAGACAGCTTGAGTGCAGATGGAGGTGAACTCCTAGTGGATGCAATTATACACTGGTAAGTGCCTATCGTAAGCTGTATTTAGGGGCAGTGAGGGCAGCAAAAAAAAATATTTTGCTGCCACTATCAAATCAATTTGCTGCCCAGCAGAGCTCTTCAGAATGGTCTGGGGGCTATTACACTCTGGTCCCAGGGACATGGTAGAACCATCTGAGGCCCACTGTAATGAATTTGCTAGGCACTTCCAGGATAAAATCTTTAGCATCCGCCAGGACTTAGACTCCAGTGTTATAGCAGGTGAATCAAGCGAGGTATCCAGAGCACAGTCTTGTCCCAATTTCTCGGATGAGTTTCAATTGGTGCAGCTTGAGGACGTTGACAAGGTGCTTGGACAAGTTTGTGCAACCACTTCAGTGCTGGATCCTGCCCTTCTTGGCTAATAAAAGCTTAGCAGGGATGGAACAGCCAGGTGGGCCAGGGAAGTGATTAATGCCTCTCTGCGAGAGGGGGTGGTCCCTGGCTGCCTGAAAGAGGCAGTAGTGAGACCACTCCTGAAGAGGCCCTCCCTGGACCCAGAAAATCTTAATAACTATAGGCTGGTAGCAAATGTTCCATTCCTGGGCAAGGTCCTGGAACGAGTGGTTGCAGGCCAGCTCCAGACACTCTTGGATGAGACCGATTATCTGGATCCATTTCAGTCAGGTTTCAGGCCTGTTTTTTGCACGGAAACAGCCTTGGTCGCCCTGTATGATGACCTTTGTCGGGAGAGAGACAGGGGGAGTGTGACTCTGTTGGTTCTCCTTGATCTCTCAGTGGCTTTTGATACCATTGACCATTTTATCCTTCTGGGGAGACTGGCTGAGTTGGGAGTGGGAGGTACTGCATTGCAGTGGTTCCACTCCTACTTGGCAGGTCACCTCCAGAAGGTGGTGCTTGGGGAACATTACTCGGCACCCTGGATTCTCCAGTATGGGGTTCCGCAGGGGTCAGTTCTGTCCCCCATGCTGTTCAACATCTACATGAAATCGTTGGGTGTGGTCATCCGGAGGTTTGGAGTGCGTTGCCATCAGTATGCTGATGACACGCAGCTCTATTTCTCCTTTTCATCTTCTTCGGGTGAGGCTGTCAATGTGCTGAACCGGTGCCTGGCTGCGACAATGGACTGGATGAGGGCTAATAAACTGAGGCTCAATCCAGACAAGACTGAGATGCTACTAGTGGGTGGTTCTTCTGACCAGATGGTGGATGTCCAACCTGTCCTGGATGGGGTTGCACTCCCCCTGAAGGAGCAGGTTCGTAGCTTGGGGGTTCTCCTAGAAACATCTCTGTCACTTGAGGCTCAGGTAGCCTCGGTGGGATGGAGTGCCTTCTACCAACTTCGGTTGGTGGCCCAACTACATCCCTATCTGCACAGGGATAACCTGCCTTCAGTTGTCCATGCTCTGGTAACCTCCAAATTAGATTACTGCAATGCACTCTACGTGGGGCTGCCTTTGAAGATGGTTCAGAAACTGCAGCTTGTGCAAAATGCAGCAGCCAGATTGGTAACAGGGACCAGACGGTCCAAACATATAAAACCGATTCTGGCCCGCTTGCATTGACTGCCTGTACGTTTCCGAGCTCGATTCAAGGTGCTGGTTTTGACCTATAAAGCCTTACATGGCTTGGGACCACAATACCTGATGGAATGCCTCTCCCGATACGAACCCACCCGTACACTACGTTCACGATCAAAAGCCCTCCTCCGGGTGCCTACTCCAAGGGAAGCTCGGAGTCTGGCAACAAGGGAGAGGGCCTTCTCAGTGGTGGCCCCCAAATTATGGAATTAATTTTTGACGAGGTGCGCCTGGCACCAACACTGTTATCTTTTCAGCTCCAGGTCAAGACTTTTCTCTTCTCCCATGCATTTTGGCATGTGTTTTAAATTGTTTTTATATTGTTTTAAATTTTAAAATTGTGTTTTAAATTGTTTTTAAAATATGTGTTTTAATTTGTATATTTGTTTTAATGTTTTTGATTGCTGTAAACCACCCAGAGAGCTTCAGCTATGGGGCAGTATACAAGTGCAATCAATCAATCAATCAATCAATCAATCAATAGGCTGCCTGGAGTGGCTGCATGTGATCACATTGCTAGGGAGTTCTTTGGCCCATAACACCTCCCCCCCCTTTTCCTACAGCTCATTCCTAGCCTCCTGCAGCCTTTTTGACTTTGGGGCCTGGCAGCTCATTCTCCTGTCTACTGCCCCCATTGCACCCCCTCCTGCTTCTCAATCAGAGGGTTGACACTCCTGCCATCCCTTTTAGACTCTCCACCCCTCCCATGGCTGCACCTGCCCCTTTGCAGTGGAGGTGTAGGGGTGTGTATGCATGGTGTGTGGGGGGGGGTATTTCCTTGTTTGCCACCTTAAAAGCACAACTCCCAATGGGCCAGTCTGCAGTGCAGTCAGCAGCAGCAGCAGCACCTCCTGAAAGGGTGGCCTGGAAGCACCTTAGCAGACCTCCCCTGTTGCCTCTCATGTCCCACCCAGCTGACACCTCTGAGAAAAACGCAACAGTTAGCAGCAACACAAGTCAATTTTATTCCATGCAAAAGGCATTGGGCCACTCCCGTGGTCAGGTGGCGAGGGGGTGGCTCTCCAGGACCACCGGCCCTCCTTCGCTGGGGCAGGAAGTCTCCATGGTGGACGCTGCTCTGAGTAGGCATTGGCCTGTAGAGAAATGGGGCTACAACATCAATGAGGAGGGTGGGGGGAAGGAGTAGGGGAGGACTGTGGTGGCTTTGGAATGGCAGTTCTCAGATGACGAGGCTTGTGTTGGTGCCAGCAGGCTGCTTGGCCAGGACAACGCGAACAAGACCTGCAAAAGGAGAAACATGCACAGTGAGGGGGGTGAGGGAGAGGCTGCCTGGAGGCCTCACCTACTTGTGTGCAGATGTTGCACCTGCTGCTGCTGCTGCTCCTCTGCCGTGGCTGCAAGTGCTGCTGCTGCCTCCATGGCAACAGTGTCCCTGCAAGGGACATGAAGTAGTGTGGCCTGGTGGTTAGGCTCCCCTGGCCACCTTACCGCTTTGACCATAGGGTGCTGGGATGGTCTAGTCCAGCATTGCGGGTGGCTGCTTGTGGGGCTGCCGGGGCTGCCTACACCCCCCGATGTTAATGGGGGCTGGCAGTGCAGGCATCCACTGCTGAACTGCTGGGAGGTCTGGGGTGGCTTGTGCAGGAAGTAGGGGTGAGAGTTTCGTCTGTTTGAGTTCTCTCAGTTCCTGTTTTTCCAATGTTAAATTCAGTTCTGCACATTTCTGCAGCAATCTGTGGATTTTTAAAAAAATAATTCTCATGAAAGTTCTCCACCATTTTAGTGCAAATTATCCAAATAAACACATTTTTGTAAGCAGTTTTGACAAAGGTACACATTTTTAAGATATTAAGAGGCTGGGCGGCAGATGCTGGGACGGTGTGGGTGGCAGGCCATGCCAGTTTAGGGGAACAAGAAATTGATGCTTAATATCCATTTCCTGTTCCGGGCCTGTTCACAGCCAGAAGGAAGCTGGGAGATGCACGACTCCATCCAACCTTTGACTGCTGTTGTGTAATGCCAGGTACAGAAAACAACACTCATCCATGACATGATCATGGATGAGAATGCAGACCTGATGTGCATCATGGAAACCTGGCTGGATGAGGCCTCAGCTCCTGTGTTCGAGGCCATGTGTCCAGCCAGTTTCCAGTACACGCAGCAGCCGAGGGTTGGTAGGCGTGGAGGGGGAGTGGCAGTTATTTATCGGGAGTCTTTGATTTTTGCCAGGCCCCCTCCCCATGAGACCAAGTTTGTTGACTGCATGTACTGGAGGTTGGGCCCAAAGGGCAGTCTAGGGATTCTCACCCCGCTGCACAGCAGACTCCCTGACCGAGGTGCTCGAGATTGTCTTGGGCGTGCGGGTCCTTTCCCCCAGCCTATTGCTTTTGGGGGATTTTAACCTGCACGCCGAGGCAGCTCTCATAGGAGCCCCACCATGACTTTCTGGGAACTGCACCTTAGTAATACTGAGCCCACCCATGTAGCCAGTCATGCTCTTGACCTTGTGTTCATCTCGGAGGGGGGAGGAAGTGCTCTGAAAGTGGGGGCTGTTTTTTCTAGCCCCGTGTCATGGTCAGATCACTATCTGTAAATATGGACCTCTCAATGCCGCACACCCTCCGCAGGGGACAGGGACCGATTAGGATGGTCCGTCCCAGGTGCCTGATGGAGCCTAAGGGATTCCTGAATGCGCTGGGAGATCTGGAGCTGTCTGAAGGTCGCCCGGCCGAAACCCTGGTGGCAGAGTGGAATAGGGAGATCACCAGGGCAATAGACCGGGTGGCTCCGAAACGTCCTCTCCCCCTGAATAGAGCTCAGATAGCACCCTGGTATACACCACGGTTGCGAGGTCTGAGACAGGAGGTGAGACAACTAGAGCGCTGGTGGTGGAAATCTCGCTCCGATGACGATCAGACACTGGTGAGAGCAGCAATAGCTGCCTACCAAGTGGCAACAAAGGCAGCGAAGAGGGATTTCTTTGCTGCCTCTATTGCGTCCGCAGAGTGTTGTCCCAGAAGGTTGTTCCAAGTGGTCCGTAGCCTGGCCGGTCCAGTTGCACAGGAACCCATGGAACATTCTAAAGCCTCCTGTGACATATTTGCTAAACACTTTGCTGATAAAATTGAGCGTCTGAAGAGCATGATTCCGTGCGCCGTGGATACAGGAAGTAGGCCAGAGTCGGCCAGTTGCATTCCGGTCTGGTGGGATCGGTTTCAGCCTCTTCCCTCTGAAAAAGTGGACAAGGTGCTCTTGACTGTGAAGCTGACCACTTGTCTGCTTGATCCTTGCCCTACGTGGCTCATTATGGGCTGCAAAGAGAGACTGAGAGAAGGGATCAAGGTAGTGGTGAATGCCTCCTTGGGAGAAGGTGTAATGCCTTCAACCCTCAAGGAGGTGGTTATAAAGCCCATTCTGAAAAAGCCTTCCTTGGATCCCCAAGAGTTGAACAACTTCCGCCCAGTCTCTAATTTACCATTCTTGGGCAAGGTGATTGAGAGAGTGTTGGCCAAACAGTTACAGACACACTTGGATGACGCAGATTATCTAGATCCATTCCAATCGGGCTTCAGGACTGGACATGGAACTGAAACAGCCTTGGTCGCTCTGGTGGATGATTTGAGGAGGGCGTTGGATAGGGGAGAACATGCATTCCTTGTCCTCCTGGATCTCTCAGCGGCTTTCGATACCGTCGACCACGGTATCCTGTTAGATCGCCTAGAGGGAACGGGAATAGGGGGCACTGTTTTACGGTGGTTCCGTTCCTATCTCTCAGATAGGCATCAACAAGTAGCATTGGGAGATGAGGTTTCAGACCCTTGGCCTCTCAATTGTGGTGTGCCACAGGGTTCTGTCCTCTCCCCCATGCTATTTAACATCTATGTAAAGCCGTTGAGTGCCATCATCAGGAGATTTGGGCTGCAGTGTCACCAATAGGCGGATGACACCCAGCTCTATCTCTCATTTAAATCCTCACCAGAGTTGGCTGTGGATACCATTTCCAAGTGTCTGGAGTCCGTAAGTGAATGGATGGGAGGTAATAGGCTGAAACTGAACCCCGACAAGACCGAGGTGCTGCTCGTGGGAGACAAGAGAAGGTTAGGAGATATAGACCTGGTGTTTAATGGGGTAAGATTGCCCCTGAAGGACCAGGTCCGCAGCCTCGGGGTCATTCTTGACTCCCAGCTGTCCATGGAGGCTCAGATTTTGGCAGTGAGCCGGGCAGCTTGGTATCAATTACATCTAATACAGAGGCTGCGACCCTACCTTCCTGTCCATCTGCTCCCCCGGGTGGTACATGCCCTGGTCTCCTCTTGCTTAGACTACTGTAATGTGCTCTACGTTGGGCTACCCTTGAAAACGGTCTGGAAATTACAGCTGGTACAGAATGCGGCAGCACATTTGATTAAGAACAGCCGTCGCCGTGATCACATCACTCCGGTGTTAGAACACCTACACTGGTTACCAGTTGTTTACCGGGCCCAATTCAAGGTGTTGGTGTTGACCTTTAAAGCCCTTTATGGTTTCGGCCCAGTTTATCTGAAGGAGCGCCTCCAGCATCACCAAATATGCTGCCTGACGAGATCAGCCTCACAAGACCTTCTCTCGGTCCCACCAGTTAAGATAGCGAGGCTGGTGCGGACTAGAGAGAGGGCCTTCTCGGTCGTGGCCCCCACCCTCTGGAACTCTTTGCCCTATGACCTCCGCCATGCCCCCTCCCTACCAAGTTTCCGCCGAGCCTTGAAAACCTGGTTATTCAGGCGGGCTTACAGGATTCTTGGGGCGGACTAGTTTTTATCTTGTTGCAGTTGTGGGTGGTTTTAGATTGATTATAGTTGATGTTTTGCTTATATGTTGTATTTTATCCTATTATGTACGCCGCCTAGAGTGGCCGTTGATTCGGCCAGATCGGCGGCTTAGAAATAAAATTTTATTATTATTATTTATTTTGCAGCCATTTCTCATTTCATGCCTTTTTGCATGTTATTTTCACTCATGTATTCATTGTTATGCACACTTTCCCCTCATATATGCATTTTTGTAAATGTTGTTTAGTTGGCGAACTGCATCCCAAAATTCTAATAAATGCACATTTCGAAGGATGTCTGTGTTTCGGTTCTCATATTGTTTCGGAAATTGTGAATTTGATAAATTCTGCTTGAAATACGAACTGAATCAAAATTCTCACCCATCCCTAGCAGGAAGAGGTGTGTTCAGGGCTGCCCCCAACCCTCCGTCTTTTTCCACCGGAGCCCAGCTGAGCCAGCACCCTGCCAACCCAGCCAGGGGTCCATCATATCCAGCTCCCCTCAGCCCAGCGTAAATACAAGTTGGATTGCACCCTAAACTATTTAATTCACACAAGGATGTAGCACACAGGAATGAGTGCATGGGAAGGATAAAAAAAGAGTATATCTTGAAAGAGAAATACCAATAGTGAGAGGATGTGCACGTTATTCAAGTATTTAGTATTTAATTCTATAGTTTCTGGTTCCAAAAGTGTCTTCTTACCAGATCTCCCAAGTTATTAGTACACAAGTCTCTTGTTACCAAATTCTGCAATTTTACAGTTGTTCCGAGAGTAAGATGCAGCTTAAATTTATGTATGTATGTATTTATTTATTATTTGATTTATATCCCACCCTTCCTCCCAGCATGAGCCCAGGGCAGCAAACAAAAGCACTAATATGCTTTAAAACATCATAAAAACAGACTTTAAAATACATTAAAAACATCTTTTAAAACATTTTTAAAAGCTTTCAAGACATCTTTAAAAAAAGGTTTAAAACATATTGTTTTTTAAAAAAAAATATTTACAAATATTTTAAAAAGGGATTCCAACACAGAATCACAATGGGATACCTTCCAGTGGAACAAACTCATGTAGACAATTATCTGTCAGCAGTTCTGCTTGTCAGGTACACTGCAAACTTCAACATTTAATGGCATCAATGAGCTATCTCAGGGAGTCATGACCCATCATTACGTTCTCAGAAGCAACTCTGAAAATGTGCCAAGAACAACACTTAAATAACCATTCTCTGATGCTCAAACGAGTACATTTGGTTCTTTGGCTTTTACAGCGCACAAAATGTGTAGTTCTGTAAACTGTAATGTTTACGTAGGAAAGCAGTGGGAAAAGCAATTCACAGGAGAAGGTAATAAAAGCACAATAATTGTCTTTGATTGCATGATGACAATTAGGGAACTAATTCATGAATAAAGAATGGTGTTTGGACAAGAAAGAGGGAATATATACACAATTTCAACTCACTAAATTCAGTAAAGAATGTAAATTAATGTATCACATTGAGAAACATGATTTGTTCCTAATTGTCAAGGACCAGGAGTTGGATTCCTCTTCATCAGATGGCGGAGGCACTAGCCCTGAAGACAACCTTCCTTGTTAAGTGAGGCAGCCACACCTCTAGGTGGGGCATTTGAGAAAGGGGGAGAGGTGCATAGCGCAAATCCCCCCCCACTGATGGAGAGGACATGAGGGCCAGGCCAGGGAAAAGGCAAGGCGGTGACCATCCCCCTCACTCCTCCATCCAAAGAGGGTATTAACTTACAAGAGTGAAGGTTAATTTGGTGCATTGTTTCACCCTTTTTTGATAGATCCCCAGAAATACCACACTCAAAAGCTTGACTTTGCTTATAGCTACAGTTCACTTGTGGTCTGTCCCTGTGTTCTGATTCTTCATGAACTACTTTGGTAATGACAATGAGTTCCTGAGCTTGGCTTTGATGCTGCGTTAAATATCTCAGTTTTAGATTCCACCTAAAAAAATCCATAGAAGTTTAGGGATGGCCAAAGAAAAAATAAATACTTTAGGGTGTATTTGTTAACACATTCTTGAGAGTCCCTCCTTTAGATTTTTCTTCCTGTTGGGGAATCAAGGGAAAGCTTTTTAATTGGCTGGTATATGAAGGGCTAACTAAGCAATTGGAAACTAATTGTGGAAAGCAATTGAAAAAAAAATTTTACTGGCTGCCTGGTTGATTTTTCTGTCCACAAACCCTGAAAAGGCCTGCTGCTGAGCTGCACATATTTGGAAAGTCAGAAATTAGGCCTGAGTTACAGCCTAGGTGGCCAACCAGCTAACTAACTAGCTAAATGTAGTATATGCAGCAATATTTCATCATTTGCATAAGGTACTCAAGAAAAAGAAAAAATAGCAATTATGAGTGAGAGTATAGTGAGTGCTTTAAAATAATAAAGGGTATCCACTTTAAATCCACTTTGAATAATCTCTTTATTTCACCCTTCAGCAATAAGCACCCAATCCTGCTCTATTCATTATAAATTGCAGAATAAAGAAACTCATTTCTTACTACAGGCAATGCTGCTTTATTGCTGGCTGGGTAGACAGCACAACTGAAGCTAAAACTGAAAAGCAGAGCAAAGGAAAGTCCAAGGGGTGGAATCTAACTCTATCCCATAATACAAAGTTCTAATATTTAACTCTTAAAGAGTTATGTTACTATACAGGTGGTTTTTTTCAGGATCACTTAAGTAATTATAGAGCAAATGTGTTCATGAACAATCCACCCTCAGTTGGGGAAAGTCTTGAGTGAGTAGACTTTAGGGCCTCTTCCAGATGAAGCTTTTGTTGTGCACTCGTCCTGCCTTATTCACTGAATTTTCTGAGGGTCCTATTCTTAAATTGCTCCTGTTCTTAAAACAAGCTATCATTCTTTAAATGGAGATTGTCAATGTCTGTCAAGTCAGAAATTAAAAGGAAGACAATTTCCCAAAACCTCCTGAGGGGGCAAAACATAGCTCTTGGGGGTCCCCCATATGTCCCCCCCTCTGGCCACAGGCATGGGAGGTGAAGACTCTGAACAAGGGGAGAATACCCTCAGTCCTAAACACTCATTTAGGAAATATCCCAGACATCACTAGTGATTCCTTAGATCTCAAGATAAAGGAAGGAAGCTGGACATTGCAATGAAGCCCAAGCACTGCCTGGGTCAACAAATCACAACCCTGGCTTCCCTTATTGGCTACAATCCTGAAAGGGCGGGGTTAGAGCCCCAGCTTGGGAAAGTTATTTTTTTTAACTACAACTCCCATCAGCCCAATCCAGTGGCCATGCTGGCTGGGGCTGATGCGAGTTGTAGTTTAAAAAAGTAAATTTTCCAAGCTCTGCTAAGAGCTGCTATACAGATCCGTTAATAAACAGATTAAACAGTCGCGGGGGGTGGCTGACGTTTTGGTGTATATCTCGGGAACCAGACCACCTAGAAACTTAATTTTTTTTAAAATTGAAGCAGAGAGTCCAGAGATTAAGGTACGTTAGCTGGAGACCCAGAGTACTTGTGTTTGGTTGTAAGTTGCCCAGAGTGGCAGATTAACCTCTGCCAGATGTGCGTCTAACAAATCTCATATAATAAAATTAAATAAATAAATCCACTCAATCACTCACTCCCTTTGTGGAGATAACAGTTCGTATGGCTAGATAACACTGGAGGCACGTGGAAAGCAGCCCACCAGATGAGACAGGTACAAGGCATCAACTTGCAATCACAGATAGTGTAGGTCAAGCCCGAGTGCCTAGTTCAAGGGGCTGGAGACTTGGCCAATTAGCTGCAGGTGTGGCAATGATGGCCCAAGGTGGTGGGAGCAGCAGGACGTCCTCTCCCCTTCTTGTTCTGGGCTTGAGCCTTGGTCTTCTGGGTTTGAGGCTCAGTTTTCCTCTAGGGTGGATTCTGGCAGATAATAAGCTTATAAAGGGATCAGCTGAAAAACTCCTGACTAAACATCTGTTAGTCTGCTGGAAATTTCAGGCTTGTGAGCTTGCTGATTCAGTCTTTCTCTCCCTATGCTTAATTTAAAGTCAAAAGAGATAAGGAGTCCAAGAAAATTGGAAATACCCTCTACATCCTCTGCATGTGTCTTCTCATCCTATAGTAACTTCCCATGGAGAAAAACAAAAGGCAAAGGTGTGGGAGTAAACCAATATAGGCCTAGATTCACTGCCACGTCCAACCTTGCAGACCGAAAATGGAGAGCCAAGGAGATATTATTTTGTTCTCATCGCCTTTTGGGAGACTTTACTCCCTTATGTATGTACCAACAGAGTGTAGGTCATCTAAAACCTTTTTAAACTGTGTCTTGTACTTCATACCAGAATTCCAAGTCATTCTTCTCATGGCTTGATAAGGATTGTCAGAGAGCTGAAAGAACTCTGGTCAAACTTTCTAAACACCTAAAACTGAAAACAGAAGTAGCTAAACAATTTATTGAATTTGGATCATTTTATAAACAACTCATATGTAGAAAAAAGTATGAAGACAACAACTCAGTGGGAGGCTTTGGGCCAAACTGCTATAGGCAACAAGCATAGGTTTTGGGACATTGTTGCCCATGGCCTGGCTGAGGGATTATTGGTAGAGGGATTATTGAGGCACAGATTCAAGTTGATCCAATAATTTTACTCAATTATATAACTCTTCATTAGCTTCCTTCCCTTTTATAAATCATAGAGCTGTCCCAATTGGGACCCAGTAACCCCTTATACAGTTAAACCTTTCACTGATTTGATTAAGCTCAAAAAAGCCCTGGGTGAGATTTTTTTTGCCACCAGAACTGTTTTATCATTTTCTAACTGGTGGGCCCCTGTTCTCGCTATACTTAGATTAATTTGACTGGTCTAATCCCTCTAGGCTGGAACCTATCTGTAGTTTATCCTATTTTCAAAAAGCGTAACCCTTCTTTTCCCCAGAATTACAACCAATCAGTTTGTTGGACGTCTCTTCTAAAATATATGCCTTCTTTTTACTTAACAAGCTACAGGAGCAGGTCTCCAGTTCTATTTTTTTGCAAACTGGTTTTAGGAACTCTTACTCCACCGTTTATGATTGCTGCACTTTGTTCCATCTCATTAAGAAAACCTTTAAAACCAATTCAAGACTCTTTGCAGTGTTGGTTGACCTTTCATCAACTTTTGATTCAATTGATAGAAATCACTTGTGGACCAAACTGCATGCTCCCTAGGCTGTCAATGCTGCTTCAAAGTTTGCATCAAGATACTGATAGGCAGACAAGATACTGTAGGCAGGACTGGTCTCTTATCTGACCCTTTCCCAAATAAGAAGGGTGTCAAACAGGGATATGTTCTGGCTTCCCTCCTTTTTAGTCTTTATGTTAATGATCTGGTCAAATTGTTTGGGAATTTGGATGCATGCCCACTTGTTATAGGAAATAGGAAGGTCAGTATTCTCTTCTATGCAAATGACATGGTTATATTATTTTTGACAAGGGGTGGTCTGAAGCAGATGGATTTGTTGGCTAAATATTGTCAGCAGGAATAGCTCAATATCAATTTTTCCAAAATTAAAGTGGGCATATTTGGTAAGAGATCTATCCAACCGATTAAAACATTTTGCTATTTAGGAGTCCATTTTGCAGCAAAAGCCTTTTGGAAAGTTCATCTGGATACTATTGTTGCTAAAGCAAGATGTCTTGTTGGAGGTATTTTGGAAAAAAAATTACGCTAAGGATGGGAATTTGGTTGTTCCAATTTTGGTTGTTCTAAAAAATTTCTTGGGTAAGGTTGTCCCCTGTATGTTATATGGTGTAGAGCCAATCATTAGTTTATTTTATTTATTATTTATTTATATCCCGCCCCTCCCAGCAGGAGCCCAGGGCGGCAAACAAAGCGCTAAAAACACATTAAAACATCATAAAAACAGATCTTAAAATACATTGAAACAAAACAGTGTTAAAAACATTTTTTAAAAAACAACTTTTAAAAAGGGTTAAAAACATTATTAAAAACATATTAACATATAATACTTGTTTTATAATTACGTCACTGCACGCACTGTGGTGACTTTCATTGATCCCCACTCTCTGGAACTCCCTCCCACAAGATCTCCGGCACGCCTCTTCCCTAAATGTATTCCGTAAAGCCTTAAAGACCTGGCTCTTTCAACAGGCCTTCGGGATCTCCAGGGAGGGTTAATCACTACGATTGGAATGCCTCCTACCCTGTTTTATTGCTGCTGCTGTATTATTCTCATACTGTTTTTTATTGTATTATTGTATTTTATCTCATTGTGTTTTAACTGTTTTGTACGTCGCCTAGAGTGGCCTTTGGCCAGATAGGCGACATAGAAATTAAATTAAATTTATTATTATTATTATTATTATTATTATTATTATTATCCGAGTAAAGCCAGCCTGATACTTGATAGCAGAGACATGCTAGCTTCACGAGGCTTACTGGTATAACGAATCTTTGAGAACCTAGCCCTGCCCCAGATACTATCTATCCACCCTGCACCATCAAAAAATGACGGCCCGACAAAAACTAGTAATAAGCCAGAAAACAACTTGATTGATCTCGAGATCAAGGAACCATCTTTACACCTAAAAAGTCCAGCTCCACGGACTATGGAAGTGCCAAACGGAATTGATTTCCGTGGGCATACCTTAGCTTCTAACAATCAAATGAAGCCTCTTATGGAAGAGGAAGTTTTACTTGATTTTTTCTCTGTTCTATCTTTTCCAGCCCAAACTGAAATTCTGTCACGACTGTATACATTAAGGTCCCACTTAGAAAAGAAACGGACGTCCCCAAGCCCCAGAGTCTGCACTGAGAAAGATCTTAGAAGGAGGAAGGATGTCGCGATATCATATAATGACCATCCTAAAGACCTAAAGAGAGTTTCCCAAAGATTGCTTGTCCCCAATAATAATCCTCGTCTAATCCAGACCACAGTCAAAAGGAACTTAACAGCTCCAGGCACAACATGTGGTTATACCACGAATGACTTAGCATCTTCCTCTTATGATGCTAAAACTGACCTTACACCCTCGCTCTGGACAACTATGAGATGGCTTGACCCAAACGAAGAGGGATCTCCCCAGAAGTCAGGCGTCTATTCGACTCATCCAATCTATCCACTCAAGCCAATACTATCAAACGTCAGTAGACTTGACCCAATTTTCGAGATAATCGCTCCATATGAGGCAGATTCTGGGTCAATATGTCACCCAACTGTAAGGCAAAACCCATCTCCCATCAATCCAGTTCCAGTCTGACAAATAGCAGGCCATTTTAACTCTCACCTATCAATTCTATCGTGGAACATTTCAGGCTGGAAGAGTAAAGCTCTAGACCCGTCTTTTTTGGAGTATTTAAAAAAATATGACATTATCCTTGTCCAAGAGACCTGGCTAGGGGAGGGCCCAGATTTAAATGGATTTACAATTTACTCACTTGAAGCTACTCCAAGCTCTAAGCAGGAACATCCCAAGGGTGGTCTGAGTATGCTTGTTTCTACAAACTTACGAGCCTCTATCATCAAACCAGACCCCCTGGAGAAGCTTGCAATATCTTTAGTCATCAAATTCGACTGGGCATGGCTACTGCTTGTTAATGTCTACTCCCTCCCTGTCATCAGAAAACATCAGTGAAGGCCGCCATCTTAAAGCTAGAAGAATATATTGGCAAATTAATAACTCTATACCCTGAAGCCCCGGTAGTTCTTGTGGGGGACTTCAACACCAGAACAGGTCCGAGGTTCTTTTTTCACGCTTCCAAGAGACACCGCCACCAATAGAGGAGCCTTTGGGTATACCGGATAGACATTTGAAAGACAAAGGATATAACTACACCAGCTTATGCCTTATGCAGATGCTAAATAACTTGAACCTACTTTTGGCTAATGGTCATGCGAAAGGAGATAGCATTGGTGAATTTACTTTTCTATCAGGCGTTGGAACATCCACCATTGACTATTCTGTGGTATCCTATGACTTATATCATGCAGTTTTATTGTGTGCAGTAGACAATCATTCTGAAAGCGACAATCTCCCTTTAGCCCTTTCTCTGTACTGTGGCAATCAACCTATCCACCTCAAACAGGAACCAACTCTGAATGAAGAGTTCGAACTGCGTTCAACTCGTATTAAGTGGTCGATTGCGTTAGATAAGGACTTAAAAGGCACACTAAACTCGGACAGATGTCTTGGCCTCCGTGAGGCTATAACTACAGTGACATCTCCAAAAACTGCCCTCGCGTCCTTTCAGCAATTGATCTTGGAACTACAGAATGACTTAACCCCTAAATCTTGGAGCAAAACTCTCTTTCCTGCATGTAAATCTAAACCCTGGTTTGACCAGGAATGTGTAGCTCTGAAAAAACGGACACTCGCAAAATACAAATTATACAAAGATAAGAATTCTCCGTCTCTGCTTACAGAATGCCTGGAGTTGAAGAAATGTTATAAGAACTTAATAGCACAGAAAAAGACTCTAGCTCAAAAAGAAAGCTGGCAGCGCTTGTTAAAAGCCTCCAGATTAAAGGACTCAAGTACCTTCTGGAAGCTGATTGCCAGGGGATGGCCTAAAACTTCAATTAATTTGGACTATTATATCTCAGTCAACACCTGAGAATCCCATTTTAGCAAAATATATGCTTGCAAACAGATACGACACCAAATGCCCAATTTTGACATACACGAATATCCTGAGTGGCCACCAGTCACCGTGAGGGAAGTTTCTAATCTAGCCGATGAGCAGGCTGGTTTTAGAGCAGACCATTCCACTATGGACCATGGTCTAGTCCTTCAACATCTGGCAGAAAAATATATGGCTAAGCCTGGAGGAGCTCTGTATTCAGCTTTTGTTGACTTCAAATCAGCATTAGATCTGATCCCTAGAGATAGACTTTGGGCGAAACTTGAGTCTACTAGTATTGACAGACATCTCTTGCTACTCATAGGTTGTTTATATGATAATACCTACGTTCAAGTAAGATGTAATAGAGCCGGCCAGTTAGGTAGCCTATTTCTACCTTTAAGGGAGTTAAGCAAGGGTGCATCTTAGCCCCTACTTTGTTCAATTTTTATATCAACTCCCTGGTTGAAAGCTTGATCCCGGCTTGTTCTCACCAGCCTAGATTGTCTCAGAGGCCTCTGTCCATCCTTCTGTATGCTGATGATTTAGTTCTCCTATCATTAACATGCATTGAGTTAAGACGTTTGTTTAGTGCTCTCTCCTGTTTTTGTAAAAAAGAACTCTTGACAATTAATTATGACAAATCGAAGGTTTTAGTCTTTTCTAGAAAAAGGGTCAAGCATCGTTGGCAGATAAATGGGCACTCAATAGATCAGGAGCATTCTTTAGATATCTTGGGATAATATTACACTCGTCTGGAACGTGGTGACTCCAAGCAAAGAGCGCCATTGCAAATGCTCAGAAAAGTACGAAGGCGCTCCTCTCTTTCTTCTATTCTAAAAGGGGTCAAAATGTTCCATCAGCAATCCAGATTTTTGCAGCTAAAGTTATTGCTCAGCTGCTTTATGGGTCACAAATATGTGTCTATGACAACCATGTCCCTTTGGAATCCATCCAGACTAAATTTCTACGATCTATTCTTGGTATTCCGGGTTGCATACCCAATTCCATTGTGCGATTAGAAGCTGGGGTTACTAAGATAGAAACCCGTATTTGGACGTGCAGAATAAAATTCTGGCTAAAAATGATGTTCGCACCTGTGGGCTTGGCCCCACTTACGTTGTTTGATCCTTTTCAGTCCAAATGGAAATGGCTATTAAATATGAAACTACTAAGCTTAGGCTTCTCCACCTCCTCCATTCTCACTCTAGGCTATTCTAAAGCAAAAGCATGTATTTTCCAACGAATCCTAGATACAGATTTTCAAAATCATTTAGCACTGGCTGCACCTTATCCTGATCTTAGTTTTAACTCAAGGCCATTTGCCCCCGCTCATTACCTAGCTACCGTGACCATTCCTAAGCTTAGGAAAGCGTTTATGTGTGCCAAGTTTAATATTTTACCCTCGGCACTTTTGGATGGTAGGTTTAAAAAAATCCCATATGATGAGTGGCTATGTCCCTGTGATGAAGGGGTAGTTGAGTCGGTGGGCCACGTTCTATTGCACTGCACATTTTATCATGATCTTCATTCTGTTTTAATCATTCCTATTTTACAAAATATACCGGGCAGGGATGAGGCTTTTTATGTGGAATTTCTCCTATCTGACCATACTCCACAAATATCAGCTAAGGTAGCCAGCTTTTGTGCTGCTGCCATACACTGTAGAAGGAATTTGACAAAAGAGTAACTAATCCAAGATCTGCTACTGGTTTTAAAGTGAATTTGTTCTAAGTACTCTATCCCGGCTTTTAATGGAAAAATGTCTAGTTGAACTTTTGTATTTTTATTTTTTTCCCTGTATTTTTTTTTATGCTGTATTTTTTATGCTGGTCTATGACTGTAATAAACACAATCAATCCTGTATGTTATGTGGTGTAGAGCCAATCATTAGTTTATTTTATTTATTATTTAATTTATATCCCGCCCTTCCTCCCAGCAGGAGTCCAGGGCGGCAAACAAAGTGCTAAAAACACATTAAAACATCATAAAAACAGATCTTAAAATACATTAAAACAAAACAGCGTTAAAAACATTTTTTAAAAAAACTGTTAAAAAGGGTTAAAAACATTATTAAAAACATGTTAAGCAATTCTAACACTGATGCAGACTGGGATAGGTCTCATGAGTTGGAGAGGGTTCAAAGCTTTTTTTAAAAGGTTTGGACCTATCTCTTGGCACTCCTACTTGCACTTTTGTGCAGAAGTGGGTTGGCCTTTTGTTCAGGCCAGAATACAGGTTCTACTCCTAAATTTTCATAACAGAATATTCATTTTGCCACCCTTTCACCTAGTCTCCCTTGCTTATGGCCCACCCTTAAATGCTCTTAAGTGAGTTGCTGCTTCACACTTCCAGAGAATTTGAAAGTAAGCTGACTGAGATTCAGTTATTCCCAAATTATAGTTAAAGCCGTGTGTGTGTACGGAAGAGCTTATTTAATTGACATGCTAACTATCCAAATGTTCGAGATTTTCTAGGCTGTACCACATGCTTTAAACAGATCACCAGAAAGCTAACTATTTGGAGGCAATTACTTTAGCTCCATGTAGAATTGCCTTTACTGAGTTACGGTTTAATGTCATGCCTTCTGCTTTTCTCGATGGTCACTATAAGAAACTTTCCTTAGAATACCAGTTTTGTGCGTTTTGTAAAACAACTATAGAGGATGTTGTTTGTTATATTACCAAGTGTCCTATATACAAAGATCCTCATGAGAAATATCTGTCTGAATTTAGATGTAGGAAAAAATGTGTTACACCAAGTGAGTTTGTGTGTTTTTTGCTATAAGACAAGGAAAATTATATTTCAATGTGTGTTTCTTTATTTGTACTGGCAGCCAGGAAATTAAAAGATAATTTTGTGTCTCAGCTTTGAATCTGTGTATGTAATAGCATATTGTTAAACAAATAAAATGATTAGAACAAATGAATCCAATTTCTCCCCAATCATATCCCACTTTGGGATATATCCTTTGGAAAATACAGCAACTACCAGGCAGCCTAGCCCCTAACAAGACCTGTTTAGCTTTAACAATGTAACAATGGGAGGAAGGGTGGGATATAAATCAAATAATAAATAAATAAAATAAAATAAAAAATCTTCATGTACCTTTGGGCCCCCTATTTCTAATGGGAAAGCCACAAAATCTGCCTCTGGCATCTTCTTGCTCAGCAATGAGTTATGTAATACGTGAACGCATCCTCTTTTAATGTACTGTCATTTCTGCCTTTGTATCATTTCCAGAAGTGAACTGCATCTTCTCCTCTGAAATGGATTTGTGATTGCGGACATAGGGCCCTATGCCATTATGTAGTGGGAACATATCTGAAAGTACTTTGGGTAATTCAGAAATTGTGGCAAAGAAGAGTGTTCATCCCAGGTCAGGGGCAAATATACATTCATACAAAATTGGTCTTTCAAAAGTGAAAAAACAAGAGAGAGAGAGAGCTTAACAAGTCACAATAAGTATATATGGAGAATTCTTTCTGGAAGATCCTCTTAGGAGCAAAATGTTCTTTGTGTTATAGCATTGTCCTGCTCCAGATAGCACTAACCAAACAAACAACTTTCCTCTGCACATTTATCTAAAAGTTCTAATTAATGTATCCCAAGTTACTAAATGCAAGGGCTTTATGCAGGCAGGCTGGAAAGTACTTTAAATATGTAGGGTTGCATACTTTTTTTCACCTTGTAATTGTATATCCATGGTAGGAAAAACTTCACCTACGGACCCTTCTGAGCTTCCACCAGTCTGATAAAAACATAGCGACCATGTAAGAATAAAAAGAGAGGATTTTATTCAAACGTTACAATCGAGGGGCTAGTCACAGATAAAGGCTTTTGCCCATTGGTCCTGGTGTGGCAGGGGGCATGGCAGCTAACGGCAGGCAGAGCTGAGGGAAACATAGGTGACATTTCCCAGAAGGCAAATCAGTGAGACTCAAAGACAAGTAACTTGCTAGTTTAGTTGAGTACATGGCCATAGCTCAGTGGCAAAGCATCTGCCTTGTGTGCAGAAGGTCTCAGGTTTAGTCCACGGCATCTCCAGGTAGCGCTGGGAGAAACTCCTGTCTGAAACCCGGGAGAGCTGCTGTCAGTCAGTGTAGGCAATACTGAGCTAGATGCACCAATGGTCTTATTCAGTATAAAGCAGCTTCCTACGTTCCTAACCTACACACTCTTACATAGGAGTAGGCCCCAGTGAACACAGTGGTGCTTACTTCTCAGCAGATCTACAAAGGATTGGTCTGTATGCCCTGAATTACCTCTTTTTTCCAGGTGGCCAGATGAAAGAGGTCAGGAGAGGTGGGGAAAAGCCATCCAAGAGCCACCTCTTTTTTTATCTGCCCCCCATGTTTTCACACACACACACACACACACACACACACACACACACACAATTTCTGCTCTTCATCTGTCCTCCTTCCTTTCTAAAGCTGCAATCTTATGCATGTTTATATAGAAATAAACTCCATTAAACTCAGTGGGGCTTTCTTCTAACTAGATGACACTGCTCTGCAATATTCTGTGAAATTAGGCACGCTAAAGTCCCAACTAAATCAACAGAGCTGAGGCTGCGATCCTATACATATTTAAAAGTATCCCATTGAACACTGAATGATTTCTGATCTTAATGAATGCACAGGAGCACACTGCATATTGTAAGTCTATTTGATTTCAAGGTAATTCAAACACACCTGACTTTCAATAGCTTGCACCCAGTGATAATGTTCAAAGCCAGGAGAGATTTCCTAGGGGAGACAACAAGCCATTCAAAGATGAAACACCCCTCCCCCCAAAGTTATACATAGATCTTCCTTTTGCTGCAAAGTAAATCTTTAGGAATACATATCTAGCTCGCAGAATCCTTATGCAAATATAGATAGTATTTTCTTTTAAAAGCTATAACAGAAACACCAGAATATGTTAAGGAAGTAGGGAACTTCACTTCAAGCCCCCCACATTTCACCAAGAGAGTATAGACAGATTAATCTGTTGATAGTAAACTTGAAACAAGTAACCTGAACTAGTGGGATGAGATAGACAGAAAAGCAACCTCCCCTTTGCTCACTGATTCCTTTTTAGTAACTACTAGATATGCAGATTGTTCTCAAGCTTTACTTCCTTCCTCTTTCTTCTTAGCGCGTGAGGGTTAACATCATTACTCCATAATGACCACATGTATCTATACTCACAATAGCTTTATTTCCCAAGAGTAATAAACCTTAAGTTTCTTTATTCTTTCAACCACCAATCTTACCAGACTTTATTTCTGCACTCAGCTGCTATATATACCAAACTTCAATACCACCAACATAAGAAATTCAGCAAAAATTGATATTCACTAATAGGCATAAATCCTTGCAGTTTAAGAACATACCTATTGCCCACAGATATTTCTATCAAACTTTAAGAAGCAGGGAAATTGGGCAGCTGTAGCAAATGCACCAGGGGAGCAGGAGACCTGACTTCTCTGAGATATTGTGCTGCCCTACAAATTTGTCAAAATGCAAACACAATTTGGGTTGCTCTTTCACAGTCCAATCCACTTCCTGTGTAGCTTGGAAGAATTTGGTAACATGTGCCTCTGAGCATATGGTGAGTGGTGGCAACACCTGTCATCTCCAAAGATGGAGCATTAAATTTTTGTATGTTTGTTGGTGTTCTTCTTACTTTGCTTCTTTCCTGTTACTATTGTTTCTACAGAGAATCTAATCTAGAAAATTTTATTTCCCCCATTATTCATCCTAGAAACCTGTGTCAAATTTGTTTTTATTAATTTCAAAGCCTTTTTATTGGTTGATGTCATATGATGGTGAAGACAGCCTTTTGTGTTTCAAATTGGAGGTTATGTTCTATTTCTGTTTTGGGTGCATTAGCAAAATCAGACTGATTACAATAAGTTGCTTCTTCAGGAATGACTCTAGCTGTTGGAAATAACAAACTTGGCCTGCCCAAGATGCATGTTTTCAGCCTGCTATGTTTAAACCCCTTCATTTAAGAAAAGGTGGGCATGGTCAATTAAAAACATAGATCACACTTAGAATTTTGCTAGAATATATTTCACCTCCCGCTGTTTTATCTTGTGCAAACTGACACACTTCTGATGTCCTTTGGAGACTATTCTGCAGAATAGTCAGTGCCATTATTCCACAATCTTTTTTTAGTTTTTTAAGTGCTGCTGTACTTCACATAATCACAGAAATAGAAGCAAAAGAAAATGATTTGCTGTAGAAAACTTCACTAAAATGTTAGTGAATCAAATTCAGTGGAGCTTACTCCCCTGCAATCATGCTTAGGATAGGTAAAACTGACCACAGGGGATGGGGAGGAGAGGAGGGGGAGGGGAGCAGGCAGGAGGGGGAGGGCAGGTTTGATCATTTGCCAGAATTCTTTGGGGGAAGCCATGACTGTCTCAAGTGAAATAAAGGTCTGGAGTGGGTGTGGCCCCCTGAATAGCCAAGGGAAGCAGCTGTTACTCTGTCTTTTAGAACACTGACAGCTGGTTCTTACTTGGGCATGCCTGATGTTATCATTGAGTTCAATGTAAAATTTCCTAAATTAATTAATTAAAAACCAGCCAGGCATTTTTTAAACTTTTAAACTGCAGAAGATGAAGGTCAGTATATGTGCAAGACTTCCGGTGAGACGTACCTTCCGGTAAGACGCACTTTTTTCCTTCTGGAGTTTACTATTTTTATTTTGTTCAAGGGCTTCAAAAATTTTTAAGAGCTGACCTTTCAAATAGATAGAAAGGTTATCTTAAGCTTCAGACAGCCTTGAAATATATTTTGGTTTTACGACGTGGGAGTTAAAGCAGAGCTTGGAAAAGTTACTTCTTTGAACTACAACTCCCATCACCCCAGCCAGCATGGCCACTAGATTGGGCTGATGGGAGTTGTAGTTCAAAAAGGTAACTTTTCCAAGCTCTGAGTTAAAGCTATAAAAATATAAAAGTCATAAACTCTGCGGAAGGGCAGCCAACTAAACACTGACCAATAAACTCAAACAAGAGAGTACTGAAGTTTAAAATCACTTTAAACACCAGACTAAACCTCTAAATCTTATGGAGTAAGAACTAAAGGTTATAGACTGTCTATCTGTTGTAGCAACTCTCTATTAAATAAATAAACTATTAAACTATCCCCTTATGAGGGAAGAATTTTATCTGATTTAACAGAACAGCATATAGAAGAAATATGGTCATGATCAGAGGGGAACATCAGAAAATGGGAACAAAAACTGAAAATGATGCAACATCAAACAGTTTCCAACCAAAAATTACAAGCTTCTTTTTAACTACAAGCAATTTACAACACCAGCTATCTCACTCAAAAATAACTCAAAAAGTCTCTGATTCCGGAGGTGATTTGCGAGGAACCATTAGGGTGTGCTGCTCTTGCTGAAGCCGGTATGATGAACCCAACAGTTAAAAGTTTGGCAGAGGAACTGTTGGATGCGGGCTTTAATTCTACTTTGAAGTCAATATATGAGGGTTTCCCATCAGAAGC
Source organism: Rhineura floridana (assembly GCF_030035675.1). Lineage (NCBI taxonomy): Eukaryota > Metazoa > Chordata > Lepidosauria > Squamata > Rhineuridae > Rhineura > Rhineura floridana. Next base: position 760,162 of record NC_084489.1, on the reverse strand, counting down.
AATAACAATTGATTCTTATCATCTGTCTAAGGAACAACTATTGTCCCCAGACGAAAAGAAACTAGAGTCATCCAAATCATCCCCTGGTGTAATATCCTCTGGTGTAACACATTCAAATGGGCTGGTCCCATTATTAGAAGAAATAAAATTAGTCAAAGCTTGTATTTTAGAAACCAATAATTTACTCACTATGTTGGTACAGGTGATCGGACCTCAATTATGTGAACATCAGGGAATATATAAGCCTGCCAAAGACATATCCACCAGTCAACCTGGAAAGCTGACTAATGGTGCTTGTAATATCAACGGCAAATTTTTAAAGAGAAATTTGCCATGCAGCAAAGAACAAAAAAAATAAAAAAATAAAAAAATATCAAAAACATTAAATCTACTCGTCCAAAGAAATTAAACTTTAAACCGCTGTTTCAACTTTTGGACACTCGAATGAAGCAAGACTCTTTAAAGGAAAAATGGAACTATAATTTTGATAAGTGTAACTCTGGAAAAACGAAATCAACGAAAATTCCAGAAAGTAACTCCTGTGAAACTGACCTTTCTGCTGAGGGGATGGAGAAATCTTTTAAGTCACAGATATCTTTGCCAGATATTAGAACAGATATCAGTTTTGATACTTTCAAGACAAACGTGACCGCTTGGAATTTGGCATGTCAACTGACAAAACTTGTAATCTCCTATCACCGGATAGTTCGTGGGAACTGCCCAAACTACACGAGCATTCCCTTTCTGGATTTGTGCTTTGGTCGACTTTTACAGGCTGACTTACGTACTAATTATATTAAATCAATGTTCAATATATCCATTAATAACGATGAATGGCAATTGATAGTGACCTTTCACTCAAAATATATTGTAAATCAGATTTATCGTGTAAGAGACATTTTCAAAAGTAAATGGGGTATAACAGCTCAAAGTTACTACATTAATGTGACCCCTCCACATCCACTGGTTGCTTTTTATGCACCTGTTAGGTGCGGAAAAAGTCTAATATTAGCAAAAACTTCAATAGATGATATTTCCCGAAATGATGCACAAATGTCCTTAGATACGACATTACACCAATCCTCTATTGATGACGAACCGCTACTGCTATCAAATTTTCTCCAGGAGTTGGAACCTGAGGAGGCACAGCTTACTGAGCTTTATTCCCAACTCCCTGAAACTGAACGGATAATACTTATAAATAAGCTGTATCAACTGATCCAACACTTCAGAAATGCTGCATATGAGATGGACCAGAGAAAAAAGGCTCCAAAACTTAAAACATCTGGAGAGGAGTCTATACTACTAAATGTAACAGAGTGGAAGAGCTCTTCTCCTGTAGATAAGAAAAAAGACAGTGGCAAAATATCCCACAAACCAATTTTGGTAGGGGACGAATGGGACAAAGCTAGATTCTTATATCCTGAAGAACCAGGCTCGCCATCACGATCAAATGTTACATCCCAGTTAAACAATAATCTGCAAAGTAATAACAAGAATGGTAAGACATCTGGGAATGCCATAGATACTTTAATCCCAATGGCGGAGATAAATTGACATCATTCGTCCGAAAATTATAGTGGACAAGATGCATATATGAAGATCTTTCCCCCAAAAAATGACGTAGTCCATTTTCTTTCATGGAATATAGCTGGATGGAAATCAAAACAAAGTGATCCAGAACTGCTTGCCTATCTGAGTGAATTTGATATAATCTCTCTTCAAGAGACTTGGTTCAACACTCCCCCTATTTTGAATGGATATTCTTCTTACCACCTTCCAGCAATGTCCTCCGAAAATAGAAGAGGTAGAGCGAAAGGGGGACTGACAATTATGATCTCCACCTCGTTGATGTTTAGACACAGAGAACTCCAACCCTTGGAAAGCACTGCTATAGCAGTGCTTCTGATGTTTAAAACAATGTCCATTTTGATCATCAACGCCTATATTCCCCCTTTCAAACTGAGGAGACACACGGAGATGATCTGGGATGAACTTGACAATTACCTATCAGAACTTAAATATGCATTTCCTAAAGCGAAACTGATTCTCACAGGTGACTTTAATGCGAGAACTGGATCTAACATTGATTCTCTTTTTTCATCGAATCTGTGGTGAGGTGAAGACAACAAATTGTATGTCCCTTCTTCTGATAGAATATCGAAAGACTCCAAGATTAACTATGGGGGAATATGTTTAACACGACTAGTGAGTACTCACGATCTGCTAATACTAAATGGTTTAGATGATAATGGGGAATTTACTTACATCTCCAAATTCGGAAGCAGTGTGATCAATTATGTCATAATTTCCAAACATCTATCAAAGTTAATAACTGCTTTCACGGTTGGAACCATCCAAAATAGTGATCATTTACCGCTCACCTTTTCGTGTCATTTTCCAGAAAATTTTCGTTTAAATCCTGAGCATATGCCATCTCTAAATGACACTTACCTTATACATAAGAAGACGATATGGTTCGAATCATTAGGTCAGAGGATAGCACGTATTCTCAATACCCCAAGGGCCTGTAGTATCCATGAGAAACTAATGAATGATAACAACATACACTCTCTTCTTACAGAATATGACCAACTAATTGCATTTTTAACTCCAACTTTGTTAGCTAAAATCTCTAGTAAAAATTTAAAGCCAAGAGTAAAATCCAGATGGTTCGATAGTGATTGTTTAATTCTTAAAAGGCAACTGAGGAGAGCCTATTTACAATATCGACAACATAATTCTAATTTCCTTCCCTCGGAATACTATACTATAAAAAGAAAATATAAATCAGTTCTGGCTATTAAGAAGAACAGGGCTATACAGGACGATTGGAAATCCCTAATCAATGCCGCTAGGACTAAATGTTCCAAAAGATTTTGGTCAATTATTTCCAACTCTTTGAGAACTACCCCCTATATACCATGTAACATTCCTCCACAAAAATGGGAATGGTATTTCTCAGAGCTTTATGAGGATGATCGATACAACCCTCTAAACCTTAGCCCATCTCCAGACTTTTCTAATCTTCCACAGTGGCCTTCGGTCACCCAGCAAGAAATAAAGGATTTGATACTAGGGTTAAAATCTGCAAAGGCCCCGGGCCCAGATAACATACCTTCGGAATTCATGAAAAATTTCCCCGATTGGTGGGCTCCGCTATTAGCCAATATATTTACTAAAATTAACTATACTGGCTCCTTTCCACAGGTGTGGAGAGAAGCAATAGTTGTTCCTATTTATAAAAACGGAGATAGGGAGGACCCGTCAAATTACAGGCCAATTAGTTTATTATCTGTTATTGGCAAACTCTATACGTCCTATCTAAAAAGTAAATTATACACTTGGATGGAGGAAGAAAATATTTTGGGAAAGGAACAGGCCGGGTTCAGAAAAGGATGTTCTGTCCTTGACCACTGTCTTCTGCTAAATTTTTTGGCAGAAAAGTACATGAATTATAAAGGAAATGGCCTTTATGTTGCATTTGTCGATCTTAAATCTGCATTTGACTCCATTTCAAGGGAACATCTTTGGAGTAAGTTAGCAAATTCCTCTATAGATAAAAGGTTACTTTTTCTGATCCATAAGTTACACCAACTCACCTCATTGCGGGTCCGTTGTGGACGCGAAGATGACGAATCCTATCCCTACAAGAAAGGGGATGCGACAGGGATGCATTTTAGCTCCCCTTTTATTTAATTTATATCTTAATGACCTAAATTCAAGTTGTATATCTAGGGACTACCATTCTCCTAAAATAGGTCCACAATCTTGCCCCCTGCTTCTGTATGCAGACGACGCTGCCCTTCTTTTGCTTTCCAAAGTGGGGCTTAAGCGATTATTACGAGCTTTTATGTTTTATGGCACTCAGAATCACTTAACAATAAACTACGCTAAAACAAAAATTATGGTGTTTTCAAGATGTAAAACATCAGGCACGTGGACAGTCAATGCCCAACAAATTGATCTGGTTTCACAGTATAAATACTTAGGTATCACCTTCCATTCATCGTTGAACTGGGCCATTCATATACGGGCTGCCGTTCAGAAGGCACGTAATTCCGCAAGACATATTCTTCATTACTTTTTCTATAAAGGTGGGAGATATGTGCCTGCAGCTATTCAGATTTTTAAATTAAAAATTATGCCACAGTTACTCTTTGGTGTGGCATTATGGATCCACACATTTAATTCCTCTGTTGAATCTGTTCTTTCCACCTTTTTATGCCAAATATTGGGTGTACCAAGATGTGCCCCATCGGCGGCTCTTAGATTAGAGTGTGGTCTTCCTTCTGTTGAATGCCAAGCATGGCTGAAAGCTACTAATTATTGGGCTAGGTTGGCATATGAACATTCTCCGGGCTATTTAACATACCTTTGGAATGACATCTCTACATTCAGCTGGAACGAAAAATTTAGGAGTAAATTCTCCTCGATAGGCTTTTCATTTGAGTATCTATCTGTACAAACCTCTACTTCGGCTAAATCTGATATCTGGACTCGATTAAAGGATATAGATTTTCAAATCGACACTATTAGAGCCACAAAAATATGCTCTTCTATTTATTTCAAACTAAACTTTATGCCCTCTAACCATGCTGCCTATCTGGATATACTTACAATCCCAAAACTTCGTCTAGCTTTTACTAAGGCTAGATTTAACTCCCTTCATTCTGCATTATTGACTGGAAGGTACCAAGGAATTCCCTACGAACAACGTGTATGTCCGTGTGGGGAGGGCAACATTGAAACACTCATTCACATTATGTTCAATTGCCCCATATATAAATCTATACGCTGTAAATTTCTATCTGGCATAATGGACAGTACCACACAGTTAGCTCCTGATTCCATGATGCGTTATCTAATAACAGGATCCAATAAAACAATCACAATGAGGGTTGTGAGTTTTATATATGCTGCGCAATTGTTACGATTTGGAATTTCACATAGTTAAATTGTTCATTTTATGAATGTAGTAACTGAATTAGAATCAATAGGTGTGGTCTCCGTGAATTCATATCTCATCATTTAAAATTCTCATTTTATTTTTGGTTTTGCGATTTTATATTTTATTACCCACTTTTATCTTATTTGTAATATTATATGCCTGTATCAGGATGGGTCTTTGACCGTAAATAAAGGTTTGATTTGATTTGAGTATATGTGCAAGGTCAGTAACAGGATTACACATACTCAGTGAACACGGCTGATTTTAAATTAATTTCAACAACTTATGAGAACTCTGACAGAAAAAAGTCCAAAGGGGGTCTGGGTCCCCCCCCTTTTTAGACTTTGAACTCTCGATTCTCTCTGACTATTGTGTATCGCCATGAAAATTGGGAGGGTTGTTAAGCAAGCGTTTCTGAGTTCAGGACTGTGAGTTTTGTAAGGTTTTGTTCTGAAATGAGTTTATGAGAAGCATCAGAATGGCACAGACAAGTTGTGTCTGTGCCTTGTTCCGGTTCTCCTCATATCCACCGGATTGTTGGTTGTACTGTCAGCCATCCATCAGATCTCCAGGTGCTGCTCTTAAATGCTAGATTTGATCGTGGAGAAAGGGGCCGATCTTGCATGTATTACCGAAACCTGGGTGGGCGAGCAGAGAGGAGTTGCTCTCTCCCAGCTTTGCCCACCTGGGTACTCGGTGCAGCACTGTGGTAGATCTGAGGGCTGGGGAGGTGGGGTTGCTGTGGTCTATAGGAGTTCTTTCTCCCTCACCAAGCACCCTGTCCAGACGGCGACTGGTCTGGAATGTCTTCATCTTGTGTTGGGCCAAGGAGACAGACTGGGAATACTGTTGGTGTACCGCCCACCTTGCTGCCCAACAGCTTCCCTAGCTGAGCTGACAGAGATAGTCTCGGAGGTGTTGTTGGGGTCCCCCAGACTCGTGGTACTGGGGGATTTCAACATCCATGCCGAGGCTGTCTTGCTCGGGGCGGCTCAGGACTTCATGGCCTCCATGACAACTATGGGGCTGTCTCAAATTGTTACTGGCCTGACACATGTATCAGGACATACTCTTGATCTGATCTTCACCACTGGTCATGGAGATGGTGATCTGAAGGTGGGGTATTTTTCATCTACTCCATTGTCATGGACAGATCATCGCTTGCTGAGTTTTAGACTCATGACAGCCCTTTCACTCTGCAGAGGTGGGAGACCTATTAAGTTGGTCCGCTCCCGGAGGGTTATGGATCCTGAAGCTTTCCAGAGGGCTCTGGGAGTTTTTCCGGCTGATAGCACTGGTGCTCCTGTCGAGGCCATGGTTGATCTGTGGAATACGGAAATGACCCGGGCCATTGACATGATCGCTCCCGCGCGCCCCCTTCAGTGCCGAACTCATACAGCACCGTGGTATACCCCGGAGCTGAGAGTGATGAAGCAAGAGAGAAGGAGGCTAGAGTGCAGGTGGAGGCGAACTCCTGACGGATGTAATCATTCCTTGGTAAGTGCTTCCACTAAGTTGTACATAAAAGCGGTTAGGGCGGCAAAAAAGTCATATTTTGCTACCATCATTAGATCATCCCTTTGCCGCCCAGCGGAGCTTTTTAGGGTGGTACGAGGGCTTCTACATTCTGGCTCTCATGATACTAAGGAAACATCGGAAGCGCGCTGCAACAAACTTGCGGAGCACTTCCAGGATAAGATTGCATGCATCCGTTGGGACTTAGACTCTGATGTTATGACAGATGAATCCATTGAAGTGTCCAGAGCGTGGTCTTGTCCTTTATTATTGGATGAATTTCAGTTGGTGCAGCTCGAGGAAGTGGACAAGGTGCTTGGAATGGTGCGGGCGACCACGTCTGCTCTGGACCCTTGCCCATCTTGGCTAGTGAAGACTAGCAGGGCTGTAACCGCCGGCTGGGCCAGGGAGGTAATAAATGCCTCCTTGAGAGAGGGAGTAGTCCCTGGTAGTCTCAAGGAGGCAATAATAAGACCTCTTTTAAAGAAACCTTATCTGGACCCAGATGTTTTGAACAACTACAGACCGGTGGCGAATGTCCCTTTTTTGGGCAAGGTTCTGGAGCGGGTGGTTGCCGGCCAGCTCCAGGCGCTCTTGGATGAAACCGATTATCTGGATCCGTTTCAATCCGGTTTTAGGTCCGGTTTTGGCACTGAAACAGCCTTGGTCGCCCTGTATGATGACCTTTGTCGGGAGAGGGACAGGGGGAGTGTGACTCTGTTGATTCTCCTTGATGTCTCAGCGGCGTTTGATACCATCGACCATGGTATGCTTCTGGGGAGGCTCGCGGAGTTGGGAGTTGGGGGCACTGCTTGGCAGTGGTTCTGCTCCTACTTAGCAGATCGTCGCCAGAAGGTAGTGCTTGGGGAACATTGCTCGACACCCTGGACTCTCCATTGTGGAGTCCCTCAGGGGTCAGTTTTGTCCCCCATGCTTTTTAACATCTACATGCAGCCTCTGGGTGCGGTCATCAGGAGTTTTGGAGTGCGTTGCCATCAGTACGCTGATGACACGCAGCTCTACTTCTCCTTTTCACCTTCCACAGGTGAGACTGTTGATGTGCTGAACCGTTGCCTGACCGCAATAATGGACTGGATGAGAGCTAATAAACTGAAACTCAATCCAGACAAGACTGAGACACTGTTGGTGAGCTCTTTCCCTGCTCAGATGGTGGATGCTTATCCTGTTCTAGATGGGGTTACACTCCCCTTGAAGGAACAGGTTCGTAGTTTGGGGGTCCTTTTTGACCCTTCCTTGTCGCTCGAGGCTCAAGTGGCCTCGGTGGCATGGAATGCGTTTTACCACCTGCGCTTAGTAGCCCAACTACGTCCCTATCTGGACAGTGATGATCTCGCCTCGGTTGTTCACGTTCTGGTAACTTCTAGACTGGATTACTGTAATGCGCTCTACGTAGGGCTGCCCTTGAAGACTGTTCGGAAACTTCAGCTAGTGCAAAATGCGGCAGCCAGGCTGTTGACGAGGACCAATCGGTCTGCGCATATAACACCTGTCCTGGCTCGCTTGCACTGGCTACCTATTTGTTTCCGAGCTAGATTCAAGGTGCTGGTGTTGACCTATAAAGCCTTACACAGTGTGGGACCACAATACCTTGTGGAACGCCTCTCCCGCTATGAACCTACCCGTTCACTTCGTTCAGTATCTAAGGCCCTCCTCCGGGTACCAACTCACCAGGATGCCCGGAGGACTTTTACTAGATCTAGGGCCTTTTCTGTGGTGGCCCCCGAATTATGGAACAGCTTACCGGAGGAAATACGCCTGGCGCCTACGGTTCTTTCTTTTAGGCGTCAGGTTAAGACCTGGCTATACTCCCAGGCATTTTAATGTTTAATGCTTTATGTTTAATGTTTTTAGTTTAATGTGTTCCTTTGTTACTGTTTTTATTCTATATTGTATTTTAATCTCGTTTTGTACACCGCCCAGAGAGCTATTAGCTATGGGCGGTCTAGAAATGAGAATAAATAAATAAAATAATAAATAAATAAATGGGGGTATTTTCAATTTAACATTGCGGAATGTGTAAAATCCACACTAGTATAGTATACAGGCACTCTCGTGGCTGCATAATAACACAACCAAAAACCACACATTCCTCTTCTTATACACACAGGAAATTCAAGCCAGTCTTTCCATATTGATAACAAGAATTTCTCCTCCCTCTCAGTGATCCTCAAAGTCTTTTAGGAAATAAAAATTTATTTGATCAAACAATGTTCCCCCTTCCAAACATTTTTTTTCTTTTTAAAACCTGTTGGAAAATTTTGAGACTGGAATGTTCTAAGACAGAAAAAAAGGGGGGTAAGGCAAGATATGGTAATGGAAGTGCAGACAGCACCTTAACTATAGTACTGTAAAGAGCTATAATAACCATCAAGCAGGAAGCGAAACAAGATGGCTGATCAGTCATTGAATCAGTGCTTCGTCTTCCTCAGTGAGAGGTGGGTAGCATTTCAGTGTTTATTGAAGTGATCATTGAGTGGATGGGTGCAAGATAAATGTGATTGTTGAGTGATTGTGTAGTGGCGGTTGCATAGTGTGAATGCGTAAGCAAATGATTTTGGTGATTATGTGATTCTGTGTGTTTCTTTTTCGCAATATTTATGAGGTTTTCATGATTATGTGGTTATTATGTTGCAACTTGATGTTTTTAATAGTTTCTATATGATTCACTTTTATGGTGCTTAGCTGTTTTATTTTACATACATTATTACGAGATATTTATTGTAGTTTAATTATGTGGAATTAGTAGCTGTATAGGTTGTTTCTGAATGTGAAATTTGTATTGCATGTCATATATTGATTTATTTTTGTTAGGATCTGTAAACCACAGAGATTTCTGGTGAAACACGAAGTGGTATAAAAATATATATACAGTACCAAGAGTACCAACTGTACTTATGTATTTGGAAAACAATCTCTTGCACCCCAGGCTTTAACAGTAAACTCAAACTAGCCACGCTGTTAATTTCCAGCTCCACCTGTGGAAATACAATATATATATATATTAAATTTGTTAGTTGCTAATAAAAAGTAAAAGTAAAAGATTAATATATATATAGTTTTTTTTAAAAAAATTAGTATATAAGGGGGTAGAGCAACCATTTTTAGGAAGGCTAAACAGAAGCCCTCCAAAAGCCTTCTGAAGTTGAGAAACAAGTGCCTGGAAAAAGAGAAATGAGAATTTCTTAAAATTCTATTTTTTTCTCATCACACAGGCTTATAAAATAAACTCAGTCAGACTCTATCAGCAATATAAAGGTAATTCTACAGCCTGCATACAGACTAGGTGAAATGCAGACATGAGAGGAGACAGGAGAGAGATCACACTACAGCAGCCAGCAGGAAGAAGCAACCATTGACTTGTACTGGGGGGGGGAGGTCTGTGGGATGGTAGAGAGTATTGGTTTTGACTGCTCCTACTTAGATGATTGTGTCCAGAAGGTGGTCCTTGGGGAATGTTGTATTGTGGGGGTTCCACAGAGTTTGGCTTTATTCCCCATGCTATTTAACATCTACATAAAATTGCTGTGTATGCTCATCCAGGATTCTGGAGTGTCGTGTCTGTAATGTCTGGTTCCCAAAGGTTCAAAGGAACAAACTCAAGGATGTTCAAGTCTCACACATGAGGAACAGGTTTATTCAACAGTCCAAACACACATACCTAAATAAGGAACGCAAGCAATTCATGAATCTTAAAAAGACATACCACAACATCATCACGATGACATGAAACTCTACAGCTCAAGCAGGTGTGACATAGCATGAGTTAGATTGATGCCTGGCAGTAATGGACAGGATGGAAGGAACAAATTTGAACCTGATGGGACAAATCTTCCCTCTCCCCCCCCCCACCCGTACTCTTCAAGTGGGAAATAGGCATCTATGCTTCTGAGTGGGCTTTCATTTACAGAAATTTGCCAGTGCCAATTTTTTTGTCGTAATTTTTATGGCCATTTTCTAGATGTATTTTCCTTTGGTAAGAAGAATCAACTATTTACATATGAATTGCAGAATAAATCTGGGAGGAGAGCAAAACCTTTGGCACTTAACTCAAAAAGATTTATCTAGTAGGTTAGTTTCTGCTATTAAGCCTTTTTCCTAAGGTGATAAAATAGAATTCAACATGCCTCCCACATTGCTTTCATTCTCAGAAGCTGCCACCTTTCAGTCTTGAGGATACCAAAACAATGTATTAAATTGAGGCAATTAAATATTTGGCCCTCTAGCAAGTAGCTCCTGAATACAAGATGACAAGGGTAATTTTAAATGCCTCTTAAATTAGGCTAATTTATTTTCACAAAGTAACACAGAAATTATATGACCACATTTCAGAGAGAGCCAGATAAATGTGTATTGTTTGCAGGGGAAATTTAAAAGTACAAGTAGTTTTCAAGATAAGGAAAACTAATTTAGATTTTAATTTTACACCCTTTGTGCTCTTTTTTTTAAAATAATGTTTTCTTTATCATTATTTTAAAATACTAATAAAACAGACAACCTGTGTATGGAATATTCATATTGATTTATTTGCCCAACATATGGAAAGGTAAGCCATTGCCAGCTACCCTGGGCTCCTTCTAGGACGAAGGGTGTGATATAAATTTAATAAACAAATAACATAAAAAATTATTAAGCTTGCCAGCTTGAATCCTGAGGCAGGACGGAGGCACTCTGGATGAGTGGTTCCTGTGTCCAAGAAATTAACCATTTGCCTGTTCTGAACAGAGTTGTACTCCCCCTGAAGGCGGATAAGGCAGTCTGGACAGGGAGAGCTTGACCACAGTAGTTCAGGCACTGGTGACCAAGACTGGATTACTGCAATGTATTCTATATGGGGCTCTCCCTGTGCTTGATCCAGAAACTGCAGTTAGTGATGAATGCTGCAGCCAGATTGCTGATGGAAGTGAGACCCCATCAGCATGTTACAGCCCTGCTCAGAGATGAAATTTTTGCTAGTTTGTTACTGGGCCAAGTTCAAAGTGTTACAATTAATATATAAAGCCCTTAACACTTGGGACCAGTTTACTTTGGAGATTGTGGCTACTAGCCACAATGGCTTTGTTCCACCTCTGCTGTCCGAGGCAGTGTTCCTCTGAAGGCCAGTTGCTGGGAATCAGAAGAGGGCTGTTGTGCTTAGGTCCTGCTTTCAGGATGCTGGGCTAGATGATGATGATGATGATGATGATGATGATGATTTAATTTGTATCCTGCCCTTCCTCCCAGCAGGAGCCCAGGGTGGCAAACAGGGCACTAAAAACACTTTAAAACATCATAAAAACAAATCTTAAAATACATTAAGACAAAACAGCGTTAAAACATTTTAAAAACTTTTTGAAAGGGTTAAAACATTATTAAAAACCATATTAAGCAATTCTGACACAGACACAGACTGGGATAGCTCTCAACTTAAAAGGCTTGTTGAAAAAGAAAAGTCTTCAAAAGGCGCCAGAAAGATAGCAGAGATGGCGCCTGTCTAATGTTCAAAGGGAGGGAATTCCACAGGGTAGGTGCTGCCACACGAAAGGTCCGTTTCCTATATTGTACAGAATGAACCTCCTGATAAGATGGTATCTGCAGGAGGCCCTCACCTGCAGAGCGCAGTGATCAACTGGGTATATAAGGGATGAGACGGTCTTTCAGATATCCTGGTCTCAAGCTGTATAGGGCTTTGTACACCAAAACTAGAACCTTGAACTTGGCCTGGTAGCAAATGGGCAGCCAGTGCAATTCTTTCAGTAGCGGGGTGACATGTTGGTGATACCCTGCCCCAGTGAGCAGTCTCACCACTGCATTTTGCACCAGCTGCAGCTTCCGGACCAACCTCAAGGGCTGCCCCACATAGAGCACATTACAGTAATCCAGCCTGGAAGTTACCAGTGTGTGGACAACAGATGAGCCACTGGCCTGATTCAGCTGGCTTTTCTATTTTGTTACATTCATCCCACCCAAAAATAGTGATTGTCTGGAAGTGTCCTAAGACATCTTGAAAAACGTTTTCTTTCTAGCAAAATCCTTGAGAAATCACTTCTCTCCACATCTCCAGACCACAAAGCTCACTATATGCACCTATCTGGAAGTAAAGTCCAGTTGAATTCAGTAAGGCTTACTTCTGAGGAGATGTGTATGGGATTTGCACTGGAAGTGTTTTAACTCCTTTCTCATCAACCGTTGGTTAGGCCCACACACCCCACCACTATCACAGTGCACTAGGCCTTACCTGGAATGGGAAGGTTGTGTGGGCATACTGTAGTAGCATTCAGTGACCCCATTCTGTGTGCATCGATTACATGTGCTCTGGAGCCTAGGCATACAGAGCAAGATAGTTTAATGCCATGAGAGGTGAGCATTAAATGACTGTTATAATGACTTGTAAACTCTGGTGTATACACACACACACACACACAAATATACCTGGCCAGGGCTGGCCAAGGACATTGTGCTGCCTGAGGCAAAAGACAAGATTCCCCCATTCCATGTACAAAAAGCTGATCAGACTGGCAACTGACTTTCACTGCAACAATGGTGACAGGACAGAATCCTCAGCCACGCCTGTGGGCAGCAGCCTAATTTAAGGGACACATGGCAGGCTGCATGGTTCAGACAGTTCTCTCTGCTCTCTTCATCTTACTATGTGAGATGACCACATCCTGCACCTTGTTGAGGACGGGTGAAGGGGGTCGACCTTTGAACATGGTGGAGATCCCATTCAATGGATACAGCCTATGAGGGCAACTGCAGGATGGGATAGATTTGGCTCATACTTGGCTGCCATTTATCATGTCTTTAATTAAAACAGATTAAAGAATTCATAAATTATTCCAATTTTTCCTAATTATTTTTGTATAATTTTTTTAAAATTATTTTCTTTACAGAAATCTTTAGGTAAAACCTCATACATATATCAGTCCAACAACAACATAATCTAATATAAACAATATTCAACAAAAATGTAGAAACAAAAAGGGAACAAGATCTCTCACGGATCATGTCCAAAAACAGAACCCACATATTGACCAGTTTATGGGAAAATGTCACACTTAAATCTCCTATGGAGTAGTTTCCATAGTTATATTTGTTTCCAAATCTGCCAGGCCCCAAGGATGGGTGATGCCCAAAGGAATCTTTGGAAGTATGTTCAATAAATGAATGCCTTGTTTTATTTTCAATTCATGTGTAAGCTTTCCCATTAGAGCAATATTCTAAAGGGAATTGTATCATTGTTCAGTTGTAAGACTGCAGTTTTCCATTGTGACACAATTATCAATTTTGCTGCCAAAGTCATGTAGATAATCAGTTCTTTAGAGAGCAGTTTTGAGTGTGTATCGTCAAAGATGTTTAGCAATAGCAGGTTAGGAGAAAATGCAAAGTGCTCCTGGGATATGATTAACATTTCATTATAAATCAATGACCAAAAATCCCATATTCTTTCACAACCCCACCACAAAATAAAGTAGGTTCCAGTCTTCCCACATCCACTCCAACGAAGTGGGGAGGATGTTGAGAATGTATGTGAAATTTGGAGAGGTGTGTAGTACCAACGATGTACCAATTTCAGAGACTGTCCTTTTACATAGCTAGAAACTGATCTGAACGGTCGTAGTTCCCACATCCTATTCCAGAGCTGTATTTCGGAACCTATGTCCATTTCCCATTGATCTTTATGTGAGATAGTAGATTTTAAAGATGTATTTAATATAGAGTATATTTTAGAGACTAGGTCTTTTTCTCCCTTGCACATGTCTTGAATTAGTTGTTCAAATTATGTAATAGGTCTTGGGGTCGCTTGTTGTTTAACATAGTTTAATGAAATAAAGCTGCGGACTTTGGGACAACATTAGCCAATTCAGTTTAATTCTGTGTAAAGTTTTAGTTGCTCAGTTGAGAGCAGCAGGGACTTTACATAGAAATCACATAATTTGTATAATCTTTTATCGCTCCAACCTTTTAATTGGAGTTCTCTCCCAGAGATGTGGAATTTGGGAAAGCAAGTGGTATTAGGGGTGAGATAATTGGGGTTAATTTATTCTGCCACAATTTCCAGCATTGAAACATACATTTCGTGAATGGGTTAACCATATTATTGATAGATTGGGGTTTAATAGATAAAAAGGGAAGGATCTTTAAAATCACATCTGAAGCGACTTTAGTTTCCATTTCAATCCAATGTTTCTCATTAATGTTTCTAATTAAGTATACCATTTGACAAATCTGGAAGGCATTATAATAGGATTATAAATTTGGAATGCCCCATCCTCCTAGATTTGCTTTCCTATATATTAGTGAATGAGCTAATCTTGGTTTCTTTTTTTGAAAGATAAATTTATTGATCATTTGTTGCCAAGATTTCATTGCATCTTTGGGTATAGGGATGGGTACAACTTGAAACAAAAATTTAAAAATGTGGAAGCAGCATTATTTGCATTGCTGCTATCCTGCCCAATATTGAAAGTGATTTGCTTCTCCAAGATTTTAAATTACTTCTGAGTTTCCTGACAATTGGGTTGTAATTCAAATAAAACCATTTATTTATGTTTTTAGGCGAAATAACACCAAGGTATTTAATTGGTTTGGCACAAACCGAAATCCCCAACGTAGTTTTGATTAGATTTTGTATAGTGGGACCTAAATTTACAAAAAGGGATTCAGATTTGGTGTAGTTAATTGTGAATCCGGACATTTCTTTATATTTTTGAAGCAAATCTTTCAAGCTGTTTAATGATGATGTTGGGTCTGATAGAAGAACAGCCACGTCGACAGCAAACAGGCTAATCTTATGGATGGTTCCTTTCATACTATAACCCTTAATAATAGGATCCTCCCTCACTGCTTGTGCCAAAGGTTCCATGGTTAAAGCAAATAAGAGCGGTGAAAGAGGGCATCCTTGTTTTGTTCCTTTTTCAGTCTTTATAAATCCTGATTCAAATGCATTAGTCCTAATACTAGCTAGACCTTTTTATAAAGGTTTTGGATAATTTTAATAAATGTGTCACCAAATCTATAATGTTGCAAAACCTGGAAAAGAAAATCCCAATGCAATGAATCAAATGCTTTCAGAGCATCCAATTTGAAGATTGCTAGTGATTTGTAGTATTTTCTGCTGTGCCAAATAATATTTAGTAGACATCTGACAGGATCTGAAATTTGTCTGCCTTTGATCAAGCCAGTTTGATCTGGATTAATAATTGTGGGCATGATGAGACTAAGTCTGTTGGCCAGGACCAAGGTAAATATGTTTTAAATCTTGATTCAGTAGATTGATTGGTCTGTAATTATTCACATAATTACTATACATGAGGTTTTTTCACGTTGATTGAATTTCATTACCCTCCCAAATTGTATTGATTAGTCACTCTTGTTAGATGAGGGACCAGTAGTGTGTTAAACTTCTTGTAAAAGTCTGGGGAAAAGCCATCTGGCCTGGGAGCTTTATTATTTTTAATAATGCCCTGAACTTCATTCTCAGTGAATTTGTTATTTAGAACAGACTGTTGGTCCTGATCTAACTTTGTGAGGGTAACATTTTGAAGGAAGGATGATGTGTTTACCTCCTTGGGCTCAGGAGCTTGATATAATTGTTGGTAGTAGGAGATAAATGCAGAATGATTTTTTTTGGTTTTGTAGGTGAGATGATTATCATCTTCTTTAATGCACCATATTCGATTAGAGAGGATTGTTTACATTGCAGCATATTAGCTAACACCTTAGAATTTTTATTGTCTTTTTCATAGAATGTTTGTTTAAGATAAATCACAGCTTTTGATATCTTTGACATTTCTAAAGCTTGTTTTTTTCCTCACAGAGTCCAATTTATGTCTGATTTTAAGGGAGCCTATTTATTTATGTTGTCATTCCAGTTTCTGCAATTCAACATAGAGCTTGTTTTTTTAGGATAGATGTTTTTGCAATTTATTTTTCTCTGCAATACATCCTCATATTACAGCTTTCCTCGCATCCCAAACAATGCTATCTTTGATTCCTTTCCCTGTATTGTGTGTAAATAATCTTCAATGGTCGTTTGGATGGTCTCTGTAGCTAATTGATTGGAGAGTATAGAGTTGTCGAATTGCCAGGTTGGTGTGACTGTTTCTTTTTCTCCCAAATATAATGTTGCCCATACTGGAGTGTGGTCAGAGACCAAAAATGAACCAATTTGAGATTCTTGTAGTGTGGTTTGCAGTGTGCTGGAAATAAGGAGGTAATCTAGTCTGTAATAACATTTATATCTGTTTGAGTAAAATATGTAATTCCTCTCTGATATTTGTAATGTTCTCCAGGTGTCTATTAAGTTAAATTTAGACAAGATATCTTGAAAATTTGATTTGTTGGTAGATTGGACCTTTGTAGGTGGTGTAACATCTATAGATTTGTGCCATAGAGGGTCTATGGCCCAACTGAAATCTCCTCCAATTATTAACTCACCTTCTGCAAAGTCATGTAATTTTAGAAGAGAGGAAGCAAGAAAGTGTAATTGTTTTTTTATTAGGGGCGAATAGTGATGCTAGGGTTAGTTTTTGGGTACCCAATCTCCCTTTAACAAATATTAACCATCCTTCCGTATCTTTGTAAGCCTGAATATGTTTAAAAGGGAGGTAATGTGCTATTAAAATAGCTATCCCTCTGCTTTTGGAGGATCCATGAGCTGAGTATTGCTCTCTATAATAAGCAGGTGGCAACAGTTTTGAGACTTCTTTGTTAGAATGGGTTTCCTGAAAGAAAATAATGTGGGACTTGTCTTTTAAAATAAAATCAGAGACCCTACATCGTTTAACTGGATTGCCTAATCCTTTAACATTCAAAGTATAAATCTTTACTTTACCTTCCATGACAGGGGGGAAAATGCTACCATCAGTAGTTTTAGCCAAATTAATATGCGTCCCATGATGTTAACTGGCCCAGATCACCAGACATGTTTCCAAGAGAGATAGCAACAATTATAAAAACTGTAAACTCCTGAATTAATAAAACCCACTTCTGGAAGGTTCCCCTCCCATAGTTGGGGCCCTGTAACACTACTCCACAAGTGTGTTATCCTGTGTAGGTAAACCATCTGGGGAATAAAGCCCAAAACTATTGTATCTCTTCCCAGGTCCCGCCACTATATTGTTTAAACTTTCCCCTTTCCCTCCTTTTTATCCCTCTTCCCCTAGGGTTGCCATATTGCCTGGTTAGCCAGGTTTTACCCGGATTCTATGCATGCCACCCAGCGCCCGGCTAGCCCTTTAGGTGGCCTGGATTCTCAGCTTTAATTTTTTAAAAAAAGTTTCTAGGTGGTCCTGTTCTCGAGATATACGTAAAAACGTCAGCCGCCCCCCCCACTGTTAAATCTTTCTTTAAACGGTACTGTATAGCACTTCGTAGTTTTAACCCCGCCCATTCAGGATTGCAGCCAATCAGGGATTGTGTTTCAGTTTCATTGACTTTAGGCAGTGTCTAGAAAACAAAATGGTGGTTTCACCCCCTGTTTATCTGAAAATCTCATAAATTGGGTAAGTATATACATTTCAGTTTTTTTTCCTCTTGTGTGCCGGAGTCAGATCCTGGGCAGTGTTTTGAAAACCTTCCCAATACTTGCTTTTTGTAAAAGCAATGCTAATCCCATATGCCCAGAGTAAATCCCATTGAATTCAATAGGACTTACTTTTGAGTAGACATGGTTATGAATGTGCTGAAAATCAATGGGACTTTGGAGTGAATGTAAAAAAGAATTGTGTTTGTGCCCTCCAGTCCTATTTTAAAGCAAGTAGGCAGGGCTTACTTAGGTATTACAGTTTTTATTCTGTAGGAAACTAATACTGATTTTTTAAAAACTAATACTGATTTTTCTGCAATGACCAACTGGTTTGACAATAAACTATTATATGGGCTGTATGTATTTATACATCTGCAGTGTGTGCGTGTGCGTGTATGGAATCTTTCCAACACCCCTGTGAGGTAGGGTTGGAAACCAAGGCAGCTCACAACAAGAAATAAAGCCATTTAAAATCCAATAACCATAAAAACAAGTATAAACAGTTGCAAAACAGCGTAAAGTGGCATGATTCGGAATTTTGGGTTGTGTGAATGAAGTTGCTTATCACTTGAAGTTGCATTTCTGTCCCTGTTTGAGTAAGCCCCACTGAATACGCTGGGACTTGCTTCTGAATAAATAAACCTAGGATTGCACTATAAATATCTTTACAGTTTGTGTAAATAATAAATATATTTGATAGTCATGCTTTTATATAAATATTTCTTCATTTATCATCTTTTTGGTTGTGAGATGCTTAGTTTTCTGCCTTACTCATAGGAATCTTGTTGTGGTTGGTATGGTATTACATTTAGGAAAGTGTTACTGCCTTTTGTGTTGTTTTTTTCCTATTTGCATTTCATTTATCTTTAACCTCACTCTGTTACAGCCATAGAAGCAACAGCAGCATATGCAAGATAATTAACTCCCATTAGTGATAAGAACAAGAATTTATAATTATTATTTCAATTAAAACAAGAGGCTTATCAATACTTTGAAGAGGACCAGATATTTATTTTCTTTCTGAGCCCAGGACTGGGTCTTTCATGATGCCCGGGGGGGGGGGGAGAAGGAGAGTAGTCGGTAAGACAGACATCCTGGCATTGGTAATCTAATTAGCAAGGTACATACAGATACTTTGAATGTCTGAGTGCCTGCACCAGTGGAATACTGGAGGAACTTGTAAAGCTTGCTGCAACAGTATTTAGAACTGAGCATGTGGTGTGAAAGACTCCTTTTCCTAACATTTTGGCTTCTTGTTTTTCTCCACCCACCACATCTTTGAAATATATCGTATATGGTTAACCGTACTGTTGCCCTGACCTACTTTATGTTTGTTGCTATTTTGTGTTTTTATTATGTTTTTATATTGATTGTGTATTTTTATTGTTTTTATTATATTTGTAAGCTGTGCTGAGCTCTGTTTTTAACAGCAAAAGGGCAGGATACAAATTCTCTTAATCAATCAATAAATACTCCATAGTGTTGGAAACTAGAGTCTAGGCATTTAAGGCTAAAAATGTTGCTTTTAAAAAAAAGATTTCTCACATCTTTCCCCAGTTTTTGGTGGTAATTCCTAGGCACAAAAACAAAACAACAGGACAATCCAAGTATTAATATATAAATATTTGCATAATATGCAAATAATATGCAAATAATTTGCATAATATGCAAATACTTTACATAATATGCAAATTAACCTGCCTGGATTTGTGGAACTGGAATATGGCAACCCTATCTTCCCCTCCTTTCCCCCTTATGAAATGAACTTTTGACAACTCCATTCTAAAGATATAAAATAGCAAAGAAGTTTGCTTAAACAGGATATTATATATAACACTGCTTTCTTTTAGATGGAAAGTTAGATTCAGCTATTAGTGTCATTTTCCTCTCTGGGAGAAGGAGTTGAAACATAGAGGGTGTTGAGTATTGTTTCTAGCTGTTTGTTAAATCTGGGGCACTTTTTTCCAGAAGAGACTGTGATCCATTTTTCAGAATCCTGGAGATCCAGGAATTCATCGTCTTTATCCAACTCTTCTATATCCCACAGGGTCTCTAAGTTCAGTAAGCGGAAGATGTGGCAGGCTTCTTTTTTTGAAGTAGCTGTATGTAACAAGCCATCTATTTTGACACATATGCGAAAAGGGAACCTCCAGCGATATTTAAAGTTGGCAGCTTGTAGTTTCTCTGTTGCTGGACTCAATTCATGTCTCTTCCTCAGTGTCTCCAAACTAAGGTCTTGAAGAACCATGATATCTTTGTTGTTATATTTCAGGCCCCCTTTATCTCTAATGGCTTTCATAAATCTGTCTTTCAATTGGAAATGAAGGCCACTATAATATCACTTGATATTGCAGCAGTTTTAAGTTTAGGAGCCAGACTACAATTAGCGTGTTCTAGGTTCAATGTAGTAATTGGGATGTTAGGGAGTGCTATAGACCACCATGTTGTAAGAAATGCAATCATATCCCCCTGTTCCTTTTCTTCGGGGACCCCACAAAGGCATACATTCTGCTGCCTAGCCCTGTTCTCTTGTTCATCCACCTTTGCATTTAATTCCTTATTAACATTTAAGAGTATTTGGACATTATCAGAGGTTTTAATGCTCATTTCCATGGCTTCATTTGCTGCTTTTTCGATAGTGAGGGCTTTTTGCATTAGTTTATCCAGCGTGTCCTTTGTGGAATCAAAAGCTTTCAGCCATTCTGCAATTAACGAGGTGAGCAGTTTTTGAACTCTGTCCATTACTGTCTCCAATCAGTAGTCAACATTAAAAGTGCTGCTTCTGCTTGTCCCGTCTTCCTGCCTTTCTCTGCCATTTTGGGTCACCGCTACAGGCAATTTTTAGATTGCTTTTTTAAGGCAGTAAGTGGCCTTAAAATGCAGCAAGCCATGGCTTAAATCATGCCTGTAAGCTTCTTTTGTCAACAATTAAGGAGGTGAGAAGAGGTAATTACCGTTAAGGCATTGGGAATTCAAATCCAAATGTGGTGGGAACCGGAGCAATTGCTCTATGCTGCTGCTTGGCTTTGCACACGCATGTGCCCCATTTTTTCCTAATTTTAATTTTATTTTAAGCTGCTCACAGTTCATCTTAGATGTCATAACATCTATTAGTGTAATATAAAAGCAGCATGGGGGGAAAGTATCTATACCCACCAAAAGTGGTTTATATGCAATCAGAACTGGGGAAATGCTTCAAACTTACGGACAGTGGCATCTTTGTTTAAGGAGCCAACATAATTTTTTCTGGGCTGTGGTATGAAAATTATATTTGAAATACTTTGAAAAAATACCTTTTGAGTTTTTATTTTCTTTTACTCAGTCGTTTAACCCTCTTCCATTGATTGATGTCACTTTAAGTTTGTTCAGCCTCTTTTCTGTTGAGAAAGGAACTGTCGCTACAAAAAGTAGTCTCCAGTCCCCTTTGAACAATGTGTTAATTTGAATCACACCGATTAATGGTTTTATTCATTTGGGAAGAAGCAGCTGAAAAACCACAAAGTTGAAATCTGTAACTTTGGAGACAGGGTGGGGATAAAAAAAGTTATCAGATGAGCTTGATGCCACCACCGGGAGGATAACACTGCCTCCACTCCCTGCAAGCCGCTACCAAAAGGGGTTGGTGGCTGGATGTTGTGCGTCCATTACCTGGTTCCACAATTTATTTATTTATTTATTATTTGATTTATATCCTGCCATTACTCCCCATAGGAGCCCAGGGCAGCAAACAAAAGGTCTAAAAACACTTTAAAACATTGTAAAAACAGACTTTAAAATATATTAAAACATATTTAAAATATTTTTTAAAAAGGTTTAAAAACACCTTTAAAAAAAAAAAAAGCTTTACAAACATTAAAAAACAATTCCAACACAGGCGCAGACTGGGATAAGGTCTCAAGGCTCATTGAAGGAGGAAGGTGTTCGGTAGACACTGAAAAGATAACAGAGATGACGTCTGTCTAATATTTAAGGGGAGGGAATTCCAAAGGGTAGGTGCCACTACACTAAAGTTCTGTTTCCTATGTTGGGCAGAATGGACCTCCTGATATGATGGTATCTGCAGGAGGCCCTCACCTGCAGCGTGCAGTGATTGACTGGGTATATAAGGGATAAGACAGTCTTTCAGGTATCCTGGTCCCAAGCTGTATAGGGCTTTGTATACCAAAACTAGAACCTTGAACTTAGCCTGGTAGCTAATAGGTCTTTTATTATTGCCAGTGCATTTCTTTCAGCAGCAGGGTGACATGCCCCAGTGAGCAGTCTCACCACCGTATTTTGCACCAGCTGCAGCTTCTGGACCAACCTCAAGGGCAGCCCCACACAGAACCTGGAGGTTACCAGTACATGGACAACAGTAGTCAGGCTATCCCTCTCCAGAAACAGCCACAGCTGTCTTAGCAGCTGAAGCTGGTAAAAAGCACTTCCTAGCCACTTAGGTCACCTGGGCCTCTAGCAACAAAGATGGATCCAGGAGCACCCCCAGACTACGGACCTGCTCTTTCAGAGGGAGTATGATCCCATCCAAAGTAGGCAACTGACCAATTATCTGAACTTGGGAACCACCAACCCATAGCATCTCTGTCTTGCTAGGATTCAGACTCAGTTTATTGGCCCTCATCCGGCCCACCACCGAGTCCAGGTAGCAGTCCAGGGCTTGCACGGCCTCTCCTGATTCAGATGTTACAGAGAAATAGATCTGCATATCATCAGTGAACTGCTGACACCTAACCTGAAATCTCCTGATGACCACTTCCAAGGACTTCATATAGAAGTTAAACAGCATGGGGGACAAGATGGTACCCTGCAGCACCCCACAGCACAACTGCCAGAGGGCCAAAAGACAATCACCCAATGCTATTTTCTGAAAATGACCTTGGAGATAGGATCAGAACCACTGTAAAACAGTGCCTCAAATACCCATCTCACCACATCGGTTCAGAAGGATACCATGGTCAATGGTATCAAAAGCTGCTGAGAGATCAAGTAAGAGTAACAGGGTCACCCTCCCCCTGTCCTTCTCCTGATAAAGGTCATCCATCAGGGAGACCAAGGCCGATTCAGTCCCATAACCAGGCCTGAACCCAAAGTGAAATGGGTCAAGATAATCTGTGTCATCCAAGAGTACTTGCAATTGCTGTACCACAGCCCTTTCAATCACCTTCCCTGAGAAGGGGGTATTTGCGACCCGGTCGGTAATTGTTCCAAACCAATGGGTCCAGTGTGGGCTTTTACATGAGCAGTCAGATCACCACCTCTTTCAAGGTGGCTAGAACCACTCCCTCCCACAACAATGTATTGACCACACCCTGGATCCACTCAATCAAACCTCCTCAGCAAGTTTTAATAAGCCAAGAAGGGCAAGGGTCGAGATGAGACATTGCTCACAATTAGCAGAGGATTGATGGGGTGATGCAGTAGACTCATCTTCTACATGTGAAGAGCTGCCATCAGGATTCCTGGAAGGGGTTTGGATTGGATGGTTGCCTTTTACCTGAGCGATAGACTCTCTGAATATGCCCCATTTTACTCCATTTTCTGCACATTTCACTTCTAAATCTGCATTGAGCTGGTGTGTGCAAACCCTTCTCCCAATGATAGCACAGTTCATTTGAACTTGCTGGCCTCTGTTTACACATTATTGCAAGCTTGTTCACATTTGCTTTCACTCCTGACTGCAGTTCTATTGCATCTTTGGCAGCAGCTTTCATAGATATAGCAATTCCAATTGCTCTCTTAAATGTTAAATCTGCCTCTGTTAAGAGCCTTTTCCAGATGCTTTCTTTCAGAATTCCACAGACCAGCCGGTCTCCCAATGCATCATTTAGCCCCTCACCAAATTGGCAACACTCAGATAATCTTTTAAGTTCACCTGCACATGTTGCAATGGACTCTCCATTTCATTTCATTCATTTCATTTTATTAAATTTATATACCGCCCATAGCCGAAGCTCCCTGGGCGGTTCACAACAATCAGCATAAAATACAATGACACACATATTTAAAACAGTTTTTTTTAAAGCTTAAAATTTAAATTAAAACATAAACATTTTTACACATACTAAAATGCCTGGGAAAAGAGGAAAGTTTTAACCTGGCGCCGAAAAGACAGTAATGTCGGCGCCAGGAGTACTTCGTCAGGAAGACTATTCCATAATTCGGGGGCCACCACTGAGAAGGCCCTCTTTCTTGTCGCCACCCTCCGAGCCTCCCTCTGAGTAGGCACCCGGAGGAGGGCCTTCGATGCTGAGCATAGCGTATGGGTAGGTTCATATCGGGAGAGGCATTCCATCAGGTATCGTGGTCCCGAGCCATATAAGGCTTTATAAGGTTAAAACCAGCACCTTGAACCGGGCCTGGAAACATATAGGCAGCCAATGCAAGCGGGCCAGAATCGGTGTTATATGTTTGGACCGCCTGGTCCCCGTTATCAATCTGGCCGCTGCATTTTGCACAAGCTGCAGTTTCCGAACCGTCTTCAAAGGCAGCCCCACGTAGAGCGCATTGCAGTAATCTAGTTTAGAGGTTACCAGAGCATGGACAACTGAAGCGAGATCATCCCTATCCAGATAGGGGCAAAGTTGGGCCACCAAATGAAGTTGGTAAAAGGCACTCCGTGCCACCGAGGCTACTTGATCCTCAAGTGACAGTGAAGGTTCTAAAAGAACTCCCAAACTACGAACCTGCTCCTTCAGGGGGAGTGTAACCCCGTCCAGAACAGGTTGAACATCCACCATCCGGTCGGGAGAACCTCCCACTAACAGCATCTCGGTCTTGTCTGGATTAAGCCTCAGTTTATTAGCTCTCATCCAGTCCATTGTCGCAGCCAGGCAACTGTTCAGTATATTGACAGCCTCACCTGAAAAAGATGAAAAGGAGAAGTAGAGCTGCGTGTCATCAGCATACTGATGGCAACGCACTCCAAAACTCCTGATGACCACACCCAGGGGCTTCATATAGATGTTAAAAAGCATGGGGGACAAAACTGACCCCTGTGGAACTCCATACTGGAGTACCCAGGGTGTCGAGCAGTGCGCCCCAAGCACTACCTTCTGGAGACGACCCGCCAAGTAGGAGCAGAACCACTGCCAAGCAGTGCCACCAACTCCCAAATCAGCGAGTCTCCCCAGAAGGATACCATGGTCGATGGTATCAAAAGCCGCTGAGAGATAAAGGAGAATCAACAGAGTCACACTCCCCCGTCTTTCTCCCGACAAAGGTCATCATACAGGGTGACCAAGGCTGTCTCCGTACCAAAACCAGGCCTGAAACCCGATTGAAATGGATCTAGATAATCGGTTTCATCCAAGAGTGTCTGGAGCTGGCTGGCAACCACTCGTTCGAGGACCTTGCCCAGGAATGGGACATTTGCTACCGGCCTATAATTGTTAAGATTTTCTGGGTCCAAGGACGGTTTCTTCAGAAGTGGTCTTACAACCGCCTCTTTCAGGCAGCTAGGGACCACTCCCTCTCACAATGAGGCATTTATCACTTCCCTGGCCCAGCCGGCTGTTCCATGCCTGCTAGCTTTTATTAGCCAAGAGGGGCAAGGGTCCAACTTAGAAGTGGTTGCACGCACCAATCCAAGCACCTTGTCAACGTCCTCAAGCTGTACCAACTGAAGCTCATCCAAAGAATCAGGACAAGGCCGTGCTCTGGATACCTCATTCGATTCAACTGCTGTAACATTGGAGTCTAAGTCCCAACGGATGCAAAAGATTTTATCCTGGAAGTGCCTAGCAAATTCATTACAGCGGGCCTCAGATGATTCCACCGAGTCCCTAGGGCCAGAAGACAATAGCCCATGGACAACTTTAAAGAGCTCCGCTGGACGGCAAATAGATGCTTTAATAGTGGCAGCAAAATATTGCTTTTTTGCTGCCCTTATTGCCTCTGAGTATAACTTAATATAGGCACTTACCAGTGCATGATTGCATCCATCAGGAGTTCGCCTCCATCTGCACTCCAGCCATCTCCTATACTGTTTCATCGCTCTCAGCTCCGGAGTATACCATGGAGCTGTATGAGCTCTACAAAGGAGAGGGCGCGCAGGAGCGATCGTGTCAACTGCCCGGGCCATTTCTGCATTCCACAGTTCAACCAGGTTTCGACAGGAGCGCCAACACTATCAGCTGGAAAACTCCCCAGAGCCCTTTGAAAATCATCAGAAGTCATAAGTCTCTGGGGCGGACCATCTTAATAGATCCCCCACCCTTACAGAGGGGAAGAGCCGCTGTAAGTCTAAACCTCAACAAGCGATGATCTGTCCATGACAGAGGGACTGATGTAAAACTCCCTACCATCAGATCATCATCTCCATGTCCAGTTGCGAAAACCAGATCTAGAGTATGGCCTGCTACGTGTGTTGGGCCAGTAACATATTGGGACAGCCCCATGGTTGTCATGGAAACCATGAAGTCCTGAGCCGCTCCAGATAAGGCAGCCTCGGCATGGATGTTGACATCCCCCAGCATCATCAGTCTGGGGGATCTCAGCAGTACATCCGAGACTACCTCTGTCAGCTCAGTTAGGGAGTCCGTTGGGCAGTGGGGTGGGCGGTACACCAACAGAATCCCCAATCTGTCCCACTGACCCAACACAAGATGCAAACATTCCAGACCAGTAGTCACATGGACAGGGTGCTTGGAGAGGGGGATGGAATTCCTATAGACCACAGCAACCCCCCCTCCCCGACCTTCAGATCTACCCTGATGCTGAACCGAGTATCCCGGTGGGCACAGCTGGGAGAGGCCAACTCCTCCCTGCTCGCCCACCCAGGTCTCAGTTATACATGCCAGATCGGCTGCCTCATCCACAATTAAATCATGGATGAGGGAGATTTTATTATGTACTGATCTGGCATTTAAAAGCAGCATCCAGAGATCTGAGGGCTGGCTGATAGGGCAACCAGTGAACCTGTGGTTGTGGGGAAGACTGGAACGAGGCACAGCCGTTAGTTGTCTGGGCCGAGTTCCCTTCACCTGGCAAGTCTTCCGCACAACGCCATATCTCCCTCTACCCGTCACTACACCAATTGAGGCCCCCTCAAGTCTTCCCACTCGGCTCTGAATCCTCTCTCCCAGGCACATAATACAAAACCAGATTCACATACACAGCACCTACACACACTACTCACACCACACAGCATACACTCCCTCATTCACAAGCACTTACAACACATGCCGCACACTCCCACATTCACACACAAGAGGAAGAGTTGCAAATAGGTGCTAAGCAAATAAGTGTTAAGTACAAATAAGTGCTAAGCAGCAACAATAGCAACTCTCCCAATAAAAATTGGGCAGCGATGATAATAGCAGAGGAGCGGTAGCAACAGCAGCTAAACAACAGCCGCAATTCTCTCTTCAAGCAGCAATGATATCCGTCTCCCAGCAAGCAGGTGGACTCTCCCTCTTTCTGGTTTTGTTTATGGAATCTGAAATGCTCAATCAGTAATGGTTTTCATGCCAAATGCTCTTGCATTATTTTCACTAATTTTGCAAAGCTGAATAGTGAAAGATTTTGTGGAGCAGTCAAACCTCTCAGTAAACTGTATGCTTTGCCTCCCAGAAAGCTCAATAAAACAGGCACTCTTTTTTCAGCAGCAATCTGATTTGCTTCAAAATACTGTTCAATCCTCTGTGTATAGCGTCAAAGATATCAATCTTTCCAATACAGCTAGGCATCCTGTTGTAGCCTTGGGGTTTTTTTTCTTTATTCACTGTGACCAAGTCTCTTTCTCTCTTTTCCCCCAAAGATGGTTAGGCCTAGAACTTTAATGTTTTTATCCTCATCGTCACCGTTACGTCCTCCTGCTGCCCTTTAGCAAAAAAAGACACACGAGTCAGAGTTTTCTGCTGCCAGCATTTTCTTTTACTGAATATTCTAGAAAAAGAAGAAAGAACAGGAAGAAAAACCCACAGGGGGCATGCCTGAATGTGTTTTCCAGGCAGCCCTAAATAATCACTGGCAGAACAATAGATTAAAGACATACTCAATCACAGTCATAATAACACTAACCCATTACACTACACAGCCTGATTTGCATGCATGTTTACACAGAAGTCCATTGAGTTACTCCAAGGTAAATGTGCATAGGAATCAGCTGTTTAAGCCATAATTCCTAAAACAGAGTTTCTATTGGGGAGAAACTCCCCCAGTGTGTTCAGCAATTCTGTAAAAAAATTAAGAATTCATTTTTTGTTCTAGAGACAGAGTAGCAGCATGGCTTTTTTGCAGCATGCACTGATTTTTCAATAAACACACACACACACAAAGAGAAAGAAAAAATGGTTGCATCTTCTGATTACTTGCAGGACAATGTCCAAAAAAAAAGGGCATTGCTTGATGGCTGTCATCAAAGAAACCAGCTGCTGCCTCAAGAATTGCCTAGACACCTATCAATTCAGCAAGCTGAATGAAGATGATCCTCAAGAAAGAGATAGACCATTGCATTTGTCCACCAGATTTGTGCCAACAAAAAACTGAAATTTCCAAAATGTAAGGTTAATAGGTCTTGTCAGCTAAAATGGTTTCAGAAGTTCACCTGGCTTTGTTATGATGTGGATCATGATTTGGTTCTTTGCCATGATTGCAGTAGAGCATTTATAGAGAAGAAGGATTCTTCAAATGTAGAAGTGAGTTTTATTCTAAAAGGTTTCTCAAATTGGAAACATGCTGTTGAAAAATTCCAATGTCATGAAAAGAGCATTTACCACTTTGATTCTGTGAGGTACCATCTAACAAAAGAAAAAGGTATGAATATTGTTGCGGTCCTTACAAAGCATCAAGTAAGCATCAGCAGGAGGCTCAAGAAGCACTATGCATCATAGATAGTTCTGTGCGCTACCTCTGCCACAAAGGTCAAGCATTGCAGGGGTACACCAAAGAAGATGGTAACTTGATTGACCTCTTGGAGGAATGCTCAAAAGATATACCTGCCTGTACAAGGTGGCTGACATGAAGAAACTAATGGCTGAGTCGTGATATCAAAAACTGTCTCAGTTTGCACAAGATAAAACAGTGGGAGGTGAAATATATTCTAGCAAAATTCTAGGTGTGCTCTATGCTTTTAATTGTCTGTGCCCACCTTGCCTTAAATAAAGTGGTTTATACATAGCAGGCTGAAAACATGCATCTTGGGCAGGCTAAGTTTGTTTTTTTCCAACAGCTAGTCATTGCTGAAGTAGCAACATCTTGTAATCAGTCTGATTTTACATCAAACTGCAGTTTCAGATTCAATGCATTCAAAACAGAAATAGAATACAACCAGGGCCGGTTCCAAAGGGCGGCCATGTTGGGCACTGGCCTGAGGGCCCCGCAATTCTAGGAGCCCCTGGGGGGGCCCTGAGGGGCCCTCCGCTCCCCTTCCACGATCCCGTGGATCGCAAGATGAGCTTCCAAGCCGCCCGCCATCCCCTGCGCTTTACCTACCTTTCTCTGCTGTTCGTGCAGGGTTGCCATCAATAAACCTTGGCCGCCATCTTTATTGATGGCAACCCTGCGCGAATAGCAGAGAAAGGTAGGTGAAGCACTGGGGATGGCGGGGGATGGCGGGCGGTTCGGAAGCTCATCTTGCGATCTGTGGGATCGTGGAAGGGAAGCAGAGGGGCCCGGGACAGGCTAATGCCCAAGGGCCCCTGCATTCCTGGAGCCGGCCCTGAATACAACCTCCAGTTTGAAACACAAAAGCTGTCTTCACCATCATATGACATATAGGTCAGGTTTCTTGTTCTCCTGGTGCATTCACTATAGCTGCCCAATTTCCTTGCTTTTTAAAGTTTGATAGAAATATCTGTT
The DNA here is from genome assembly GCF_030035675.1 of Rhineura floridana. NCBI lineage: Eukaryota > Metazoa > Chordata > Lepidosauria > Squamata > Rhineuridae > Rhineura > Rhineura floridana. The sequence goes on along the minus strand of NC_084489.1, from coordinate 730,373 downwards.
TGCTATAGGTACTCTCTTAAACCGCAAGAGTTTTTTGCCTATTAGTGAATTAAGTATAATACATATCTGTATCTGTAGAATACAAGAAACACAATCATACTATTTATTTTAAAACATTTATTTTATTTATTACATATTTGAAGATGTTTTTATTTATTTTATTGTACTTTAAGATTTAAGATCTTTCCATGTATTTATTTTAATTTATTATACTTTATTTTTAACGTTTAATTAATTTATTTCAAGATCTTTATACATCTTTATTTTTAAGATGTTATATGAAGTTCCAGTAATAAATGGAAAGCTTCTAGCTTTCTATAAAAGACCATGCTTTCTTATTTTCCATCTCTAAAGGAAAAACAGGTTAGCTGGAACATTTTGTATTTTCCATATGCATTCTGTAATTTTTACTTTGAGCAATTACTACTTATGTTTTGTCTTTTTTATTCAAGTGTATTTATAATTGTACCAGTGCTCGAATATGACAGATTTATTATTTATATTACCCATTAAATAAGTAGATGTAAAAATGCAAGTGCAAGTAGGTCATCATGACATGACCTGCCTGCCAGTCTTGAGCCCCCTCACCTTAAAAACAGCTCTGAGGTCCCGGCATGGAAATCTTACTGAATTCAGTGATGATTCACTTCAAGAAAGCATATGATTCTGATACTTTCAGATCAATGAAAATGCCTGTATCACTTTAACAAATATGTCACTTCATCATATTTGGTCATTTCTAAATGGTGACCTTTTATTATAATTGGCAGATACCTGAAGGAACAAACCTTTCACAGATGCTTCCCTGTGCCAACAATAAAATCCCTAATCCATTTAACAATAACACATATAGCCATTTCAGATTTCCTCATTAATTTGCTGCTTTCCGTTGGAGATATAAAGCTCCTAGTGGTACAGTTGCTTTTATTTTAAAATTTCAACTTACTCTGAATAATTTGTTCTCTTGCAAACAGAATGATGTGTTCATATGTAATGTCTCCCAAAAATCATTTCTATTTCAGGTAGCTTCTCATTGAACAATGTGCAATATATTGGATTTGAACATTTGGCTACATTGGCTCTGCCAATGGGGTTTCTCAAAGGGTGTGCCAGGATGTTATTTGGACAGGACCCGGCACCAGGCATGAGTGGGCCCTTCAGTACCATCCTGCCTTGGACCTGTGGCACCTGTCTGCCCATCCAAGCTACCTCTCCCATCGCTGTAAATGCCATGCATGATGTGCACATATGCCTACCATCAACCAAGATGGTGGTGAGCCCCTTAGGGAAGCTCCTGCCACCATCTTGGCATGTGCATGGAAGCACACACAACATTCACAGCAATGGAAGAGGTAGTTGGGGCATGCTCGCAGGCTTATTGAACCTCATGCTATCTGTATGGGGAAAGGTGTCTGGGAGCTCCGTTTCCTCGATCTGCAGCAGGGTCAGGAGCAGATCACAGAATGGGAGCACTGCCCTCCCACCCTAAGGATGGGCCCTTCAGAGGCCCCTCTGGCCTGCAGGCAACCTCAGCCAAGGCCCAACCTGGCTGCCCTCTGGTGCCGGCCCTGTCTTTGGAGAATTGAGTAGGTGCTGGAGAATGCCCAATCCCCTCTGTGACACTACATTTCAAAACAAGGTCTTGCATTATTTGTTTGTTTGTTTAATCAGTTTATAGAAAATAGTTTTTAAGAAATCTCAAAGAGGTTTACAAGGTAAAAACCATAAAATCACAAAGCTAAAATACAAATAAAACAAAATATATACTATCAGTATCACAATAAAAATCCAAAATTAAAATACTGAGCAATTTGATCTAAAAATTAACAGTCATGAAATGCCTGAAAAAATAAATGTTTTTAACAGGTGTTATAAATCTCTTCGTTACATGTAAGATCCATTGCTTCCTGCTGTTAGTGAGATGTTGTGCTGCGCTTTGATGCACATGTCTGTGAGTGAGTGATACTCAGAAGAGCAACAAATGTGAGGGTGCTTCTTTACTGTCTAGAAAGCTGATTACTATAAAAATTTGAAAACTGGACACTTCTATGTCTAGTGTTTGAAATTAGGGAAAAGTATAAAAATGGTTATGGTAATTCCATGCTGGTTTGAAAGTTTTATGTTTTCCTATTCCCATCCCCAAATAATGTTACTCTATATTTGTGGCCTGCAAAATAAATGTGAAAAAATCTCTTTAATATGTAATAATTTCTGCTTTTGCTACAGGTGCTTTTTGCTTTAATTCTTAGACTGTTCCCCTTAGGATTGATTTTTCTGCTTCCATTTATTTATTGCAACTATAGATCTGCTTCCTAGAGATGTGTTATATTCTAATTACCTTGTTTATGATTCATGGTTATCTTGAAACACATCTATTGGTAAATGGTACACTAAATGATTAATTGGGTTCAGACAACCAGATCAATGCCTGTGCACAGGTGCAACTATTAAGCCTGAGTTACAGCTTAGGTGTCCAGCCAGCCAGCTAACTGTAGTGTACACATCTTCTATTCCTCTAGGGCTGCTTTCATCCTTTGCCATAAAGTTCTCAAGAAAAAGGAGAAATAGCAACTATGATTGAGAGTGTAGCACGTGCTTTAAAAGAATAAAGGGTATCCATTTTTTCGGTTCACTTCGTTATCTCTTTATTTCACCCTTTAGCAATAAGCACCCAATCCTGCTCGATTCATTATAATAATTGTAGAATAAACAAACTCTTCTTACTGCAGCCAGGCGAACATGCTTCTTTATTGCTGGCTAGGTAGACAGAACACCTGAAACTGAAAAGCAGAGGAAAGGAAAGTCCAAGGGTGGCGTCTAACTCACTAATAATATGAAGTTCTAATATTTAACTCTTCAAGGGTCATGTTTCTATACAGTTTTTTTCCCAGGATCACTTTAGTAATTATAGGGTGATGGTGTTCATGAACAATCCACCCTCATTCAGGAAAACACTTGTGAGCAGACTTTTGGGGGCTCTTCCAGATGAGGTTTTTGTTGTGCACTCACCCTGCCTTATTTACTGCACTTTTCAGAGGGTCCTATTCCTAAATTACTCATATTCTTAAAATAAGCTATCATTCTTTACATTGATGTTGTCATTATCTGTCATGTGGATACCTACCCTGTGGAATTCCCTCCCCTTAAATATTAGGCAGGCGCCATCTCTGCTATCTTTTCAGCACCTTTTGAAGACTTTCCTCTTTCAACAAGCCTTTGAAGTTGAGACCTATCCCAGTCTGTGTCTGTGTTAGAATTGCTTTTAATATGTTTTCTTTAATTATATGTTTTAACCCTTTTTTTAAAAAAATATGTTTTTAAAGCTTTTTTTAAAAAGTTTTTAACATTGTTTTGTTTTAATGTATTTTAAGGTCTTTTATGATGTTTTAAAGTGTTTTTAGCGTTTCTGTTTGCCGCCCTGGGCTCCTGCTAGGAGGAAGGGTGGGATATAAATGAAATAATAAATAAATGTCACAAATGAAAAAGGAAACAATTTCCCAAACAATTATGGAGGGCGGAAACACAGCTCTGGGGGAGTGCCCCCATTCCTCCCCCCCCACAACAGGGCTGCCCCTAGAGGTTAGGATCCCCTGTCCTAAACTATTTTAAACATCTCAGTGGGTTGTTTCACATATGCACATACATCATTCTATGATGGCACACTTGATTATCAACCAGTAGAGGGCCTGGAGGAGTGGCTATGGATGTAAAGATGACAGCAAATTCAAGCTTCTGCTAGACAGCAGGAGGTCATTATTTGAGGGCATTCTCTGTTTGAAGGGCTATTTGGTCCAAGTCCAGTTTAGAGATCAGGAACCTGAAGAAGTGAGTGCAGGGCTTCTGAACGTGCCTATCAACAGTTAGCACCTGGACAGTGTTTGAAGTGGGGCAAGAACAACTTCTGTTTGGGTTCTTTTGCTTGTATTTCAGAAGGAAGATAGAGTTAGGGTCCTCCAGCTGGCTAGGCTTGCCTACCTTTACGTGTGCTGTTCTCTACCTAGCTTCCTTCTGTTGTAAACTGATATGCTCAGGGATGCTTATCTGCCCCTCCGTCTTTTTCTTCGACTATCTGAGGAGATAGGAGACATCTTTGTCTTTGGTCTCTCTCCTGAGCCATGAGGGCAATACCCATGTCTGGGCATCGCACCTGCAACTTAGTTAGAACTAGGTATGCCTTTACTATGTATTTCTATAAATAAAGTAACTTTTCTTATTTTACTAAGTCTTAAGTCTCAGTGATCTAATGCAGGGTAAAAGCCTGCTAAATACAAATACTGGCACACACGCAGCTCAGACAGCTGAGTATCTCTGCATATATACATATATATTTCCATAACAGACAGTACATGTAAATTTTATGCAAATCAGTATTTTTTTGTGTCCACTCTAGGTAAACCTGTGTGTGTATTGTACCACTTCATACCGCAAGTGGGGCCAATCTGATGGAATTCTTGTTGCTCCCCCCCATTCCTGCTTTTCAAAACCTGGCATGTCTGAGAAAATACTAATCTATAACCCCATCAGCCCCTTAAGGAAGCCATCTTGGTTGTTGGCAGGCATGCCCGCGCAGCCCGGCCAGCATTCACCACAGCAGGAGAGGTAGGTGGCACATGCGGGTGGGCCCCGTGGGCACAGAGCAGGCTGGTGCCCAAGGGCCTAGTTATGCCTGGTGCCAGCCCTGTCCCTGAAATAAAGTTTTCTATCAAAATGATTTGTATAAAATGGGAGGAACATTCCACTATATGCAGAATGCAGTCTTCCCACATAATGCTTCGCATATGCAATCTGAAAAGGTGCTGCCCAGATGCAGGTTTACTTTCCTATCTGCTGCTTGAATTAGGCTTCAAACTGTCATTGAATTCAACAAAGGGAATGGCATTCAGGGGAACAATTAGCGACAGAACTGGTGGGAGGCGGGTATTGGAGGGAGAAAGGCACTGTCTGCAGCACACAGCACATGGACACAGTTATTGGAGCTGCCACTGAAACAGGCCAGGGAAGGGAAGAGAATGAGAGGAAGGGCTGATTCACAAGGAGATTTAGTGTGAGTCTGGTGCTACTTGCATCCCCGTTTAATTTGCATGGTCCCCATGATGTTGCAGGCAAAGAAAAGCTAGGATGCAGCTTTTCCCTTTAAATCCGCATTAAACCAATCCAAGGATAATGAGAAAAGTGAAGGAAAAACCACCTCCCCTTTGAGGAGTTACTCCATGTAGGCATTTTACTTTGACCTTTTTTGCTGGACAGATGGATCCTTGCTTTCACATACTCCCCTTTCTCCACCCACTAAAGTCTCCCTGAATTCCATTTTGTTTCCAGAAGCTTAACCAACCACTTCTGCCTCCCTCTCTGTCCTCCTATATCGGAGTTTGCTATAGCCTTCCTTCCCCCACCCCGTCTAATCAGTTTTGTGTCAATTGTAGCCCCATGCTCTGGGCTTCAGCCAGGAGAGGCATGAAATCGACAAGTAGAAACAATGAAACTGACAAAGAAAACCATCTCCCCTCCTCTAATCAGTATTGTGTCAATTGCACCCTGAAGCTGTCAGGCTTCAGCAGGGAGAGGTATCCAATTGACAAGAAACAATGAAACTAACAAAAAATCCCTTCTCCCTTAGCAATAGCCATACACCAGAGGGAGTAAACTTGTAAATTTGGGGGCAGGGGCACAAAATAGTAACACCAATCCTTCCCAGAGGGACACCTTCAGATTTGAAGGTAGGAAATGTGAACCTTGCAAATCTATCGCGATGGGAAAAACTGCATCTTTAATACATCTTTTAGCTCCTGTGTGAACGACCCCGAGGAGATTCAGGGAACAGAAGCTTTTCAGAGCTAATGACTAGATGCAGTTTTTGCATCTTCCAGCTCTCTGCTTTTAATCCATGGGTATAGTGTGCTTTGAGAAAACTAGTTACATCGGGTGTGACTGGTCAGATAATCTATTTTTAACTTATAGTTAACCTTTTTTAAAAAAATGATAGCAGCAGTTTGTGTTATCTCAAATATTGTAAAACCTCCAGCATCTCTTGAAAGGCAGCTGCCCCTCACATGGGGTGCTATTCTATCCCCTCGCATAACATGTACAGAATGCCTGTCCATGTTGACCTGCCTGTTCAACCATCATCTCTTCCCTATGGCTCAATGTCAGTGTGACTATTTATTTCTCTTTCATCAAATGCATCTAATGTAAGCAGGGCTATGAATGAAAAACAAAAAATCTCTTTCAGGTGAAATGTAAACAGGCATTATAGTCCATTGTCCCGCATCTTAAATAACCCTGCTCAACTGTCTCACAGTCTTCCCAGTAGGAATATTCTTAAATTCTTCGATTCTTAAATATTCTTAGATTCTAGAACAGGATAACTAAAGTTCACTTTAACCAACTATGTAAATATTCTTTGAACATTCACTGTATTTTAATTGGTGTGACATACTTTCTTATACAGAGAGTCTTGACATCTTGGGGTCAGGGTGATTGTTACTCTTGGCAGATCTTGTGGGAAATTTTCAAAACTGTGTCTTGAGGTACTCCTAGGAGACTTTTTAGGAAGGGGACAACCTTCAGTGCTGGTCCTATTTGTGATCCAGCTGACAACATTCCTCCTTAAAAGGCAATAATTTTTCTTTTTTCTTAATATAAACAGTGTAAATCAAAAGCAGCTATCTGTCTTTGATACTATCTGGGTGCCTTTATCTACTGCAAATAACTTGGGGCCACTCTGCAGATCACATACAACCACGTGTATCTTTTATTTGGTGTTTTCTTTTTTAAAAGACAGGCTGTGAGTTTCCTTGCTCCCACTGCATGGTGGACTCATCCTTTGTCCATCTACTTTTTTTCTGCCTCACCCGGGAAGGGCTATCGCTCAGTAGTTGAGAAGATGCTTTGCAAGGACTTATTTATTATTTATTTATTTATTAAATTTATACCCCGCCTTATGGCCAAAAGGCCCTCAAGGCAGCTTACAAAAGAAAACAAACATAACAATACATCAATAGAACATAATACCTCAATAAAATAATACAATTCTCAAAATTAAATAACAACAACAGGTAAATGGGTCCAGAGTCCTCCTGAATATGGCAGGGGTTGATAAATCTTTCTGCTTATCTCTAGTTTTTTCTTTGAGATGTGTTAAGATGTCAGCTGTAGACCCCAAGCAGACCCCTGTATCCCTCACAGTTGCACAGTTTGGGGGGTGGGATTCTACAGTGACAGAAGCAGCTCTTCTGGCTTTTCTCATCATTATGGCTCTCTAAGCCAAACTTAGCCTTGGACCTCAAGATTAAACCCCTGATATATCCAGGTATGACTGAGAAAGACTCCTATGTAAAACCCTGGAGAGCTGCTCCCAGTCAGTACAATGAACACTGAAGTGTTAACTCAAAGTTAACAGCAAGCAGAGCAAACAGATGTCACGTCATTGGGATATGTAGCTCCTTTTTTCATTGAGGCTGCAAATCTGTGAACTGCTTACAAGTTTGAAAGCAAACAAGCAAATGCCAATTTTTGTAGAATCCAATCAATATTTTACTTGTATTCTGATGTGTTTTAATGTTCTTAAACTCTACTGAATGGCACTGCATGATCAGACTGATAAATATTCTTCACTTAATCCCTTGTATACATCAATGACAAAACCCTAAAACCATACACGCTGTCCCAAATAACTTACACTGAAGCTTCTCCCCCATGCAAAATGGAGATTAGTCAGGGTTAAACTTCTGTGGGTTAAGGAGAATCTGCCAATTTTCAGATTAGAGTGAAATGCAAGCAGAATTTGCCTATTTTCCTTCAAAAGGTGAGACCCATGCAGCCACATTTTACAAAATTGAAGATCAGCATTAATTCTGAAAAAAGCATCTCAACATCCTCCAGCAAGAAATTAAAAACTGTGGTTTATGCATCTTTGTATTCTACCACCTTCTGATGATTTCTAGACCCTAAAATTCTCAGGAAGAAAACCTGTAACACAAAGCTTTTTTTAAAGAAATGTTCTTAAAAGATATTTTGTTTTAATTTTAAAGTATTTTAAAGTCTGTTTTTATGATGGTTTAAAGTGTTTTTAGTGCTTTTGTTTGCTGCCCTGGGCTCCTGCTGAGAAGAAGGGCGGGATATAAATCAAATAATAAATCAAAAATAATAATAAAATATGGGACAATTGTCTGATTTACTGTAAGGCAGCTTCTTATGTCCCTAAATTGCAGAAGGAGAGCAGCCTGTTATTTTACCCCCCCCCCAAAAAAAAGCCAGAAGCTAAAAGGTAGCTACTGGCCATGGTTGTGAGCTAAATCTCTAGGTTCAGAGGCACTCTTTCAATGAATATCAGCTGCTAGGAGAAATAGTGAGAGTGGACTGCTGTCTTCATGTCCTGCTTATGGCCTTCCATAAACCACTGTAACAGGCTTGCTGGATTAGGCTGACTATTGGTTTGGTCCAGCAGCGCTCTTCTCGTGGGAGGCTTTCAGTTAATAATAATGATAATAAATGCAATTCCTGTTCAGGGTTCCACCAACCAACCATGTCCTTTTCCAGGACCCTACATTCCATTCCATTCCCCCGTCCCAAGTCATCCAGTATTCTACAGCCACTGAACATGCTCAGTTGGCAGTTTAGGGGTTCCCTGCTAAAGAATTGTTGTACTTGTGCAAACTTTGGGTCTCTCCCAAGTCTGCCTCTCTTGTGTGTGGTTGGTGTAGTTTTGGCTGCATAAGGATCCACACTTGAAAAATAACTTTGCAATTAGTATATATAGGTTAATTTAAAAACAATTATTTGAAGAAAATATAAATGGCTGCATGCAACACGTAGTTTGGTCCTTAGATGCAGAACCTGTTTTTCCTCTCTTGGGCTCTTAAAAATTAATGTGTACCTTTTAAAAAATAAGAGAGGGAGGAGAAACATGTACACCACCTTGAACTCCTTGGAGGAAACATGGGATATAAATATAATAAATAAATAAATAGAATAAATAATACAGCTTTGTGTATTATTGCAAATTAGAATCTTAGAAACATGAACATAAAAGAGCAGCAGTGGGAGGAGGGGGTAACACTATTATACTATGCTTCAAACCACCCTTTTCCTATGCCTGGTTGTACAAAAATGTGTTTTAAGCAGTAACTGACCTACATAAAATAATCTTGAGCGTGCACCATTAAAATAAAATGTCTGTCCAACAGAAGATGCTGTTTTAAGATGAGAAGGGGATTCCACAGGAGATGATTATTGTCAAAAGGCTGAAAGAAAACAGAAGGGACTGATATTGATCAGTGGTCCCATAATCTCTTGACCTTTGCCGCTAGTGAGAATAAGAGGACCATGGAGTCCTTCTGGAACAACTCATGGGAGTGGGAGCTGGATTCAAGGTGATTCAGAAGTGGGCGGCTCCATCCACCTGTCAAATTTGGACCCTTTTTTCCAATTATGGCTAGTGCATGTCATAGTGATGTCAGTTGATGCTGTGCTTCAAAGCTCCAATTGTTGGGACTTCAAAGCACAGCACTGATGCACTGCATTAAGGTGGTTCCACTCTTACCTGCAGAGTTGTTACCAGAAAGCAGTACTAGAACTGTTGCTTGTACCCATGGCTTTTATTTAATTCTCTTTCCTGTGCTATTCAACATCTATATCAGCCTTTCCCAACCTTTGGGACCCCCGATGGACTACAATTGCCATCATTTCTGACCATGCTGGCTGGGGGGTGATGGGAGCTGTAGTCCAACAACTTCTGGGGAACCAAATGTTGGGAAATGCTGATCTATATGAAACTGTTGGGAGCTCTCATCTACAAATTTGGAGTATAGGGTTATTATCAGTATGCTAATGAGACACAGTTCTTGTTCTCCATTCCATCTGAATCAAAAGAGGTTGTTCAGTTGGACCAATGTCTGGAAGCAGTGATGGTCTGGATTGGAGCCAACAAACTGAGGGCGAATCCTGATAAGATGGAGGTGCTTGGGTGGACAGTTCCTGTTTTTAGGAATTAGGTGGACAACCTTTTCTGGGAACGATTGCACTTTCCCTAAAGAAAAGGGGAGGGTGGGCACTGGGCAGAGGGGAAGCCTCTTTTCTTTCCAAAAGAAAAACATTGTTTTCCAAAAGGAATCATTCTTTTTCAGGGTTTCCACCATCTTTTTATTCTACAGCAGCCAGATGTAGCCTCCCACCCAAATTTAAACCAAAGCTGTCACTGACCACATCCACACCAGACCTTGATTTCACTTGAGACAGTCATGGCTTCTCCCAAAAAAATCCTGAGAAGTGTAGTTAGTGAAGGGTACTGAGAGTTGCTAGGAGATGCCCTGTTCCCCTCAGAGCTTCACTCAGAGCGGCTGACTGTTAAACCACTCTGGCCACTGGAGCTCTCTCAGGGGAATAGGATTCTCCTCTCAGCACCCTTCAGAAAGTACACTTCCCAGGATTCCTTGGGGGAAGCCATGACTGTCTCAAGTGAAATCAAGGTCTGGTGTGGGTATGGCCCCCTGATAAGGCAAGCCAAACAGCTGTGAGTCTGACTTTTAGAACACTGACAGTTGGTTCTTACTGAGCATGCCCGATCTTATCATTCAGTTCAAACCTAAATTTCTTAAATTCATTAAAAATCAGCCAGGCATTTTTTAACCTTTAAACTGCAGAATATGAAGATCAGAGTATGTGGCAAGGTCCATAATAGGATTACAGGTACTCTGTGAACATGGCTGATTTTAAATTAATTTCAACAGATTATGAGAACTCTGACAGAAAAAAATCCAGAAGGGGTCTGGTTTTTCTCTCTCTGTTTTTACACTTTGAACTCTTGATTCTCTCTGACTGTTTTGTGTATCGCCATGAAAATTGAGAGGGTTGTTTCTGAGTTCAGGACTATAAGTTTGGTAAGGTTTTGTTTTGAAATGAGCTTATGGGAAGCAGCAGAATGGCATGCGAGGTTTTTTCAATGTAACATTGAGGAATGCAAAAAATCCATGCTGACAATAATATACAACCACTCTTGTGGCTGTATAATACCATACAACAAAATTATCATTATTATTTACCCACCCATTACCCAAAGTGGGGTACAACAATTTTAAAGCACATAATTAAAACAGTTGTAAACAACCTAAAGCACATCACAGAAAATAAGGCTGGTCCTAAATATATAATAAATATAATAAAACAACCACCACCATCACCATATAGCCACAGAGAGTTTTGGCAGCGCACTAATACAAACAATATCATCTTAGCCTATCAAATGCCTGCCACTTCTGTTAAATGAGCTCATAGCTGGCTGCTCTAACCCTGCCCTTTCAGGTTTCTAGCCCATATGGAAAGTCAGGGCTGTGATTGACAAGGGATTTGTTGACCTCAAGGCAATAGCTAGACTCCATTGCAAGCCCAGAAAAATGTTGGCTTTTCCTGCTTGTCTGAAAATCTCATAAATTAAGTAGGGTTATAGCTTTCAGGGGTCACAAAAGTCCTTTTCTCTATGAGTGCAGGAGATCTAGAACAAAATATCATAGCAAGGTCTTGGTAGGCATGGACCTGGGAACACCCTCATTCAGCTAAGATTTCTACCTTAATTTCCAATCAGAGAAATGTTTTTGTTTGAGTGGTATGCTCCAAGCAACTGCAGCTGATGCTTAACATATCATGCTAAATGACGTCACTAGGGTCCACACCATGACATCACTAGGGCCCACCACTGAAATCTCAGGGTTTGGGATGCTTCTGACCTGGTAACCCTAGCCCTGACTGACTGCAGCTATAAAAGCTTCTACTACCTAGAGATGCCAGATACCATCTTGCCTGTGGGGTATTGTTGGGGGTTTTGTTTGGGCCAAATTTAATTCTGCTGGTCAGTTTTTTTGCTGTTATTGGATTTTGTTTTTGTATTGTTTTTGAACCTTATTATGAATTATAAGGATATTGTTTCATTTATTGTACATTTTTAATAAGATATATCCTTTAACTTACTGTTTGACTACTTGAATTTTGTTTTGTAACTGAATTGTGTATTTTTTTCATGTTGTGAGCCAGCTTGGGCATAGATTTGTAAGGCAGCTTACAAATAAATCATGATGATCAACATGACCCTTGAAGAGTTAAATATTATTTATTTATTTGTTCAATTTATATCCTGCCCTTCCTCCCAAAAGGAGTCCAGGGCAGCAAACAAAACACTAAAAACACTCTGAAACATTTTAAAAACAGACTTTAAAATAAAACATCTTTAAAAACATATTAAAACAAAATATCTTTTAAAAATCTTAAAAATTAAAAAAAGCTTTAAAAACATCTTAAAAAGCAATTCCAACACAGTCTCAGACTGGGATAAGGTCTAGGCTTAAAAGGTTTTTTAGAAGAGGAAGATCTACAGTAGGTGCTGAAAAGATAGCACAGATAGTGCCTGACTAATATTTAAAGGGAGGAAATTCCAAATGGTAGATGCCACAACACAAAAGGTCTGCTGGCTATGTTGTGCAGAATGGACCTCCTGATAAGATGGTGTCTGCAAGAGGCCCTCACCAGCAGAGCACAGTGATTGACTGGGTACATATTAGAATTTTGTATTATGGGCTAGAGTTAGACTCCACCCCTTGGACATTCTTTTGCTTTGCTTTTCAGTTTCAGTTGTGTTTTCTCTCCAGCCCGTTTGTTTGCCTGCAGTAAGAAGTTTATCATGAAGTTGTTATGATTAGAGCAGTATTGGGTGCTTATTGCTGAAGGGTGAAATAAAGAAATAATTTAGTGATCTGAAAAAATGGCTACCCTAAGTTACACTTTACTGTTTTAAAGCACTCACTATACTCACAATCATAGTCGTTATTTTTCTTGTTTTTCATGAATACTTGAAGGCAAAGGATGAAAATGGGACTAGGAACAGTGTTGTGCACACTACAGTGACCTGGCTGGGTGGCCACTTAGGCTGTAACTCAGGCCTAATTTCTGATTTCCCCAGTGTGTACAGCTCAGTGTGAGGCCTTTTCATGGTTTCTTGGTAGTAAAATCAACCCAGTAACCAGTAAGAAAAATTCCAGTTGCTTTCCACAATTAGTTTCCAATTGCTTAGTTAGTTCTTTATAAAGCAATGATTTAAAAAGTTTACCTTTGATTGTCCAACAGGAAGGAAAATCTAAAGGTGAGGAACAAAAGAAGGAGGGACCCTTGAGGAGTTAACAAACATACCCTATAGTATGCCATCTGAACACGGGCCCATGGTTTAGCTCTCCCAAACAAACCAAGGACTGTAAATCATTTAACAAATCCTGGTTATAGCTTGTGGTTTGTCTGGAAAGAGCGAAACCATGAGCCTGGGTTCATATGACACACTAAGCCAAACCATGGCTTAGCACAGCAGCAGAATGACCAGGAAGGAACACAGCAACCATGAGCTCCTCTTCAGGGGCCAACATACTTGTTCATTTGAGCCAATCCATGGCTTGGTTTAGGATTGCATGCAAATCAGGCCACTGTATGTAAATTAGGAACATGTATTTAAATGTCTATGTTTATTTCAAGCATTAAAAATTATAATCACTAAAATACCACATAAAACTACTGCAAATCAGTCCTTCCAAATGTTTAATGGAATAGATCAGTTTTTACCGATATCCTAAAATGCAATAGTGAAGAAGCCTGGTGTATCTCTGTATGGAAAGCTTTCTATAAATGTGGCAGCATCACTGAAAATTCACAGGTTTAGACTGACATGGATGAAACTTCCTAAAGGATATCTGGATAGCCAACTCTCAGAAACTTACAGCTGTCAAAAGGGATCTAATGAATACTAGGCATTATTTGACTAGAATACAGATTGCATTTTTACAACAGCTTCTTTCACTTGACATACTGAATCAACAACATTCAGAAATGATGTATTCCGGACTAGAGCTGTTCTTTTGGAAATTCTCTCTGTCATTGACATTTAAGAAAAACAGGTGTCTGGTTTTGTGAGGCATACACAATTGTCTGTTGTAAGCTCATATGATGGAAGCAGAGTAGACAATTTTCAAGGTGAGGAGTTTCAGACAAAAAAAGGTATTGAATACTTCATCTGATTCTTTAATACTTTATCTGTACTGGATTTCTTAGCCCTTTTCATCTATTTTCTCATCTTCTATAAGCATTGTTTATTTACTTTCCAAGGCTTCATGCTATTTTATATTGGCAACCTTTGCTCATACCCTTCTGCAGACTTGTGAAGTGAAGTGATGCCATTTATGATTGATTTGGTCCCTTACCATTCTATGTCAAGATCAGACTAGAGGAGTATACATAAATGATGATATCAGTGTAATATGTAATGTTTAGATGAATGTCCCAGATTTTTTTAAAGTTGGTTTCTTTCCATGATTCGAAACCTGACCACACACATATATCTTGCCATTTCAAAACCAGGGGCAGCCTGGCTGGAGGTAGACTTTGTATTATTACCATTCTTTATCGATCATTATTGAGTTTATATCCATTCCACCTTTGCTCCAAAGAGCTCAAGGTGCCATTCATGGGTCTCATTTTCCCCATGTTATCCTCACAACAACCCTGCGAGGAAGGTTCGGCTGATAGACTGTGACCAACCCAAGGCACCTGGTTGGCCACTGTGAGAACAGGATGCTGGACTAGATGGGCCACTGGCCTGATCCAGCAGGCTCTTCTTATGTTCTTATGTTCTTATGTTCTTAGGTCACACAATGAACAACAAGGCTGACTGAGGATTCTAACCCTGATCTCTCAGGTCCTAATCCAGGAGCAGGAGCAGGAGCAGGAGGGGAAGCCGCAGCAGCCGCAGCCACCGAGGAGTGAGCCCGGAGCAAAGAGACTGGTGCCATGTGATGATCTGGGTTGAGGCAGTCGGTGGTGGCTGGACTAAAATCCACCCTGAGTATCATGGCGTCGCTAACCCATCATCTCAGTCACCATGGAGAAAGGATCTCTCCTCCAGGTCTTTCCCTCAAGATCCATTTCTTTGGACTTCTCCTGTGCCCATCCTTCTTCCCACCCACATTTATTTATTTATGTTTTGGCTACTGTAAATTGTAAATTGTATTGTTTTATTGATATACTTTGAAGTATTTTGATGTATTGATGTATTTTATTGATGTATTGATATATTTTTATATTTGTGGGGTTTTTTGTAATAATAATATCTCTCTACCTTATTCCACATTCTGGAAAGGCATAGAAGTGAATAAGCTGGAGGAGAGGGATAATCTTTTCCCATTCATCTGGAAATTTATGGGGGCCATTGTTAACAATCCTGTGTGGCACCTTTAAGGCTAACCAAATCAGGCTGCAATCCTATACACCCTGTTGTATGCCCCAGCCTCCAAGCAGTGTGAGATTTCCAGGGGTTCCAGTGCTTACTCAGGGTTTGGTTTCCTTGGAATAAAGGTGACTGGAGACTGTGGTGTCTTTATAATATATGGCTGATTTACACATATATAACCTGGGCATAAGATGGTATGGTTATCAGCCTTAACACTCCAACAAATCTTGCTTCCCCATTAGGCTTCTAGAGGAGGCTTCCCAAAGCCATGGCTTTGGATTCAACACACACAGCGAGTCAAGCCTCTCAGTGTCTTTCCAGCTCCTAGCTCCAAGTCAGACTGAAACACAAAATCTACCTCCTACCCCAACCAGGTGAAGAGGAGAGGAGGGCTACCCTCACTCCTATGGCAATACATCTGGTCTCCACCAAGTTTTCAGACATGTATATCAAGTCCATCAACATAACAAAGAAACTCGTTTGACCAGTTCTTCAAGTCTCTCTACTGAAGAATTACAGGCTTGGAGAGTAAACACATGTGTAATTCAAACCAATCCCCCAATCCTATAATACTTATTAGAGAGCAATCCCCATGGAATTCAGTGGGGTTTAATTCTGAGTAATGCACAGTTCCTTTGAAATGAATCAACACTAGAAATTGTGATGGCAATTCTGAACCAAGGCAAGACATTTAGGTGTTACGTATTTAAAAAATCACAGTGTTTAAGCATCCACTGTTTCTTTGCAAAGGAGGACGATAGGGAGAGAGCCAGAACAGATTTATTTTATTTATTTATTTAATTTCATTTATATACCGCCCTAATCCTGACGGCTCTCTGGGCGGTGTACATAAGGGATAAAAACAGCACAATATATAAATACAATAAATATAATAAAGTCAAAAACCAAAAACAAACAAATAACAACAAAAAGCAAACAGCATCATAATACAACACTAAAAGTACAGTTAAAATACACTTTAAAAACATATTAAAATACACTTTAAAATGCCTGGGAGAATAAAAAGGTTTTCACCTGATGCCGAAAGGATAGCAGCGTCGGCGCCAGGCGCACCTCATCGAAGGGACTGTTCCACAATTCGGGGGCCACCACCGAAAAGGCCCTAGATCTAGTCACCACCCTCCGAGCTTCTCGATGAGATGGCACTCGGAGGAGGGCCTTAGATGTTGAGCGCAGTGTACGGGTAGGTTCATATTGGGAGAGGCGTTCCACCAGGTATTGAGGTCCCATGCCGTGTAAGGCTTTATAGGTCAAAACCAGCACTTTGAATCTAGCCCGGAAACAAATAGGGAGCCAGTGCAGATGAGCCAGAACAGGTGTTATATGAGCGGGCCTTCTGGTCCGCGTCAACAGTCTGGCCGCTGCATTCTGGACTAGCTGTAGTTTCCAAATTATCTTCAAGGGCAGCCCAACGTAGAGCACATTGCAGTAGTCCAATCTAGAAGTTACCAGAGCATGAACAACAGAGGTGAGGTCATCACCGTCCAGATAGGGACGTAGCTGGGCTACCAAACAAAGATGGTAGAAAGCATTCCGTGCCACCGAGGCCACCTGGGCCTCCAGTGACAAGGAAGGATCGAAAAGAACTCCCAAGCTACGAACCTGTTCCTTCAAGGGGAGTGTAACCCCACGGAGAACAGGATGAACATCCACCATCTGGGCAGGGGAAGCATTCACCAACATCGTCTCAGTCTTGTCTGGATTGAGCTTCAGTTTGTTCGCTCTCATCCAGTCCATTATCGTGGCCAGGCAACGGTTTAGTATGTTAACAGCCTCACCTGAGGAGGATGAAAAGGAGAAATAGAGTTGCGTGTCATCAGCATACTGATGACAACGCACCCCAAAACTCCTGATGACCGCACCCAGCAGCTTCATGTAGATGTTAAAAAGCATGGGGGACAGTACCGATCCCTGTGGGACTCTACAATGGAGAGTCCAGGGTGTTGAGTAATGTTCCCCAAGCACTACCCTCTGGTGATGACCCACCAGGTAGGAGCGGAGCCACTGCCAGGCAGTACCCCCAACTCCCAACTCCATGAGTCTCCCCAGAAGGATACCATGGTCGATGGTATCAAAAGCAGCTGAGAGATCAAGGAGAATCAACAGGGTCACACTCCCCCTGTCCCTCTCCCAACAAAGGTCATCATACAGGGCGACCAAGACTGTTTCTGTGCCAAAACCGGGCCTAAAACCGGATTGAAACGGATCAAGATAATCAGTGTCATCCAAGAGCCCCTGGAGCTGACCGGCAACCACCCGCTCCAGCACCTTGCCCAGGAACAGAACATTCGCCACAGGTCTATAGTTGTTCAAATTATCTGGGTCCAAGGAGGCTTTCTTCAGGAGTGGTCTCACTACTGCCTCTTTTAGGCAGTCAGGGACCACTCCCTCTGTCAAAGAGGCATTTATCACCTCCTTGGCCCAGACGGCGGTTCCGGTCCTGCCAGCTTTCACCAGCCAAGAGGGGCAAGGGTCCAACACAGACATGGTCGCCCGCACCATTCCAAGGATCTTGTCAACATCCTCAAGCTGCACAGACTGAAATTCATCCAAGAAATAAGGACAAGATCATGCTCTGGATGCTTCATTAGCTCCAACTGCTATAATAGTGGAGTCTAAGTCCTGGCGAATGCATGCGATCTTATCTTGGAAGTGCCCAGCGAACTCATCACAGCGGGCTACAGAGGAATCTATAATGTCCCGAGGGCCAAAGTGTAAAAGCCCTCGTACAATTTTAAAGAGCTCCGCTGGGCGGGAAAGTGATGACTTAATGGTGGCAGCAAAATAGCTCTTTTTTGCTGCCCTCACCGCTACTATGTATCACTTAGAACAGGCACTTACCAAGGCATAATTGCATTCATCGGGAGTTCGCCTCCATCTGCACTCAAGCTTCCTCCTCTCTTGCTTCATCGCTCTCAGCTCCAAGGTATACCATGGAGCTGTATGAGCTCTACATAGGAGAGCATGGGAGCGATCGTGTCAACCGCCCGGGTCATCTCTGTATTCCACAGTTCGACCAGGGACTCGACAGGAGCACCAGTCTTCTCAGTCGGAAAATCCCCCAGAGCCCTTTGGAAACCTTCCGGATCCATTAGTCTCCGGGGGCAGACCATTTTAATAGGTCCCCCACCCTTACAGAGGGAAAGGGATGCTGTGAGCTTAAACTTCAGCAGGCGATGATCTGTCCATGACAACGGAATAGATGAAAAACCGCCAACCTCCAGATCACCATCCCCATGTCCAGTGGCGAAGATCAAATCAAGGGTATGTCCCGACACATGCGTCATGGAGGCCATGTCATGGAGGCCATGAAGTCCTGAGCTGCCACAGATAAAGCAGTCTCAGCATGGACGTTGAAGTCCCCCAGTACCAATAGTCTAGGGGACTGCAACAATACCTCCGAGACTACTTCTGTCAGCTCAGTTAGGGAATTTGTTGAGCAGCAGGGTGGGCGGTACACCAACAAAATTCCCAGTCTGTCTCTCTGGCCCAGCACAAGGTGGAGACACTCCAAGCCAGTCGTCACCTGGACAGGGTGCCTGGTGAGTGAGAAAGAACTCCTATAGATCCCAGCAACCCCACCTCCCCGTCCTTCGGTTCTACCATGATGCTGAACCATATACCCAGGTGGGCAGAGCTGGGAAAGAGCAACTCCTCCCTGATCTCCCACCCAGATCTCGGTTATACACGCCAGGTCGGCAGCCTCCTCCACAATTAAATCATGAACAAGGGAGATCTTATGATGTACCAACCTGGCGTTCAACAACAGCACATGGAGATCCGAAGGCCGACTGATAGAACAACCAGCAATCCCGGGGATGTGAGGAAAACCAGAACAAGTCACAGACACTATTTGTCTGGGGCGAGTTCCCCTTACCTGGCACGTTCTCCTCACAACACCATACCTCCCATTACCCATCACTATGCTAATTGGGGGCCCCAAAAGTCTCCCCGGTTGATGTATAATACTCTCTCCCAGGCACATATTGAATAAAAAAGAAATCACATATACATACACACCTGGTTTCATTCTCACCACATAAGACACTTTTACACCAGTACGCACGACAATTCACAAAGACACACATACACACACTTCATCAATCACCCAATACAATAAACATTCACACACTACAACCAAACAGAATTAATTAACTACAAACTTCCAAATAAAAACTAACATATACCACAATAACAATCTTTCATACAAACACAATACACATTCAATCTTATTAGCTACATCCAGGTGGCAGCAATGAGTTAAAATGTTGCAATCTCAAGGTCGCAACTAAGTTGGTAACAGTAGCCACACTTAAAGTAGCAGCGGCAACACAATGATGGTAAAGGCGACAATAAAACAAGGAAACAAAAGCCACAACAGTCCTCCAGAAACAACAAATGCGACGCCCACGACCCCAAGACAACAGCGACCCGCTCCGTCTCCGACAACAAAGATGATGACGAAACGGAAACGGCGAAGACAACGATGGCAAAGACAGCGTCCAAGCAACAAGGAACAGCAGCAACGGCCGGCAGCATACAGGCGAAGAGCGGAAGAGCAGGACGAACAACGGCAGGGCAGAACCGCAACAATGACAAACAGCGCCCACGACGACAGCGGCCCAAGAGCAGCGGCACCACAGCACCCAGGGTCCGAGGCCCGAAGAGGAGCAGCGGCGGCCACGGCGGAGGCTCCCACACAGCAGCGACCCAAGAGCAGGGGCACACAATTTTTTCCCAGCAGAGAGGTAATTGTGACAGCGGGAACCGCTTCTGAATCAAATTAAGACTTAAGTGTTAAGTATGTGTACAACTGTAATGCTTATGTATCAACAGTATCTTTGCAAGGGAAGAGGATGGGAAGAAAACCAGACCAGCAGCCCCTGTGACCTCATAGTAAACACCCCCGTGACTTCCTAGCAGCCCTGCCAGGTTCAGTGGGCACTAGCCACCACTGGGTTGGCCTGATCCAGCAGGCTTTTCTTATTCCTACTAAAGATACTGTTGGCAGGCTCTAAGGGAGCTATTTTGCCGTGAAGAGCTTGCAGTATTCTTTCCAAGTCACAGAACGTGCTGTAACTGTTCGACACTGTCCAAACCACACCTGAGATTGGGGCTCCTTCCACACGGGGGGGGGGTCCTTCACATACTTACTTTTGAATAAACATCCATACACTAAGGCTGCAAACCTTACTCCACTTACCTGAGAGGAGGGGTGGAATGATTTGTCTGTTTCGATTCTCTCAGTTTCTCATTTTCCCAATCTTAAATTCAGTTTACATTTCTGTGCAATTTCTGCAGCCTGGGTTTGGCATGGAAACTGCCTTGGTTGCCTTACAAGATGACCCGTGTCAGGACCGAGACGGGGAGTGTGACTCTGTAGATCCTCCTCCGTGTTTCAGCAGCTTTTGATACCATTAATCATGGAATCCTTCTGGGGCGACTCTCTGAGTTGGGTGTTGTGGGCACCACATTGCAGTGATTCCATTCTTACCTGGTGGCCGGCTCCAAAAGGCTGCTGTTGGGGAGCATAGCTCAGCTCCCTGGGTTCTCTCAGGGGACAGTTATGTCCCCCATGTTGTTTAACATCTACAGTAAACCAGTGAGTGGCGTCATACTGAGTCTTGCAGAGTGTTGTCATCAGCATGCTGATGACATGCAGCTCTGTTTCTCCGTCTTCTGCAGGTGAGGCAGTGGACTTACTGATGCTGTTGGTGGAGGGTTCTTCTGATCGGCTGAGTGGTGTGTGGCCTGCTCTAGATGAGGGTCACATTCCCTCTGAAGGAGTGGGTTTGCAGTTTAGGGGTTCTCCTGGATCCTTTGCTGTCACTTGAGGCACATGTGGCCTCAGTGGCACAGAGTGCCTTCCACCAGCTTAGGCTAGTGGCCCAACTGTGACCCTAACTGGACAGTGATACCTTGGCTACAGTAATCTATGCTCAGGTAACCTCAGTGTTGGATTATTGCAATGCACTTTGTGTGGGGCTGCCTTTGAAAATGGTTCAGAACCTTCAATTAGTGAAGAATGCAGCTGACTGATTATTCATGGGTTCAAGGCAAACAAGAGCATATAACACCAGTCCAGTTACACCAGCTGCTTGTACACTTCCGAGCCCATTTCAAAGTGATGGTTTTGACTCTTTACAGCTCAGGACCCGAGTGTTTTCTGGAACGCCTGTCCCAATATGAACCTATCCAGACCCTTAGATCTTCTTCTGGGGCCCTTTCCCAGGTCCCCTGGGAGGTCCCCTTCTCCAGGTCCCCTGAGGGAGGCTCAGAGTGTGGTGACAATGAAGAAGGCCTTTTCAGATGTGGCTCTCCATCTGTGGAATGCGCTCCCAATGAGGGCCACCTGGTGCCTTCATTGACATCTTTTTGGTGGCAGGTAAGTACTTACATTTTTTCTCAGGCATCTGACAGACTGAGATTATGTTGTCTGATACTAGTGGGCTGCCAAAGCTTCCTGTGGCTGCATTGGGGTGTTGTTTTATTTTGTTTTTATAGTATGATATTTTTGTTGTTGTTTTTAACATTGTTGTAAGTTGCTTGGAGACCTTTGGGTATCAAGCGACTAATACATCTAATAAATATGTGATTTTTTTAAAAAATCATAAAATTCTCCAGTATTTTAGTGAGATTTGTCCTAATAAACACATTTTTGTAGGCAGTTTTGACTAATGTACACTCTTGCAAGCCATTTCTCATCATATAATGCATTTTTGCAAGTTATTTTCACTCATATATTCATTTTTATGCATACTTTCTCCTAATACATGCATTTTTGTAAACACTGGTGAACTGCATTGCAAAATTCAAAGAAATTTGAATTTCGAAGGATGGCTGTTTCAGTTTTCACATTGTTTTGGAAAGTGTGGATTTCATAGATTTGGCTTGAAATGCAAACTGAATCAAAATTCTTGCCCATCCCTACCTGATAGTAAGTCACTAGCTCTGAGTAGACATGGTTAGGATTCCAGCCTTTTCTCTTCAGACTCATTTCATAGTGCTTATGGGGTTG
Source organism: Rhineura floridana (assembly GCF_030035675.1). Classification (NCBI taxonomy): domain Eukaryota; kingdom Metazoa; phylum Chordata; class Lepidosauria; order Squamata; family Rhineuridae; genus Rhineura; species Rhineura floridana. Next base: position 708,081 of record NC_084489.1, on the reverse strand, counting down.
TTGCCCTAGGATCCTTTGAGGAAAAAGGTGGGATATACATTTAATTAATTATTTTTCATACTCTTATAGAAGATCTAGAGAGAAAGCCTTATTGGTCTATGGCAGCTATGAAGAATCTTACGGCTTTATGAATGAAACTGGGAAGAATGTATTTGGCCACAGCATGCAGAACTTCATCAGGAGAGCTTTAAACTGAATCCTAAGGGGGAACTCTGGGGAACCAGAGCTTGGAAAAGTTACTTTTTTAAACTACAACTCCCATCAGCCCCAGTCAGCATGGCCACTGGATTGGGCTGATGGGAGTTGTAGTTCAAAAAAGTAACTTTTCCAAGCTCTGAAAGTGACCACACTATGCTTGAGTTCTTGATTTTAAAGGAAGCAAAAGCTGACAGTAGCCATGCATGTATCCTGGACTTCAGGAAAACCGATTTTAATAAACTCAGAACACAGAATAATGGGCTCAAGTTGCAGGAAGCCAGATTTGACTGAACATCAGGGAAACTGTTAGAGCAGTAAAACAATGGAACCCATGACTTGGGGAGGTGGTGGGCTCTCCAACACTGGAGGCCGTCAAGAGGCAGCTGAAGAGGCACCTGTCAGGTATGCTTTAAGTTGGATTCCTGCATTGTGCAGGGGGTTGGACTCAATGGCGTTATAGGCTCCTTCCAACTATATGATTCTATGTTAAATATTTAAGGCTGCATCCTACAGTTACTTCCCTGGAAGTAAATGCCACTGAATTCAGTCGCACTTACTTCTAAGTAGAGGTCTAAAAATAGCCTGCATTGTAGTTGTAACCTTTACAAAAGGGAAAGAAATCTGCTCTTTGTCACTGCCTGAGCATCAGGCAGATGGAGCCAATACAAAAGGAAAACATGATGGCATTAATTTGTGTAAAGACCTGCCATTTAAAAAGAAAAGAAAAGGAATTGAATTGTGTTTCTTATGTGGAATGCAAAGAGGAAAAAAAGAGGAGAAAGATCTTTCTTTAATGAATATGCAAATACACATCAGGATGGAAACCGAAAACATGCTACATCTCTACTGTGTACACATGGCAGTTGAAGGTGGATTCAATGCATCCCTTGTATGCATGTTTTTTACATCGTCTACATGCATCACCCTTACCCAAGTGGCAGCCTGCACTATTTCCCCCCCCATTTAATTCAGATTTTCCTGCTTTGCATATAATGGAGGGGGGGAATCCAGCATAAAATTACATTACCCAACTGTGGATGTACTGAAGCGGATTGTGCGGTTGGGGCTTTTTTTTACATGTGTGGTGATGTTTTGGTGGATACCATCCATCACTACACCCCCTACTTTCATTGGTGAGGAATTCCTTGGTGGTCTGCTGCTAGGGCTGAGGGTGACACATATATTTTTATTTTTTAAACGGCACTTTCATGCAAGTATGGTATATTGAGAAACTTGTATCTCAAAAATAAAAATCACAGGTTGAGCCATATTGTTCTAAACTTTTTGTATTATAAGCAGATTGGGTTGGTACAGATTTACAGGGGTAAAACTGCATGATAGCTTCTGTTTGCCAGTAATGTCATGTGAACCATGTGAATTAAAATAGGATGCAACTAGCACCAAACATGAACTAAATTGCTGCGCAGATGAGCCCTCTGTGTCCCAGAGTATGTGTCCTAAGTGATGAATGCAATGGGAGTGTCTACCTGCCATCATGGAGGATTAAATAAATGGTTTGGATACAACACATGCTCCCTTTCCTGAACAAATACAAGATATAAAAGCAATCCTTTCTGTAGAAAAGGCTGAGGTATTAGCATTTGCATTTTTTGGTCCTGCCCCCACCCTGTTAAAAGGTGCTTATGCTCAACTAAAGTTGCATTGGAATGCAGCCTCACTCACCCTTTTGTCCAGCACAGCTTCTGTTAATCAATTCAGAAAAGGCTAAAAGTTAATACCTATCCTTCAGAATGATTGGCAGGCATCTCCCCACCAAAGATCACCCTTCATTTCCTCCCCAAGGATTGATGTGTGTGTGTGTGTGTGTATATTCTACACACACACATACATACACATCCAGACTATATTCACTAATAATAATAATAATAATAATAATAAAATTTTATTTATGAGTCGCCTATCTGGCCGAATTAACAGCCACTCTAGGCGACGTACATCAATACAATAAAATACAATATAAAACACTGAGGGCCACAATCAATAATAAGACTAAACACTACAATTCTGATTAATAACAGTGTTAAAAGATAACCCACCCCAGGGATCCCATAGGCCTGCCTGAACAGCCAGGTCTTCAAGGCTCAGCGGAAACCTATCAGGGAGGGGGCATGGCGAAGGTCGAAAGGAAGGGAATTCCAAAGGGTGGGGGCCACAATTGAGAATGCCCTCTCTCTAGTCCGCACCAGTCTAGCTGTTTTAACTGGTGGGACTGAGAGAAGGACTTGTGTGGCTGATCTCGTCAGGCGGCATAATTGGTGATGCTGGAGGCGCTCCTTCAGATAAACTGGGCCGAAACTGTATAGGGCTTTATAGGTCAACACCAACACCTTGAATTGGGCCCGGCAAACAACTGGTAGCCAGTGTAGATCTACTAACACCGGAGTGATACGATCACGGCGACTGCTGTTCTTAATCAATTGTGCCGCCACATTCTGTATCAGTTGTAATTTCTGGACCGTTTTCAAGGGTAGCCCCATGTAGAGCGCATTACAGTAGTCTAAGCGGGAGGAGACCAGGGCATGTATCACCCGTGGGAGCAGATGGACAGGAAGGTAGGGTTGCAGCCTCCTTATCAGATGTAATTGATACCAAGCTGCCCGGCTCACTTCTGAAACCTGAGCCTCCATGGAGAGTTGGGAGTCAAGAATGACCCCGAGGCTGCAGACCTGGTCTTGCAGGTGACTCTGAGCAGATGGTGAGTGGTGGCAATACCTGTCATCTCCAAAAATGGAGAATTACATTTTTGTATGTTTGTTGATGTTCTTCTTACTTTGCTTCATTCCTATGTTATTATTGTTTCTACAGAGAATCTAATCTAGAAAACTTTATTTCTCTCATTATTCATCCTAGAAACCTTTGTCAAATTTATTTTCCTTAATTTCAAAGCCTTTTTATTGGTCATTGTCATGTGATGGTGAAGATAGCCTTTTTGTTTCAAACTGGAGGTTATGGTCTATTTCTATTTTGGGTGCATTAACAGTTGGACCTGAAACTGCAGTTTGATGTAAAATCAGACTGATTACAATATGTTGCTACTTCAGGAATGACTCTAGCTGTTGGAAAAAACAAACTTGCCCTGTCCAAGATGCATGTTTTCAGCCTGCTATGTTTAAATCACTTCATTTAAGGCAAGATGGGCACAGTCAATTAAAACATAGAGCACACCTAGAATTTTGCTAGAATATATGTCACCTCCCATTGTTTTATCTTGTGCAAACTGAGACAGTCCTGGTGTTCACTTGAGATTATTCTGTAGAATAGTCAGTGTCATTATTCCACAATTACTTTTGGACTTTTTTAAGTGTAAATTTTGCAAAGTGTTGCTGTACTTCACATATTCACAGAAATAGAAGCAAAAGAAAATGATTTCCTATAGGAAACTTCACTGAAATTGCAAAGTAAATCAGACATACAGTAGGGCCCCACTCATATGGCGGGTTACGTTCCAGACCCCTGCCTAAAAGCGAAACCAGCCAAAAAGTGGAACTCCGTCAATAAAATGGCACCCGACGCCTGAAAAACACTGTAAAAGCAGAACAAGCACCGTATGAGTGGGGCATTACTCTGGTTTTAGCTGCCATATTAGCGGAATGCCAAAAAGCAGGCTGCTAAAAAGTGGGGCCCTACTGTATTTAAAGTGAGTGTGGTGTAGTGGTTAAGGTGCTGGAATACAATCTGGGAGACCAAGGTTCAAATCCCCACACAGCCATGAAGCTCACTGGGTGACCTTGGACTAGTCACTGCCTCTCAACCACCTCTGAATACCATTTACCATAAAAACCCTATTCATAGGGTTGCCATAAGTCAGAATCGACTTGAAGGCAGTCCATTTCCATTTCATCTGAACTATGTCAACTGTCTTAATGTTGCATCTTCCCAGCTAAAACAAGATCAGCACAGGACATGTCTTCTTTCTATTATTTCGGGTGATTGCAGGTGTTACCACCACTCACCATATGCTCAGAGACACATGTTACCAAATTCTTCCAAGCTACACAGGAAATGGATTGGACTGTGAAAGACCAACCCAAATTGTGTTTGCATTTTGACAAATTTGTAGGGCAGTACAATATCTCAGAGAGGAGGTCAGGCCTCCTGCTCTCCTGGTGCATTCACTATAGCTGCCCAATTCCCCTGCTTTTAAAAGTTGGATAGAAATATGTGGCCTATAGGTACATTCTTAAACCACAGGTTTTTTTTTTTACCTATTTGTGAATTTGTCTGCTTTTTAATCCAGGAGGTAAGAAATGGGATCCTGTGCAAGCTTGCTGAGAATTGTCGGAAGGCAGAGCTGGGGTCCCAATCCCGGGGAGCTGGATCCCGGAGAGTTGGGAGAAGAGTATTCGGATGGATGGCAGAGGGAAGGGGGAGGAACTTCCCCCCTTTGGAGCGAAGACGAAACAGAGGAACTGCCAGTGATAAGGTCGCTTAGCAACGGGGAGCCTGAGCCCTCCCTGGACATTCTCACGCCTCCCCCTCTTTCAGGCTCAGAGCAAGAGGGGGAAGAGGGAGGGCTGCTCACAGCCGAAAAGCGGGGAGGCAGTTTACCATCAGCCCCTCCCCTATCCCCCATCCTGGAATCGGAAACTTCAGAAGAGGAGGGGGTGATGCTTCCCCCCTCACCGCACACACGCAGACAGCTGAAAAGACAGGAGAGAAGGGGGGAAGGCGGGCAGTACCTGAGGGGCAGTTAAGGAGGAGCGAAAGATTGCGCGCCCGTTTGGCCCCTTCTTAAAGAACAGGCAGGAAGAAGTCCCTTGCTCTGTCAACTTTCTCCCAATGCCGCAGGACCTGTATCCCTGTATTGATTCATGAGAAAACGCAGTCTTTGTTTGGACATTACCCTAATAAAACACGAATTAACTACAATCGTTGGTCTGGTTCCTGAGTCACATCCTGGGCCTGACAAGAATGGATTGATCATTTGCATGCTTATTGAGTTCATTGGGATTTACTCTCCTGCAATCATGCTTAGGATAAGTGAAACTGACCACAGGGGAGGGGGAGGAGGGGGAGGAGAGCAGGAAGGAGGGGGAGGAGAATAAATATTTGCATGTTTATTGAGTTCAGTGGGATCTACTCCCATGCAATCATGGTTATGATAGATAAAACTGACCGGGGGGACAGAGGGATGGCTGGAGTGGGCAAGAAAGGAGGAAGAGGAAGGGAGGAGGAAGGTAGAGGAGAGGGGAAGGAGGGGAAAGGCAGGTCTGATCATTTGCATGCTTATTGAGTTCAATGGAATTTACTCCTATGTAATCATGGTTAAGATAGATAAAACTGATCATGGGGGAGGAGCATGGGGAGGGGAGAAGAGAGGGAAGGAGAAAGGGAGGGGAGAGGGGAAAGGAAGGAGGGGGATGGGCAAGTAGGGGATTGGAGAGGGAGGGCCAAAGGAAGGGGCAGAGGAGAGCAGGTTTGATAATTTGCATGCTTATTGAGTTCAATGGTATTTATTCTCGTGCAATCATGCTTAAGATAGGTAAAACTGACCATGGATAGGAGGAGGGGGAGGGGATTGGAGGGGAGGGGCAAGAGGGAGGGGATTCATTCATTGGCAATCACTCATGGCCAAATAAGATTGTCTTCCAAGATAAGGTCTTTAACGATGGGTCTGTAAGTGACTGTGGAGGCCAATTCTGGATCCACACAGCCTCCCACAGTGAGGACATAGGTTTCCAGATGGAAGATGGTCACAATGAGGATTTGCTTGATGTGCCTTCCGCTTAGCTCATTTGTCCCTTTTGCCCTGTACTCGTGCTTCTTCAAAGTCCATAGCACCTTTGATAATGGCCGACCTCCAATTGGGACGCTCATGGGCCAAGGCTTCCCAGTTCTCGATGCTTATGTTACATTTTTTAGATTAGCTTTGAGAACATCTTTAAACCTCTTTTGCTGTCCACCAATATTCCGTTTCCCATCCTTAAGTTGGGAGTAAAGTAGCTGCTTTGGATGACAGTGATCCGGCATTCGAACAACATGGCTGGTCCAGTGAAGTTGAAGTTGGAGGATCATTGTTTCAACACTGGTGGTCTTTGCTTCTTCCAATACGCTAACATGAATCCACCTATCTTCCCAAGTAATTTGCAGAATTTTCCGGAGGCAGCGTTGGTGGAATCTTTCAAGAAGTTGGGAGTGGTGTTTATAGATGGTCCATGTTTCACAGGCATATGGTAAGTTCAGTAGTACCTTGCAGTGGTGAGTGGGCTTGCGTGTTCCAATGAACCCTGTGAGCAATGCCTTTGGGAGTCATGTACTCCCAGCAGGGTCACCCATGGTAGTAAGGTCTAGGGAGAGGAACCAGACAAAGAACGATCCAAGAAAGTCCGCAACGGCAGAACAGGCAGAGGATAACAATGTGTATGTTACAATGGTTGTGAAGGCGGATGAAGTCTGCAGCAGATAAAAGACTTCCAATCGTCGTGGTATCCATACCATTAGATCAAAGGTTTACATATAAAATGACGGAGTTTGTTAACCCTATTAATCAAAAAAAGTACACTTTGAACCATTTCTCATCATTCAATACTGCCAGAGTTATTTATGTAATTCAGTGTGGATGTTTGAAACTATATATCCAACAGACCTCTAGAATTGTTAAAAACCGCATAGGGGAACACCTCAGCAATATTAGGAACAAGAGGTCTAGGGCCCCCTTAGTGAATCATTTCAATAGTTGCCAGCACTCTATTGCCAAGCTTAAATTTTGGGTTTTAGAAAGCATATGTGGGGAGAACAATGACGTTTTACTTAGGAGAGAGATGTCATGGATACTGAATTTGAAGACGATGACCCCTAATGGTCTAAATGAGGAGCTCGAGTTTCTTCCTCTATTACGAAATCCAGAAAATATCCATGGTCTCTTACTTGTTTTCCACTCCCAGATGGTTGTTATTTAGCAATAAGAAAAATACTTAAGTGATTCCACCGGTATCTTATTTTTGGTTGCTTATATATATACACATGCCTAATGTTCTGTTCTTTGAGGAGTTAATACAGTTGTAAGTGGTCTGCTCATTTAAACTTCTCGCTAGCCTGCATTGTAAGTCATAGACTTATAGATTTGATATGTATGATTTTACATGTTTATGTAAGTAAATTTGTCCTTGCTGTTTTATTTATAGTCCCTGATGAAGGCCTGCAAATCAACAGGCTGAAATGCATTGGATTTAAACAAACAATAAATTCCTACTTTTCTAGCATCTTGGTTTTTGCCCCTCTTCTTTTCTTGGATGTGGAAGTTGGACAGTGAAAAAAGCAGAGAACAGAAGAAAAATAAACTCATTTGAAATGTGGTGTTGGAGGAGAGCTTTGTGCATACAATGGACTGCAAAAAGACAAATAATTGGCTGTTAGAACAAATTAAACCAGAACTATCACTAGAAGCTAAAATGATGAAACTGAGGTTATCATACTTTGAACACCTAATGAGAAGACATGATTCACTAGAAAAGGATAATAATGCTGGGGAAAACAGAAGGGAGTAGAAAAAGAGGAAGACGAAACAAGAGATGGATTGAAACCATAAAGGAAGCCACAGGCATGAACTTACAAGATCTGAACAGGGTGGTTTATAACAGATGCTATTGGAGGTCACTGATTCATAGGGTCGCCAAAAGTCATAATCGACTTGACGGCACATAACAACAATTCTGCCATAATAAATGGCTAGGGAGTACATTTGGCATGATGAGTCATGAGTTGTGCAGGCCTAGTTTATAGTTATCGATTTGTGTATAATTGATTGTTTAATCCTCCAGCTATGACAATAACATATATTGATTCATATAACTGGTGTGCCAACAAATAGTTTGGTTTCACTTAGTTACATTGAGCTTCTCCTGTATTTTGTTTGGCTGTTGCCTGCAAGGAAAAAAATCCATATGTTAAGAATAAAAATCTTCTGACTTATAAAGCAAACAAGAACATAACGTTGACTTTTTGAAAAGTTTTCAACTGTTTTCCTTCTTAACAAATTTGTTATTTCATGGAGCACTGATGAAGGTCCTTGTTATGCAGAACAGTAAGGTAAGTGGTGTATGATTCAAGCATCAAACCAGCAGCCAAACTGTACTTAAAAGCTGCAGATTTTGTAAAGAGGTCGCACAAAACCAATAACTGAAGAAGGCATAATAATCTTAGCAAGTGGGAATTAGCAGAATTATGAAAAAGAATCAAACGCAATATGTTTTCCAGATGATAATGCACAATGTTCAATGACCCAATTAATATGCATTTGAGAAAGATGGTGATTGGGGATAAATGTCAAGAACTGAAATGAACAGCTTTATGCATAGTCTGAAGCAGTAAGGGAAGAACTTGAATTAAAACACAAACACCCATGCAGTCTGCCATTACACCGAAAGAGATTATTTAAATTTGCTGTCACAGTGCAAAGAAATGTGAAGATGTTTAAGCATGCAACACATGTTTGTCCACTTGCCATGCTAAGCAAGGGATCCACTCCTCATCGAGTCCTCTCAGGTCATTTGACTGGCCTGTAGTACCCAGGTTCCTCCTCTTTGAAGATAGGGACATCATTAGCTCTCCTTTAGTTATTCTGCACTTCACCCATCCTTCACAATTTAACAAAGATAATAGACAGCGCTTCCAAAGGTTTTCTGCTAGTTCCTTCAATACTCTAGGATGCAGTTCATCAGGCCCTGGGTATTTGAACCTCTTCAAAGTGATTAGGTATTCCTTGACTATTTATCTATCAATCTCAAGCTGCAATCTTGCCCCTTCAACTTCACATTTCCTAGGAGGGTCATAGACTCTCTTTGGGGAAAATGATGGAGAATTTTTCTCCTTGGGATCTTTTGCTGGGTGTCTTTGAATAAATTGGAAGACACAGGCTTAGAGCAAAAGGTAGGCCTTTATTGTCTACAAGCATATGCAGGGTCAGCCCCCCAGAAGCATCCAGGAGAGACTGCACTGAGACACTGTGTGCAAGCTCTTTCATAGAGTACAGTTACAGCATGTGACAGTGATTCACCAATCTCATGAGTTCCTGCCCACCCACCATCACAGTTCCTCCTCTCTACAAACCAATCAGAAAGCATTAGGCAACTCCATGCTGATTCCAAAATTCTGTCCATCTCAGTAATCCCATTTCCTTATTTATAAAATGCATAGCTCAAGAGAGGGGATTATATTTAAATACACTGAGCTTCATTTTAAAACCACACAGACTCAGGAAAAGAGTGGGTGACTCTGGCTTACTAGTATCTTTCAGCCTCAGGGATATAGAGGAGGCAGACCACCACAGTGTACCTTTTTCTTAATGAAAACACACTTATAAAGTTATAAATATAATATAACACGCTGGGTTATTTTAAAATCATTATTAAATCTCACTATTTCTCTTCATTAAACATTTAATACTTATTACAGACTTTTCCTCTAGAGGGCATTATTGCTTTACTCAAGAATCAAATATTAGCGATTTCTACTTATTACAATCAATCACAACTTTTTCTCACAGATTAAACACTCCTTGATTCCAAACAATAGGGTAATCAATATCTGTCAGTCATGCATCGGCCGAGTCTTGGCAAAGAAACAGAAGGTCCCTGTGACTGCTGCCGTTGCAACATGTTTTGCTTACAGATCTGATCGAGGCCTATGGAAATTTGGGGTACTCTGTGAGCCTGAATCTCAAGTCTTAATAGGCCTACAAGCCTATGCTTAACTCCTTATGATTATAAAACATATACCTTCTTAATAGCTATGATCATATATGTATGGATATATAAAACTCATTAAGAAGACTGAGCCAAAGTAGGAATTGAGCACTTCTGCCTTACCTTTGTCATCTGTTATCATTTTGCCATCCTCATTGAGTAGCTGTGCCACCATTTCTTTTCTCTGTCTTTTACTATGGATGTACCTGAAGAAAGCTTTTTTGTTGCTTTTAGCATCTCTCGCTAACCTCAGCTCATTCTTAGCTTTAGCCTTCCTGACATCATCCCTGCAGTTCTATGCTACCTGTCTGTACTCTTCCTTTGTGGCCTGGCCATCCTTCCTGTATGTGTCCTTTTTTGTTTTCAGGAAAGGAATAAAAATACTTGTTAATCAGGTCACTGCTGGGCCCTATACATCTACATATGTCACTCAGGTTAGAAGTGGATGCACAGAATATACAGCAGCCAGAGTGAAGCCATGATGAATTAAGATGAAGGACCATTTAATGTTGTGTGTATCATTTTTGGCTTGCAATTTTGTGATCATTGCACTTTCTACTGCCAGAGGAGAGCTTCTAATAAGAGATTGGTATGAAGCTGCTGGATAGCCAAAACTATATCTAAGTGAAACAATAACACGTCTGTTGAGCTGACACTATGTGAAAAGGGCACTGCTTGGAAAATCACTGATGCAAGGGTCTCAGGTACTCATTTTAACCCTCTCCCAGACAGATTGTGGTAATTCATGGTCTATGTATTTGTGGGGTGCCACCCAAAATTATTGAAATTCATGTTCAATTATTGGATAATTCCAACCTCCTGATTCAAGTTTGCTGAGTGATATAAAGGGGTATATATACATTTTAGAAAAAAAGCTTTTTATTGGGGGTGGGAATTGCCTTTGGATTACTTTTTCTACTTTTCTTGTTGCTATCTGCTGTGTCTGCTTTTCTATGCTTTCCCAAGCTGAAGGCTCTAGGCCTATCCACTTGCAGGTAACTATGTCTTTCTTTATTCTAATATTCTAGGAAATGTAGAGGAAAATATACAAATAGTGGGCTGGAGGGAGTTAGGAGGAAAATATATAATTTATTGTGTTAGTTCATATTTTCATTGTTTTAATTAAGTAGCATGCAAATATATATTACATCACTTTAAGATATTTTCCAAGTTACTTCAAGTTGCTATAATGTCAAAAGTATTATCTGTTTTGTTTCCCCATATTATGATTTGTTTTCTATCAATCCCATAACACCATTAAGTTAATTCAACCCCAAAATAAAGTGATCTATACATTTTATTATCTTAATAACAAAAAGACTATTTTATCCAAATGCAGTTCGTTCTTTATAGTTTTCTTTGAGCATTTCATCTCTGAATTATGTTTTTTTAAAAATATTTCAGATCTCTGTAGTCCTTAAACTTTTGCAATGAATGATCCCTTGCTGGGTTGATACTATCAAAGGAAGTGATACAGCACTGGAGAGCAGACAGAGTTAGGGGATAAAGATGTCTATCAGTGAAAGGAGGCTGCATTTTAGTTGCTTTTTCTGAATCAGGTCAGGAGGGGAGTGCACTGTTAAGAACCTGATTTCCTTAGATGCTATTAAATGCTTCTCTGGGACATATTTTTTAAAATGAGCTAGGGAAGTGTAAACTCAGTGCTTTACAGTTAATCTGTTTAATAATGCTAAAATGCTTTCAGAAAAAAAAAGAAGAGAAAAAACTCAGGCTACTTTCTAATGCTGTCTTTTAAATAATGGGATCATTCTGCTGAGCTTGAGGGAAGCCTGCCAAGGAAGACGATAACATTTATTTCAGTTTCTCTTTGTTATTTTAGTTGCCCACAGAATGGCCTTGCTGCTGTCCCCTTTCACAGTACCTCAGGAATGCACCACGGGGTGTGGGGTGGTTATTATAATTCAGAAGACTCCAGGGCCTTGCCCCCCTTCGACTCTAAATGAACCAAAGTGGGGTTAGCCAACTCCAGTAGCAGCACTAGTTAGCTCCTGGACATCTCAGCCCTGATTTTAAAAAAAGGAAATGGGTTGTGTGTTAGGGTTACTAGACCTCTGTTTTTCAGCCGGAGACCCAGTTTTGAGGGGTCCTCTCCGGGTCTTCAGGTAACTCACCTTAATCCCTGGACTTTCAGCTTTCATTTTAAAAAAATTAAGTTTCTAGGTGGTCTGGTTCCAGAGATATACACTAAAATGTCACCACCACCCCACAACTTCTTAGTTGTTCTAAGTTCTGCTCTCATCCCTGCCCTTTCAGGTTTTTAGGCAATAAGAAATTAGGGTTGTGACTGACAAGGAATTATAGAGTAAAAAAACAAGAGAGTCAAATTGAATTGTCTGCCTTCAAGTCGATTCCGACTTATGGAGACCCTATGAACAGGGTTTTCATGGTAAGCGGTATTCAGAAGGGGTGAGAGGTAGTGACTGGCCCAAGGCTCAGAAATGTGCTTTTTCCTGCTTTTCTGAACATCTCACATCTCACTGAAAGTAAGCTTTCAGTCTTTTTCTCTCTTGTGGGTAGGAGTCAGACAGGTTTAAATTTTAAAGAGAGCAGTGTTTTGCAAACTTCCCAAATTGAAGCTTTAATCCAGTACTTGCTTTTCCAGAGTAAACATACCCAGAGTAAACCCCATTGTATTCAACAGGACTTCCTTTTGAGTAGACATGGTTAGGATTGTACTGTAAATTGACGGGACTTTTGAGTGAACATAGCAAAGAATTGTGTTTGTGTTGTATATCTTTATCTCCCCCTCCAAGTCTATTTTTAAAGCAGTTAGGCAGGGCTTACTTAGGTAACACTGTTTTTATTATGTATAATTTTTTTTAATGTTCTGCAACAATCAACTGGTTTTGACAATAAAACTATTATATGGTCTGCATGTATTTTTACATCTCCAGTGTGTGTGTGTGTGTATGGGAATCTTTCCAACAACCCTGTGAGGTAGGGTTGCAGTGTGGAAACCAAGGCAGCTCACAATAAGAAATAAATCCCGTTAAAATCCAATAACCATAAAAACAAGTATAAGTTGCAAAACAGCTTAAAGTGGCATGATTCTGAATTGTGGGTTGCGTGAATGAAGTTTGAGTAAGCCCCACTAAATACATTGGGACTTGCTTCTGAATAAATAAATGTAGGGTTGCACTATCAATATCTTTACAGGTTGTGTATATAATAAATATATTTGATAGTCATGCTTATACAAATATTTCTTCATTTTTCATGTTTTTGGTTTTTGGTTAAGAATCCTGACTGGTTGTGAGATGCTTAGTTTTCTGCCTTACTTGTAGGAATCTTGTTGTGGTTGGGTATGGTACTGCATTTAAGAAATCATCACTGTCTTTTGTTGTTCTTTTTCTATTTGCATTTCATTTACCTTTATCCTCACTCCCTTCATCCATAGAAGCAACAGCAGTGGTTCCATGTGCTCCGCTCAACCTTCTTAAACCCACTGATGATTCACCTTGCTGTTTGTTTCTTGTCCAATAGCGGTAAAAGAGAATTCACATACTGGGCAGTGTGGCTGCAATTGTTGTTGTTCCCAAGCTGCTGCCTATGAAGGTAGACCAAATCATGTGTGCTTTCTCTCTGTCAATTATATTCACTGGAATTGGGTTGGCTGATGAAGTGAATTTATAGTAGCCCACAGGGGAGACAGGAAAGGGTAGAGAATCTTCTTACATTATTCAAACCTCTTTCTGAAGTGAAGGCTCAAATCTGTAAAGAAATTTTGATGTTAAAAGGTAGGGGCAGGGCATTCCAGGCAGGGGGTTGCCAACCCTACTTGGATATGGCTATCTTTGCAGAGGATCCCTAGTCAAGCTTTACCAACAACACAATCCAAACCATATCTACTGAGAAGTAAGTCCTATTAAGTTCTACAGGGCTTAGTCCCTTAGTGTGTTTAGAATTGCAGCTCTTCGGGAGCATCTATCTTTACTCCTGAGTGCTCCCATCTAACATCTCCACAACACTAGGCTCCTTTCTTCCTACAATGGTGTTTTGGTGACTGGCCTGGCCTGAGGGCACTTGAACCCTTTTTGCCAGAAGTGAATTGGCTAGATTAAATGTTTCCTAGCCAGGCTCCATCTTTTAGCTAAGATTTCTATCTTAATTTCCAATCAGATAAATGTTTTTGTATGAATTGTATATGCCAAGCAACTGTGGTTGATACTTAATGTATCATGCTTAATGACATCACTTGGACCCACCCTGTGACATCATTTGGACCCACCCCATGATGTTACTTGGACCCACCCCATGATATCACTTGGGCCGGGCCCCAAAATCTCAGGATTTGGGATGCTTCTAACCTGGCAACCCTAGTGTGTGTGAAACCCTCATGTTGCCCTTATGTTTTGATCTCTGACCTATTTTTTTTTAAAAAAAATTAACAGGGTTTTATTAAAAGAAAAACAACTCTTACATTTTACATATACCACTTTTCCATTTACAAACATTACAACGTAATTCACCTTAATTTGTAGTAACCCTATACATTATATGTTTTATGTTTTAACATCCCCCCTCAGCATATAAACTAACCCCCTTCTCCCTCCCACCCTCCCTCAATCCCCCTGAGAATAGTGGAACTAGTAGCATGTATATTTTCAACTTAACCGTACATATTTTGCTGCAGCTGACAAATGCCCTTGTTCCAAGGCATCTGTAATAAACTTCCACCATATAGCATTGAAATTGTCTGCCTTTTCCAATCCTCGAAATCTATGAAGTGAATAAGTTATTTTCTCTAATAGGGCAATATTCCATACATTTTTCATCCATGACAATTTGTTCAGGTCTTTTAATTCTTTCCATCTTTGAACTACCATCTCACGTGCCGCCAGAAGCAATAAAGATATCAATTCTTTAAATTTAATATTCATATTCTGGACTTCAAATATGGATAATAAAAATAACCCAGCAGAACATACAATCTTTTCCTCTGTAATTTTAAGTTCTCTGTGAACTTCCCCAAAAAAAGTCTGAATTCGGGGGCAGGTCCACCAGAGGTGAAAATATGTACCTTTTTCCTGACACCCCCTCCAACAGGCAGGAATCCTTGCCAATGTAAATCAAGCAATCTGAACTGGGGTCCTGTACCATCTACAATATATTTTAAGCTAATTTCTTTCAAATTAGCAGAAACCAACTTAAATGATTTCAACATCCATAATGCCTCCCATTTTTTACCCTCTTTTAATTTTAATGTCATCCTCCCATATTTATTTGGAAAAAAGAGGAGATCCTATATGGGTATCCACTAAAATTTTATAAAAGAGTTTTACTATGCCTTTCCCTGTCAAACCCTGATTCAGAACTACCATTTCAAATTGTGTGAGTGACCTCATAGCATGTAATATCAGTTTTTAATTGTTGTATTGTCACCCATGCACCCTGCATGAAGAAATCTTTTATTCTACAGTATCCACTTGATGGGGAATTTTGGGGTCCGCTGGACTGGGGGTCCTGAAGAAATTGAAAACATAGGAGTGCAGCAAAGGTGGGCGTTTATTGGTTACATGTGCATGGTCAGTCTCCCATGATGTTTGGTGGAGGTCTGCAATGTGGCACTGCTTGCATAGGGTTTTTATACATTTCAGAACAAATACATTAGCATATCCAATCAAGGGGTTATACATGAGCATTATATAGCTGTTACATAGTGATTACATAGTGGTTACGCTGTCTACATTAACTTCTAGCAAATCAGGTTATTCTCAGTAATTCTAATACCAGCACATTTCAGCTATAAGCCAGCTACATCACAGTGTTATTTTGTCCTAGGCCTTGGAGAGCTGGGATGTTCAGTACAAGTCCTTCTCCACTTATCTTATCATACCTAGTCAAGCCTTCATACCATACATACCAGTTACCATGGATACAGGCAGAGAGGCCAGTTCCAAGGAGACAGCACCAAAGCGAGAATGAGAGGATTTTGTAATAGAAAATATTTTTAAAATTCTAGTTCTCTAAAGAATTATATTTGTATATAAAAACAATCCTCCTTCAGTACTTCATTGTTAATATTGCATGAATTTAAAATAAGTTTTTAAATAAATCTGTATATAAACCAGGTGAAATACCCATCCTGCTATAATGAAATCTTGATGGCCCTACTGGTATTTTGAGTGATTGTTCCATGTGGGACATCAGAGAAGGCCATTTGTTAGTTTATTTCCCTAAGTTGGAAGTTGCAGGGATTCTCAGCCACCACAGAAAGGCAGAAGCAGCACCAGAAACACTTCCCCTTGCAATCAACATTAAGGTTCATTAAATGCTCAGGTATTTATTTGGTTAGAAATAAACACTTGAAATGGAGAAAGGGGTCATATCTGTAGGCACTGACCCAGCAACCTCCACACATCCAAGGCTCTGATGGGCACAAAGCCTACATTTATACACCTAAATGGGTGTAGGCTCCTGTCTATGACATGGATCCTTCATTGTCACATGGCATGGATCACACATACTGAGTCTATGCAGATTTGGTCATACATTCTGTGCACACAGAACTCTCGAACATGTGGAGCCTGGGAATGGGGCCCACCCAAATGGACTCTTAAAGAAGGCTTATATAACATTGCTTTGGGATGGGACAGGAGATAACCATAAACCATCAGTGGCCAATTCATCTGGCTGTCATCAAAGGGAGAGGTGAGAAAGTGACATTTGTATTGACCAGAGTAATTTATGATGCCCAATGACAAGGTTCTTTGCAGATTTAGATATAACAACAACACAGATGGGGTGGAAAGTCACAGGTTTATTAGCTACTAAGCAAATATAAATACAGAAAGCAAAGTCATCTCACATTCCTGCAGAGGTCAGAGAACCCTCCAGAACAACAGGTAGGAGAGGAACGGGCGAGGAACGGGCGAGGAGTGGCGAAGAACGGATGAGGCGAGGTGGTGTGATTCTGCTGCCCTTGCGCTCTGGCCGCTGCCGGGTTGACCGCCGCCATTGCCGCCGCCTCTCCAGTGCGTCCCGGGATTCGCGAAGTGGCTGACGTGATTGTTCGAGTGTGCGGGCCGATGTTGTGGTTCTTCCCCGAGGAATTTTTGGGGAGTGGGGACTCCTTGGCTCGTTCGCCCCCCCCCTGCGTTTGCTCCCTCGGCCGAGTTCTGTGCATCATCATCCCTCCCTGTTGGATTATTGTTGCTTGATCGATTCTATACCCTGCAGGATTAGGTCCCAGGAACTTAGCCGGCTGTGGTTAATTTTCCATCTACCCTTTGGAGGGATATACAGACTGCCGGCTGGGGGAACTTGGGAGACCTTCTGCCTACAGAAGAGGAAACATTGTTTAGGGAGAGGGAGCAGTTGCTGCTGCTATTTTTAGCTCTTACACACAGCACTTTTTGTTTTAACTGCTCAAGGAGTGAGAACTATTATTGCCACCTGCCATTGTTATTCCACCTTGACTGTTATTACTGCTGCACCTCCTGTTGAATTGTTTCTGTTTGGCAAGCGACATACCCTGCAGGATTGGGCCCAGATACACAGCCAGCTGTGAACAACTTTTCCACCTGTCCCTCTTTGGAGGGATATAGAGGCCAGCTGGCTGAGTGGCTTTGAGAGACCTTCTGCCTACAAGAAGACGAACATCGTTGTTGTCCAGCTACTACTTACAGCATTATTATTTTAGTTATCAATTGTAGTGGCTTTTGCTTTGCGCAGGGGGTTGGAGTGTGTGGTGTGCAAGTGTGTGTGTGTGTGTGTGTGTGTGTGTGTGTGTGTGTGGTACATGTAAGTGTAGGCTTGCACCATGTGCCTGGGAGAGAGTGGGAATCGAGTGGGAAGATCTGAGGGGCCCCCAATTAGTATAGTGACAGGTAGAGGGAGATATGACGTTGTGCGGAGGACTTGCCAGGTGAGGGGAACTCGGCCCAGGCAATTAATGGCTGTGCCTTGTTCCGGTCCTTCCCACATCCACAGGTTTGTTGGTTGCCCTATCAGCCGGCTCTCGGGTCTCCGGATGCTGCTTTTAAATGCCAGATCGGTATATAATAAGATCTCCCTCATCCACGACTTAATTCTGGAAGAGGCAGCCGATCTAGTATGTATAACTGAGACCTGGGTGGGTGAGCAGGGAGGAGTTAGTCTCTCCCAGCTGTGCCCACTGGGGTACCTAGTTCAGCATCAGGGGAGACCTGAGGGTCGGGGAGGGGGGGTTGCTGTAGTCTGTAGGAGTTCTATTTTCCTCTCCAAGCACCCTGTCCATGTGACTACTGGTCTGGAGTGTTTGCACATTATGTTGGGTCAAGGGGACAGATTGGGGATTCTGTTGGTGTACCGTCCACCCCGCTGCCCAACAGACTCCCTAACTGAGCTGTTGGAGGTGGTCTCGGATGTATTGTTGAGATCCCCCAGACTGTTGGTACTGGGGGATGTCAACATCCATGCTGAGACCACCTTGTCCGGGGCGGCTCAGGACTTCATGGCCTCTATGACAACCATGGGGCTGTCCCAATATATTACTGGCCCAACACATGTAGCAGGGCATACTCTAGATTTGGTTTTCGCAACTGGACACAGAGATGGTGATCTGAATGTGGGGAGCCTTACATCAGTTCCTTTGTCATGGACAGATCACCGCTTGTTGAAGTTTAGACTTACAGCGGCTTTTCCCCTCTGCAAGGGTGGAGGACCTATTAAGATGGTCTGCCCCCAGAGACTAATGAATCCGGATGGTTTTCAAAGAGCTCTGGGGAGTTTTCCGGCTGATAGGGTTGGCGCTCCTGTCGAAACCCTGGTTGAACTGTGGAATACAGAAATGACCCGGGCAGTTGACACGATCGCTCCTGTGCGCCCTCTCCTGTGTAGAGCTCATACAGCTCCATGGTATACTTTGGAGCTGAGAGCAATGAAGCAATATAGGAGGCGGCTTGAGTGCAGATGGAGACGAACTCCTGATGGATGCAATCATGCACTGGTAAGTGCTTATACCAAGTTGTATTTAGGGGCAGTGAGAGCGGCAAAGAAGCAATATTTTGCTGCCACTATTAAATCATCCATCTGCCGTCCAGCGGAGCTTTTTAAAATTGTCCGAGGATTATTGCATTCTGGCCCTAGATGGTAGAACCATCTGAAGCCCACTGTAATGCATTTGCTACACACTTCCAGGAAAAAATCTTTTGCATCCGCCAGGACATGGACTCCAATGTTATAACAGTTGAATCAAAGGAGGTATCCGGAACACAGCCTTGTCCTGATTTATTGGATGAATTTCAGTTGGTGCAGCTTGAGGACGTTGACAAGGTGCTTGGACAGGTGCGTCCAACCACTTCTGTATTGGATCCTTGCTCCTCTTGGCTAATAAAAGCTAGCAGGGATGGAACAGCCGGCTGGGCCAGGGAAGTGATTAATGCCTCATTGCGAGAGGGAAGGGTTCCTGACTGCCTAAAAGAGGCGGTAGTAAGACCGCTTCTGAAGAAATCTTCCCTGGACCCAGAAAACTTTAACAATTATAGGCCGGTAGCAAATGTTCCATTCTTGGGCAAGGTCCTGGAATGAGTGGTTGCGGACCAGCTCCAGACACTCTTGGATGAGACCGATTATCTGGATCCATTTCAATCGGGTTTCAAGCCCGGGTTCACCACATAGACAGCCTTGGTCGCCCTGTATGATGACCTTTGTTGGGAGAAAGACAGGGGGAGTGTAACTCTGTTGATTCTCCTTGATTTATCTACGGCCTTTGATACCATCGACCATGGTATCCTTCTGGGGAGACTCGCTGATCTGGGAGTTGGAGGTACTGCTTGGCAGTGGTTCTGCTGCTACTTGGCGGGTCGGCTCCAGAAGGTAGTGCATGGGGAATATCGCTCGGCACCCTGGGCTCTCCAGTATGGAGTTCCACAGGGGTCAGTTCTATCCCCCATGCTTTTTAACATCTACATGAAGCCACTAGGTGCGGTCATCAGGAGTTTTGGAGTGCGTTGTCATCAGTATGCTGATGACACGCAGCTCTAATTCTCCTTTTCGTCCTTTTCAGGTGAGGCTGTCAATGTGCTGAACCGGTGCCTGATCACGACAATGGACTGGATGAGAGCTAACAAACTGAGGCTTAATCCAGACAAGACTGAAATGCTGTTAGTGGGTAGTTCTTCTGACCAGATGGTGGATGTTCATCCTGTCCTGAATGGGGTTGCACTCCCCCTGAAGGAGCAGGTTCGTAGTTTGGGCATTCTTTTAGAACCGTCCTTGTCACTTGAGGCTCAGGTAGCCTCGGTGGCACGGAACGCTTTCTACCAACTTCAGTTGGTGGCCCAGCTACGTCCCTATCTGGATAGAGACAATCTCGCTTCAGTTGTTCATGCTCTGGTAACCTCTAAATTAGATTACTGTAATGCACTCTACGTGGGGCTGCCTTTGAAGACGGTTCAGAAACTGCAGCTCGTGCAGAATGCAGCAGCCAGATTGTTAACAGAGGCCAGGCGGTCCGAACATATAACACCGATTCTGGCCCGCTTGCACTGGGTGCCTATATGTTTCCGGGCCCGATTCAAGGTGCTGGTTTTAACCTATAAAGCCTTACACGGCCTGGGACCACAATACCTGATGGAACGTCTCTCCCGATACGAACCTGCCGTACACTTTGTTTAACATCGAAGGCCCTCCTCCGGGTGCCTACTCAGAGGGAAGCCCGGAGGATGGTAACCAGAAAAAAGGGTTTCTCAGTGGTGGCCCCCAAATTATGGAACGATCTCCCTGTGGAGGTACACCTGGCGCCAACATTATTATCTTTTCGACACCAGGTTAAAACATTCCTTTTCTCCCAGGCGTTTTAATAAATTTAATAATTTAATAATTTTAATTTTAACATTTTAACATTTTTAACATCTTAACTTATTTTTAGCATCTTAGTATGCTAGTATATTTGTATTTTAGTATGTTTAAATTGTTCTATAAATGGTTTTAATTGTATTTTTGCTGTCTTGCTTGTTGTGAACCGCCCAGAGAGCTTCGGCTATGGGGCGGTATAGAAATTTAATAAATAAATAAATAAAATAAACAGTGAACAGACCACTGTAGGAGCACTGGAATGCAGCACACCATTCTGGGATCTTGGGTCTATGCGGAGTTCTGATATGGAACAGTCTTACAGGGTTTTTTATACTCTTAAATGCTAATATGCCACACCTGCTTTTTTTTGGTAATTGGGACCATGTTTTCTGTTTTCCACAAGGCATAAACAGCACTTAGTAGACAGTCTGGACAGATAGCTTATGGGAAGTGGCTAAGATCTGTAGCTGACTAATGATTCTGTCCAATTCTAAACAGCAGGTGTGGAGAATGAGGCAATGAGCTCATTTCTGTGAAAGAGTCAAGTGGTCTACATCAAAGGGAGATATTCCCTGGTTGTTTACCTTGTTCTCCCAATTCTCAAACTGCTGTAGTCATAACAACACTAAACTGGCAGGTGACTGTGAAGAGCTGTAAGAAAGCTAATTTAGCTTCTGAAGGAAAGCGTTCTACTTACTAGCTTTGATTAGAAATATAGGCCTCGTCTAATGGCTTCTAATAAGCATGGGTCCAAGCTTCTAAATACACTAAACTAGAGGTGTTATAGGGATGCTATAGGGAACATTGAATGGGAATACAACCAGAGAGATTATTCTACAAAAGAATAAGTATTATAGGCAAGCATTAGCCAATTATATGCCTTCTGGCCCAGAAAGGATCCCTTGGCATGAAAGGAAAGTGTGGTGCACCAATCTGAACCTGATCAAAATACAATGGTCTTCCAGGATGTGTGGCACTACAACATCCCCTTCATTGGCCTAGCTAAGACCAGCCATCATGCTTCTTCTCTCCCAGAATGGTATCCATCATCAGCTATTCCACCTGATTGCATAACTTTAATGTACCTGAATTTGCTTATTTTTTCTCTGCCCTGCCCTGCCCTCTTTTTTCCTGCTAGGTCTATTAGATTATAAATTATTCTGGCAGAGAGCTATCTATTTTATTTTATTTTCACTTAGAATTTGTAAGCATACCCAAGTGTGATTAATTAAGTCATGTATTAATGAACAGTATATTTTGGGCTGCTTTTGAGCTGGAAGCAAAAGAACAAGATGTTCAGGAATCTCTTTGGAAAAATATAAACAAAAACCAAAGCTAACCAAATAAACCTTCATTCCACTCAGCTACTAAACTCATCCCTTTATATGTTTACACAGAAGTGAGTTCTGCATAAACATGCAGAGGTGGACTGCTTTAAATTGATTGATTGATCAGATTTCTTACCTGCCCTTCATGATAAGATCCCAGAAGAAAAATGCAGGAAAGGGCAAGAGGTATGGGTCCTAAGTAGCTCATCCCCCAGACCAAGAAGAATGACAGGTAGCTGAGCTGGAAGTAAGGGCCTCAGAAACCCCTTCCATCCCACAGGCTCTTTCTTCCCACCAAACCAAATCCTAGTCTGGTTTCTTCATGGGTGATTTCTCTGTAAATGTACAACTGTTTCACTTGTATAATATTACTCAAATTCAGAGACAGACAACTCTTCACTGATGATTATGTGTCCATAAATGGTAACCTCTGCTCTATTCATTTTGTAATAGATTACTCCTTAAGACCCAGAGACCTGAAATTCTTCATGCCTTCTTTTAGCCAATGACCCTCCGTGGCGCAGAGTGGCAAGTGGCGGTAACGCAGCCAAAGCTCTGCTCACAGCCGGAGTTCGATTCCAATGGAAGGAGGAAGTCGAATCTCCAGTAATAGTCGAGGTCCACTCAGCCTTCCATCCATCCGTGGTCAGTAAAATGAGTACCCGGCATACGCTGGGGGGTAAAGAAAGGCCGGAGAAGGAACTGGCAATCCCACCCCATATATACAGTCTGCCTAGTAAACATCGCAAGACGTCACCCTAAGAGTCAGAAACGACTCGCACTATAAGTGCGGGGACACATTTACCTTTACCTTTCTTTTAGCCAAAGACACATCAGTTCCCATATGTCCAATGTACCACCCTCTGCAATTACTTGAAACTATTTGAGCCAATATGTACAGTGCTATTAGAAAAGCAATCTCATAAATAGGACCCAATTGAATTGTTCTCTCCTGACCGGAGATGCTGCAAGATGGAACAGAATGAGCTCTACAAATAGAGTGCAGGAAAGCCAAGTGGTTTTATTACAATAATGCTGACTACTTATAGTACCTGTGGATTTAATCTATAACAATTTCAAAGCTAGATAAGAGCATTCTCCAATTTACCCATGAAAACTGGCTTGCAATTTTTATTTAAAAATAAAGTAGTTTTGATCCTGGCCTAACCATGCCTTAATGCATATAGTATCTGATTTTGTGACCACCAATTACAGATAAGCTGTCACTCAAGCCAAGCTGCCCTGGGCTGCTGCTGGAAGGAAGGGTGGGGTATAAATAAAATAATAAATAAAATAAAATAAATTATTATTATATTATTATATTATTCGATTTCTATACCGCCCACAGCCAAAAGGCTCTCAGGGCGGTGCACAACAGGGAATAAAATACAATAGAATCACAAGAAACAGTAAAAACATACATATTAAACAATTAAACAACCTGGTATACAATAAGAGCTAAAAATAGATTAAAATAAAAGATTAAAATGCCTGGGAGAATAAAAAGGTTTTAACCTGGCGCCGAAAGGATAGAAGTGTAGGCGCCAGGCGCACCTCATTGGTCACACTGTTCCATAATTCGGGGGCAGCCACTGAAAAGGCCCTAGATCTTGTAACAACCCTCCGAGCTTCTCTGTGGGTCGGAACTTGGAGGAGGGCCTTAGATGTTGAACATAGTGAACGGGTAGGTTCATATCGGGAGAGGCGTTCCGCTAGGTATTGTGGTCCCGCGCCGTGTAAGGCTTTATAAGTCAAAACTAGCACTTTGAATTTAGCCCGGAAACAAATAGGTAGCCAGTGCAAACGAGCCAGAACAGGTGTTATATATTCGGACCGCCTGGTCCTTGTCAACAGTCTAGCTGCTGCGTTTTGCACTAGCTGTAGTTTCTGAACTGTCTTCAAAGGCAGCCCCACGTAGAGCGCATTGCAGTAATCCAATCTAGAGGTTACCAGATCATGCACAACTGAAGCGAGGTCATCGCTTTCCAGATAGGGACGTAGCTGGGCTACCAACCGAAAGTGATAGAACGCATTCCGTGCCACCGAGGCCACCTGAGCCTCGAGAGACAGGAATGGGTCAAAAAGAATCCCCAAGCTATGAACCTGTTCCTTCAGGGGGAGTGTAACCCCATCTAGAACAGGTTGAACATCCACCATCTGGGCAGAGAAGGCACTCACCAACAGCGTCTCAGTCTTGTCAGGATTGAGCCTCAGTTTATTAGCTCTCATTCAGTCCATTATCGCGGCCAGGCAACGGTTCAGCACATCAACAGCCTCACCTGAAGAAGATGAGAAGGAGAAATAGAGTTGCGTGTCATCAGCATACTGGTGACAACGCACTCCAAAGCTCCTGATGACCGCGCCCAGCGGCTTCATGTAGATGTTAAAAAGCATAGGGGACAGAACCGATCCCTGTGGGACTCCACAATGGAGAGTCCAGGGTATCGAACAATGTTCCCCAAGCACTACCTTCTGGAGACGGTCCACCAAGTAGGAGCGGAGCCACTGCCAAGCAGTACCACCAACTCCCAACTCCGTGAGTCTCCCCAGAAGGATACCATGGTCGATGGTATCAAAAGCAGCTGAGAGATCAAGGAGAATCAACAGAGTAACACTCCCTCTGTCCCTCTCCCGACATAGGTCATCATACAGGGCGACCAAGACTGTTTCTGTGCCAAAACCGGGCCTAAAACCGGATTGAAACGGATCTAGATAATCGGTTTCATCCAAGAGCACCTGGAGCTGGCTGGCAACCACCCATTCTAAGACCTTGCCCAGGAATGGGACATTCGCTACCGGTCTATAGTTGTTCAAATTATCTGGGTCCAGGGAAGGTTTCTTCAGGAGTGGTCTCACTACCGACTCTTTTATGCGACTAGGGACCACTCCATCTCTCAAGGAGGCATTCTCACAAACATCAGTAGGATAATAAATGTGTGTCTGGGCACCAAACTACCCATTACACTGTGTGTATGGTTTACACTTGCATATTTTTAAATAATTTGATCTGGATTACGGCCACAGCCCGGGGTGGAAATCAGATTAACCCTTCCCCTCCCCCTCTGCAATCCTAACGAAAATTGTTTTTCCCCATAGCTGTTGTTTGCTGTAGTAAGGAAGCTATTGATATAACAAAAAACTATCACAAGAGAGATTCAGACTAGAACTTTTTGCCCTGGTTTGCTAGTTTTCTATATGCAGATTGTTTTTCTCTGTATGGGAGCATTCAAAACTATCAAGTCCCCCCCCACTACTTACAATAGTATATTCCCAGAAGAAATCAACCATGTGATTTTGCGAAGATGTAGTTCACCTACCAGAACCTTCCATTCTTAAGACATTATTAATATCCACTCATTTGAATGGGACTTACTTACTCATCATTGAATTTAGTTAATTTATACCTTAAAATTATTTTATATCCCTCTGGCATGCTGCTTGCTATAATTTCTCTACATCATTTTTATTACCCAGTTCTAAATAGTTGCATTCATCAGCACTGAACAGCAGTTTCAAGGTGAGATTGTATTAACTATTGATATATCACAATCAGTAATAAATGTATTCATATGCAATGTGCAATAATGTTTGGAGGTGTTTTTTTTAGTAATATCTTATGTATGCTTGAATTGACTTTAATATCATTGATCTACAATACTGAAATGTCAAAGACAAAAGGTGGGAAAGAAGGAAGAAGAGAATGGAAGTGAGAAGGAACTAGGTTTGCCTGGTTGCATACCTTTGCCTAGGTTGGGGGTTGTCATGTTGCCCACAAAGGCCTTCATCAGTGCCTCCAGGCAGGGGGTCCAGACTCCAAGTGTTCATTTTTTAAAAAAGTTGTTTAAAAAAACAAAGTTGTGAAGAAAGTGAAAGTCCTGGAGCAGTGAGTGTTCACACTCAAGAGTATAAGAGAAGACTTCTTAGACAGAATGGTGGAACAACAACAGCAAAGAAAAGTACAGGAGAAGGAAGAAAAGTATCTTGACGCAGAAGAGGAGAGTGTTGAAAAGAGGAACAATGAACTGGAGAACACTCTGTGGAAAAGGGTGACAGTAGCAGAAGAGCTAGAAGACGCCCTGCACCGATGGAACTATTGAACCTATTTCGGGGTGAGACTGGAGGACAACTGCAGAGGAAGAATTACAGGAGACCCTGTGCAACAGCATGCGAGAGTCTGAAGCTCAATCAAGCAAAGGCAATGAAACCATGCCCCATGACAAGAAGAAAACAGGAGGAGGAGTGGGAGACTCCCTTCTGCATGGGACTGAGACCAAAGTATGCTGAGAAGACCCATGGACTTGGCAGGTGTGCAGTCTTCCTGGAGGATGGATTAGAGATGTGACTGAAGCCCTCTGACATGTATCCCTTTCTTTTCATCCATGTGGGAAAGAACGATACTGCCAAGCAGACCTATGAAGAAATATGAGTTCTTGGCTTTAAAGGAAGCAAAAGCTGAGAGCAGCCATTGGCATACCCTGGCCTTCAGGAAAGCTGATTATAAACTCAGATTATATAAATGATCTGGTCAAATTGCTTGAGAATTTGGATGCATGTCCTCCAGCTATAGGAAATAGGAAGTTCAGTATCCTCTTATATGCAGATGACATGGTTATACCATCCTTAACAAGGGGTGGCCTGAACAAGCGGATGGATTTGTTGGCTAAATATTGTCAGCAGGAACAGCTCGTTATCAGCTTCTCAAAAACTAAAGTGGTTGTATTTGGGAAGAGATCTCCTATATTCAATTGGCCAATTTTTAATAATCCTATCCAACAGACTAAATCATTTTGCTATTTAGAAGTCCATAAGAACATAAGAACATAAGAAGAGCCTGCTGGATCAGGCCAGTAGCCCATCTAGTCCAGCATCCTGTTCTCACAGTGGCCAACCAGGTGCCTGGGGGAAGCCCGAAAGCAGGACCCGAGTGCAAGAACACTCTCCCCTCCTGAGGCTTCCGGCAACTGGTTTTCAGAAGCATGCTGCCTCTGACTAGGGTGGCAGAGCACAGCCATCCTGGCTAGTAGCCATTGATAGCCCTGTCCTCCATGAATTTGTCTAATCTTCTTTTAAAGCCATCCAAGCTGGTGGCCATTACTGCATCTTGTGGGAGCAAATTCCATAGTTTAACTATGCGCTGAGTAAAGAAGTACTTCCTTTTGTCTGTCCTGAATCTTCCAACATTCAGCTTCTTCGAATGTCCACGAGTTCTAGTATGATGAGAGAGGGAGAAGAACTTTTCTCTATCCACTTTCTCAATGCCATGCATAATTTTATACACTTCTATCATGTCTCCTCTGACCCGCCTTTTCTCTAAACTAAAAAGCCCCAAATGCTGCAACCTTTCCTCGTAAGGGAGTCGCTCCATCCCCTTGATCATTCTGGTTGCCCTCTTCTGAACCTTTTCCAACTCTATAATATCCTTTTTGAGATGAGGCGACCAGAACTGTACACAGTATTCCAAATGCGGCCGCACCATAGATTTATACAACGGCATTATGATATCGGCTGTTTTATTTTCAATACCTTTCCTAATTATTGCTAGCATGGAATTTGCCTTTTTCACAGCTGCCGCACACTGGGTCGACATCTTCATCGCGCTGTCCACTACAACCCCGAGGTTTCTCTCCTGGTCGGTCACCGCCAGTTCAGACCCCATGAGCGTATATGTGAAATTCAGATTTTTTGCTCCAATATGCATAATTTTACACTTGTTTATATTGAATTGCATTTGCCATTTTTCCGCCCATTCACTCAGTTTGGAGAGGTCTTCTTGGAGCTCTTCGCAATCCCTTTTTGTTTTAACAACCCTGAACAATTTAGTGTCGTCAGCAAACTTGGCCACTTCACTGCTCACTCCTAATTCTAGGTCATTAATGAACAAGTTGAAAAGTACAGGTCCCAATACCGATCCTTGAGGGACTCCATTTTGCAGCAAACTCCTTTTGGAAGATTATTATTATTATTATTATTATTATTATTATTATTATTATTATTAATTGCATTTATATACTGCCCCATAGTCGAAGCTCTCTGGGCAGTTTACAGCAATTAAATTCACATGGATGCTATTGCTGCTAAAGGAAGACATCTTGCTGGTGCTGGCTGAAATTCTTTTACACCAAGGGTGGGAAATTGGTTGTTCCAGCCCTAAAAAGTTTTTTGGCAAAAGTTGTCCCTTCTATGTTACATGATGTAGAGCTTTAGGATCTTAGCCACTCACTAATTCGTGAGCTGGAGAAGGTTCAAAGCTCTTTTTTAAAGAAGGTTTGGGGGCTACTTGTTGGTACTTCTGCTGCACATGTTTGTGCAGAAGTGGGTTGGTCTTCAGGCCAGGCCAGAATTCAGGTTCATCTCCTAAATTTTCACAACAGAATATTAGCTTTGCCACCCTCCCACCTGGTCTCCATAGCTTGTGGCTCGCCCTTAAATGCCCCAAAGAGAGTTGCTGCTTTACATACACTTGTTAGAGAATTTGATACTGAGCTGACTGAGATTCAGTTACTGTGTAAAGTACAGTTAAAGCTGTTTGTGTACAGGAGAGCTGCTTTAACTGGTATGCTAACTATCCACTCTTCAAGATTCTCCAGGCTGTATCCATGCTTTAAAACAGACCATCAGAAAGCTAATTACTTAGGACTTCCCAGGAGGATCCCTCCTCCTGTGCTGCCTCTGAGACGGGCTCCCGTCTTGGATGAAACTTTTTCAGTTTAAAATCCAGTCAAAAGGGCTTTTTTGACTGGGGATAATTTCTTCCGGATAAGGAAGAAACGTGAGATTTCCCACACAGCTTTGTTGTGTTTGTTGGAGACTGGAATTCATTAGAATTGTCTGTGAAAGAAGGTCTTCCAACAGCTCGGACGGAGCTAGGATTTCTAACTAGCTCAGCTGAATAAGTGAGCCGTTTTTTTTTCAAAGAAAAACGGATTAACAGGGAAGCATCCTCCTGTCTATGCTCATTATTTTGTTATCTATACAGTTAAAGAGATTTGTCAAGTAACCAGCAATTAAGAAAACCTGGGTGAGTCAAAACCTTCTCTTTTACTCACGGAACTAAGGGGGAAGAAAATAAAAATAACCTATCTTTTTTTATTGCAAAAAGCTGGCATATAAATCAGCATTATAAAGATTACAACGGATGAGGGGTTTCTGATTGTGTAATTTTTTGACTTATAAGACTTCTGTGTAATATATGTCTGGGACTATTTTTTCCGGTCTTTTTTTTTTTTTTTTTGACGAATCTGCTCATTCCTTCTGCAACTAGTTATTTGGATGCTGTGAACTAAAGTTTTTTTTGCACTTCTGGGCATATAAGAGATAAGGAAATCCGTACTGTCTAGAGTGTGACGTCAGTTGGTTTGAAAGATTAACTCCTTTGTAACTGGATAAAGAAATAAACTGCTCTTTGCTTGGGACATTGAAAATTGAAGGAGTTTTGTTCCTTTGGTTTTAAGAATGACAATTAAGAAGATCATGGATGTACAAGAAGGGACTTTATCTTTAGATATGTTTCAGAAAATAATGAATGGGATTAAGTCAATAAAACAAGAACTGAGAATTAATAGACAAGCGTTGAGAATTGAATTTGACGAAATGAGACAGGAGCTGAAAGAAATTCAGGATTCTATGAGAAAGGAGAATAAAGATAGATCTGGAAAACCAAAAAAGGATGAAAGAAAAATTAAAGGCAAGGTTCAAACTATGGAGATTGGATTAAATATGGACTTGGAAAAAGATTTGGATTTCCTGGCTGTGATGGATCCTGGAGACAAATATTATGGTTTGGAACTCAGCGCTGTCCTTGAAGGAATTGATGAAGAGATTGGAGATAAAGATATTATCGGTTTGAAAAAATTCCTGGACTGGAAGGATTTGATGGAACTTGAAATGGAGAAAGTTAACAGAATTAATTCCTGTTTTGTGTCAATGGAAAAACCTTCAAGAGATGTGCTAGTGTATTCTGTAAAAAAGAGGAACAGAGATGCGGCTTTGCAACAATATTTCAGTGATACGTTCGGAATTGATGGCAAAGAAATATCTGTGATAAAGGAAATTCCTATCAGACTCTTATTATATGACTATGACAGCAAGATTATTGGGTGCGTAAAGATGGAAGAAGATGGAACCAACACGGATAATGGAAGAAGAGCGATTTGAAATTACTGGACTTAATAGACTTGATGAGTTGGATTAATTGACATGTTTATCTAGAAAAAAAATTGATGGACATATATCTCAAGGATTGGAAACTTCTCTTTGACTTTTTGTGGAAGAATAAAATGATATGATGTTAATGAGATTTGATACCAACTAAGATAACCGCTGGAGGAAGGTGATTTTATAATCTATTAAGAGACAGGCTTGTTATATATTATAGACTTATAGCTGAACTACGACAAATCGGAAGTCGATAGTTTTTATTCTTTTTTTTTCTTTTTTATTGTATTGATCTGTGTGTTTTTTTTGTATTGTTTTGGTTTTGAAAATCTGAATAAAAATTAATTGAAAAAAAAAGAAAGCTAATTACTTAGAGGTAATTACTTTAGCTCCATGCAGAATCGCTTTTACTGAGTTAAGATTTAATGTCATGCCCTCTGCCTTTCTCAATGATCGGTATAAAAAACTTCCCTTAGAACACCAGTTTTGTGTGTTTTGTAAAACAGCTGTAGAGGATGCCATTCATTATGTTACCCAGTGTCCTTTATATAAAGATCCTCGTGACAAATATCTGTCTGAATTTAGTTGTAGGAAAAATTTTGTTTCACTAAGTGAGTTTGTGTGTTTTTTGTTATCAGACAAAGAAATATATATCTCATTGCATGTTTCCTTATTTGCCCTGGCAGCTAGGAATTTAAGAGCTAGATTTGTGTCTCAGCTTTGAATAATCTTTGTTTGTAATGGCATATTGCCAAACAAAATGATTATGGTATGGTAATAAACTCAGAACAATGATGAATAAGGTACCATGGCAAGCGACCCTAATGAGAAAAGGAGCCAAAGGTGAGTACGAGATCCTAAAAAAGAAAATTCTAAAAGCACAGTTGCAAACAATTCCGACAAGGAAAAAGGGGGAGACAGCAGAAGAAACCAGTGTGGCTTCACAAAAGCCTTAGAGATTACTGAAAACAAAAAAGGACACAAACAGGAAGTGGAAGGATGGCCAGGCCACAAAGGAAGAGTACAGACAGGTAGCATGGAATTGCAGGGATGATGTCAGGAAGGCTAAAGCTGCGAATGAGCTGAGGTTAATGAGAGATGCCAAAAGCAACAAAATAGCTTTCTTTAGGTACATCCATAGTAAAAGACAGAGAAAAGAAATGGTGGTACAGCTACTCAATGAGGATGGCAAAATGATAGCAGATGACAAAGGTAAGGCAGAAGTGTTCGATTCCTGCTTTGGCTCAGCTTCTCCCAAAAGGGGGTCTTTGACCCTTCTGGCAAACATGCAGCGGCAGGATTGCACTTTGAGATTGATAGACAAATGGTCAAGATATACCTAATCACTTTGAACAAGTTCAAATCTCCAGAGCCTGATGAACTGCATCCTAGAATATTGAAGAAACTGGCTGATGAACTCTTGGAAGTGCTGTCTATTAACTTTGTGAAATTGTGGAGGATGGGTGAAGTGTGGAATGACTGAAGGAGAGCTAATGTTGTCCCCATCTTCAAAAAGGGCAAAATAGAGGAACCTGGGAACTACAGACCAGTTACCCTTGTTGTCTCCCAAATGGGTCCGTTGCCCAGTGCGCAGTACAGCCAAATGACCACACCCAGGTTGAAGGGTCCAACAAGCTTTATTTCGTTCTGGCCAGAAAGAGGTGCAAAGCGATAATTCGCAAAACAAGCACACCCCTTATGGGGGTGCTACACTTTTATACATTGCAAGCAAAAATTCATGACACATTCTAATTGTCCCCTTAGTGCCAACCTGTCACCTTTCCATTGGTCGATCTTCTGACTATGCCCACCATCTCTTATGCACACAGCACATTAATTTCTCCACCCATATCTGCATTCCAAGTTAGCCATTACAACAGCAGCTTCCAAGCACGTATTTTACTGATAAGCTTCAACAAGCATGTAACTTCTCTAGGCTTTATAAAATTTAGTTTCTTCTTTTTGTTTTTCTTAAAAATGCTGGCCCTGAGTCATCACCTTGACATAGATCCCTGGCAAAATTCTGGAGCAGATTATAAAGTGGTCAATCTGTAAGCAACCTGAAAACAATGCAGTGATTACAAGAAACCAACATGGATTTATCAAGAACAAATCCTGCCAGACTAATCAAATCTCATTTTTTGATCGGGTAACCTTTCTGGTAGACTGTGTGAATGCTATGGACATAATATAACTTGACTTTAAGCAAAGCTTTTGACAAAGTTCCCCATGATATTCTGATTAGCAAGCTAGCTCAATGTGGGCTAAATGTAACGACTATCAGGTGGATCCAGGGTTGGCTACAGAATTGTACTCAGAGTGCTTATCATTGGTTCCTTCTCAAACTCGGGGGAGGTAACGAGCAGGGTACCAGAGGGTTCAGTCCTGGGTCCACTGCTCTTCAACATTTTTTTAAATGACTTGGATGATGAGGTGCAGGGAATGCTTAACAAATTTGCAGATGGTACAAAATTGGGAGGGATAGCTAATACCTTATTTTTTTTTTTTCAATAATTTTTATTCAGATTTTCATAAAACATACAAGACAAAATCATAAAACATTCAAAGACAAAAAACAAAATCAAAAATAGTTAAACAAAAAGAAAAAAAGAAAAGAAGAAAAAAAAAAAAACAAAAATAAAAAATAAAGAGTAAAATATTGACTTCCCATTTGTCAAAGATCAAATCAGTTATAAGTCTATAATATATAGCAATCCTGTCTCTTAAGTCATATTATAAAATCACTTTCCTCCAGTAGTTATCTTACTTAATCATCAAATCTCATAAACATTACTTTATTCTTTCCACAAAAAGTCAAAGAGAGGTTTCAATTCTTTAAGAAATATATCTATCAATTTTTTTTTTCCAGATAAGCATATCGATTAATCCATCTCATTACTAATTATGATAATCTTATTGTCATAACCATAGTCAAAATAAACATTTCAATTAATCCATCACATCAGAATCTGTTAGGTTCAGTAATTTCAGTAGCCATTGTTCTATTATCTCTATTAGTTCCATTTTCCATCTTCCATCTTCAGTAGTCTTGTTAAGTCCAGTAATTTCAATATCCAATCTTCCATTATCAGTATTCCATAATAATCTTGCTGTCAAAGCCATAGTCATATAATAAGAGTCTGATGGGAATTACCTCTATCCCAAATATTTTCTTGCCATCCATTCTGAATAAGTTGCTGAAATACTGCTGTAAAATCATATCTCTGTTCTTTTTTTCAAAATACACTGGGTCATCTCTTAAAAGTTTTTCCATTGTCACATGGCTGCAGTTAATTCCATAGATTTTCTCTATATTGGGCTCCATCACATCATTCCAGTCCAGAAGATAATCCATGCCATTGATAACTTTATCTCTAGAATCTTCATTAATTTCTTCAGAGATAACATTGAGTTCCAAACAATAGATTTTATTTCTAAAGTCCATAGACTCCAAATCTTGTTCCTGTTCCACGTTTGTTCCAATCTCCGGGATCTCCTCTCTCACAGGGACCCCTATTCCAGTCTCCAGGGTCTCCTCTCTCACAGGGACCCCTATTCCAATCTCCGGGGTCTCCTCTCTCACAGGGACCCCTTCCAGGGTCACCTCTCTCACAGGGACCCTTATATCTTTAATCTCCTGCTTCATTTTACTCAATTCAATTTTCGTTATCTCAATCTCATTCATTATTCTCTGAAACATAGTTATTTCCAGATTCTCAGCCACTTTCTTAATTGCCATTTTAAAAGAAAAATATAGGAAAACCACTTCTTATTTCAGCAACAATTGGGTTAATACTCCAAACTTGGTGACATCACAGTATAAACAGAGCAGACAGCCTTATCTCTCCAATAGTTAAGTAAACAAAATGCAGTTCCC
Organism: Rhineura floridana; assembly: GCF_030035675.1. Classification (NCBI taxonomy): domain Eukaryota; kingdom Metazoa; phylum Chordata; class Lepidosauria; order Squamata; family Rhineuridae; genus Rhineura; species Rhineura floridana. Next base: position 674,020 of record NC_084489.1, on the reverse strand, counting down.
AGGATCGAAGCAATTAATGGCAATCGTCAAGAAACAGATTCGTCAAAATAAAATAGACCAAAAAGAGAGTAGTCTCAAAACAGTATAATATTTTTCAAAATAAAAATCTGGAATAGAAATCCCTCTTCTGTGTGTATCTTTAGAATGCAAATCCAGGACAGCTTTTTGCAACAAAAACAGAGATAAGCTATTAATTAGTGCGTAGCAGAGAGAAGTTACGGCTCCCCAGTGAGATGTCAAAAACCGATCAATCTGGCAAATCTCTTTTAAACAGCAACAATTTAAGTCAAGTAAAAGAAAAATATAGAAAGAAGGGTGCTTGCCTGTTAGTGCGTTCTCTCTTAGAAGATAAGGTGAACGTTCGCTTTATCAGATAGAGCTTGCTGTTGAAAATCCGTCCCACCTTCGTCGGCTGGACCTCGTCCCATAAATTAATGAGATCTGGTCGTCCCAACAAAAATAGGCTTTGAGGTTAATCTCTTCGTTTCTCCCTACCCGGGAGAAGTTTAATCAGTCAAAAAAAAAAGAAAAAACTGACTGATATATCTGAATAAGCTTCTTTTGAGGCAGGAGCCCGTCTCAAAAGCAGGCACAGGCTAAGTCACCCTTCCCGGAAGTCCGGGATAGCTAATACCTTAGAAGACGGAAACAAAATTCAAAGTGAATTTGATAGGCTAGAGCAGACTTTCCCAACCAGTGTGCCTCCAGATGTTGTTGGACCACAATTCCCATCTTTCCTGACTATTGGCAATGCTTGCTGAGGCTGATGGGAGTTGTGGTCCAACAACATCTGGAGGCACACTGGTTGGGAAAGGCTGGGCTAGAGCATTGGGCTGAAAACAACCGAATAGCATATAAGAGGGATACGTGCAAATTCCTACACCTAGGAAAAAGAAACCAAAGGCCCAGTTATAAGATGGGGGATACTTGGCTCAGCAATACTACATGTGAGAAGGATCTTGGGATTGTTGTTGATCACAAGCTGAATATGAGACAACAGTGTAATGTGGCTGCAAAAAAGGCAAATGATATTTTAGGCTGCCTTAACAGAAGTATAGTTTCCAAATCACGGGAAGTATTGGTTTCCCTCTATTTGGCACTGGTTAGGCCCCATCTTGATTAATTCATCTAGTTTTGGACACCACACTTTAAGAAGGATGCAGACAAACTGAAAAAGGTTCATAGGAGAGCAATGAGGATGGTCAGGGGACTGTAAACCAAGCCCTATGAGGAGAGACTGAAAGAACTGGGCATGTTTAGCTTTGAGAAGAGAAGACTGAGGGGAGATATGATAGCACTCTTCAAGTACTTGTTGCCACACAGAGGAGGGAGAGGGTCTCTTCTTGATCATCCTAGAGTGCAGGACATGGAATAATGGGCCCAACTTACACGAAGCCAGATTTCAACTGAATATCAGGAAAAACTTCCTAACTGTTAGAGCGCTATGACAATGGAACCAATTACCTAAGGAGGTGGTGGGCTCTCCAGCACTGGAGGCATTCAGTTATCAGCTTATGTTCTGTTTGCCCCTCCCACCTTTATGCAAATGTTTCAGTTGCATGGCAATTGAAAAATAACCCTGGCTTTAGCTAGTTCCACTGTGCTTCCTTTTAAATTTATATGGCGATTGACCAGAAAAGCTGTTGCTGCTGTCTGGACATTTATATGGTTTATCCTGTGTGGGTTCTCTGACATGAAGTAAGGGGGCTGCTTTAACTGCTGCTTTCTCCACACTGAGCATTTATACGTTTTATCCTTTTTATTGTTCTTCTTATGTGAAGTAACAGCTGGTGTAGCCCAGTGGGGAGGACAGCCTGGCTGGGAGTCCAGAGTCTGTGAGTTCCAATCCCCGCTCATGTCTCCTGGGTGTCAAGGGCCAGCTAAAGATCACCCCACAGGGAGTGGCTCAGGGGTTACATGCCCTGCCCCCTGTGCAGCCGTGGGCAAGCGGCATAGTCCCAAGGAGCCTGGTTGCCCCCCAGCTGGCAGTTGCGGACAAGGAAGGGGCTGACTTGTGCAGCTGTGGCAAGCTGAGCAGGCCCTAGCCAGCTGGGGAGGGCTAGCCTCAGAGGGAGGCAATGGTAACCCCCCCCTGAATACTGCTTACCATGAAAACCCTATTCACAGGGTAGCCATAAGTCAGGATCGACTTGAAGGCAGTCCCAAGGCTATGTTCTGATTATCTTTCCACCTTTGAAGCATTTATACAGTTTGTGCAGTGTGAGTGTTTTTTGATGTGAAGCAAAACTGCTGTTCTTACTAAAGGTCTTTTCACATCCTGGGCATTTATACAGTTATATATGTTTTCTGTTATGATTAATAAGGCTTGCTTGATCACAAAAGTACTTATCACAGTTTAAACATTGGTAGTGGTAGGAGGAGGATACTTCACTCTCTCCCTCTTGCTGTTTATCTACTAAAAATCTTTTGTCTCTTTTCTCCCACAGAGAGAGGGGCAAAGTTTAAGGACAGTGGATGTTTAGCAGACAAATTGCTAGAGTCTCTCTTGCAATTGGTCCCTTATTCTTCAGCCCACAATCTGACCCTATCCCATTTCTATCTGGGGTTGTCCCATGTTCCTATTCCAATTCCTGCTCAGATTGCCTATTAGCTGATCTTAGCTGCTCACTAAGTGCCTGTTATGAAGGATTCCAGTAAAAGCACAATTTGGCTAATTTTCCAAATATGACCTGAGTTTTATTTGTTTGGCCAGGTGTGTGTTGTTTAAAACCTTTACAAGCCCATTTGCTTTAGTGATTGTCCTAAATTCAAAGTCAGGTCATCAGTCAAACTTAGAGAAGGCTTCAAAATTATTCTGATTGATTATTCCGGTTGACACTCAGAAAATTGTAATAATGTGGTGCCCTTAGATATTCTCCTCGGTGCTTGCCAAGGCCCACTGCCCTCCCAAATTAAAAATGACAATAATTGAGGTTTTGTGTCTTTTACTTTTTTAGTTCCATGGGGATTGTTACCTGCTATTTTGTTCATGTTTTATTTGTTTTGGAGGCAGGGTGCATATGTTTTGTCTATTGTTTTGGGGTGGTTAGAGCATTGCCAGTTTTTCTTCTGTGAAATAAGTAGTTTCTTAACTGTCTAAATGTGCCCCAGGGCCTACAGTGGTTGGGAACTCCTGGTGTAGCAGAAGTCTTAGGTTTAGCCCAATCACTATGCATGTTTACTCAGAAGTAATGCACATTGAACTAATGGGACTTAGTCGCTAGTATATTTGCATAGGGTTGCAGTCATAAAGCCCAGTCTTCTATAAAATTAGGTGCATGCAATGCTACATATGTCAAGCTGAATAATATTCAGTGTCTTTTCACATTCATCTATTTCTAATAATTTGACTGTTCTCATTAACAATGAATGTTATTTAAATGTATCAGCTGTCTGATCATCAGTGCTGCATAAGAGCCATTGCCCCAGAGGAAGTAAGGAGACTTATACAGGCATTAGCAATTTAATGATCCTATCGAACAAGAGAGACAGAAACAAATGAGAACCCATAAAAATCAATGTCATAATAAATATCCACACAAACTGACCTGTAGGCAACATAGTGACGTCTCAATTGCAATAATTTTTTCTAGGCTTCACATCACACAAAAATAACCTTTGAGTTTTCCCACTCCTTTGCCTCTATTAAAAATAACCCATACATTTGTGAAAAGCTTGTCAGATTATATCAGCTGGATAGTGGATAATGATGTATGCAGATGCTGTACTGACTGTACTAGCTTCTACTTTCAATACATCAAAGGTACCTCTAATTAATTAAGTCCTTCATTGTCATCTCATGGGATCCCTCTTTTAAAGCTCTGCAGATGACAGAACAATTGTGTGTGCAGTTATACTGAAGTTTATATGGTAGGAGTAAAGCAGCTGTGTAAGGCAATGTGCTGCAATGTAATTCTGTTAAACAATTGCGACTGAAAAGCAGTGATTACATTTTTTTTATGATGTATTTTATAAGTCTGAAATAGGTCAATGCACAGGAAAGTAATTAGTCAGTATCCTTTGCCTGATTGTTAAGCCCTAGCTTTCCTCAAAGAAAATTACTGACTGATGAAAAAGAACAATATTACCATTACCACTTATGATTTTTAACAGCCATTCTGTTACATCAAGGGAATCTGGGGGCTTCAAAATGTTGCTGGACTATAATTCCCGTCATCCCTGATGGAAAGACCATGCTGGCTGGAGATGATGAGAGTTGGAATCTAACATTTGGAGGGCCACACCATAGCAGCTAAGCTCATCCCAGAGTCCCCCAATATGGTCTGAAGGCACATAAGGTTACCACCTTGTTGAAGCTAAGCAGGTCTGGGTCTGGTCAGTGTCTGTATGGGAGACCACCTGGGAACCACATGTATACTATCTTGGGTTCTTTGATGAAAGAAAGGCAGGGTATAAAGGTAATAAAATATGTAAATAAAAATAAATATTTTGGGGCTGCACTGTATTGACAGGGAAGGAAAGAGTTTCTTCTTTAGCTGTGAATGTAATTTGTTTTAAATTGTTTTTAGATAATCATTTGATATTGTTGTGACCCACCCTGGTATCTACTGGTGAAGGGTGGTTAATAATAGTAGTGATATTATACTTTGGACACATAATGAGAAGACATGATTCACTAGAAAAGACAATAATGCTGGGGAAAACAGAAGGGAGTAGAAAAAGAGGAAGGCCAAACAAAGAGATGGGTTGATTCCGTAAAGGAAGCCACAGACCTAAACTTACAAGATCTGAACAGGGTGGTTCATGACAGAGGCTATTGGAGGTCGCAGATTCATAGGGTAGCCATAAGTCATTATTGACTTGAAGGGACATAACAACAAATCAGGAGCAGTAGCTGCTGCCTACCCCACCTCCCACCCCCAGCGTATTCCCAAGGCCACAGGGCTTTTTGATTGATACCCTCATAATTCAAGGGGAGAATTTTCTCTTTGTATTCATATGGCTTATCCTGGCCTTCTTATACCATCTTTCTGAGTGTATGATTTTCACAACTTCTCACTGAATGCATTGTGATGGATTGATTACAGAGGCAAATGCCAGTGGATGAGATTTGATTCTTTGCAGTTATTCAGGGTGATGAAAACAGGTGACATTCCTCATTAGATCCACATTTTAATGCAAATTCAACTTTCTGTCTCTGAATATTATTTAGAATGGGAAGGGCAAGGCAAAAATGTACACCCCATCCTTATTGGGAGGGGGCAGGTTTCCCTGTACCAAGCTGGGGAGAAAGTTCAATTTTAAGAGGATAATTAATCTTTTCCTAGGCAGTGATAAAAACAATCTATACATTTTTAATACCAAAAGCTTGAAACCATATGTTCCTGGGTTCTATTCTATCTCACTCTATAGTGTGATCAAGCATAGTTCTCTGGACAAAGAGTGCCTTCAGCACCCCCACCCCATTGTCAGCTGTGCAGGGCCACCCAGTGGGTTTATGGGGCCTGATGCAGGTATGATGTGGGGGGGCCTACTGCTGCTCCCTACATGGAGCCATGCATGTGTGTACTGAGCTGGTGGGCACATGCACGAATTACTGCATGTACACATGTGAATTCTCACCTGCAGATCATCCTTGCCCTGGAATCAGGCAGAATGACAGATGTGCTTCATTTTTTCTTACATGGCAATAAAGGAACACGGATTGGGTTATGCTCCCGAGTATCTCCTGAAAATTCCAAACCTCCTCTGTGCTAAGTCCTCAGTAAGGTTGCCTCAAAGTAAAGCTATGTTCCACTGATTTTTGCCTAGCGCAAATGACATCAGAGTGGAAATTGAAAAAGAAACATATTTTAAAGCTAACTGAAGGAAGATAATTTTTGTAGTTAGTAGCCAAACAGCCTGTAGAACTTTGAAAAAAAGGTTTCAGATATTTGCTTTTTGCCTCCCTAACTCACCACAGACAGTAATTCAAAACACACACACACATCCCTCAGCTCAGTGCCCTGGGCGACTACCCAGCTCACCCACCCCAAAGGCCGGCTCTGTCAAGAAGTCAAGTGTCAGACCATAGCTCAGTGGTAGAGTTATGCATGCAGAAGGTCCCAGGTTTGATCCCTGACATCTCCAAGTAGGGCTGAGACTGTCCCCTCTCTGGAATCCTGGAGAATTCACTGCCAGTCAATGTGGACAATACTGAGCTTGATGAATTAAAGGCAGCTATAAGGCACCTTCCTCTGTTCCTCTGTAAACCAGGGCAAGACTGGTCAAGATCTCTTCTCAGTGGCTCCCTGTGGCAGAAAGTTTTGATCTTTAAAGTTTGATCAACTTAACTACACAGATTCCCTAATTCTAAGATCTTCAAAAAAGCCTTTCATAAATAGGCTGCTAGTTTGTTTGACAGTATGTATTTCATTTCCTTTGTGGATCAGTGTCTACCACCTAACAGCAGAAGCTTCAAACCTTACCCTTCAAACCTTAAGATGGCGGCGGAGTAGGAGGATGTGGATCGGAGTTCCTCCGCTGCTTATCATTTAACATCTTTAAAACATCCCTAAAATGCTTTTAGACATTTTTTTAAATCATCCTGAACCATCCTGGATTGTGTAGAGGGGTGAGCAAGCGCTTCGTCTCCCCCTCGTTTAGTACCATCCCGTGGAGGTCTCCCCGTGCCCTTACCTGCTCCAGTGGTGGGGTTGGTGTGGCTGGCGTTTTTGCTTTGGGGCCGGGCGGCGTTTTTCGCTGCGGCCGATGCCGGCTCTTCACCACCACTGCGGCTGTGCTTTTTGCCTCTCGTCTGGACTGGCGCTGGCTCTTCTGGTTGCTGTGGCCCGGGGCAGCTCTTCGGACGCTCTCTCGCCGTTGGTGTGCGGTGGCTGGTTGCTGCGGGTGGCCCTTCCGCCGTTGTGGGTGTGGCTGTATCTGTTGGTGCGGCGGCTGTGCTGTTCGGCCGCATGTTTTGCCGCGTACCGCTGCTGTTGTACCTGGTCCAGACGTTTTCAACAGCTGGTGTTTTACGCCACCTTCGGGGCCGGCGCTCGAGACCGCGGCTTGGATTGGCCTGCTGCCGCCGCCGCTGCTGCTCACCGAGGTGGATGTACCCTCGCCGCCGTTGTTGCGGCCTATGCCCGTTGCTGCGGTCCATTGGGGCGGTTGGACTTTCGTTGCCGCTGTTGCGGCTAGCGCCCGTTGCCGCAGCCGTGCTGTCTTGCCGCCACCGCCGCCATTGCTTAATCAGCTTTAAGGTTGGTTTTTGTGGCACTTGGTGCTTGAAACACCTTGCTTGGACAAGAGAGAGTGACTGGCAGCAGCAGGAGATAAGAAGAGGAAGTGCCAGCGAGTGGAAGCGAGCTGATCCAAGGTCATCTGGATCAAGGAAGACGGAGGCTATTTTCATTTTCATTTTTATTTTTATTTTTATTTTTTACTTTTAATTTTTAATTTAATTTTAGGGGTGGGGGGCCTGCCTGATTGGCAGACAGGGAGGGGGACATGTGTAAGCCGGAGGGGAATAATGTGGGGAGCCACGGTATTGTGAGGCTTGGCGGCAGATCCTGGAAGGGCGCAGGTGGCAGGCCATGCCAGGTTAGGAGAACAAGGGATAGATGTATCGTACCCATCCCTTGTTCCGGGCCTGCCCTAAACCAGAAGATAACTGGGGGATGTAAGACTCCATCCAACCTTCGACTGCTGTTATGTAACACCAGGTCTGTAGTTCAGAAAACATCACTCATCCATGATCTTATTCTGGATGAGCATGCAGACCTGGTGTGCATTACGGAGACCTGGCTGGATAAGGCCTCGACTCCTATACTTGAGGCCATGTGCCCAGCGGGTTTCCGATATGCACAGCAGCCGAGGATTGGTAGGCGAGGAGGGGGAGTGGCAGTTATTTATCGAGAGTCCTTGGTTTTCGCCAGACCTCGTCTCCACGAGACCAAGTTTGTTGATTGTATGTACTGGAGGTTGGGCCCGAAGGGCAGTTTAGGAATTCTGCTGGTGTACCGCCCACCCCGCTGCACGGCAGACTCCCTGGCCGAGGTGCTCGAGGTGGACGCGGCTGTACGGTTGTTTACCCCAAACTTACTGGTTTTGGGGGATTTCAACTTGCATGCCGAGGCCACTCTCGCTGGAGCCCCTCGGGATTTCATTGAAACCATGACTTCATGGGAACTGCACCTAAGTAATATGGGTCCCACCCATGTAGCTGGTCATACCATTGACCTTGTATTTGTCGCGGGAGAGAAGGGAAGTGATCTGAAGATGGGGACTGTTTCTTCTAGCCCTGTGTCATGGTCAGACCACTACCTGGTGAAATTGGATCTCTCTATGCCACATACCCTCTGCAGGGGACAAGGACCTATTAGGATGGTCCGCCCCAGACGCCTGATGGAGCCCAAAGGATTCCTGAACGCGCTGGGTGAATTGGAGCTAACTGAAGGCCATCCGGTCAAAACCCTGGTGATGGAGTGGAACAGGGAGATCGCTGGGGCAATAGACCGGGTGGCACCGAAACGTCCTCTCCACCTGAATAGAACTCAGACTGCACCCTGGTATACACTACGGTTACGCAGCCTGAGACAGGAAGTGAGACGACTAGAGCGCCGATGGCGGAAATCATGTGCTGAAGGCGATCGGATACTGGTTAGAGCGGCAATAGCTGCCTACCAGCAAGCAACAAAGGCAGCAAAGAGGCAATTCTTTGCTGCCTCTATTGCGTTGGCAGAGTGCTGTCCCAGGAGGTTGTTCCAGGTGGTCCGAAGCCTGGTCGGTCCAGTTGCGCAGGAACCTATGGAACAATCAAAAGCCTCCTGTGACATATTTGTTAAACACTTGCCGATAAAATCGAGCGCCTAAAGGGCAAGATTCCGTGCGTCATGGTTACAAGTAGCGGTCCAGAGACGGCCAGTTGCAGTCCGGTCTGCTGGGATCGGTTTCAGCCTCTTCTCTCTGATGAAGTGGACAAGGTGCTCTCTACTGTGAAACCAACCACTTGCTTGCTTGATCCTTGCCCTTCATGGCTCGTTATGAGCTGTAAAGAGAGACTGGGCAAAGGGATCAAGGCAATGGTAAATGCATCCTTGGAGGAGGGTGCAAAGCCATTAGCCCTCAAGGAGGCAGTGATAAGACCTATCTTGAAAAAGCCCTCCTTGGATCCCCAAGATTGAAACAACTTTCGCCCAGTCTCTAATTTACCGTTCTTGGGCAAGGTGATTGAGCGTGTGGTGGCAAAGCAGTTACAGACACACTTGGAGGAAGCAGATTATTTAGATCCTTTCCAGTCTGGCTTCAGGACTGGACACGGAACTGAAACAGCCTTGGTCGCTCTGGTGGATGATATGAGGAGGGCGTTGGATAGGGGAGAACATACCTTCCTCGTCCTCCTGGACCTCTCAGCGGCTTTCGATACTGTCGACCACGGTATCCTGTTGAGTCGCCTGGAGGGATTGGGAATAGGAGGCACTGTTTTACGGTGGTTCCGTTCCTATCTCTCCGGTAGATATCAATGGGTAGTGTTGGGGGATGAGGTTTCAGACCCTTGGCCCCTAAACTGTGGTGTGCCACAGGGTTCTATCCTCTCTCCCATGCTATTTAACATTTATATGAAACCGCTGGGAGCCATCATCAGGAGTTTTGGGCTGCAGTGTCACCAATATGCGGATGACACGCAGCTCTATCTCTCATTTAAATCCTCACCAGAGTTGGCTGTGGATACCTTGTCCAAGTGCCTGGAGTCCGTAAGTGGATGGATGGGAGAGAACAGGCTGAAGCTGAACCCCGACAAGACCGAGGTGTTGCTGGTGGGGGACAAGAGAGGGTTGGGTGATTTTGACCTGATACTTAATGGGGTGAGTTTGCCCCTGAAGGACCAGGTCCGCAGTCTCGGGGTTATCCTGGACTCCTAGCTGACTATGGAGGCTCAGGTTTCTGCAGTGAGCCGGGCAGCCTGGTACCAACTTCATCTAGTACAGAGGCTGCGACCCTATCTTCCCATACATCTGCTCCCACGAGTAATACATGCCCTGATCTCCTCTCGATTAGACTACTGTAATGCGCTCTACGTGGGGTTACCCTTGAAGACGGTCCGGAAACTCCAGCTGGTACAAAATGCGGCGGCGCGCTTAGTAAAGCAGACCCACCGCCGCGATCATATCAACCCAGTGCTGATTGAATTACACTGGTTGCCAGTTGTATACCGGGCCCAATTCAAGGTGTTGGTATTAACCTTTAAAACCCTATACAGTTCCGGCCCAGTGTATCTGAAGGAACACCTCCAGTATCACCAAATATGCCGCCAAACAAGATCAGCCTCACAGGACCTTCTCTCAGTCCCACCGGCAAAGACAGCTAGGCTGGTGAGGACCAGGGAGAGGGCTTTTTCGGTCGTGGCCCCCACCCTCTGGAACTTACTTCCATTTGACCTTCGGCATGCCCCCTCCCTGTTGACTTTTCGCCGAGCCTTGAAGACCTGGCTCTTCAGGCAGGCCTATGGGATCTCTGGGGTGGGTTAGGTTTTATACTATGTTAGCGTAGGATGGTTCTGTTAGACGAGATGTTAGACGAGATATTAATACTGTGATGATTATGTTGAGATTGTATTTTATATTGTACGTCGCCCAGAGTGTCCGTTCAGTCGGACAGATGGGCGTCTGATAAATAAAATTTTATTATTATTTATTATTATTATTACCCCTTTGTTCTACTATTATTTGTTAAGGTATAAAAAGTGGGGTGGGGGAGACACAGGCAGCGCAGGGAAAAGCTGGGAGCTTTTGACAATGATGTGTGACTTCCCAGTAAAAAGTAGGTGAGTAAAGCAGAATCATTCCTTGTCTGGAAGAAGTCTGAGTGTTCTGCAAGTGCTCTAGGGCAGCCTTTCCCGAAGTTGAGTCACCAGATGTTGCTGGACTACAGTCCCCATAATTCCTGACCATTGACCATGCTGGCTGGGGCTGATGGGAGTTGCAGTCCAGCAACATCCAGGGACCCAAAGGTTGGGAAGGGCTGCTCTAGGAGAACTTCCTACTTCCTGCTAGACTACCCTGTGGAGTAGTTTAGTTCTGATTTCTCCCCTTCTTGATTTGCATGAAAAGTGGAGGTCTTAGAAATGGCATCTACTCTAATCTGATGTCACAAACCTGGTCTTGCATAGCTGTGCCTGGCACAGACTTGTTCAAAGCAAATCTGGCCATCCCTTCTTTTCTTTCAGAGCACTTCTGCCTATTAAAGGTGAACAGGTAATACATAAGAATATATTAGAAGAGCCCTGCTGGCTTACATCAAAGGCCCATCAAGTCTGCATCATCATGTTTCTCACAGTAGCCAACCGCGTGCCTCTGGAATGCCCACAAGCAGGCCATGAAGACAAGGTCCCATTGTTTTTCCCCTGCTACTGATACTCAGTGTCACAGTTAATCTGAACCTGGAGGTTCCATTTAGCTAGCATAGGGGCAGAACAATCCAAATGCCAGGAAGCCATTGGAGGGGGAGGTGGTGGCGGAGAAGCTAGCGGAAAGCCCCACAAGATCCTCCTCCTGGCTCAGGAGCTGCTGGCCCAGCTGAATGCTGTCTCTGTTGGGAGCTGTGTGCATGAGCTGGCCAGGAAGTGCCAGCTCTGACAAACAGGCCTCCCAGGAAGTAAGCACTCTCGTTAGGACACCATGGGAAATAACTAACATTATTTGACTGCACTGGCCTTTCGGCCGGCTGGTTTGCAAAGGGATCAGGACCTGGGGGGGAGGTCTGAACGTGAGGAGGATCTCACATAAGTCCCCCCATGGCTCCTCCCCCCATGCCCCCGGAAAGCCCCATTTTCAGCCTTCTGTCCGCCAGGCTGGCCATTCCCGGCAGACACCCAGCAAGGCTGCCCAGTTCCTGGCAGCACCACTGCTCAGTCACAGCCGAGGGCTGCTGCCCAGTCATTAAATATTTTAAAAAAGGAAAGGAAAGGAAGAGAAAAAAGCATTTTATTTTTAAGATACATCTCATATGCTAATGTATAACAAAAAAGCATTGCATCTATATGTAGCATAGTGTCAGCAATATAAACATAGTCTCATATATTAGATAGGTCAAAGCAAAGAAAATAATTTGTATGGATACTTATTCTCCTGATACAGTTGGTTCCAGAAAATAATAAAATTTGCCCAGTTTTCTATATATTTATTTGCCCATTTTTTTCTCTTAAATAATACATTACTTTTATCAAATTGATGGTATCCCAGATTCTGTTAAACCAGTCAAGAATTGATGGTACTTTAGGTTGCTTCCATTGCTTTGCAATTTCAATTCTTGCTAATATCAATAGTGTTGAAATAATTTCTTAATCTGTTTCGTTAACTATGTCTTTCAAATAATTTAATAAAATTATGTGTAGTTCAAAGGATCTATATCCAGTTATTTCATATATATGTTATGTCTTTTAAAGCCATCTAAAATGATAGCCATCACATCTTGTGACAATAAATTCCATAAATTATGCTTTGTGACAAGTAGCACTTTTTTGGTCTGTCCTGAATCTACTGTCAGTCAATTTTATTGGATAATTCTGAGTTCTAGCATTATGAGAGAGGGAGTAAAAATTCTCTCTATCCACTTTTTCCACACCATTGCAGAATGTTCTAAATCACATGGAGAGTCTATGCCTGCAGAGCTCCCCTCAATGCATGGGCCTCTTAACACATGAGCAGCTGATGAACATGGCAGCTGGTACAGCCTCACTCTCTCCCTCATGTGATTGTTAATCACACCCAAACAGGCCTATTATATTATGGTTTGTCCAAGCTTTTTGAGTTCAATGTATCTCTTAGCTACTTTAGAGTAGACTTTTAGCTGCCTTACATTTATTTTTTAGGAGAAAGGTAGTATATAAATATCTTAATTAATAAATTATAAATTAAATGTTTCTATTGTGTCAGTAGAAATGTGTCAAGCAAATTCAAAATGTGCAATCTCAACAAGAAAAACAATATTCTTGTGTAGAATTTCCCATAACTAAGAATCAAAAATACTTTGGCTACACACATCATACAGTTGATGTGCTTGAACCCCATAATGTCAGTCATAAACGTATACTAACTGTGTGTAGGGAGCCCTCCTCAGATATTGACAGGCATATTCCCAGGCTGATATTCCAGCAGCTCTGAGCGAAACAGTCTTATTGCACCCAAAAATATGAACAAGTGTCTCCTGCGATCTCTTTAGCCATAGATTAGCTGATTCTTGTACAGCATAATATCTGATAGCAAGCCTTGAAACTGAATTAAATGATTATTGGTTCATTTGTTACTATTATGATGAAAAAGAGCTGTCAGCTAAGTTACTGAAATCAACCTGAAAAGAAAAATGTTGGTGATTGTAATGTAAAGTGAAAGTATTGGCCTGGTCCAAAATCAAGGTTTCAGGTTCCAGTGTTAGTAAATGTAAGGGAGAAAAGAATATTCATTCTCTTGGCTGTATCCTGATCTTTAGTGCCAGTGGAACCAATGCAAGGCTTGGCCCCACACCAGGTCTGAAGAAATGGTGAGCCATGTAGGGCTTATCCACATGGAAGCATTGCTTTGGTTAAAGATGCTGTTTTCACCTCCAGTTTTCATTTGCACCATCCACAGTATGCCAGCTGCAAACACAGTGTTTTCTAGTCACACTGAAGGGAAGGATGAGTGTGAAAGCCACAATTTAAAAATGCAAAACACTATAATAAATAAGTACAAAAATACAAAACACTGATATTTTTGTTGTTATGTGCCTTCAAGTCGATTACGACTTATGGCGACCCTATGAATCAGCAACCTCCAAGAGCATCTGTCATGAACCACCCTGTTCAGATCTTGTAAGTTCAGGTCTGTAGCTTCCTTTATGGAATCAATCCATCTCTCTTCCTCTTTTTCTACTCCCTTCTGTCTTAATAATAATAATAATAAATTTTATTTCTAGGCCGCCTATCTGGCCGCACTATTGCCTTTTCTAGTGAATCATGTCTTCTCATTAGGTGTCCAAAGTATGATAACCTCAGTTTCATCATTTTAGCTTCTAGTGACAGTTCTGGTTTAATTTCTTCCAACACCCAATGATTTGTCTTTTTCGCAGTCCATGGTATGAGCAAAGTTCTCCTCCAACACCACATTTCAAATGAGTTTTTTGTTATCCGCTTTTTTCACTGTCCAACTTTTACATCCATACATAGAGATCAGGAATACCATGGTCTGAATGATCCTGACTTTAGTGTTCAGTGACACATCTTTGCATTTGAGGACCTTTTCTAGGTCTCTCATAGCTGCCCTCCCCAGTCCTAGCCTTCTTCTGATTTCTTGACTATTGTATCCATTTTGGTTAATGACTGTGCCAAGGTATAATCCTTGATAAGTTCAATGTCCTCATTGTCAACTGTAAAGTTACATAAATCTTCTGTTGTCATTACTTTAGCCTTTTTGATATTCAGCTGTAATCCTGCTTTTGTGCCTTCCTCGACTTCCATCAGCATTCGTTTCAAATCATTACTGGTTTCTGCTAGTAGTATGGTATCGTCTGCATATCTTAAATTATTGATATTTGTCCCTCCAGTTTTCACACCTCCTTCATCTTGGTCCAATCCCACTTTCCATATGATATGTTCTGCATATAAACAAATAGGGTGATAAAATACACCCTTCTCACACCCTTTCCAAATGGGAACCAATTGGTTTCTCCATATTCTGTCCTTACAGTAGCCTCTTGTCAAGAGTATAGGTTGCGCATCAGGACAATCAGATGCTCTGGCACCCCCATTTCTTTTAAAGCATTCCATAGTTTTTCATGATCTACAAAGTCAAAGGATTTGCTGTAAGCTATAAAGCATAGGGTGATTTTCTTCTGAAATTCCTTGTTCTGTTCCATTATCCAACGTATGTTTGCGATATGATCTCTGGTGCCTCCAACCTTTCTAAATCCAGCTTGGACATCTACAATTTCTCGCTCCATATATGGTAAGAACCTTTACTGTAGAATCTTGAGCATTACTTTATGGGATATTAAGGCAATAGTTCTATAATTACTACATTCCCTAGGATCCCCTTTCTTTGGAATTGGGATGTATATTGAACGCTTCCAGCCTGTGGGCCATTGTTTAGTTTTCCATATTTATTGACAATTTTTTGTCAAAATTTGGACAGATTCAGTCTCAGTAGATTGTAGCAGCTTTATTGGCATGCCATCTGTTCCTGGTGATTTGTTACTTCCAAGTATTTTAAGAGCAGCTTTCACCTCACATTCTAAAATTTCTGGTTCTTCATCATACGTTTCCTCCCTGAATGAATGTCATCCATGCATCTCTTCTGCTTCAGTGTATTACTTCCATCTTCATTTCATCTTGGTCAGTCAGTGTGTTCCCCTATTGATTATTCAACATCCCTACTCTTGGTTTAAATTTCCCTTTCATTTCTCTAATCTTTTAGAATAGGGCTCTTGTTCTTCCCTTTTTGTTGTCCTCTTCTATTTCTATACAATAACTATTGTAATAGTTCTTTGTCCCTACGTACTAGTTGCTGTATTGTTGCATTTAGGGTTCCGACCAAGTTTCCATCTCCTCTTGCTTTTGCTTTCCTTCTCACCTTAACCATTTTAAGAGTTCCTTCAGTCATCCATTGAGGTCTTTCTCTCTTTTTAACTAGAGGCACTGTCTTTTCGCATTCTTCCCTGATCTTGCCTCTGACTTCACTCCATAGTTCTTCTGGTTCTCTGTCAACTAAGTTTAAACCCTCAAATCTGTTCCTTATTTTGTCTTTATATTCTTCTGGGATGTTATTTAAATTGTATTTTGGCATTATGATTGCTTTGTTGTTCTTCTTTAGCTTTACTCTGATTTTCGATACGACCAGTTCATGATCTGTACCACAATCTACTCCTGGTCTTGTTCGCAGAAAGTATGAAACTTCTCCACCTTCTGCTGCCAATTATATAATCAATTTGATTCCTATAGTGACCATTTGGTGATGTCCACATGTACAGTCGTCTTTTCAGTTGCTCAAAAAATGTGTTTGTGAGAAACAAATTATGGGCTTCACAAAATTCAAGAAGTCTTTCTCCTGCTTCATTTCTGTCTCCTAAGCCCCATTTCCCCACAATTCCTAATTTGTTCCCTACTTTTGCATTCCAGTCCCCCATGATTATCAGAACATCTTGTTTTGGTGTGTGATCAATTTCCTCCTGTACTTCTGCCTAAAATCTCTCAAATTATTCTTCTTCTACATTTGCCATTGGAGCATAGACTTGGATGATGATTATGTTAATAGGTTTCCCATTTAATCTCATTGATATCACTCGGTCAAGCCTTGCTTTGTAGCTCCTAATTTCTTTTGCTACATCACTTCTTACTATTAAAGCAAGCCTATTTCTTCTTAATTTCTCATTTCCTGCATAAAATATTTTGTAGTTGCCTGACTGAAAATGTCCCATGCCCGTCCATTTTAATTTACTCACGCCAAGTATTGTAATGTTAAGACGTTCCATTTCTTGCTTGACAAATTCTAACGTTCCCTGGTTCATGCTTCTCACATTCCATGTTCCTACTGTGTGCATTGTACAACTCCGGACTCTCCTTTCACATATGTGCGCATCAGCCTCTGGGCTTCCTTTCGGCTTTGACGCAGCTGCATCATTAGTCACAGCACTACTCGTACTTGTCCTTTGTTTTTCCCCAGTAGCTCGGTGAGTGCCTTCTGACCTGGGGGGTCTCATCTTCCAGCACTATCTCATGTTGCATTTTGGATACTCTGTTCATAGGGCTTTCGTGGTAAGAGGTATTCAGAGGTGGTTTACCATTGCCTTCCTCTGCGTTTGGATGCATCTTAGTCTGGTGTTTCAGCTTTGACCATTCCGCCTTGGGTGCCCCTGCTAGGAGTCTAGCCTCTTGGTCTAGACTCCTGACGGCATTGCTCTCAGCTTCTTCAACACTCTCAAACCCCCTCATTCTAAAGTGGGCTGATAAATATAAAGCTCTAAAATGTTTGCCATGACTGGGCTAGATGATTATTTGATCTGTGGATTATAGCAATTGGAAGGATTAATTATCCTGCTGCTTCTATCTGTTTTGATTTGATGTAATCCACCAGGAAGTATAGCAGGATACTCTTTGTTTAAAAATGAAACTGAGTCATTGAGGGATTGATAGCTGCCATTAGAAACATCCCTAGTACTTATATCCTCTGATGTCTGAGAAAGTGCAAAATGAGTTGGCCATCTTGAAGAGATTGTTAGTGACATACTTCGGAGTCTAGCTTCACTTGTCATTTATTTGTGTTGTATTCACATATATTTCTATTTCTTGTTTATATTTATCAGTGTTTTGTATTTTTGGACTTGTGAATCTTTGGACTGTTGTTGATTGCACTATTAGGGAACGTAAGAGAAAATTTAAAAATAATTACAATGTTGTGAATGTGCATAGTGCTTTCAATCCCAAATGGTATTACTTTCTGGATCCAGGAAAAACTCAGACCATTTGCAAGACATTATAGTGGTGACATGGATGGATATGAAGCAGAACGCAGACTTTGTCCAAAAGTTCAAGAGAGGTATGAATGAGAAAGACAAGTAAGAATTGACACAATGAACCAAATTCTTACTCTCCTTGAAGAGCCAAAACTGTCTTTCAGTGAACTCCACACACTTATGTGCCATAGCCATCACAATACCTCCATGAAGTGCTGGGCATGAACAAATATTTACATGTTCGCAGCAAATTAAGACCCACTTGAGGACCAGTATGGGTGATGAATGCCTAAGTAACATTGCTGTACTGGCCTCAACCTTGAAACTGTTGTCAATCATTTTGCAGAAGTACATAAGAATGGGCATATTTCTCAGGATGCAGGATTGGGGCCCTGAAGTTTCAGACGATGAGGAGAGGGAGGGGGTCATTTGGACAGAGTCGTGTGAAGGAGAAGCAGAAGAGGGGGAGGGAACCTCAGAGATAGAACTGTCTGGGAGCGAGGACCTTGAATGTCCAACAGACACAGATTCTTACCGTGAGCTTCCCACGCCTCCTCCCCCTCCGAGCTTGGAGGAGTTGGAGAAGGAGGGAGGGCAAGGAGGAATCCAACCCCCTCCTGATCCAGGAAAAAGCAAGGAGAAACAGCCAGATGGTTTAAGCATTGCCCCCCCCCCGCTTTCCCCCATACCCGAGTCAGATTTCTCAGAAGGGGAGGGGGGGTGGCACCCCCTTCACCACGTACAAGGAGACAGCAAAAGAGGCGGCAAAAGAAGGGGGAGAGGTGGGGTGTGGATGAGGGCACTTTGAGGCGGAGTGAGAGAATTCACGCCCGTTTGCCCCCTTCTTAAGGGACAGGGGGAGTAGTGGTTCCTTGTTCTGTCAACTCTCTTCTATATCGCAGGTTATGTTTTGTAGTTAAAGTTCATGAGACGGCGTAGTCTTTGTCTGGATATTACTTTAATAAAAACTGATTTGCTTTCATCAACTGGTCTGGTTCCTGAGCCTCAACCTGGACACGACAATATTCAAGAGATGGCTATTTAGGCACACAACATATATTGCGTTTCTTAGGTGTACAGAACCCAGCTGTCTGTTTGCTCTTACTTTCCTTACACTGAGAGTCTACATTCCTCGTTCTGCCTGCACTGGTTTAAAAGTAACTGTTTTTTAAAGAAACTGTTGTGTCTAATTTGTATGTCAAGGAAGTGTTTATGTAGTGACTCAACCTTGTTTGAAAGCCTTTTTCCTTACTGTAAATTGAATTTGTTTAATACATGCTATATTTAAAAAATCTAAATTAATCAATATATGACTTCAGAAAAATATATTTAGGGTGACAGTTTAAGCATAACATATACAATTATTTTTCTTTCAGAGATTGTAACATAGGGGAAACAGCCTGCCCACGTAGAAATATACTTTGCCCCTTCTGTGCCCCCCTAGAATTATTTTTCTGGTGCCACCACTGCCTTCCAGGAAGTTGAGACAAACCTGGAAAAAACCTCAAGAGTCTGGGTCCTTTAAAGATCAAATTGCTCCAATTACACCGGTAAAATCCAACATATGGGAGCAGAAAGTTTAACTCTGAAGATGCTGTATCTTTCAGATTACACATCCCTCTCTTTCCTTGCTGACATGTTCTTCACCACTGAGAGAGATACCTATTGTAAAGCAGAGGGGGGGCAGCAACTAGAGGGGTAGGACTAGGTGTTTCACTAATGTACTGGTACTTAAAGGCCCACAAAAATTGGAGCCAGATCTGAGTACATTTTCATGACCAGTTATTGTCAGATTTTTATTTTCTTTAGTTCTAAGGCCTTCACGTTGGTTGAACATAAAGCAGGTCTTCAATCTAGTTATTTAATCCCGCGTCCTCAATGTTTCATCTAAAAATAGAAAATAATGTAACTGCCTCAGAGAATACAGCTGCACAGTATTGTTTTTATTAAAAACATGTGGAGGAAATGTAATTTTAGCTAAACAAATGTATGTAAATATTGGAAACCATTTATTGAAACACTGCAAGAAGAGTTATAAGAGTACTTTCAACACAAAATTCCTGAGACAACTGTTGTTCACCCTGTGGAAAATTAGCAGCAGTATAGTAAATACAGTACATTCGATTTATTTGTTCAAATGAACAATGGATAGCATACAGTGGCAGCTGGTGAGAACCAGACCTAAGGGGCCAGCTAAGGGGGTCACTGGAGCAGAGCCAACAGGGTCCCCACCATCACCACCTTGGATCATTACTTAGCATCTAAGTAAATGGATCAGTGCCCTTCCTTCTTTTTCTTTTAGATCTATAAAAGAGGGAACTTCAATAGGTACACAAGGTTGCTCTGCATACCTTTGCATTCTGCTCCTATTCTAGTAGCAGAATGTTTGGTAGTTTAAAAATATAAAATGAAATAGGAACTAAGTTTCGTGGTCCTGTTTCTTAGCAGAGATATAAATGCAGGCAGCAGAGTGAGATAAACCAGTCCACACCTTTCCCTAGGCACAAATAACAACAGACACAATCTTCTTAGGTAAAAGATAAAGAATATTTACTCATGACCTTTCATATGTTCAGAAACATAGGCTTTAGCTTAGATGAAAGAAAAAATAGAAGTCCTAGTCCCTCAAAGAGGAGAGCATCTGCCATGCGGCCTCCCCCAGAGGTAAAAAGCTCAGTAATGGAGATTATGCAGAAATCTCCAGGACAAAGGAGGAGGAAGCCAGGTAACTAATCCCACCCATTAGGAAGTTACATCATGGTAAACAGGTACATGCAATATTTCCCCAAATATCCCTTAAAGTGAACATGCAAGTTTGCCTGTTCCAACACAGAATAGGGAGAAATTCATCAGGCAAAGATTTCTCATGCATGAGGGTGATGAGAAGCTAAATTTGTAAGGTTTCTGCCTGCCATGAAGCTGTTTACATTTATTTTCTACCTTTTTATCCCATCTTACTCCAAGGTGCTCAGTAAACATGGCCTCAATTCCAAATGCTATCTTCACAACAGCCCTGTGAAGATGGTTAGGGATGAAAAGGTGCAACGTGCAAAGATCAGCCATTGAGCTTTATGACTAAATGAGGCATTTGAACCCAGGTCCTTCTCTAATCATAGCCACACTACCTCTCAAAGGCATAAGAGTTCTCCATATTTAGATGGCAAAGAGCTGAGTTCACACTGAAAAAAAACTCAACTGGCAAAGAATTACAAGCAGTATGAAAACAAGAAAATAGCAACTAAACAATAATAGTAAAATAGCATCAAAAAATATTGCCCCAACCCTTAGGCAACAGAAAACAAGGCACATCTATTTTTAACAGCTGTGCAACAGTCATGAATGTAACAGAAGTTATGTTTCTCCTGCACAAAGGAAAAACACTCTTTGAATTCCTGCATATTACATGAACGTCTCATGCCCTCAGGCTTCCCCTT
The DNA here is from genome assembly GCF_030035675.1 of Rhineura floridana. Taxonomy (NCBI): domain Eukaryota; kingdom Metazoa; phylum Chordata; class Lepidosauria; order Squamata; family Rhineuridae; genus Rhineura; species Rhineura floridana. The sequence continues at coordinate 653,159 of NC_084489.1, read as the reverse complement.
AACTAGCTGCAACCACAGGAGGGAACCAGGAGGAGAAAAAAAACCCTATTCTAACCTCTTAACACAGGAAAAGTGGGAGCGGCTGCTCTTCAGACTCTTCAGAGCCAACAACAGATCAAGCCAGGCTTCTAAAAAAGACCCAGAGGATTGTTTCAGCAAATGCTATAGCTTCCCGCTTCCTTGACTCCTGGCATTTTTAAAGTCCGATTCCCCCACCCCCAACTCACTTAAAAAAAAAAACTTTTAAAAGAGAACGGACCAGGGCCAGGGAACGGAGCAAGCAGACGAGCGGTTTCTTCCCGAGAATCCCAGCATTTCCAAGCCCCAGTCACAACTCAGACCACAAACTATCTGGCTGGCTGCTGCTGGGCCCTCTCTCTCACACACGCGCGTCAAACAGTCTCACGCCGCGGGGTTCTTGCCACAAACAGGCCGGATCGCCCCGCTGAGCCACTGACTCTCAGGAGGGGCTCACAGCCCAGGCTCAGAACAGGAGCAGAACAAGGCCGGGGCGGATTTACGGCCTGCGGGGTCCTGCACGCGGCCCTTGTCGGGACCCCATGTGCGTTCACTTTTCCTGTTATAGGCTTCAACAGCCGCTACCCTGCAATCTGGGAGTGAGCGAAAGGAAGAGTTCCCATGCAGGCCTACGGGGAATAGTGAACGCCCAGCGCCAGCGCTTCCCAGGCCGCGCGCCGGGGCGGCTCCTGAGGGGGAGGAGGGTCCCGCGGAGCTTTCCACCGGCTGCCCGGCAGTTGCGTTGCTGTGCCCCGGGCGGAGAGCCCTGCTGGCTCTGCGCTCTGAAAGCTGCCCCTCTTTTCCCTCTCTGTGGGGCCGATATGCGGGGGGCAGATGGTGGCTGGAACCAGCGAAGAATCATGTGAAGCAGTTCTGTCACTTGCTCCTAAAGCCTTTTCCCTACTGCTATGATCGATTTATGTGAGCTCAAAGTCAACCCCCACTGCTTAAATGCATTCAGTTGATGGTTATGATTCATAAACATGCTTTTTCCTGACAATTTCTGCCTCTTTATTTATTTAGAGGATTATTCATTTCTGAAAGTATACCTTTCATTAAAGAAAAAAATATCAAGGTTGTTCATAAACAAGTAAAACAACAACAAAAAATTGTCATAAAACCAACTCAGTAAAGCAAAGTCAAAGGGTGGTTTGAGGAAGAGGCTGAGTACAGGTGAAGTAGGACAGAGCTCTTTGAATTTAATGTTTATTCATATATTTCACCTCCCACTCTCTTGTGCAAACTGAGGGCTCACCCAAGCTCACCTGGATAATCCACATTTTCCCTGTTCGCTATGTGATTGACCAGTCCCCACTTCGCCTGTTTTTTTCACTTTTTCGCCTGTTTTTTCGCTTTTTTAAATGTTCAGAAAACCGCTGTTTTTGCAGCCACACATCAAACATTCTTTCCGGTTTTTCCCAAAGTCCAACCTCTAACTCCGCCCCTATGAGCCAATTGGTCCACAGAATATGACATGTGCTCCCTGCACGGAAACACACTAACGCAGGCGCTTGGACGCAAGAGCGGGAAATTTGAATTTAAGTTGCTGTAATGGAGGACGAGCGAGGGAGCTAGCGGAGGGTGGGTCAGCAAGCGGGCACGAGCCCAGAAATCCCCAGCCAGGCAGGGTAGGAGTTGCAATGGAAGCAACATGCCATCCACAGCCTCCTCGCTTACCCGGGATGGGATGGGATGGGATGGGGGGGGGAGAAAAAAAGCCTGCTTTGGTTTATGCCACCTTTGAGTTACGACACTGAAGTTGGTTCCTAGTTCCCAGTTCCTTATTTGCTTGAAAGTTCAAAACACTAAAAAAGCACTTCAAGCCAAACTTAACATGTCTCTGAACCCCAAAATATGTGTTGGGGTACCCTGTATGATATATCACTGTGATCGGGGGACCCGTCAAGAATAACAATGCACTTATGCAATCAAAATCATCAGGCTTCTGATATTACCATAAATACATAATGATGTCATAAAATCATAAAAAATAAGTAACTGGGGGTGCCCACCTCAAAATCTGCTCTGGGCCTGGACTGCACTGGCATCTCATAGCAGACACCCTCCCCTTTCCTGGGCTGTATGATTTGTCCTGACCCAGAGCAGATTTAGGGGTGGGCACCCCCAGTTACTTATTTTTTCCTGTATGTATTGGTCTGCTTTGGTTTTGCATAGATGCCCTCATCCGTGCCCTGTGCACAACAGGAGCTCTGGGCCAGGCAGGACACAGTGGCATGTCGTAGAGGACACCCTCCCCTTTCCTGGGCTGTATGATTTGTCCTGGCCCAGAGCAGATTTTGGGGTGGGCACCCCCCTTTACTTACTCCCCAGCTTAGTAGCCGTGGTCAATCCCTGCTGTATATTAAAGTATCACATTGTTGCAACAACAACGAAACTCAACAGTAATAATGTGATTTCTTTTGGTTTCAGATAATGGACGGTTGTTCAATTCGTGGCTGCTGATGAGATGATTTGGGAAACAGCCCCTCGTCATGAGCAGAATGTTGAAGGGCCCACCCCAGCTCACCTTGTGCAGAAGAACACACCAACACACCCCTTAATAGAAGGGTGGTGTGGCTCCTTTGTGTGACACACTGGCACACGTTTAGGAGAGGAGGGAAGGTTCGCCTATTTTGCTGTCACGAAGAGCCCTGCAGCTGGACCTGACCAAAGGCTCAACAACAGTTGAAATTAGGGTCAGTCTTTAATGCCATAGTTGTTCATGGCTGTGCTAATGCACTCATGCATTACCCAAACACAGAAAGTAGTCCCCTCCACAGCAGATCATTCAGGTGGGCATTTTCTTGAGCATTCCAAAGTGCTGCTCCCATTTTTTCTGTGTTTATGATACTTTCTCTACTGAAATAATTACCGGAGTGCATTTTTGTTAACCATTCAGAATAAAACAATTTCGGAAAGAATGCCTGTTTTATTTCTTACGTGCAGATTAAGACATTGTCTTCAAACAACCCATAAACCTATGCGCAGAAAGCAATCCCATGTTTTGCTGCACCTATTAAAAAGGAATGCAATTCAAAAACATCATTCACGAAAGTTACTTGTGCCAATACAGTCATAACCAGAAGTCACTGTTTTGCTATGTAATTTAACATCTAAACTTTAAACACAGTGAAACAGTACAAGAACCCTTTATTAACAACACCGAGCTCCACCGCAAAAAAACGTTTGAATACATGCACACATACACAAAAAAAGTGGGCCATAGGTAGCAATCATCTTTCAGGATATATCACACCATCCATAGAAAATGCAAGGTATAGCATTTTATGTCTTCTTGTTTGGTGTCACATGAAATGCATCCTTGGGTATTGCTTACATAGCGGTCCAATGCCCACAAGAGAAACCTACGCATTCACAGAAGCATAGAACATGTTATATCAACCGGTGGACACAAACTAGGGTTGCCAGGTCCATGGCCTGAGACTGATACTGTATCTTTAGGAGAAGAGAAAGTCAGCCAAGTGCATGTCTTCTTGCAGCACTGCACTAAGAAAAACCGCAACGTTGAATTCTCCCTAACCCCTGCACAGCTTGGCTGACTTTCTCTTCTAAAGATACAGGGTCAGTAGCAGGCCATGGACCTTGCAGCCGTAACACAAACTGAGAAGGTGTCAGAGTCCATGTATGAAGAATCTCCGCTGCAGAATCCAAGTGATGGAAAGCAAATGTGTAAGTCAAGGCGAGCTGAATTAATATTCCACAAACTTTTTCTGAGCTTCAGACAGTGCAGAAACAACCAAACCACATGATGTGTCTATAAAGGGCAACGTTAAGCATTGCACCTGAGTATGCCATGTGCACCTAATTTTTCCATTGCTTTCACAGCTCAGCGCTTGGAGATACGTCTCTACTCGCTCAAGGTCGTCGTGAAAGAAATGGAGAACATTTGCGTTACAGCAATCGACAAGAGGATGAAAGTAATGGAGGCCACATTGTACACTGCATTAACAACCCAACTCCAATTATAAGCACATGCATGCACCCCTTCTTTCTATAGCTTGTTGTGTGCCAATATAGTCATTTTGCAACCGTGAAAGCCATGAAACATTATTTATCCTTGGGTTAAGCATGTACAAACATACCCCTAGGGGCTATAGGGTTGTGGCTTTCTGACATGTCTTGCATGGTGAGAAAATTGCGGGGTGGACGTAAGTGGCTGGATTGAGGGGGCACCGAACTGGGATGGGATGGACACACTTCTGAGCTCTGTGGGTTAACAATTCCAGCAATGGGATTTGGTGGTGGCCTAATCTGTGCAACTGATGATGAACTCTCCGCATCAATTACTGTCTCATCATCACACTCAGCACTGGAAGATATGAGGTCCTGAGAAGAAGGGGACAACTGGGAACTTTGTGGTTTTGGGGTGTTTGCCTGCAAAGAAGGGCAAACATCAGGTCTTTGTGGTTTTGTGGTGTGTCCCTTGTTTTCCTTTCCTGTCGGCAAAGGTGGTCTTTTTCTCTTCCTACTGTAATTACTGTTACAGGTAGAGGATGTTGTTGGAAGCTGCTGCAGTGGCACACTGATGGTTTGTGTTCTGCTTGTGTTCTGCTTCTCCCACCAATCCCACTTACATTGCCACCGCTTGCAGCAGCATTGGTTTATTCCTGCAAAGTGCAGGTCAATGTTTCGAGATTAGCCACAATGGCAGTAAAAGCCGAGACTATTCCATTCATTGTGTCCAAGTACTTGTTTCTGTCCCGCATGTTCTGTGCAGCACGCTCGTCCATAGTGGCAAGGCTCTGATGAAAAAGGTCATTATTTTCTCTCATTAGCAACATGAACTGCTCATGTTCAGTTGGTGCCGCTCTCTCTCTCCTACAAGCGTCCTCTTTTGCCACTTCCAGTACAGACATGAGCAGTGCCTCTGTATCTGTTCCTTTGGGCTTTTTTCGTCTCAGTGCTGCAAGACGAAATGCCGGTGACAGGGTCGCTGTCGGGTTGTGCACTGCTGGGTCTGGGAATTGTACAACTTTACATGTTAGTGTTGTTCTGCAAAATGATGGGAATCATTCTTCCACACCATAACTAAGAGGGTCCATACTTTGCCTTACATTGCAGGAGTAACCATCACACACAGTTCAAATCATCCCCCTTAGACAACGTTCCAACATTTCCAGGTCCATCTTCCGCATCCTCATGTTCAAGTTCAGGCGCATCTGGTTCCAAACCTTCGGGAGACATGGCGAGACAAGAATGAAAATACAGTGAAACCTACCATACAGTCTTTGCAACGGTTTCAGATCAAGAACATACAGCAACAGTGGTCCGGGTGGTTTAACAATCAGTCCCTCTTTGCAGCCGGCTCAGGGAATTGTAGTTTGGTGAGAGGAATAGTGGGTATCCTAACAGCTCGGAGCACCTTGGCACATGGTAATGACTGTTGTTAGCAGACCAGTGTTGGTGAAAAAGCGCGACAATAGCCACAGTGGGATGGGATGGGGTCAGGGTGGTGTCCACTACACATTGCTTTGCCAATCAATGATTCAAATGTCTGGATTCTTTGTTTAAAAAAAATTAACAACTCTTGGCAGCAGTAGCACTTGTACATTAAAAACCTAAAGTCAAAAAAAGTGTGCAATGAAAAATTATTCTGGAACACCAGTTCTTGTAAGTGTTGTTCGGAAGAGACAGAGCTTGGAGAATTTCTGTTAGTGAACTACAAGTCCCATCAGCCACAGCCAGCGTGGGCACTGGATTGGGCTGTTCGGAGTTGTAGTTCCAAAACTCACTTTTCAAAGCTCTGGGAACAGAGTGGTGTTTCTGTAACAGGTGCAAGAAAGAAGACAGCATATTTGTATACCAAGGACCTCTACGTTAATTACAATGCAAACCATTTAAGAAACCAAAACAAAGTGGAGATACATAAAGGAGACGAACTGTCCAAGTCACCTCCATGGATGAAATGGCATCTCCTTATTTCTTGCCTTTAATTTGAATAATGAGAGCCATTTAGGTATAGTGGTAAAGGTGTAGGACCAGGGATCCATAAGCACCTAGCCATGAAGGTCACTGGTTCGCCTTTGGCCCCTCAATTCCACTCATCCTCAGAGGAAGTCCAAGGGAAACCATTGCTATTTTCCTAAATGGGATAAAAGTAAGCCTACCTGCTTGCTCAAAGATCCTCCATGGCGCAGAGTGGTAAGCGGCGGTAACGCAGCCGAAGCTCTGCTCACGGCCGGAGTTCGATTCCAACGGAAGGAGGAAGTCGAATCTCTGGTAAAAGGGGTCGAGGTCCACTCAGCCTTCCATCCATCCGTGGTCGGTAAAATGAGTACCCGGCCTATGCTGGGGGGTAAAGAAAGGTCGGAGACGGAACTGGCAATCCCACCCCATAAATACAGTCTGCCTTGCAAATGTCGCAAGACGTCACCCTAAGAGTCGGAAACGACTCGCACTACAAGTGCAGGGACACCTTTACCTTTTACCTGCTTGCTCTGCACAGAAATCTTCATCTCTAGGCACATCTCCAGCCTCTTCATTGCAAACGGTTTCGCTCCCTGCAAGACAAAAGTAATATCAAGTTCTATACCCATGCATGTTATTTCAAAAATATTCAAACTAATACAGGTTGGTGCATTCCAAATAAAGTAGTTAGGTTACCACATTGTTTGAAATACTTGAGGCAGTATTATGTCACTGTTTAACTACTGTCCTGCGTTGAATGGGGAAATTCAGTGCCACAACACCAAGGAGAAATAATGTGGAGAGACAGGCTTCAGACAAAGTCACAAATAAGCTGCAAGTGGCAGCCCACACCAAGAGAACACCGGAATTGGTGGACTTGTTTTCCTTTTGTAATGCCAAATCCACATGTTTCTGCGCTGTTCTGTTTTGCAGTTACTGTAAACCGCATAGAGAGCTTCTGACATGGGGCGGTATAGAAATAAAACAAATGAATACATAAATTTAGAAATTGGTACCCCGAATCACACAAGCCACCTTCCTAGCCTTTTCTGCAGGGGGAAATCCAAGAATGGCTTGCTACACACACCTCCCACCCCCGATCTCTTCCAGGGCTGAAGTCGCAGTGCTTTGCATAGAGTAGCACAGCAGAAAAGCCCTAATACCTCGCAGGAATGCCAGCTGGGACCTTGGGCTCCACTGCAACGTTCCTGACCTCCAACATCAGAAGAGACAAGCCCTTGGTGTTCAATCCTCTGTTTCTTGGATTGGCTTTCCTCGTCTCTCTGTCCCCCTCCTTCCCTGTTTCTTTACTCCTCTTGTCTGCAGTTCACCTTGGGCAGGAGAGCCTTTCCTGGTAGATGTGTTCTTCCTCCCCTACAGAGAACGTGGCTGGATGGCTAGTAGTGATACTAATAAAGAAAGAGTTGGAAAAAACATTTTTTTAACTTCAGTAAAAATCATGAAACTATTATCCTACTAAAGTGATGGTAGACAATGCATCCAATAATCATTTTGAAAAGGAATGCAACATTTATACTTTAAACACAGTTCAGTTCCAAATTAAAATACCTGCAAACAACACAACAGTTTGTCAGCACATGCAGGCATCCCTTTTTGCCATACATTTGGTTTATGTGCAACTATTGACATGTTGCAACATTGGAAGCGTTGCAACATAATTTCTCCAATGGTGTAGCATGGAGGGGAAAAAAATAGGGCCGAGATGGTTGTTGCTTTGGAAGACATCTTGCACTGCTTGAAAAGTGTGGGGTGCACATAAGTGGCTGGGGTAAGGGGGTGCTTAACTCAGCGGCTATGCCATTCATTGTGTCTAGGGACATGGTTCTCTCCCACATGTGGTGCTAGGCACACTCGGAGACCTTGGTTGAACTGGTAAGAACATTCCCTCTGTGGTTCTCAGATCTCTTGTTCTGTCTAGGAACTGCCTGAGTGCCCACTGCTCCAACTCCTCCTCCTCCTTGCCCCTTCCAACTCTATGCAAATTGCTTCTGAGAAAATGTGATACAGGTTTTTAGTCTGCTCGATCATAAATACATAGATGTCATCAGTGGTGTGCTGGCAAATGTTTAACAACCAGCTCTCTGGAATAAAAAAAGGATGCATATATAAACTGACATAAGTAGGGCATTTCCAGAAGGGTGGCAGTGTCAGTTTGGAGCAGCAGAACTCTTGTGGCACCTTAAAGACAAACAGATTAATGATGGCCTAAGAGAAAGGTAGCCAACGTGGTGCCTTCCAGTTGTTATTGTAATGTTGTTTGACTCTTATCAGCCCCATCCAGTATGGCCAATGATCAGGGTGATAGTTGTAGTCCAGCAGCATCTGGAGGGCACAACATTGGCTACCCCGATGTAATTGGCTTGTGGCTATGGCCCTCCTCTGTAAAGCAGCAGTGAGGAACCTGTGGCCCTAAAAATACCTGACTCCAGCTCTCATCAGCTTCAGCCAGCATGGCCAATGGTCAGGGATGATAATGGTGAATTCTCAGTATTCCATCTGGAAAACATGCAGTGTGTTCAGAAACACACACAGCCTCTAGAAATATGGCAATGTAACATTGCTCTCTGTATTATCTGAAATCTCCTTAGCATGCACAATCTCTACTGTCCTTGCAGTGGTATTCCCCAAATGTTTATAGAGATGGCAATTCCTTCTTTCATCTTTAAGAGGGAAAAAATAATTTAAAAGCTATTAAAAACCAGGGAACTCTCAGACCCAGGCACTTTCCCACGCTCGGCACTAGGAAGAGAAAATAAATGGATATGATCAATTGCCTGTGCAACAGTCTTCTTGCTTTGGATACAATGGATCCGCTGACTCTGAAACAATAACCACAGGAATGTGAAACTGACCAGCAGCAGCAGCAGCCGCTCTGCAGAGAGCAAAGAAGCAGCCAAAGAGAAATTGAAGGGGTAGGATCATTTGTGTTTGCAACTGTTGTGTTGTTCAGTATACAATGCTCTCTGGGTCCTTCCAACCTGTCACTATTTTGCAGGTAGGATTCAAACAATCACAAGCCAGCAAATGCAGGTTGCATAGTTCACGTGGATTCAGAGCTCTTGTGCAACTTCCAAGAAGAATAAAATGAAAATAAAGCACAGACTTTTCACAGTAAGAAAACTTGATAGGAAGTAACATTGAGGATAACAATTACTTCACATGGCATCGTATAACCTCAACGCAAACAAATCAGAGTGAATGATCCATCACCAGCCAGCGTGGTATAACCTTCCTGCAGACTTTGAGCAAACAAATCACGATGAATGCTCAATAAACAGGACACTGGAAGCAACCCCTCACCACTCTGGCAGAGCTGGAGCTCAGTGGTAGGGCCTCTAGGTCCCTGGTTCAATCCTTGACACCGCCAGGTAGGGCTGGGAATGTCCCCTACCTGAAGCCCTGAAGAACCTTGAGGGATTTATGGTCTGACTCAGTACAGTATAAGGCAGCTTCCTAATGTGCTCCTGGGGATGAAACGCGGAGACAGGAGCTGAATGCAGATGAGACACGTTAGGAGACACGGCCAGAGTCAGAGGTAAACAATCAAGCAAACCCTCAGGACTAGAAGCTTCAAGGAGACAAAGAGTGTGTGTGTGAGTGAGGTGGTGCTTGAAGGTGGTTCTGGAAGAGCCCTAGCAGGGCCTATCAGCTACTCACCAGCAGTTACAGCAAGGGCGCTGGTGGTGCCTGCTGTGTCGGCTACATCACGGGGGTCTCTCACGGTGCACAGGAATTGCTGAGTTAAGACAGTCTAAGGCTGACAGAGCCACTGGCGTCACTTGAGGTAGGCAGCACCAAGGAACTCACCTGGAGCGGAAGCATCAGGACATAAGTCCAGCCTGGTGGATCAGGCCAGTGTCCAGCATCCTGTTCTCACAGTGGCCAACCCAGGTGCCTAAACCTCTCACCTTTAGGGCTCCACAGAAACTTTGGGTGTGCTATTGCACCAGTTTATCACAGTAAAATTTCACTATGAAGTTGGGTCTTACAGTATCTATATACCTATGGGAAGGTTCTTAAACTGCAAGGGTGTTGTGTGTTTTTGCCCCAATCTATGTACCCACTAAGACGTGTTACAATAAATCATGCTCCCCCTTCAACTGTCATCTACAACCGCTATGAGATGGAGGGAGAGATGAGACTGCAGGACAAACACACACCCCAGTTGGCTCTGCTGTCAGCCCAGCAGTTTTTGGCTCCTCTGCGCCTTGAAATCTTTCCATTCCAGCTGGTAACTCCCCTGACAAATTGCGCCTGGCACCAACACTGTTATCTTTTCGGCGCCAGCTCAAGACTTTCCTCTTCTCCCAGGCATTTTAGCATGTGTTTTTAAATTGTTTTGAATTTTAAAATTGTGTTTTAAATTGTTTTTTAAATATGTTTTTAAATTGTGTATTTGTTTTAATGTTTTTGATTGCTGTAAACCGCTTCAGCTATGGGGCGGTATACAAGTGCAATAAATAAATAAATAAATAAGAAATAGTGTGTGAGTTTTCATTTTCCTCTTCCCTCCAAATCGCTTTTCCTTTTGTGTTATGTCATTTAGTTTGTAAGCCTAAGGGCAGGCATTGCCTTATCACTGATCTTTGTAAGTCCCTCTGCGAGCCTTATTCAGCTGAAGAGTGGGATACAATTGCTTCAGATAATTAATCAATCCTTGTAGCAAAGAACATAAAAAGGAGCCCTTGCTGGTCAGAGCAGAGGTCTACAGCATCATCAGTCTCCTGCTCCCAACAATTCTTCTGTGGTGGTGTGTGCTTATTAGTGCACCACCTTTGGACAAAAGAGAGGCGCAACCAGGCAATTCAAAAGTTATTTCTGAAGAAAATCTGTAGCTCATTTTTTAAAAGTTCATATTCACATTTGGGTCCCTGCAAAGAGTTTGGTTGGTGCACAGGGAGTTGTCCTCTTTTATTTTCACAACAAGCCTCTGAGGGCAGGGTGGGATGATAAATAATGACTGGGAAAAGATTGTGTTTTGTTTTATTTTAAGAATTTTAAAACTGCTTAATATTAAAAGACCACTCAGTGAGTTTTATGGCTCAAAGGGGATTTGAATTCAGGTCTCCCCACGTATGGCTTAAATCAGGTTCCCCCTCCCTAAAAGAGTTTGTAATGCAGTGTTTATCCTACATTGGCCAAAATGCTCATTTGCATTACAAATGCCTTGCCTTCTGACAGAACTCAAAGGAAATTTCAGCTAAATTTTTAAAACCTTAAGAATATTATGTAGTTTCTCGTTTTTCCAATATTCCTGTATATGACCTCTTTCAGTATTAATTAACAACAGCAAAGGACTAATTGTGGTTCTCAGTATCAACATGTCTTGAGAGTTGGAGGCATGGCAGGATTTCTCTGTTGTATTTATTTGTTGATGTATAGCCAAGTGAGCCCCAGAAGCATCCAAAGCGCCATTCTTTTTTAAAGCTGGATGCCAAACTGTGACATATTGTTTAATCAGAAAATTAATGGAGGCTCTACAGGCAGAATTGCCTTTTTTGTTTTTTGCAGACACTACATCTTGGCATAGAAATGCCCTTAGAGAGTTTTCTGACTCGCTTGTGACAGATTTCCCTTAAAAAAAAACAAAAAAACCCCACCTCACTCTCAGTGATCTCGCTGGGGGGGAGGTCTTTGTCGCTGAGTGGGGCTTGCTTTATGTGGGGCAGGGCACCCAGGGGGGGCAGGGCACCCCACCTTTCTAGGCTGGAAGGGGGTCAGGGCTGTTGGGTCTCACTTGGCTGGCGGCTGAGTGGGGGAGACTTTCCCCTGCAAGGGGCTTCTTGGGGGGGGCTATGAAACCATGCAGTGGGTGAGGCGGGCCGCCCTGCTCTTATCCTCAGGGGGCAGCTGTGCAGGGGGCGGCGGTGAGGGGCACTGGCTTGGGTCCCGTAGAATTTATTCCCCAATTGGAATGCTTGCATATGCAGCTTTGGGGTTGCATAGATGACACTGAACGCACATTCCCCAACCCACACCTCGCACCCCACATCTTTTTGAGGACGGGAAGTGTGTTTATGTTCAGTTTGTAGAGCAGCCTGGACCCACCAGGTTGAAACTGAAAAACCTCTGTAAATATCCTTTCACCACAGTTACAAAAATGGAATGAAATCAATGAAAAGGGAGGGGGCGGGAATAATTTCAGCCCCTTGTAGAGTCTTCTGTGGATCTTCCTCATTGTGTCTCCCCTCCTCCTCCCCCTGGCCTCCTCCTCTCCAAAAAATACAAGAATTATTCTAGTAAATTTTAAGCCGAGAACACGAGATTTATAAGAGAAACAGGCCAAAATGGCCTTTAAAAAAGGGGGGGGACATAATCGAGCCCTTCGTTAATCTGGCATGTTTCCAGAAAGGAACTTGAGAATCCACACGGTGGCATTAGAAACAGGATCGGCACGTTATGCTCAGCAACTCAACTCAGGAAAGTGGCAACCACAGACTCAAATGAACACACGCTTTAAATCCCCGCTGGTCCCCAAACAAGCGTGCTTGCCCATCCTGTGCATGTCATTGGCATTTATTTCCAATTGATCCCAGGCTTCCTGCATTAGAAATTCACAAGCCCATCCCAAAACAGGGCACCATTGCTGTCTCACTCACCCTTCTTATGGCGGGATCGCTCACTCACCCTTCTTGCTGTGGATGGCAGGGAGGGAGCTGACTAGCCCGCCCGCTGGAGGTCACCACAGGAGGAGCAGATGCTGCAGCAGCCTTTCTGAGCACATGGATTTCTGGCTGCCTAATGGCGTCCTGTCGGTGAAGAACTGCCATTCAACTTTTGCGGGCTTTCACAGGCACATGCGCAAAAGTTGAAAGAAGTGATTGGCTGGGAATGAATGAAAGGGCATGTGGAAATGCCCACGGACTGCCTACTGCTGTAAACTCCACAGTATTGAATCCTAGCACCATGAAGGAAAAGCGAATGCTTCCCGGTTTAGGAAAGGATATCGCATTTTTTACGGTATTGCAAATGCGGATTTTAGCGAGATAAAATCCGCAAAAATGACCAACGTCATATGGACCATGCAAAATTAATCAAAACACAAAGCGATCATATCGCACATTAAACAATCGTTTGGATGAGTCCTGAGACACTCCTCGTGTCCATTGGAAACTATTCTGCACAACAGTCAGTGCCATTATTCCACAATTGTTTTTGGAGGTTTTTTTAGTGTTGCAAAGTGTTGCTGTACTTCACATATTCACAGAAACAGAAGCCAAGAGAAAATGATTTCCTATAGGAAACCACTAAAATTGCAAAATAAATCAGACATATTTAAAATGGCCATCTGAACTATATCAACTGTTTTAATATTGTTGCTTCCTCTCTGCTAAAACAAGATCAGCACAGCACGTCTTGTTTCTGTTATTTGGGCTGATTGCAGGTACTGCCAACATTCACCATATGATCAGAGGCATATGTTACCAAATCCCTCCAAGCTACACAGGAAGTGGATTGGACTGTGAAAGACCAACCCAAATTGTGTTTGCATTTTGACAGATGTGTAGGGCAGTACAATATCTGGAGGTCAGGTCTCCTGCTTCCCTGATGCATTCACTATAGCTGCCCAATTTCCCTGCTTTTTAAAGTTTGATAGAAATATTTGTTGGTTATAGGTACGTTCTTAAACCGTAAGGTTTTTTGCCTGTTAGTGAATTTCTCTGCTTTTTAATCCAGGAGGTAAGAAATGGGATCCTGTGCAAGTTTGCTGAGAATGGATTGATCATTTGCTTCCTTATTGAGTTCAGTAGGATTTATTTCCCTGCAATCATGCTTAGGATAAGTGAAACTGACCACAGGGGATGGGGGGAGGGGGAGGGAAGCAGGTGGGAGGGGAAGGAGGGGGAACAGAGGAAGGGGGGAGAGGGGAAGGAGGGGAAAGGCAGGTCTGATCATTTGCATGCTTATTGAGTTCAGTGGGATTTACTTCCATGCAATCATGGTAGGATAGGTAAAACTGACCATGGGGAAGAAGGAAAGGGTAGAGTCAAGGGAAGGAGGAAGGGGGACAGGAGAAAAGAAGGAGGGGATTGGGATTGGAAGGGAGGGGCAAGAGGGAAGGTATAGGAGGGAGGAGGAGGATGGGAGGGCAGGTTTGATCATTTGCATATTTTTTTAGTTCAGTGGGATTTACCCCTGTGCAATCATGCTTATCATAGGTGAAACTGATCTGGGGGAGGGGCAGGGTGGGGAGGAGGAGGGCAGGAATGGAAGGGGGAGGTAGGGGAGAGGAGGGGAAGGGGAGGGTGGGCACTGGGCAGTGGGGAAGCCCCTTTCTTTTCCAAAAGGAAAACATTGTGAACAGTATCATTCTTTTTCAGGGTTTCCCCCACCTTTTTATTTTACAGCAGACAGATGTAACTTCGCACCCAAATTTAAACCAAAGCTGTTGCTGGCCACATCCACACCAGACCTTTAGTTCACTTGAGACAGTCATGGCTTCTCCCAAAAAATCTTGAGAAGTGTAGTTAGTGAAGGGTACTGAGAGTTGCTGGGAGACGCCCTGTTCCCCTCACAGAGCTTCAATCAGAGCTGCTGACGGTTAAACCACTCTAGACACTGGAGCTCTCTCAGGGGAATAGGAGTCTCCTCTCAGCACCCTTCATAAACTACACTTCCCAGGATTCTTTGGGGGAAGCCATGACTGTCTCATGTGAAATAAAGATCTGTTGTGGGTGTGGCCCCCTGATTAGCCAAGCCAAGCAGCTGTGACTCTGGCTTTTAGGACACTGGCAGTTGGCTCTTATTGAGTATGCCTGACATTATTATTGAGTTCAAGTCAAAATTTCTTAAATAAATTAAAAATCAGCCATGCTTTTTTTAACCTTTAAACTGCAGAATATGAAGATCAGAGTATGTGGCAAGGTCCATAATAGGATTACAGGTACTCTGTGAACATGGCTGATCTTTAATTAATTTCAACAAATTATGAGAACTCTGACAGAAGAAAGTCCAAAGTGGGTCTGGTTTTTCCCCTCTCTTTTTACGCTTTGCGCTCTTGATTCCCTCTGACTATTGTGTATCGCCATGAAAATTGAGAGGGTTGTTAAGCAAGCATTTCTGAGTTCAGGACTATAAGTTTTGTAAGGTTTTGTTTTGAAATGAGCTTATGGGAAGCATCAGAATGGCATGAGGGGTGTTTTCAATTTAACATTATGGAATGCGAAAAATCCATGCTGGCTATAGTAATACAGCCACTCTCATGGCTGTATAATGTAGAAGATTGGATTCTGGCAGGTGCAGCTTTCTTGCCACTCATGAGAATCTGCACCTGTCAAAACTCATTCTTCTTTTCATCCTGTAAGTTGCAGAAGCCCTGTCCTTTGCATCTGGTCACCATAGCTGTCAGAGGGAAGGAGAAAGATGGACATTCAAAAATTAAAAGTGGGTCTCATATTGCAAACTGAGGTTAAAGAGGGGTTCCTGCACCTGAAAAGGTTAGACCTATGCAATCTTGTGCCTAGTGGTGTGTTAATTTAACCTTTTGTCCCCTTTGTGCAAACAACCCTTGGAGCAGCCCAGGGAGAGCAGTTTCAGCCAAACCAGCTTGCTGAAATGCTCAGTAACAACAAAAGATCCATTTCCCCATTATTATTCATTATTTCTAAAGCGTATTTCTACATTTACCCCCTAGTTACCTACTCTGCAGAAAATATGTATGTGTGTATGTATATGTGCATTAAATATATTTCCTGATGAACAGATAGAGATACACACCACTTTACAAAGGTTAAACATACATAAACAAATCCTCATCAATAAATCACTCAACATTCTAGAAGGGCAAGGAAAGCAGCAGCGGCAGGGGAGAGAGATAGACAGGTGATTTAAAAAACAATCTCTCTGCATCCAGGGACACTGACATAGCTGAGAATGTCACTGAGCATCTGAGTCACTATAAAAGGGTTTACAATAAAGCTGAAAATATTTTCAGATTTTCTCCCTGAAGAGCAATCACTGATCCTAGGAATTAAATGTAATGTTCTACAAGTTGCCCCTGCTGTCGAAATTAAATGAACAAGATGCAATGATATCTGATAATTATATCCATTAACTTTCACCTAAATCATAAATGCTTAAGGTATGTGTGATTTAGATCAGGGGTTCCCAAACTGTGGTCCGTGGACCACCAGTGGTCCACAAGCTTCATTCAGGTGGTCCATGATGTGTCTGTATTTAATATTCATATTGATCTTTAATTGTGTTATGATAGATTCTTTGTTATATTGAATTTTATTGAATTTGAATTCTATGAAACAAATAAAAGCAACAAATAAATACTATTAAAAATCATACATCATCTAGCATAGCACATTAAGATTGGTACAACAGGCAGAACATCCTTAAGTGGTCTGCCAAGACCTTCAGCAATTTTTCAGGTGGTCTCTTTGGGAAAACATTTGGGAACCACTGCTCTAAGCAATCAAACCATGCCTTATCAAGGTTTATCTATTTATTATTTTATTTATATCCCACCTTCCTCCAAGAAGGAGACCAGGGCAACAAGCAAAAACACTAAAAACACTTTTAAAAATCTTAAAATAAAATACTTTAAAATATCTTAAACACAAAACATCTTTAAAAACATATTAAAACAAAACATCTCAAAAACATCTATCTACTGAAAATTCCCCCAGGGCATTCAGGAATTAGTCTCTGGGCACAGTCCATCTGAATCTGCCCACCACCCCTGCAGGGGAGGACTGGAGCCATAAGTCTGAACTTCACCAGGAAGTGGTCTGACCATGACAATGGGATAACATCCATCCCCCATTTCCAGACCACCCCATCTGGAGCAAAAATCAAATCAAGGGTGTGTCCTGGCCTTAGTGTTGGACTGGTGACAACTGAAGACAGGCCCATGGTTGTCATGGAGGCCATGAAGTTCCAAGCCAGAACACTAGAGGCAACCTCAGCATGGACATTGAAATTACTCATGATTATCGTTCTGGGCTCCTCCATACCACAGCCGAGACGGCCTCCGCCAGCTCTGTCAGAGAAGCTGCTAGGCAGCAGGATGGAAGGTACACCAGCAACAACCCTAGTTTACTGTGTCCTCTCCTGATGCCAGGTGCAAGCCTTCACAGCCACTGCAAAACAGAGTGGCTTCCTGGTGACCAGAGATGTGAACCACAGCAAACTTCCCCTCCCATCCCTGCAGCCTGTGCAGGTGTTGCACTGAGTATGCAGGTGGGCAAAGCTAGGTGAGATCAACTCCTCCCAGTTCACCCACCCAGGTCTCAGTAATACACACCAAATCAATAACCCTTATTGTGTATTGATCTTATTGTGTACCGATCTGGTGTTAAACAACAGCACACACAGGCCAGTGGGCACAGCAGATGAGCAACCAGGAACCTGTCCATGGGAGGATTGGGAGTGAGGAGCAAGGCATATATAGTCTTGCCTTTCTCTCCCATAGTAGCTCATCACCTCCCCATGGCTATACCTCCCTCTATCCATGATCACTGAAATTGGGGTGGCATCACCCATGTCCCTCCTTTCCAAGTTTCCTCCTAAACACATGATATAGATAGCAATAGCAGCCCACAACAGAACAGTTATCCCAGTACACTGCAAGAATTGGGAACAATATTACTAGGACTATACCAGACCCACCCAATACCTTTCAATCAGGCACATCTACTGCCCTTGGCTCACACCCAGGGAGGGCCAGCCTTCTTCAAGTTGCAGATTCTCACTCTGAAGGCATCCCAGTTAAGTGTAGGCTTCTATGTGCATTCAGCAGGATGTGTGTAGAAGCTCCATGGACTGTCCATGTTGGAACATTGGCAGTTGAGGCTTACAAGTACACGCACACACACACACACACACATCTCTACACAGTTATAACCCTTGGGTGCTCAAGCAACTCCTGAAGAGCTATAGTCCTTGGAATTTAAAGTCTATCTGAGGGCAGTTTTACACATTACATGGCAGCAAATCCAGGGACACTTGATTGGGAAGGAGGTTACTTGAACTCTTACACAAATTCTTTCAAAGCATAAGGGAGTTATGGCTAGCCCCGGCCCCCCGTTATGTGCACTTGCCATGTCTCTTATGTTCAGCAGTTATATGAAAGGTCTCTACAAAAGTACACACATGGGACTACTCCATACGAGGAGCAATCCTGTGCCAACATGACGGCTCCTTACAATTTGAAAGAACATGTGAGATGATTGAGTGAACCCTCCTTGAGTCACAGTTCATCTCAGCTCTTGGACAAGTATACTTTACATTTTTAGATGTATACTTAAAACTTTAGATGTGTACAGCTAGAAACATAATATGTGCTGAGGCCATTTAATTCTGAATTGTGTTAGTTTTGGATACAGTGGCCATCAAAATTACACTAATGTTTACGGAGTGATTTCCATGTTATATTTTGACAATACATTAATGATCTCTTAAGTCACATCGATGCTTAAACAGTTTTACAGTTTTAGGCTGCGTTGTCATCAGTACGCTGATGACACGCAGCTCTATTTCTCCTTTTCATCCTCCTCAGGTGAGGCTGTTAACGTGCTAAACCGTTGCCTGACCGCGATAATGGACTGGATGGGAGCTAAGAGACTGAAGCTCAATCCAGACAAGACTGAGACGCTGTTGGTGAGTGCCTTCTCTGCTCAGATGGTGGATGTTCATCCTGTTCTTGATGGGGTTACACTCCCCTTGAAGGAACAGGTTCGTAGCTTGGGAGTTCTTTTCGATCCTTCCCTGTCTCTTGAGGCCCAGGTGGCCTCGGTGGCACAGAATGCTTTTTACCATCTTCGATTGGTAGCCCAGCTACGTCCCTATCTGGGCAGTGACGACCTCACTTCAGTTGTGCATGATCTGGTAACTTCTAGATTGGACTACTGCAACGCGCTCTATGTGGGGCTGCCCTTGAAGACTGTTCGGAAACTACAGCTAGTGCAGAATGCAGCGGCCAGATTGTTGACGCGGACCAGAAGGTCCGCTCATATAGCACCTGTTCTGGCCCGTCTGCACTGGCTTCCTATTTGTTTCCGGGCTAGATTCAAAGTGCTGGTTTTCACCTATAAAGCCCTACACGGCATGGGACCGCAATACCTGGTGGAACGCCTCTCCCAATATGAACCTACCCGTACACTACGCTCAACATCTAAGGCCCTCCTCCGAGTACCATCCCATCAAGAGGCTCGGAGGGTGATGACTAGAACCAGGGCCTTTTCAGTAGTGGCCCCCGAACTGTGGAACAGTTTCCCTGATGAGGTGTGCCTGGCGCCGACGCTACTATCTTTTCGGCGCCAGGTGAAACCCTTTTTATACTCCCAGGCATTTTAAAGTGTATTTTAAACAGCATTTCCATATTTTGGATGTTGTTTGGTTCGTTATTGTTTGTTTGTTTGTTTTTTATTATTTATTGTATTTATTGTATTTATATATTGTGCTTGTTTTTATTCTTTTTGTACACCGCCCAG